>NC_063341.1:61937582-62000449 GCF_021869965.1 Rhincodon typus | reverse complement strand
TGGCCTGCTGTGTTCATCCAGCTCTACACCTTGTTATCTGCAATATTCCACGTTTGGCCTAACTAAAGTTCTATACAGCTGCAACATGACTTGCCAATTTTATACTCTATGCTCCATTCAATGAAAGTAATCATGCCATATGCCTTCTTGACCACCTTATCCATTTGTCTCAACACTTTCAGGGAACTATGGATCTGTACACCTAGATTCCTCTGTATGTTAATGCTTCTGAAGGTTCTGCCATTTACTGTATACTTCACTCCTGCATTACACTTTGCAAAATGCATCACCTCGCATTTGTCCAGATTAAATTTCATCTGCCCAAGTCTGTAGCCTATCCATATCCAGGTGTATTCCCTGGCAATACTCCTCACTATCTGCAGCTCCACGAATTTTTGTGTCATCAGCAAACTTAATAATCAGACCACCTACATTGCCCTCCAAATCATTTTATATTTTACAAACAACAGGGGTCCCATGCTGATCCCTGCATACATCACTGGTCACAGGCCTCCAATCAGAAAAGACACCCTTCAACTACTACTGTTTGTCTTCTATAACAAAGCCAGTTGTGTATCCATCTTACCAGCTCACTGTGGATCCCATGTGACTTCATCTTCTGTATCAGCCTGCCATGAGAGGCCTTGTCAAAGGCCTTGCTAAAATCTGCGTAGACAACATCCACCACCATGCCCTCATCAATCATCATCGTCACTTCCTCAAAAAATTCAATCAAGTTTGTGAGACATGACCTCCCCTACACTAAACCATGCTGCCCATTGTCAATAAGTCCATATTTTTGCAAATGTGAGTAAATCCTGTCCCTAAGAATCTTTTCTAATAATTTCCTTACCACTGATGTAAGGTTCATTGCCCTGTAATTTCCCAGATTATCCCTCTTAACCGTCTTAAACAAAAGAACAACATTGGCCATTCAACAGGCTTTTAGAACGTCTACTATGTCTAGAGAGGATGCAAAGATTTCATAGGGTAGGTGATGATCTGGTGGTGTTATCATTAAACTATTAATCCAGAGACCCAGGTAATGTCCTGAGAACCCAAGTTCGAATCCCAGTGTGCATATGGTGGAATTTGAATTCAATTAAAATCTATAATTAAGTGTCTAATGATGACCTTGAATCCATTGTCAATTGTTGGGAAAAACCCATCTGGTTCGCTAATGTCCTTTAAAGAAGGGAATCTGCCTACATGCGACTCTAGACCCATAACAATATGGTTGACTCTCAGCTGCCCTCTGGCCAGTTAGGGATTGGTAATGAATGCTGGCCCAGCCAGCAATGCCCCCATCCTGTGAATGAATAAAAAAAAACAAGGCCCCAGCAATTTCCTCCCTCATCTCCTTCAATACTCTGTGATAGATCCCATCAGATCCTGGGGACTTATCTACCTTAATGTTTTTCAAAACAACCAACATCTTTTCTATATCAACAAATAATTCAGAAGGTAAATTGAATATTTGCCTTTATTGCAAGGGGGAATACACATTGTTGCATAAAAGCACAAGGTATTGACACTACTGTACAGAAGGCTGGTGAAAATACTTTGGTCTCCTATTGAAAGAAAGATTTACTTGCATTGGTGGCAGTTTAGAAAAGGTTCACTGAGTTGATTCCTGGGATGAAGGGGATGATTTATGAGGAAGCTTTGAGAAAATTGGGCTGACATTATATTCTGAAGGGGCTTGAACGTGATAGTTGCTGAGACTATGTTTCTCCTCGTAGGGTAATCTAGAACAAGGGCAGTTTCAGAATGAAAGACATCTTCCATTTAAGGTAGTGATGAAGGACTATCTCTTTTTTAACAAAGTCATTAATTTTTACAATTCTTTACCCCAGAAAGCTGTGGAAGCTGTGCCATCAAATATACTCAAGCCTGAGATGAATGGTTTTTCTGAACTATTGAGTAATCAAAAGTTAAAGCGAATGGGCAGGAAAGTGAAAATGAAGAGAAGCTGTGATTTTATTGAATGGTGGAGCAAGCTTGAGAAACTAGGAGCCTAATGGTCTGCTCCTGCTTCTATTTCTTGTGCGGTCTTTTGGGGTAGGGAATTCCAAAGATTCACAGTCCTTTGAATGAAGAAATTTCTCATCTCATTCTAAAATAGCTGATACATTGTTTTGGAACTATGACCCTCGTCTCTATACTCCCAACCTGCCGACATCTATCCTGTCAAGTCAATAAGATTACCTTCTTCCAAAATCTAAGGATATATGCCTGGTCTATTTGATCTCTTCTCAATGCCCTCATGTGAGGAATCAGTCTGGTGAGCATTGCTGCACTTCCTCCAGCTTAAAGATATCAATCTTTAGGTCAGGAAAACAAAATTGTACAGAGTAATTCCATCATGTTCTCATCAAGGCCCTATAATTTTTACTGTGAGACATTCCCTGTTACATAAAATAATTGAACCATTACCTGTTCCTTCACAATTTCTTTATGACCTATAAATCAATTTCATGATGCTAACTATCATGCCCAGGGGCAACTGAATTCCTCTGACCAGCAATTTCAGGTGCCCTTGTCAGTGTCAGGGCACTAACATATGTAAATAAGGGGAATAATGCCTGTTTAAGGAACTTCTCTTAAATTGTTACATATTGGCTATCTTGTAACTCTAATGCCTTTATCTGAAGGGGAATAAAGATGGATGAATGGCAGCCAAGGCTTATGAAACACATAAATCAACCAGAACAAGTGCAACAAAGCTCATGTTTCAACTGCAATGATCAAACATGCCATTGATATCTTGAAGCGACGCTTCAATGTCTGGACTGATCAAGGACAGTCAATTTCTCACCCTAAGGATTTCCTGAATAATTGACAATTGCTGCCTGCTCCACAGGTTTGCCCTGAATGGAGGTTTCAATGTATAGTTCGATGCAGAAAGGCAACGTAAGATAGTGAAAAGCCACTGAGAAATTGTGAGCGATACCAGCAATGCAGTGAGAAAGATTGATGAGCCTTATGTTAACTTCACAAGGCTTCCAAAGCATGCCTCAGCTGCAACTTTTCTTAAAGAAACAAAATCACATTTTCCAAGTAGTTCTGCCCAAACCAGCTTCTACCACACTTTCATATTTGATTCTGCAAATACCATCTAATGCTGGTTTCCTGCTATTAGTGCAATCAAATGACAAATTAATATTCAGCACAATATTTAAGTTAAGTGCAAGGCATGTATTTCATTATGATGTACTGTGAACATGGACTGCTTGAATTGGCACATATTAGTGCATGTGCTCTGTTTCAGAAGTTTGACACTTCAGCCACCGCTCCTTCTAAGTGATTCCCTTGTGAATAAAGTAAGTGTACTGACTGGCTGCAGGATTTAAATGATGGTCTGCTGAGAGTCCTCTCATGGTGCACTGGGAGGGCTATACATGTGAGTTGACACCACATGGATGAATGCTATAGTCAGCTTTAAGACACTTTCCTGTCTACTTGCAATGCCTTGCCGTGCAATGATTTCTTTGCATCTGTTCAGAGTCCTTAGAACTCCATGGTTGTGAAATAAGCTTTTTGTAATGTGCACCCCCAATTCTGCAGTGATTTTGCAGATTAAAATAAGGGCATTGTCTTCATAGTGCTATCTTCAGTGCTTAATTGTCTAGCTGCAGTCCACAGCCTTCCCTCTTTATTAGGCGGCAAAAACCGAAAATAGCAAAATCAACATCTTGCCTTAATGTAGCAGCTTTAACATAATAACATATCTCAAACTGCTTCACAGGAGAAAGATGAAACTAAACTTAATACCAAATTGATATTAGGATTAAATCATCGGGGGTCTGAAGTCACAACGACCAACCATAGGACAAAAGGAGTTTGATTGGAGTAAGCTAGTTCACTCCTCCCAACTCAATTATTACTAGCAAAGAGAAATTCTGAAGAGGTAGATGCACCAACATGCAAAAACCCTTGCAAATCAATATGATTATAATCTGAAAAATAATACCATTTTACTCATTTTATAGATTGTGATCCCTTTAGGAAAGAAAGCATTAATTGTTTCGAGTAAGTCACTGACCTTATATCCTAGTAACGTGAACACATGGAGGGACTCTTACTATCAATTATGGAGCCTATGTTGCCACAAGTAATTTATTTCAGATGCCTAACGCTTCCTCAAAGACTTCATGAGCACACCTCAGTTGAGGCTTCCTTGGAGAGCTTAGCTTTCCTCATCTATCTTCTGTCTTATTTAGGAAACTGACTCAGATGCAATTGACCTGATCCTGTGGTTGTACTTGATGTGAGGCATATGTTTCATATGGTTCTGTATTTCTGGTTTGTTGATCTCCTTCTTCTCCAGTGTAATAAAACCACAAATGACCCAACACCCAGCCATTGAGACAAATAAACTTCTGTGCTATTTGTTTCTGCATCTGTTTCAGTGGCTCATTTACATGCTCCAGTTCTTTAAGTGGCTTAACTTGGAGGAAAATATTCATGTTTCTATTTGACTGTACAGCTGCAGACTTCTTAATGTCATATTGTGCTAATCTTTATTAATCCAATTTGGAGGTTAGCAATCTCCATATCAGTGCTAAACATGGGTAAACAGCATTTCACACTTTTGATTGACATTTATCCTCTTATGATCCAGCTTATTTTTCAATAAGATTAATGCAGAAGGAAAGTATTTGACCCTAAATACCAGATTGTTTCCAACGTCAAGAAGACAAGAACCTCTGGGGATAAATAAATCACAATAAGTTTCAGATGAAAATGGCTTAGATACCAGATCTGGAAGTTTACAACTATTAGAAAGACAGACCAAAGAAAGTTGGGGAATGACCAAATAAAGATCTTTGGGATTGTGAAAGGTTTTGGTAGAACAAGCACAGAGAATATGTTTCCGCGTAAGAGGGGTTCAAAACTTGCGATCATAAATATTAGATTGACTATTAAATCCAATTCAGAACTCAACAGAAATATTTTTACCTAGAGTATGATTAGAACTTGGAACCCACTATTGCAAAGACTGTTTGATGCTGATAGGATTGATGTAGTTAAGGGGGGAATTTACAGAGTAAATGAAGGAAAAAGAAATTTTTTTAAAATGTTAAGAGCATGATTGCTTTTTTTAAAGAATCCCTACAGTGTGGAGACAGGCCAATCTGCCCAACAAGTCCACACCCAATCTCCAAAGAGAATCCCACCTAGACTCAACCCCTACTCTATCCCTGCAATTCCCATGGCTAATCCATCTCGCCTGCACATCTTTGGACTGCGGGAGGAAACTGGAGCACCCAGAGGAAACGCATGCAGACACAGGGAGAATGTGCAAACTCTGCACAGGCAGCTGCCCGGGGCTTGTATTGAACCCAGGTCCCTGGTATTGTGAGCCACTGTGCCACCCCATGAGATCTAAGAATATGATATGAGATAAGGTGGGAGGATGTTCATGTGGAGCGTAAACATCAGTGTAGACCTTTGCCTGAAACAATTCTTTCTGTGCAATAAATTTTATGCAATTTCATATTTAATTCCAAGGTTAGTTATCTGAAGGAAAATGCAGAAATAGAGTTGGAATATCCTGGTTCTGTTCATGGTTAAATCAATGCCCAGCACTGAGCGAACCAATCTCGGCCAGTCTGCCCCAAGGAATTCTACTGTTCATCTTAGTGTCCTAGTATAAGAGAAGGTAAAATATCAGGCAGAGTTACCAGTCCTCCTAACCATTCAGTTCATGTGTTATTACGACCAGACAATGTTCATCTGTGGTGCTCCCTAGACATGTCCTGTCTCACGTATGAAGTACCGTCGCTCCGATGAGATACAAAGTATGAAAGAAAATACCCTTGTACATGTCAATACATTTCGAGGGGAAGGGAGGACTTTGCAGATGAAATGGAGCTCATAACAAAGGCAAATAAAGTAAGCAATTCCAGACACCATTAAGTAACAATGGTGAACCATATTTTAGAGACTTAATAAAAGCCATAATTTGCACATTGTTACGCTGACTCAACTAGAAAGCAAATGGCATTTCCATTTCATTCAGTCATAAAAGGAACATTAAATAAAATGTGCTAAGTACTAATGGCTGTGTCATTCAAGCTTCGGATTATAAAACTAGAGTCTGAATCCCAGTCTCAACTGGTGTTCATGTTGAAATTCCCCATAGGAAACAAGCGAACCTGTCTCTGCTGAGCCGTATGGGGATCAACGTTAAAGTAAAAGTTGGTAGTCATGACAGCTGTGATGTGTCAGGAATTATCCTGCTTCTGATCATGAAGAATAGTGCAGGTGTAAATGTAAGGGATTCACTTGAGAAGGGAAAGCGAGTGATAAAGCAAATTATTCTAACCAAAAGCCAATGTATCAACTATAGTTAAGATGTCAGCAATTATTGCTTAACTCCTAGCTTATCCATTTAAATTGGTCACTAATTTCATATTAAATTTTTCACAATCAGATTTTGGGAGGTATGAGTTTCGATTTATGAGCACAACGCTTCCTCCCTGGAAGTGACGAGAAGGGAAAATAATGAGACGAGTTAGCCCTGGAGAGAAACCCCTTCTGGTCATCTTACTAATTAAGTTAATGGCTAAAAGGTCCATAGAGCACTCTTTTTTAAACCTATTTTCTACTCAACCTGCTCAGCGATGTTATTACACACCTCTGAAGCAGGTAGGACTTGAACCCAGGCCTCCTGGTCCAGAGTCATGGATATTACTGCTGTGCCCTTGACTGGCTACCAATTAAGACCTGTAAATGATCAATTAATGGCCACTTAAGGGTCTTGCAGTAAGGCAGACTGGGAGGATTGGCCTACAGTCACCATCGCAAAGAGGCAGACTGGCCTCTTCCCTGTTCATCTGCCTCCCTGGTGGTTGAAAAGAGTGGCTAAATGCCCAGCTGGGAAACGAGGGCAACTTGCCAGGCAGGTTGTGTAGGGGTTCCAATGCCCCAATTTGGGCCAGGGAGTGTATGTTTTACCTTCACACTGGTGAATCCCTTGAGGAGTAGGCCTTAAGTGGCAAACTTAAGGACTTAGAAGCTGCCAGTCTTTGATTGGCCAGCTGATTCTGATGACCAGAGATGCCTGTTGATGCCTGTGATTTGCTGAGAAATTTGCCCAAGATCATCACACAGCTCTTAATGAGATGAGTAGCTGCCAATATGGTGAGTTTCCATGATGTTGGGGCCAGTGAGTTAGTCAAGAACTAACATGCTTGGTTCCAAAAAATAATGGGAAAATACTGTTTCAGAGATAGTAAGAACTGCAGATGCTGGAGAATCTGAGATTACAAGGTGTAGAGCTGGATGAACACAGCAGGCCAAGCAGCATCAGAGGAGCAGGAAAGCTGATGTTTCGGGCCAAGACCCTTCTTCAGAAAAGACCCTTCTTCATTTTCTGTTATCTCAGATTCTCCAGCATCTACAGTTCCTACTATCTCTGAAATAATTTTAACCCCACTGCGAAGCCATTTTCTGAAGAAGGGTCTAGGCCCAAAATGTCAGCTTTCCTGCTCCTCTGATGCTGGGCCTGCTGTGTTCATCCAGCTCTACACCTTGTTATCTCATGGGAAAATACTGTCATTTGTTTCATACTTCCTGAAATAATACTTCATTTTTGACTTTGCATGAGAAAATGAGTCAAATTGAAGAATGCGAGTAAATGAAAGTATATGAGTAACTTTTCCACTGAGATTAGAAAATGTGCATCATTAACTCTACCTGATTTCCTAGCTATTAGCACTCAAGAGTGTTTTAATCCCAATCTAAATATAATTGTCACACATACAACTCAGTTCTGAGGAAAAGGGTCACCGGACCCGAAACGTTAACTCGGTTTTTTTCCTTCACAGATGCTGCCAGACCTGCTGAGCTTTTCCAGCAACTTCTGTTTTTGTTCCTGATTTACAGCATCTGCAGTTCTTTTGGTTTTTACTAAATATAATTATGTTCACGAATAGTCAAAATAAGAGATGAAATTGATAAAATTCAGTAAACTGTGTGACCTTTCAGTGTTGAATATATATTTGTTGAACATGCGATTTCATATATTCTATATTCTAAGACACATACACAAAAAAGTGTTCAATAATTGGCTATCACACCCTCTCTATATGTTGCAGGTCATTTCTGAAAAAGTGCATTGTATGTGGTCTTCATAGCTAAAGCTGAAGGCCTCATAAAGATGTAATGATCATGTCTTGAAGGCAAAGTATACTTAAGGAATCAACTGTTTTCTTTTCCTCCTGCTCCACAAAACGAGACCTGCTATGCAAAACATTACCTAAAATTTTGTGTCAATGGGGGATAGAAATGATAAAGACTATAACTAACTTTGTCTTTAAAAATAATCCACATATGTCTGATGTCTAAGGTGCTTGATAAATCCCTAATGCAGATGATCACTGTTACCAAACCATTTTGTCCGTAGCACCAAACTGAACTCAGGGGAAAGATCACACGTGGGTTTCAATTTAATGTTGTGAGATAATAGTTTCATGCTTGGGTTGCAACATGAATTCAAGGACGTGAACTGTGTTAATTCAGAGAGCTCAATTTTGCTTGCCAGAGCATGATTGTCAATATTTAGTTCCTGCGTACATGTCAAGAATCTTTATGGAAATTTGTTTAAATACAAGCTAAAACAATCCTTCCAAAGAAACTTTATGTTTTTAAAAATCTAGGTTAAAATACTGTTTCACTCCTATTCTATTAACTATGATTGTTTACTTTGTTATTCTATACACAGAATACAGTTGAAACACAATTCTTAAAATCCCAGCAGTGTTTAGACATGGCTTGAATTTAAAAGCTACAGAATTTAGTATAGTTATCAGATAAAGAGAGTGAAGAATTGCATTCTAGTCATGCCCACCCTTTCTAATTTTCCTTTTCTCTATTTTGTCTCCTTTCCTGTTCCCTGAGGACTAAGGTGATTGATAGCCTAATCCAATGACTGTATTACAGCAGCCTCATCTTGGAATGTTTCCTTATCATTAGCAGTTACCCTATGGTTAAATTCACAGCTCAGTGCTTGATACAGCCCCTGAGATTTAAAGGGCTGGCCTTTCGAAAATATTTAAAATAAAACTAAAATCTTGACAGTACTAAGATCTGCGTTCTTTCCTTTTATAAAATTTTATATAAAGTATTTTATAAAAAATTAATTTGATGTGCAGTACTCTGGCCCCATGTTAGTCTGTAATGTGACCAGCTGTTACAACAACTAAGTGAAACATGCTGCTACATTAAGCAGAACAAGCATGCCATGACAGTGAAATAAAGTATCTATATTTGACTCTTTTATACGCTGACTAAGAGCAATATTTATTCTAAAAAGAGGGATGAAGACAATGCGGTTCAAAGATTTAAATCATTTAAACCATTTTGAAGCAGTCGGTAAATGCAAAGCTGCCTGGAATGCAGCAGGAAGTCCCAGGTGTAAAATAATGCATCTCATAAACTTCTATTCTGTCGAAATGTCAAGCCACGGCTCTATAGTACTTCAAAGCCAGTACTTGGCATTTTCCATTGTCTGTTGTGTTGTCATCAAGCAAACTCGAACATTGAAGGTTTGTGTAGGGCAGGCGACAACAAACTTCCACTGTACTATCAAAGCTTTTAACTCATGTACCATCTCCTTTTACAGCAATTAGGTGGGGGATAGATAAGCTTTACTTAAATAACTAAATTAACATTTTTGCTCCATTTATTGACACAAATTCATGTTTTCAAATGGTTTGCGAAGGAAACTCATCTTCTTGAATTCTAGTACCATTCCAAGCAGGAGAGGAATCAATACATTTTGGTTTAATTTCTGCACAGCCTTAGTTAGGTATGATAATGTGATGGACTCCTAGCAGGACAAAATAGATTATGTGAAGGACACATTGCAGAAAATGGTAAGGGGGATGGAAAATTAATACACATGTTGGAAAACTGTAATAAAAGGTGGAAATGTGCTGCAGTTGAAGAAGAAAGAAGCTATAGCTAACACATTGGGATTTTTGATGTGTCTGATAAAGATGTTGACTGACCTACTACATATTTACAATTCTGTTTCAGCATCAAGAATTCAATTTTTTCTAACTTACAAGACACTTCCTTGTTTACCACTTATGCATGTCTCAATAATGCAAGGAAATACAGCCTCTAATCATTTATATGAATAGGACCTGTCATAATACCTCTTAACAATAAATATCAGAATAGTTCATATCAGAAAATAATACATACAAATGGTTCCTTTGACTTACAAAATATATGAATAAAGTAAGGTTTGTGTTTGTTTTGTATTTCTAATATGAGTGTTAAAAATGTGAAAGGAGAGAGGACAAACGTAAATTTTTGGAACAGGGACTTCAAGGTACTTTTCTTTTCAATTTTCCATTGCCTCCTCCCCATCCACTTTGCTGCAGTGTTGTACTCATAAAAGAAACAGGCATTCCACACACTCAAGCTTCTCGATCTGTTATGAGTATTAGCTGTGCTGACCAGTAATAAGCATGGTTGGAACAATGGTACAGCCATGAAATTATAGGCTGCTACATGGACCTCACAGTGACTCTATAGTCTCGGAGCAAATGCTGTGCAGTGATGAGGGCAATACTTACCAGACACACCACCATATGTGGTTCGCCTGTCTCTACCAACAGCAGGCACTGGTGTACCATCTGCAAGTACGCCTATCAGCCCAGAGACAGTGTTTGTTGCTGTAACACCATTTGCACCACCTGTGAGAAAAGGCAGCAGTTAATTAAATTCCGATCCATCGATATATTTTGACTTGACTGTATTGCAATAACTGAAAAATAGGTGACAGTCATTTCAAAGTTAGTGGCACAGGCAGGCAAAGGAAACTGTACTACAATGTAATATTAAAAAAAAAAATTTTTAATCTGAATTATTTAAACAACTGAAAACCCAGCATAGGAAAAGAATAAACAGCATTTATTCTCCGAGCAGCTTCTGAATGCCTGTGCATTCAATGCCTGCTACAGCCTCTTACCTTCCTGAGCCGCCGACGCTATGTTTACAATGTCTGTGACATTCGGGGTCAGCTTGGCAAAGAATGGAATCTTAACAGCTTGTCGTACCCAACGGCAGATGTTTCGCACCAGCTTTGGATCCTGTTCAAATGGGTCAGTTACAGAGTTAGATGAGAAACTAATCTGATAAAGCTGTGCAGAGAGACTGGCACAGTTTAATGCTGCCAATCTGCCTGCACTGCATGTGACACTGAAGGCACTGTAACCATCTCATTATTTGATCCTCAGATCACAGCAGCAAACAGCAGAGCCATAATAATATCATCTAATGCAATTACATTTTTCTTGTGTACAGAATAAGCTGAAAGAATCAGCCTCCATTTATAATGGAATTTACAGCAACAATTGTACTGCTTATTACTGTAGCAAATACTGATTGGCTCAGATCGGCTACTATGCAATACATATTTAGAAAACCTTTTTAAATTAATATCTTTCATCTTAGTTCCACTGACAAGGGAAAAATAACACTAAATCTTCTGCTTTCTTCTGTTGCCAAACTTTTTTCTGTCTCTTGAATACTTGGATTGAGTTCTTGATTAAAATCCATGTACACTAATCACCCTCTAAATTTTTGCTCAAGTGCCATTTATTTATATGTGATCATTTACAATTTGTGTACAATGATGGGAAGGAGAGGAAGTGAATTGGAGTGGTAACACAACAGTGTCTATTCCCTTATTTATCGACTGGTCAGTTAGATAAGCCGTGGTCCAAATGAGTTGCAGAACAAGCTGGAGGAAATAAATAGCTGACTTCTGTATCTATATTCATACTCTTGTACCATGGATCATTGCACAGAGATCAATTGCAGAGACCCTTGACTAAATCTTTTACCCATATGATTCAGAAGCTTATTCTAAACACCCAGCTGGTGAGGGGAAGAAATTAACATTGGAAAAGGCGAATATGGCCAGCAGTGCCCTATGGTTTGAATGTGAAGTCAGGAGCAGTGGGAGCACCATTGCCATGTATATAATTAGCAGTTGCACTTTGCCCAATACATAGAGCTTGTTTCAGTCAGTCATAAACCAGGAGCCTGAAACAGGCAGTAAGCATAAACAATGGACACAAATCCAATTTCATCAGTACGCTCACCAATTATTGATGCTACATAGCATGCAGCATTCTTGAGGTGTGGATTAAGAGGCTGCATGCAGCATCCTGTAATATTCCTTTCACCCATAAAGCAGATATTGTATAATCTAACCTCTAAGTCAACAATGTTAGTTTCTCAAGTGTGACATTAGTTGCCTCTCTACAGTGGATGGAATATTGTTCCTTTCAAGGCCACTGAACATGTTAAACAACTTCTCATAAATACTTAGTACTAGGAATAGGCTATTTAGCCCCTCAATTATGTTCTGCCACTTAGTTAGATTATGGCTGATCTATAGGTTAATTCCATTTATCTGCCTTAGCTCCATATCCCTCAATATCTCCAACAGAAAAATGTATTGATTTCAGACTTAAAAAATTTCAATTGATCCAACACCTACAGCCTTTTGAAGAAAGAGTTTCAGATTTCTATTAATTCTGATGTGTAAAAATACTTCCTGATTTGCCTCATAAATGGCCCAGTTCTAATTTTAAGATTATGATCTCCTATTCTGGATTACACAGGGAAACAGCTTCTCTATATCCACACTATTGAATCCCTTTGTCATTTTAAAGACTTCAGTTACATCCTGCTCCCACATACACAACTGGCTGTGCCTCCAGCTATAGGATCAGCTGCAAACTTAAGATATTTAACTCTCACTTTCTTTATTTAAGTGAACAGTTGAAACCCTTGCATACCCCCTGAGAGCCGCATTCATACATCTTCCTGATCAGAGAATGTTTCTTTTATCTCTGTTCTCTGTCAACTTCCTGCCAATCCATTACTGACCCATTTTAGAGGTGATCTTTAATTCTGTTAAACTTCCAATTTTTGCTAATAAACTCTTTTGTGGAACATTCTCAAATGCCTTCTAGAAATCCCAGGCGACATCAAAATTGAATCCTGTGAGGTTTCTGCCTGTTCTACAAGATTGAGAGCTTCTCAAGGAAGTTTAGATGGTATTTATTACATTGTCACATCAGCATTTCCAGGTATTCCCCGGAATAGGCACATTACTGGAGGCTACATGCAGTGTCTTAATGCACACCTCAACAATTGGTGAACATGCTGATGAAACCGCATTTGTGTCCATTGTTTATGCTTACTGCCTGTTTCAGGCTCACGGTTTGTGACTGATACTGATCTATTCTATTAATCCTACCAGATACTCCACAGGGAGAATTTGTTTTGGGGTCATTTTGACCTTCTTTCATTTGCAAGAGATGATGGGAATGCAGTCTCAGAATCTCAGGTGAGGTCTGATGCTGTACTCCTTTTATTTATTCATTCATGGGATGAGGGCATCGCTGGCTAGGCAGCATTTATTGCTCATCCCTAATCGCCCAGAGGGCAGTTAAGAGTCTACCACATTTCTGTGGGTCCAGCCCTAACGCTAACCCTAACCCTAACCCTAACCCCAACTCAATCACATGTAGTCCAGACCGGGTCAGGATGGCAATTTCCTTCCCTAAAGGACATTAGTGAACCAGATGGGTTTTTCCTGACAATCAACAATGAATTCAAATTCCACCATCTACCATCGAAGCCAGGTGCCCAGAACATTATCTGGATCTCTGGATTAACAGTCCAGTGATCATAATACCACTACGCCATCGCCCCGCCCCAATTTTTTTATCACTGAACAATAAGTTGATTCTGGCAAGGCAAAGTATGCCACAACTGCCACACATGAGGCTATCTCTTGCTGATGTTACAGGGTTATCTCTTCTGACACCTTGTTTGCAAGATTAGCATCTGCTTTGGAGCTTCTGAAATCACATGTTGCTGTGGTGGCAAATTCCTATCTGCAGCTTGTGTCGCCATTTGTGTTGATCATCAGCTGAGTTGCCAACTTACTATGATCTATAGTGAGGGCATCCTTGAATGGGAGCTTTGAGTGCCCTGCTGGTATGGGCTACCTCACACTAACATGTACCTTTTAGCATAACATGTTGATGCAGTAAGCTATTAGGAAAGCTATTGAAATGCTAGACTCTATTGCACAAGAAATTGAACACAGGAGTAGTTAATGTTTGTTTTAGTTGTATAAAAGCTTGGTTCGACCACATCTGCAGTACTGTGTGCAGTTTTGGTCACCTTATCTCAGAAGATAAGATATTGCCATAGATGGAATGCAAGCAGACTTGTTCCCAGAATGATGTGATTGTTCCATGATGAGAGTTTAGGCAAACTGGGGAGATAAGGGAAATCGACAGAATGTTTCTAAGGTTGGACAGAATAGATGCAGGTAAGATGATTCCCCTGCTTGGAACATCAAGAACCAGTGGGCACAATATAAAAATAAGGAGGTTGCCATTTAGGTTCCAGATGGGGACAATTTATTTTAACACAGAGGGTGATGAATCTTTGAAATTGTCTACCTTAGAGGGATGTCAAAACTCAGTGTTTGAGTATATTTAAAGTAGAGGTTGATAAATCTTTGATTATTAATGGCACAAAGAGTTGTAGAATTAGTGTTAGTAAAAGGCATTGAAGTGTTTGATCCGCCATGATCATGCTAAATGGTGGATCAGGCTCAGTAGACTGAATGACCTACTCCTGTTCCTATGCTCCTATCCTTGAGGCTAGTGTGATCTTCCATCCCATTTGTATCCCAAGCCAGTGAAGCTTTATTTGTGCTTGTATCCTGCTTAATTATTGATTGTCTTTCCATGTAATACTGAGAATGTATCATAAACGGAAGGTGCATGTTATTGGGCTTTCTTTTAGTGCAGATTGTCCAGACTGTAATGCTGTACTGAAATACGCTGAGTACATGCCCTAAGAAATAAACATCTTGGTCCTGCCGGCCAGTTTGTGGTTTCCCAATGCCAGTTTTTGTCAGTCTGCATTAGTTAGTGGCTGCCTTTCCACTTATATGTTTAATATTTTGTCAAAAGACAAGCTGTCCATAACAATAGTTCCATGGTGGCCAAACATGCTGCCTGCTTCCAGTGGTGTGACATTGAGTCTGATCCATAACTACAATTTTCTTGACACATTTTTTTTCCTTTACTCATTCACGGGATGAGGGCAGCGCTGGCTAGGCAAAATTTATTGCCCATCCCTAATTGCCCAGAGGGCAGTTAAGAGTTAATCACATTGCTGGGGGTCTGAAGTCATATGTAGGCCATACCAGGTAAGGATGACCGTTTCCTTCCCTAAAGGACATGAGTGAACCTGATGAGTTTTTCCCCAACAATCGGCAATGGATTCATGGTCATCGTTAGACTCTTAATTCCAGATATTTATTGAATTCAAATTCCACCATCTGCTGTGGCAGGATTTGAAGCTGGGTCCCCAGAACATTTCTGATGCTGCTTGGCTTGCTGTGTTCATCCAGCTCTACACCTCGTTACCCCAGAACATTATCTGGGTCTCTGGATTAATAGTCCAGCAATAATACCACTGGGCCATTGCCTCCTCTATGCTGGTGAAGGAGCACAAAGATGTTGGAAATATGACCCATGAGACTTTAAAGCTGGTCTTTTGTATTGGAAAAGAGGGAAGAATTATCAGCATCAGAAGTCCTCTAATCAAGACATGCTGCACCTTTGGTTTGACTTTCAGTCTTAATAACCTTGAGGACTTTCTTGACTTATTGTGTGTCGACGTACACTCTTCCCTTATCAGCGGGGAAAGTCATAAATCAGGAGGGCAGACAACAAGATGGAGCACTGTTCATCCTATTTATGATCTCAAATCTGTCAGAGATAGAACAAGTGAACTGAATGGTGCTGTGTAGGCTATCATGGAAGGATCATATGCAACTGTGAGGCTAAGGAGGACAGCCAATTATCTCTAGCATCTGACAGAGGCCCATCCTGCTCGTACAAAGCCAAATGCTTTTTTTGAGATTCACATTAGAAACTGGGGCAGTGTTTGCTTTGTTCTGCACTTTGTTTGAAGCTGACATGGGAAGAAGATTATGTTAACCATGAGTCTGACTGTTCTGAAGTCACACTATGCACCTGGGTATATCCTGTTGGCTAATTGATGGAGATTTGTTAGAATGCCTCTGGCAAAAACATTCTAACGATGCAGAGGGGTAGTCTTTATAATTGCCTCAATTGACTTTGTCCTTATAGAATGCTATGCTGTTTGCATCATGCGTATCCTGTCAGATAGACCCATTTCTCTGGCAGAGGGGGAGGAGATTCTGAAGAATTGCTAGTGGGTGAACCTTTCCATACATGAATAGCTTGGCTGCCATGCTGTTTTTTTGTGAGTCCCTTCAGTGCTGTTAGAGAGTCAACACCTTTTCAAGTCCAAAACGTTAGACTTCTGCAACAAGCTCATACCTAACAGGCAGCTGCAGGAGATCATCAAGTCAGACAGAGAGATATCCATGTGTCACGAGAAGTTAGCTTGGAGCAGTGCTCTATTCAGCAGTAAATCTGTATTTTACATTTGTGGACTTCAAGGGAACACCTTTGCTAATGGTTATGCTGTACTCTTTTAATATCATGCATAGCTTCTTGGATGATTGCACTTGACTAAAAATTGAATAGTTGGGATTTTAATTCCAATTGTGTTTGAATCAGAAAATGTGACATTGTTCTTTTTATGGTAGAGAACTATTTTCTTCATCCTGAACAAAATCCCCCCCTTCCCCCAACCCTGATGCTCACTTCAATCGAAACTGGCGTGACTTCAATTTGTCAACATGCAGCAAGAGAATGTAAAATGAAACAGGTTTATCTGCCCAGTTTTTTAATGCATCAGTTGCTTAACCATATGCCAAAAGCTGATCAATGCATGCATGATGTAGATGCACCTCTCATCTATAGCACGGCATATCCAGCAGTACTAGAACTGTATTAGACTGTCCTTTGTATAAGTATTAGCATTGAACACAACAAATGAGGAGCTGGCTATTTAAGTCACGTATAGGAGACCTCAACAAACTTTGTATGATAATTATAGGATAGTTCAATATTTTAGACAGTCATTAATTTACAAATGTTTAAAAATGTTTGAAGAAGCATTCTTATTAATACCCAGCACATACAGTAAGCAGCAGTTATATTGGTCAAGCTATACAGATCGACTCACAAGCTGATTTAGCAATTAAATTATTTGCATTATATAATCTTTAATGGGTAATGGGTGAAGAAAAAATGAATTCTCAATTATTGAATGGTAAAGTTTATAAGTACAAACATTAATTCTAATTATCTTTCTATAAACTTTATTTTTAAAGATCAGTTCTGAGTAGATGTATAATATATTTTGGTTTTATATAGACATGAAATAAATGTCTTTACTGGAATGAACAAATTCCAAACTGTAAATATTTACCTTCATTCAAATGAAACAGATGTGTTCAAAATGTTTTGGCAACCCTTTCTAAAGTAATCTTTTTTAAAATTCTTATATTTCAGACTATAATATATTCTAATATTATGTAAGTAATATATTAATTTTATAAGCAATCATTTGCAATGATTGATGGCACTAGAAGTTCCTTACGTGTTTATACATTTCAAATGTGTATTTTTTAAGAAAAACTTCAGTTAAATGTTAAATCCTGTATTGTGCACCCCAATATTCTAAAGTTATATATTTCAGACGAAAAATCTGTCCACATGTGTATTAAAATGTAGATTATATAAATCCATATAAAGTTTGAACTTTAGACATAATGGTTAAAATTGAATTACTCAGAGGATAAGTTGGGTAAAATTATAATGAACCAAACAGCTGGTACTGAATATTTCTTCCGAATGCGGGTAAATTAGCAAATTAGCTGTTTGACAGAACTTAAACTCAAAGAAAATTCTCCCTACAATTTTCTAGATAACTAAAACATCTAGTAGCTTCTTCTTAAATGAGATGATTTGGTTTGTCATCAATTATGGCAGTAATTATCAACTGTCAAGAGGCATCAAGCGTTTTACCATATTTATGTATCCTAGTAATATTTGCATTTAGAGAGGGCCTTTCAAGTTGGAACATCTCAAAAATGCTTTGTACAAGGAACTGCTTAGTTTTTAAACTGCAATTGCTGTTCTGGCAAATCTATCGTAAATCATTCTACAAAGACAACAAGAATCTCTAAGTTACTCCTCTTTCAGACCAATATGCAATACACGAGACAAATTCAGCAATGTGGTGCTGGTATTACATTTGGACGGCCAATATAAATATTAATTAACCCTAAGAATTCATTTGAGAAGTTCACTCATTTGGCTGGTGTCGTGCTAAGGGAGCCTCTGCTAAGTTAGTACAGCATCTTGGAAGTTGGTTCTCAGCCAAATGGAGCCTTGTTTAAAAGGAGCTGTTAAAAACCAAGTGGCGCAGTGTGATATTTACTTTGACCCCTCTATCCCTGAAACCACCACTCCATCTTCAACCTATCCTTCCACTCCAAGGCACTTGAACATGCTGCCACTTGTCAAGCACACACCCACCTTTCCCAGAGCTTTATGGATGGAATCTTTTCATGCCCTGACTACAGGGAGAAATTTGGGAACATTGGGCAGGATATCAGGTGAGGCCCTTCTCAATGTTGAGGCTAAAAATTTGCGTTTTCCAACTAAGTCCCGAATGTTGAGACGAGACTCTTGCAGGAGAATGGTGAGAGGGGTGTTAATGGAACTTATTGTTTATTATCACCCTCATTATGACTTAATATTGCCCAATTAATATGCACTCTACCAATCTCCCACCCACGGAATCAAAACTACATGCGGAGAATTTCCCACGTGAAAGTTAGAAGGTGTGCCTGGTGAAATAACTCCACAGAGGCCGGTATCCCTTCACCAAGTCACCATCTATTTACATGTTGAGTGTCCTTGACACTTATCCCGCTACCTGAGAAGCAGCTCTCAGAGTGAACAGGATGTCTGACACTCCTGTCTTTATCTGTCAGGCAGGGCTCCCTGATTGGACTGGATTAGCAGCATGAATCCGGGAACCCATATTCTATGAAGACCACCTGGCTGACCTTATTATAATCACTACACCTGGAAACTCCAGCTCTCTAACTTGTATCTCCAGACCTCCATCTTGGACACCAGGCACCAACGTCTCAGGGCACACTCCATTGGCAGTGCCTACACATACCCCATATCCGTAGATCCAAGCATTGGACATGTACCATCCTCTCCACATCATCAGGGCACATCTCCAATCCACTTACAGCATGCATTTGCACTGCTATGCTGCACAGTGGATTCCATTGGGACCTCTTATTGCAATGCTGCTACCAGGGCACTGCACATGAGGTACAGGCAACTGGCTTGCGATAGCTCAGGCTGTAGCACAGGGCTCCTTGCTTGCTCTGTTAGCATTCACTCACTTTGTGAATACTTGAATGCCCACAGCTTCTAGAACATTCCTCACCATTTTTGCGCTTTGCCCACTCACTGCCCTTTGAAGGCTCACAGTATTTCTGCCTTGCCTGCTGTTTAGTGCAGACACAAGACTAGGCAGCTTATCATGCTTGTCACCAGCCATCAGGTAATGAGTGTGGGCATGTTGCTTTTGGACACTGTGCTCCATCAATCTCATACCTACAGTATGTGCCAGCAACCAATGCATCAAATACGCTGCATGTGCTTCAACCAAATATCCATGCCTTATGTTTCAGAGTTCCAGCAACCACAGTTGCTTTTGCTTTTATTCAGCTTCTTAGTTTGGTGATTATTGATCACTTTTGGTGTCAGTGAATCAAACTGATGTATTGCAGTGATTGAAGGCTTCGCTGTCTGTGATGGTCCCACACTGAACAATGATAAGATGCTGGGCTACAGTGGGCATTGGGAAAATAATAGCAGGAACTTACATAGGGTTGTGAGACAGAATGTAGTTAAAGATGGGTAAGCTGCGGTGACCTGTGCTTACACAGTGATTGGGGTAGGAATGTGCAGCTGTATGTGCAAGGAGATGTTAACATATTGTCTACATGCTGTGAGAAGCATTGGTTTGTGCCATTACACGCACAGTGAAGAACAACGCCAGATGGTCAGAAGTTGTTTCCGTGCATGGTTGAGGGTCAAACATGGTGCCAATGCCAGAGATCCCAGGACATCCTAGTAGTGATGAGTACTTCCATTATGCATCTCTAATTCTTAATGAGTTAACAGTTGCCCACAAAGAGGTCTGAGATTGATGCCAAATGCAGGAGAACGTCATACTAACTCACTAAGGATTTTGCTGCAGAACACCGATAATTATCACTACATCGCTGAACTGGGAGCTCTTCATGCTCATCCAAGTTATATTAGAATCATAGAATTTTGCAATGCAGAAGGAGACCATTCAACCCATCATGTCTGTACCTGCTCCTGATAGAGCTACCCAGCTAGATTCACTCTCCAGCCCTATCTCTGTAAACCTTTAACTTCACCACTTTCAAATATAAATCCAGCTCTCTTTCAGATCCTCTTTTGGAATTCGCCTCCACCACTGGCCCAGGCATTGCATTCCAAATCCTAACAACTCTCTGAGTAAAGAAGTTTCTCCTCATCTCACTTCTAGCTCTCTTGCCAAAGATCTTGAAATTGTGACTCCTAGTTACTGACATACTAACTAGTGGAAACAGGATACCCCTCTTTACACTGTCAAAATTGTTCACAATCTTTCCTTGTATCTAAAATCCCATATTCTAATATCATTCTAGAGAACCTCCTCTGCACTGTCTCCAGGGCTTTAGCATCCTTCTTTAAATAAGGTACCCGGAACTGAACACAGTGATTGGGGTAGGAATGTACAGCTGTATGTGCAAGGAGGTGTTAACATATTGTCTATATGCTATGAGAAGCATTGGTTTGTGCCATTACACGCACAGTGAAGGAAAACTCCAGATGGTCAGCAGTTGTTTTGGTGCATGGCTGAGAGTCAAAGGTGGTGCCAATGAACTGAATGCAGTCTGACTAATAAGGTGTAGTATCGTTTCCTTGTTTTTATACTCTATCCTCTATTTATAAATTCAAGGATCCTATAAGCCTTCTTAACAACTGTTTCAACTTGCCTGGCTACCTTCTGAGAGTTATGCATGTGAACCCCAAGGTTCCTTTGCTCCTGTACTCCCCTCAAATGTGTAACTTTGAGCCTAAATTGACTCTTCATTTTTTTTCTACCAAAATGCATTATCTCACACTTCTCTGCATTGAGTCCCATCTGCAAGGTGTCTGGCCAGTTGGTCAACCTGTCAGTCAGCATAAGGACCACTGATAGCCTGACGGTGGCTACCTAATTTCTTTTTCTGCAATTGGCCACTCATTCTCTTTAATATTGATGAGAAATGCCTGCAATGTGTCTAAGGTGCTACATCACAAGATGGCTGTCCAGCACGAAGTCACTGGCAACCTGCAATACAATGTGAAGATGAAATAGACAGTTTAATTTTTAAAAAAATGCCTTTTCTTGCAAACCCCACCATGATTGCTCCTATATCACTCTAGGCCTTTTGATAAGGTCTTCCTATATTGAACAATCAGCATGTACTTTAGATGGTCAGTAGCTGCCTCCAAGTCATAATTAATAAATGTACAAACTGTCAGAGAAATATGCAAGTGAGCTGATCTTGTGATATTGAGTAAAGTCATCTCAATTTTTCATAGGACTACAGAACCTCTCAATTATGATGACACTGAGAAACCGTATTATTGATCCCGGAGAGAGAAGTTGCTGACAATGGTTGAAAGAAGGATCGTTTAACATATCTGTAGCCTTTATGTTCTTGAACAGTCTTGGGCCTGATGGAGACTTCAGAGGAAAAGAAATGTTTGGCATGATAAAGTAAACCTGGTGATCATTGCCAAGCATTCTGCCTGGTGGTGAATGATGCGTTGCCCACTTCTTGCTGATAGCGTGCCTGTTCCTATTGTTCTCACCTCAGTCAGGAGGCAGATCCCGTTGTACAGAGACCAGGGTCCAAAGACACATGTAGATCTCCTGTTTCCCTTTTCAGAGAGGGTGGTGCACACAGTTCTCGCTCACTTCCCCAATATAAGTTGGAGCTCCCGTCGAGGATGAGCACAGAAAGTAAGTTTAAATTTTATGAGACTCGGGAAAAAATATAGAGAAACCTGGGCTGATGACACTTCCAAAACACTGACAGTTCTGGCCAGCCTATCTTCTAACAACCCTAGGACTGGCCAGGGCATCTGATATATTGGGATTTAGTGCCATTTTGCTACTCCGAGGGCACACCCAGCCACATTGATAAGGACAGTAAGACCAAAATGGAATGCTGCTAGTGACAGACTGCTGCACATTAGCTGAGAAAGCACCTCTTGTGGACAAAATCAACTGGCAAGTCTCTTTAGCAATTGAAGTATGAGAGCTTACTTCAGGCAGAAATAGTAAGGCCAAAACAGATGAAAGACTAAGATTTAAACCTTTAAAGGTAGCTATTTGTCATTTTTTTCAGTGACATTTGAAGAGCAGGGAAGAAGTTGAAATGCCAAGATTCAACATTACACTGCATGAGAACTCAGAATGGTGCTGAAGGAGGCTGATAAATATACAGTGGGATTATCGGGCAAAAAGGTGATGGCATTAGATGTGATTAGTGGAGGTCATTGACGGTTTCTGCTTTCAGATGATACAAGGAATGGATTGCTGCTGACTGTTACCATTTACTGAAATACACTGAAATAACGCTCAAAAGTTTAACAGACATGGCAAAGCAACTGCTATTCAATTTTAATGATGATAATTACTATTAAATTTAAACGAAGGAATAAAACACAGAGTAGGAGACTCCTGTTGGAGCTCCTCTGCTCTGCCTGTTCTTTTTCCTCCTTTTCCTTTTTTATCCTCTTTGTTTTTCATCTTTTTTTTCTATTTATTTCTTCTTCTCTCCCCTCAGCACTAGAGCTGACAGCAAGTCCAGAGCAGTGATCCCTTTAGCCCCAGAACACTGCTAGCTTCGAGCCCTGATGTAGTGCGTGGATTGCGAGCCCAGGAGCAGCTCATGGCGAAGTAGCCCTGGGGCATCGCACGGGCAGAGAGAGCAAGCCAGTAGCGCGAGTGGTAGCAGCCGGGAGAAGGCAAACTGTGGCAGCCAATGGTGAGCGCAGGGGCAAGCAATCCGAGGCTGCGGTGGAGAGGCTGAGTCCCAGAGCGATGGAGGGGCATGAGGGACACTCTCTGTGGCACGGTGTGGGCTCGGAAGCCTGAAGCAGGACTCTGGTGGCGGCATGCCATAGCAGTGGAGAAGGAAAGTTGGACTCTCTTTAAGTTGTCTTTCTTTTACGACTTTATTCTAAGTTAATGTGAATGATGCTTATGCACAGCGATGGTACACACCTTTCACTGTATTTTATATTGAAAACACGTGACAATATAGGGCAGTCAAAAAGAAAAGCTCTAAGAGCAGCACATGACAAAACTAAATATTAAATGTTCTTCAATCTTAACTCATTGTAAACCTTTTGCTAAAAACTGTACATGTATATAATTCATGTCTGTTTTATTTAAGTGGCATCAACCAACCACAAAATATCTAAAAAAGAAGCCAAGGAATGCTATATCTGGCCTTACTCCAAATAAATAAATTGTTTAGTTTGAAAAAAAAAAGAATCTGAAAGACCTCAGAATGATCCTAACTGACAGGATAGGGCTATTTATCTGAGTTAGTGACCTCCAAGAAGCAATGCAGTTGTGTAGCAATTCATTCTTTAAAACCAATAGCAGGCATTATACTATTCTGCATGCTGGCCATATGCAACATGAAAGGAAGACATGCTGGAGTTGGGAGATATAGTGAAGGCTCTGTTCTCTCTGGCAAAGGGTCCACAGTGAATCGTGTTTTTAAAGACCAATAAACTGCAATAAACTCTCTTATATCAATGGGCATTTAAGGGACAGGCAATGACTCATTGCCCTGACAGACCAATCCAGGAATTGGAACACAAGGCTTGTGATAATGTATCCCAGGGTCTGGAGGATTTGGATCACATCTGAGAACTCACAATGAAATCACAGTGAAACTATAACAAAACAGTAGTGTTTTGATCGAATGAAAAATTGTTTAAAGTTGACATACCTGTCCACAGGCGAGGCCCATTCCTCTTTCTCCCATGCCATGTGGGCAAGACAAGTTTAATTCCAAGGCATCGGCACCAGCATCCTACAAATGATGAAGAACTTGAGTGTGCTGCAAGACTATAAATGCAAATTGATTTCCTGAATAGATCGACTTATATCAACAGATCTTGGGAGTAATTACATCTTCCCTATAGATTGAAAGATGTAGCAGCTGGTCTCATACTTCAGGATTTGATGGGAACTTTGAATAAAGTGTCAATTTTATATTCTATTTCAAGATTTTTTAAGTTGGACTACTCATTTTTCTCTGTCTCTAAGCAGTATTCAGTCAAACAACATGTAACTCATTGGCATCTAAATGTATTGTCATCTCTCTAAGAAAATCTGCTTATCTGTAATGCTATGAATTTTAAAAATCAATTGTGAATCAGTTAAGGAAAATATTGTTGAGTCATATCAAATATGAATACAAGTACAATAATCTTAACATGACTTAATAATCACTTGGACATGCAGTAGAATTTTTTTTCTTTTTTTAAAGGCCAATGATTTAATTTAGTTTAAATGCTGCCACAGAAAAAAATGTTTAATGTACTGATATTTGATATGTCTTTCTGATGCTGCTCTCAAAATATCTCTGAAGTCAACCGTTTACTGTGGGATAGAGTCAAGCAGAGCTGTTGCGAATTTGGATAGAGTATTTATGGATTGGAAGGCAGGGCATTAGAATTTGATGTTTGTAAAATGATAAGGGGAAATAGTACGTGGTCCCTTTAAAACATGACGTGTTTTTTTCTAATCTTGGAGATCTTAAAAAATGTGCAGACAGCTCCTGAAATTGAAAGATTATATCACAAGGCTGATGGTTAGAAACACAGACAACAGTCTTATTTTGTTAGTAAGGCAACCACTTAATCAATTATCAACCAATTAATTTAAAACAGGCACTTATAGACTAAAAACCGATTAAAATTAAATTTGATGGCTTTAACAACCTAGGACCAATCCCATTGTAGGAAATTAATAGGCCATCAAGGGTGTAAAAGAAGACGGCATTTGAAAATTGGTGTGAGAGTCAATTGGCATCTGCCAAGAAAACAGCTCTCAGCTATAAAAGAAAGAATCATTGGCTCTCACAGAATTCTATAAGCTCTCAGATAACCATCGCCTAAACTAAAGGTACAGTGGCAGTCTTAGCTAATGTCCCTGACACAATAACTTGATGGAGAGAGCATTCATGACTGAGGATCAGCAGAGAGGGTGCTGAGCATTCTAGAAGATGTATTCTGGCTGTAATTTTGAGAGATTAAGGTTTAATTTTTGTTATTATTTTGGTTTATATAAGTGGCAGTTATATTTATGGAACAGCATACCATTGGAATTTTGTTTTATTTGGGAATAGTTAGCAGTTAAGGGGGCATTGTTTGGTTTGTTAGTCGTTCTGTTAACTTGTTCACTGTTAGAATTAGATGAAATAAACTGTTACTTGTTGATTATGGAGTGACTGTCAGGAGCTGATTTCATTTAACCTCTCCTTTACAACAGATGGCGGGGTGAGAGGCAGGTTATACCACTTTTCAGATTTTCCTTAAAAGATTATGAAGTGAGGTCAGCTTCTCTAGGTGTTTTGGTTTAGTTATAAAGGTGGGGTGGGGGAGTGTAACCCCTCTTTGTAACAGAGGCCAAGGATTTTTCTTGTTAAGAATTAAGGAATGTTGGTGGAAAACCATTGTATTTTCTTTGTTTATTGCTTTCTGATGCAGTTTGCTGCTGCAGTTTTGATATTGAAGAGGTATCAGCACTGTCTGCAGGTGCATTGCAACCAAAATCCCAATAAGGAAAGGAAATAGAGAGGCTGCGTTTGGGACAGATACTTAAGGAACTCATATGACGATGTGACTTGCCGAACTCTGTCTAATCAAACCAAAGTCACAGGAAGATCATCATTGAAACACTTCTAAGGTTGGCCACTGCATGTCCTTGTGAAGATGATTATTTCTTCATGGTAAGAAAATGTTCCATTGTGAGCTTGATATTATCATACCAAGTGAGACAGGCCTGAATTGGAACTAGCAATCCAATCTGTGCATTAGTGAGATATTTAAGTTGCTAATAGTCAGCAAAGTTCTAAACCATCACACCCATAATGACATGGCCAAGGTCTTCCTTCAGCCCTTGTTCAGTGGGGAGTGTAATAGACCAAGGAAAAGAGCAATACCGAACATACCTTAGAAAGAAATACCAATCTATAAAATTACTGAGTAAGGCTGTTGACAACTTAAGCATCTTCTCTGGCAATTGGTTCTTGGTTTTTTTTGGATCAAAGCTTAGAGTAGGGTTAGGGTTACGCCCATGGAAATAGGATTAGAGACAGGGAGCCCATTTAAATAGGATAGAGCCAAGGTGGAACAACTCCCAATGCATTCCCATCTATGTTTTAGGATTTTTCAGAAGGCATCCTTCCTTGATGTGTCCTTGCATTTTCCTGTGTATGTTGGCAACATCCATCTCTCCTGTTGGGGTTTCTGGCTGCCTACAACATTGGGCATTCTGATCGATGTTCCCACCTAATTGGATGGGACTTCCTAAGGCACCTTGTCAACCAGCAACCCCGGGAAGATTGTGTGGGCCTATGGAACTTGGATACCATTTGCATTGGGACTCTCATAGTCCTGATGTTTTCATTCAGCTAAAATTCAGCCTCGAGCATCAGTGAGCTGATTATTAGTGACCATGCGCCCTAATGGCCCTATTTTTTTTTCTTGCTGTTTTGACACCCAAGCCCAAACCAATCTACTGAGCAATATTCTTTGGTTCAGAATGAACATGGTACATGCTACTGGCCATATTGGATACTTTGCTGTCAGTTCTCATGTGGATCAATGGATTCAGTGCCAAGAATTTCTAGGTCTTTGTCTCTAAACTGTCTAAACTAATTGAAATAAATTTGGAACACATCTGAACATAGAATTATATGGATATTATATCTCTGTGTACCTGTGTATATATATAAGTCTGGCTGCAGGTATACATTTTTATTTCCTCAAACTGATATGCATTAGAGATGTGAAAAATCACACCTCAAAGCAACAAACAGCAATGATAAAGTCATTCATCAGTCAGCATTTTGATAGTAAGGTCCAGGCTAAGCCAGAATTTTGCGATAGATTTCATCATCAATTAAAATGGATCAAGAGCTCAAGATCACAAAACCAATTACTAAAAACGTTTAATTTAATTTCCCATTCGTAAGCTCTCTTCAAGCTGCGACTTTGTACTACAGTCTGCAAGGTTCACAGAAAAATAGCCAGCAATTTTGAGAATCATTATTAAGGGTATTTGCAGTTAATAGCTCTAACATGAGCTAGATAAAGCTAATATTCTGAGTTTTTGAAGATCCTGCCTTTGTTATAACAGAAGCGGGTAGGTTCAAGGCTGAGGATGGCTATATTTTAGAAACTTTACTTGTTAATCTTAGGATTTATATATCGGTAACAAGAGACACAACATGGGAATAATTGCTTACTATCTCCCTTGGTTGTGATCAGATGTACATCACACGACAGCAATGAAATTAATTTATTTTAATTCCACCTCCATTAAAAGGGAAAACCAATGGCTGCCATACCTTAATCTCTTCCACGCCTGCCTATACCCATAGCCCTCAATCCTGTGATGTCACATAACCCCATTATTTCCAATGTCTCCATCAAAACTTTTTACTGTACTTAAGTATAGGTAACAACAGTAAATCAAATCAAATCAAATCACAGACAAGACAATCACAGGTTACTTCCTTGTATCCCTCATCATTCGCATTCTCATTCCAACCTCAATTGTTTCAGCATCCTTCACTAAAATTTGCTCTACTTCAAGTCTCATAGAATGAAGCTTTCAAAATCCTATGTAATCTTTGGCCCTCAATTTGTCACAAGATTTCTTCATCATTACTTTTATTGACCATATCCTCAGAAAAGCCCTTAATCTTTCCCAGTCTGGTCATTCATCTTGGTATGTCCTCCAATCTGTTTCATTCAGTTACAGAATAATAGAGTCATGCAGCATAAAAACAGGCCCTTTGGCCCACCATTTCTACGCTAACCAACAAATGTCAACTACACTAATCCCATTTGCCTACAATTGGCTCATAGTCTACAATGCCCTGGCATTTTAAGTGCTCGTCTATTTCATTTGAAGTATAATGGAACACAACAACTTAACCATTTGTTATGTCTTGTAGTTCTCAGATGTTAGTTTTCATCACACTTTTATCCTCAAGTGCTGGAGGTTTATCAACTGTATTTCTTGCAGCTCTACATGAGGCTGGTGGTTTGATACTTCATACACTTGGCAGCATAGTGCAGTTTTGAATGAATGGCATTCTGATTATACACATAAACCCTCATATGAAAAATATAGTTCCTAAATCATGTTGGAACGGATGATCACATCACAACAATCATCGCCAAATTTGGTTGGATCGCATTGCATTATATTAGATGTGTCTGTTTAAAAAATGGCATATTCTCAAAATAATGACCCTTAAGATTTGCAAGTCCATAATATTAGAAAGTTGGAAAATATAAATCCAAATTTAAAATAATGGGAACAAAAAGCTGGCATAATTTAAAACTGTTGAATGGTTGCTTTAAAAAAAGAACTAACTAGTTTCAGTTTTTTAGTTTTCTTCAGAAGAATGAAATCTACAGACCTTACTTAGTCTGGCTGATACATGAGCACTATGTAAACATGGTTAACTCTTTTAACCTCTGAAGTAGCCGAGCAAGCCACTCAGTTAAATGTAACAAAGAACTGCACCTGGACTACATGCTTTTCAAGACTACATGCTTTTCAACGATTTTTACACGACCCATCCACCCATATTTTGTGACTGTTTTTTCCACCTGTACATCATAAACAGTTCCTTCACAAAAAGTTCATCTTAATTTAGTGGATCAGTACCAACTAAAACTGAAATATCACAGTATTTACATAATTAGTACATTCTATCCAAAAACGTACAATATGAAGCTTAGTAAAATGTTAAGTGAGTCTCCAATGGAATAGCAAATAGTGAAATAGAAACCCAAAGACCTACCTCTGCCATTTTTGAAAGTTCTGTCCAATCATTCTTGTTGTAAGTGCACATGAGGCTGGCAATAACAGTCTAAAACAAGAAATTTGATGATATATTCGTTAAAGTAGCATTTACAAAATATTATCTGAAGATAGTTTTTGACTAATAAATAAATAGTAAAGGGGTAGTAAGAACTGCCAATGCTGGAGTCAGAGATAACACAATGGGCATTTCTGAAGAAGGGTCCCGACTTGAAACGTCAGCTTTCCGGCATCTCTGATGCTGCCTGGCCTGCTGTGTTCCTCCAGCTCCGCACTGTAATAAATAGTCAACTTCTTTTTCAGGGTGTTATAGTGTCACACAACATAGAAATAGGCCCTTCATCCCACCATTTCTATGCCAACCAACAAACACCAAACTACAATAGTCCCACTTACCTGCACGTGGTACGTAGCCTACTATGCCCTGGCATTTTCAGTACTCATCCAGATGCTTCCTAAATGTTGCAAGAGTACTTGTTTCGGCTATCCTGTCAGGCAGCAGGTTGCATATATCTATCACTCTCTGCGTGAAAAAGTTTTTCCTAAGATCCTCCCTACACCACTTATTCTTCACCTTCAACTTATGCACTCTGGTCTTGATAGAGTCACAGAGCAATATTGTTTTAATGTATAACTGATTGTTTCAACCTCATTGTGCCCCAACTCCAAACAGCCTACTTCTACTTCCTTTGCAAAATCCATGAACAAGAGTCTCTTTGCTAATTCATTGTCTCAGCATCTTCCTACCCCACTGAACTAATTTCTTCCGCTGTCATCTCCACATTTTTCTCCCCATATCCAACTTTACCAGCATACACCTGTGATTCTTCTGACACACTATGTGTAACTTCAACACTGTCCAGTTTCCTTACCCTAACCATTTCCTTTTTACCATGGGCACCTAATTTATCTATATCTCCAGTCACCTATTAGGACAGACATAGAGTTCTGTTCTGACAAAGGGTCACTGAACTGAAAATATTAACTCTGTTTCTCTCTCTACAGATGCTGCCAGACCTGCTGAGTTTCAACAGCATTTTCTGTTTTTGTTTCAGAGCCCTACACTACTCCCTTGAGCAGAGTTTGAACGTGTCTCCATCCACTGCCACAATAGACTGAATGGGCTCCTTCTATGCCGTCATCATTCATTGATTCAATAATTCAATGGACATGGAACTGTGTGATTGAGGCAAGAGTTCTATTGGTCATCTACAATTGGCATCTACCATTATTTGCTCAGTACCAAGAAGGACACTGAATATAATTGTTATTGCCAATTCACTCTTTGTATGTACGCTGTATTGTGACTGACTTCAATATTCTAAACAAAACAATCAGATTTGATTTTGCAGATAGATTATTCAGTTTTAGTAATGTGACTCACTTGCTCACTCTGTCAATTTCCCTATGCACTGCAAGTTAATTATTTCCCCTGCCTTTAAAGCTATTTTCCATTCCTTTTGCTCTGTTCTGTCGGTGCGGGTAACTTTTATCATCCACATTGCAGTATAAGTCACCCTCCAAATCGCTAACCTTAGTGATTTTGAAAATGATTACTGCCCTTGAGGCTAACCTGCTAAATCTGCCAAGTGAGTGCTCAGCATTCTTCTGACGACAGTGAAGAATATTGGTGACTTCTGACCTCTTTTCAAATTGCAAATCTAAATCTTAAATTAGAACTGGATACAAGGGCTTGATTTCCTTCTTTAGGGTCAGAAGAAGCAAAAATGGCACCAGCAGTGATCCAAATTGTTCTAATTACAAAAGAACAAAAGAGAAGTACGACACAGGAACAGGCCCTTAAGCTCTCCATGCCTATGCCAATCATCATGCCCTGACTAAACTAAAATACAAACCTTCTGCCCTTATTCGGTCCATATCCCTCTATTTCTTCCATATTCATGTAACCATCCAGATGCCGCTTACATGTATGTTGCCAATGTGCCTGCTTCCACCACCTCTTCTGACAGTGCATTCCAGCCTCCTACCACTCTCTGTGTGAAAAACTTTTCTCGCACATCTCCCTTAAACTTTTGCTTTCTCACCTTGAACCTGTGCCCCATTGTAATTGAAACTTCAATCCTAGGAGAAAGCCTCTGACTATCCATCCTATCTACGCCTCTCATAATTTTGTAGACCTCCATCAGGCCTCCTCTCAGCCGCTGTCCTTCCAGTGAAAACAATCCTAGTCTTTTTAACCTTTCCTCATAGTCAAATGCCCTGGAGGCCAGGCAACATCCTGGTGAACCTTCTCTGTACTCTCTCCAAAGTTTCCACAGCCTTCTGGTAGTGTGGCGACCAAAACTGCACACAATGCTCCAAATGTGGCCTAATAAGGTTTTTATATAGCTGCAACATGTTTTGCCAACTCTTGTAGTCCATGCCCGGCTGATGAAGGCAAGTATGCCATATGCCTTCTTAATCACTTCGGCTACCTGTGTTGCCATTTTTAGGGAACTGTGGACCTGCATACCCAGATCCGTCTGTATGTTAATGTTCCTTAGGGTTCTTCCATTTACAGTATAATTCACACCTCAAATTGATCTTCCAAAATGCATCACTTTGCATTTGTCTGGATTAAACTCCACCTGCCATTTCTGTGCCCAAGTCGCCAATCTATCTATATCCTGCTGTATCCTTTCACAATCATTGGCGCTATCAGCAACTCCACCAATCTTTGTGTCATCAGCAAACTTGCTTATCAGACCACCCACATTTTCCTCCAGATCATTTATAAATACAAAAAACAACAGAGAACCTAAGATTGATCCCAGTGGAACACCACTAGGTACCGGTCTCTATACTGAAAAACACCTTTCCACCATTGTCCTCTGTCTTCTATGACCAAGCCAGTTTTCTATCCATCTAGACAGCCCTTCCCGGATCCCATGTGATTTTAGTTATTGTACCAACCTGCCATGTGGGACTTTATCAAAGTCCATATAAACTACATCCACAGGTCTTCCCTCATCAATTATCTTTGTCACCTCTTCAAAAAATTCGATCAAGTTGGTGAGACATGACCTTCCCCATACAAAACCATGCTGCCAATTGCTAACTAGTTCATTTTCTTCCAAATGTGCCTATCCTGTACCTCAGTATCTTCTCCAAGAGCTTCCCCACCACAGATGTCACACTGTAATTTCCTGGATTATCTGGGCTTCCTTTCGGAATTAGGAATTGTAGAACATACCAATGAGGCCACTCAGTCCATCAGGCTCACTTAGTCACCTCCTATTTCAGCCCTCTGCTTCTTTCAAGCTGGAAAGACTCTGGTTAATCAAGCAACTTCAACAATATCATTAGTTTGACAGAACACAATTGGCTGGACAACAAGGTTCAGGGCTGGATGAACACAGCAGGTCAAGCAGCATCATAGGAGCAGAGAGGCTGACGTTTCAGGCCTAGACCCTTCATTTCAAGCCCACCGACTCCCACAGCTACCTAGAATACTCCTCCTCCCACCCACCTTCCTGCAAAAATGCTATCCCCTATTCCCAATTCCTTCGCCTCCGCCGCATCTGCTCCCAGGATGAGGCGTTCCACTCCCGTACATCTCAGTTGTCCTCGTTTTTCAAGGACCGTAACTTCCCCTCCTCGGTGGTTGAGAATGCCCTCAACCGTGTCTCCCACATCTCCCGCACCTCATCCTTCACACCCCGTCCACGCAATAAGAACCAAAAAAGAATCCCCCTCGTCCTCACGTACCACCCCCCCAACCTCCGGATCCAACGCATCATCCGCCGACACTTCCGCCATCTGCAATCCGACCCCACCACCAAAGACATCTTTCCCTCCCCACCCTTATCTGCTTTCCGGAGGGACCACTCTCTCCTTGACTCCCTTGTCCGCTCCACACTCCCCTCCAGCTCCACCACACCCGGCACTTTTCCCTGCAACCGCAGGAAGTGCTACACCTGCCCCCATACCTCCTCCCTCACCCCCATCCCAGGCCCCAAGAAGACTTTCCACATCAAGCAGATGTTAAAAAAAAAAAAAAAAAAGAAGGGTCTAGGCCCGAAACGTCAGCCTCTCTGCTTCTATGATGCTGCTTGGCCTGCTGTGTTCATCCAGCCCTGAACCTTGTTGTCTCGGATTCTCCAGCATCTGCAGTTCCTACTATCTCTGATACAATTGGCTGGACAGCTGGTTTGTGATGCAGAGCGACACCAATAACAGTTGTTCAGTACTCACACTGGCTGAGGTCACCATGAAGGTCCCACTGTCTCAACCTTACCCCTCACCTCAGGCATGGTGACCCTTAGGTTAAACTCACCACCAATCGTCTCTGTCTAGTGAGAAAGCAGCCTTATGGTCCTCTTGAACCAGTGGCAACTTTACCTTTATTTGGATGGAGATCCCGTCTCCAGGTCAAGTAAGGGCATGTGCTGTTGAAAATCATGGAGGTGCATTCAGGTTAGGGCTTGAGACCCAGTGGTAGGAAATTCTGGTGTTCGTACCATAGACACCATATTTCAACACTAGCTGTGCACTCTCAAATGCTGTCAGACCCGGGTCTGAAGTAGCCAAACAGGTTAGTGCAGTGTCCACTGTCCACGCTAATGTCATGAGAATGCCAAGATGGCCTTCTGTCCTCTGCAAAGATAAGAGCCACCATCTTCTTTATGCTGCCACACCCTTACTGTAACTTTGCACTCACCTCCCATCAAGGCTAATGGTCTAACATTCTCCCCGCAGCTCATGGCATTATCAATGGATTTTGCCCACCCCATCTGCCACAAACTACTAACTCTTCCTGCCCTCTGCACTTCCTACTCACTCACCCAGGGTATCTCACCACCTTTCCCAACTGCTAATAGTGCCACTTGACCATTCATCACTGCCAAACACAAGAAGCTGCTTGCCTATCTGTCTGTGCTACAAGGCAAGGCAGAGATGCTGTGAACATCCAAATTGGCACAAATTGCGCGAACATTAAGGAATCTTGTTTTGATATGTGTGATCGGTGTCTGACCCTGCTTGCACACCAGCCTTGCAGCAACGTTTCAATATAAGGCGTGAGTGAGCTCCTAAGTTCAATGTTGAAGTGCTGAACTGTATTAAAAGTGAGTCCCAAATGTGCCCAAATAATGTAGTGAGGCTGGGACTTTGCTGATGCCAACACCTGTGTCCTGAGCTATAGGGGAATGTTGGCTAAGGGGCACCCAAGCAAGACCCAGCAAGTTGCAGCCACCAGGTACCTGCTCAGACGTTCATGTCGGAAATTGTTGCTGGCTAGTTTTTGCCCAATGCGTGGGAAAGTAGCAAACTGCATACAAATAAGAATTAGGAAGATTGAGATGTTATTACATGGGTACTGGTTTGCATCAAGCTGATGAGGGCCATATGAGAGGTACAAGGCACAGGTTGATATGACGGACCCTGGTGTGAGGACAGGGCCGCTGGTTGGCATTGCAGGCATGCATCTCCATGAGATGGCATGGATGGGACAAGGAGAATGGGAGGGGGGGAGGGAATGTGAATATGATAGCAGGAGGACTTTCTTTTGTTCTGTTCTTTATTTTACAATTCCAGAGCAACAGAGGCTGCCCATTCACATAGTTTAACTTTATACCTAGCAGCCTGTGTGGCTATTTCTGCACAATTTATGGAAGCAAGGTGCCCAGCTCACAGAATCACTTGCCCCTCATCCACTCTGAATGAAGAAAATCTATGGCACTTCTCTCTGAGTCGGGTTTGCAAAGTCGGGGATTTTCCCAACACTCCTGCTTCAGGCATGAAAATACAGGCATGTGACTGTGTATCTTACACCAACATCTATTTTGTTCTACAGTTAATATTAATGCATTAATTAAAAAGCAAGTATTTGGAAACCATTCTGCTCAGGAGGGAGGGAGGAATGTCCTGTATCACTTTATTTTCCAGTTGTAAAGAAATGTGACTGAAAACCTAAAGTTGATTATTTTTGCAGAAAGTATAATCGGCCTTCATGACTTGTACTGACAATGTTGTGTTTATTCTGTTAAATGCATTGCCATGAACTTTGTTTAACCCTTCCCTTAGCCCATGCCTGTTTGACTTGCTGAAGTTATGTACAATATCTTGTAGTTATTTTTGTTCAACATAAATCATGTCAATGCCAGGTCAACAGTACTGTTCCGGTTCATTCTAAGTGGCAGCACTGATCAAAGCAGCAATTTTGCGATGTCTGTTGATTTTGTGGAGAGCTATGATGATTAATCTCTCACTGTCTCTGTGAAGGTAGCAGAGCAGGCCAGAAGGACTCGGGAAATTCTCTTGATATGGAAGTAAATGGTGTGTGTCACTCACATATAATTTCCTGCAAGTTCTGAGTTGCAATAACAGATATCTCCCTGCATCCGATGCACACTGAATGGGACATTTCTTTTTAAAGAACGCGATGACAAAAGTAATAAAGCAGGTGCATAACTACAGTCTCAAGGGAGTCATCCATCCAATCCTTGTTCAAACAGGCATAGCAAGGCTGATGGATTTGTGCTAAGGGAGCTATGATTTTAGCCAAGGAGGCTGATATTAACCTATTCGATTTCATGCATCATATTAACAACCTCCATGGATCAGGAAACTGAATTTTGTACCTGATATAGGCCACCAAATTGTACTTTGGGGTCTGACTTCAGTTTTAATGCAATCTTTCACTTTGGCCCTAGAGTGGAATCTAAGAATGCCACAGAAACATTGCTAGTTAACAACCTGTGCTTTTGAAAATTTATAAAGTGGGTGTCCACCGGCTATTTTCCTCAATGTAATTAGTTATTGTGAGTTCAGTAATAATTTCGGTAAAGGAAGTGATCATGTAGCAAGAAAATTCAGGAGGAAGGAGAAGCGAGCTAAGCTGCAGTATTTTTAACCAGTTTCTAGCAATTATTAAATGTGAAAACACTAATCAATCATCTGTGTTTAAGCAGATTCTAAGCATTAACTACTGGAAGTGATTCATTTGAGTTGGAAAATTAATTCTTCCGACACTGCGGAGGTGGCAAAGGTGGGTAAAAATTGTCATACTGCACCAAGCAAAGTTTTCCAATTTGTTGTTGAAATTATAAAGAGTTTAAGTGTCAAAGCATATTTCCATGCAGAAAATATAACCACCAATAAGTCGCCCGAGGAGCTGGTATATTGTTGCAAAGAAATTTCATAAGGATCTGAAGTTTTAAAAATCTTAGTAGAAGTAACGTATCAATTATCCAGATTGAAAGGCAAGCCAAAAGAAAATTGTAAAACATTAAGGACTCACTGTAAAAAATGCAGGACAAAGCTCAAGGGAGAACAAATATTGAGCTAGGAAGAAAGTATAGTGTTTTCTTCAGTGCATTCTCTGTAGGATGCATTGCAGGGCACATGTAAAATTGCTCTCATCGGTTGCACTTTTAAGTGTTTCAACTGATCTATTTTTGATGGCATAATAATCTATAAACTTTTGGGTTTTTTTTTCCTTTTATTCTCCAATTTATTATATTAAACCAATCCAAACTTCACTTTTAGAGGAATGACTTGGCAAAAATTATTCTCCTTGTTTGAGTCTCAACCATCAAGTTATTAAAAACAAATATGGGGAAATAGGCAGATGGGTGACAAGTGAACGGCTCGCTGGGCATTTTCTGAAGACGGTTAAGAGCCAACCATATTATTGTGGATCTCGAGTCATATGGAAATTAGTTATCTCAGTGGGCTTTGACAACATTTGATGATAGTTCATCGTCAATCATTACTGAGACCAGCTTTCAATTGTTTCCTTAATTGAAATCAAACTTCATCATCTTCCAAAGTGGGATTTGAACTTTGGCCCTCAGAGCATTTGGCCCTCAGAGCATTAGTCTGGGCTAATGTAAGAATGAACCCTCATTTATATTATAATGCTATAATTTACTCATAAAATGAAACTAACGCATGAAGAGAAATTGTTTTTAAGTATTAACTCACAGATGTCGGAGAGGTGGGAAAATATAGGGCTGGAGAGCCTTTAAAAAGCCTGCCAACAATGAGGAGCAATTAAACTTGGAGCTGCTCAAGAAGCAAATTTATGTAGTTGCATAGTTTGTGGGAGTTGCGGGTGATGAGGAGGTAGGGAAGGAAGAAGTCATTGTTTCCTGACATTTTTTAACATTTCATGACATAATAGGCGTATAAAAATGCATGATTATGACAAATGATATGTCCATATTTGTAAATTTTCTTAATCTATGCTACATCACATTAATAGTACAAGAAGGATAGCTCCATAAATGCTTCAACACCAGAAATGCACACTTTTTTGCCACAACAGTTTGACACCTCTCCATGAAGAGCAGTAGGGTTCAGGTTTACAGCCTATGTAGACCAGCAACAAAATCTTCACATAAATAGCTTTGTTTAGATATAGCCAATGCATGTATAATGAATGAAGGGATAATACACTATTTCATTGAATATGAAATTTTCTTTCACTTCGGTAAAGAACATTTCAAATCCTTTGGAGGGCAGGGTTTCCCATTCCTGGAGGTGTTAAGCTTGAAACAAGGAGGGTACTTAATTACACAGGTCAGGAATAAATTCAAACAGCATAGCCTTCTCTGCAATCAAGGTCTGGATGTAAGGCTGATGGTAGACCTTCCCACTCCATTGCAAACCAAGGTCCTTAAGTGGTTATTCAAGGACCATTTAAGGGCCTCATCCTGCAGCAGCCGGTATTAACCCAGCCTCTGGTGGGCCTGTCACTATGCTGTGTTCAAGGCAGCTAAAACCATGCGGTCCACGTGTCACCTCCTGGGGTGGGGAGGAGAGGGTGTTCCCCCATCAACCGAAAGCAATGATTGAGAGACTGCACTTCAGGACATTACCTTTAACCCGGCTGACACCTCTCCTCATTAGCTCAAACCTGAGACTGTCAGCCACCCCCAGAAAATCACTCTGTCGCTCTGGGACTCCCAGAGTGCTCTTTGAAAAACAGCCATGCCCTCGTCCTTGGCACTGCTGTGTTCAAGAGCTGCCAAACTCCAACGGACTACTCTCTCTGGTTGGGAGTTCAGGGCCTTAATTCCAGGCGAAGGCTTGCTGGTGGGTTTGCCAATGTCTGATTCGGCAAACTTTCTTTGGAACTTTCTTGTCAATTTTCTACTTGGCTGTCGGGACCCTGTCACTTTGACCAGATCCCACCTGTGATATGAATCTTGCAGACTGACTCAGCAGGACTCACTGTTTGTTTAATAATAATTGGAGAAATTAAAGTGAAAGCTTGGGTCTGATCTTGAAGTATGGTGTGGGAGCTAAAGTGAAAATGAAAAATGGAGAAATGCAATGTTTTTCTTCTGATTTCATTAACTTCCAAGTAACTAGCCTTTTCTAAACTATCAGTGTCAAAACTTTGCATTATAAAAATCAAATTGTGCACATCAATCTATTTTTGTCAATATTATTGTCTTCCAAATTTGTTGTAAAAATTGCCAGAATAAAGTGGGAAGATTACAAGTCACACTGGAGATGGGATTGTCTTTTTGTAGAACCCTCCATACGAAAACAGCATACCCAGAGTAAAGGCTGTAGCTCAAATTAAAGCACCAAAAGTTGAAGATTTTCCTTCATAAAACTTCAAGGAAAATATATCTTGCAATTCTTTTCATTAAAATATAATAAAATGATTATAAAAATGTCATTCAATGCACTTTCATACAGAAATAGTCATAAAGAACATTTCTAAATTACTTTAAGATGGTGCTATTGCACCATTTTACTCCACTTTGTCACTATGTCAATTAAAGTTTTGTCATTCTGTTGCAATAAATTGAAAAATATGGGTCACAATACAATGCCCTGCATCCACCTATTCCCAGAATGGCAAATACTATTAATGAGAGAGTGAATAGTTCTAAATCCTGTCAGGCCTCTGAAAAGCATAGGAATTATCTTGTTATCAATTTATTAACAGAAGCATGAAGTAACTGATGCCATCCACTGACACCAGAAACATTAGGTCTCCTTGGGAATTCTCTTCTGTAAACTGTCAGACTAGGTGGATATGGGCACATTAAACATTGAGGACAATGTAGTTTTAGCCCATAATTTTTTTTTTTCTCTGCCAATGTAATAAGTAGATTCTCTGAAATGATAAAGACAATCAATGCAGAACCGTTGACAGCTTTGACCTATAAGCCTTCCTATTATATAAGATTTTCTTTCATATGAATAATTTTTAGAAACATTAATCTTTGACCTTCAATTTTGTCTAGCTTGCATTTAAATAAAGGTTCAAACCCTTCTGTGTGCAGCTCCAAAGATAACACAGATCAGATGGAGAGAATGCACTGAATTGTAGCACGTTGTAACTGTAAAAATTACAACAATGTGTGGGGGAAAAAGTCATCGAACAAAGCTTGTATTCTTGTTTAGATAAATTTTGGTAAAATGAAGATAAGCCTTTGGAACTTCAGATGTTAATCGGTCTGAGAAGGTAACTCACAGTTGCTGCTGCAAATAAATTTGCGAGGATAAAGGTCAAAGATGCAAATAATCGTCATTGTCTGGCTTAGTCTCCAAATCATTATAAAACATCAAGGCATATAATTTCAGGCAAGCATTATCAACTTGAACTATTGAGAAACTAAGTCATGTAGTTAATGATGTCCATGTTCACAGACTTTAAATGTTTAGAGATTTTGTACAGGAGCATTTAAGTTAAACAAGCTTCAATTTCTGTTTAGAATATGTAACAATGGAAGATACATTTATAATGCAATATCAGCTGTTATTCAACAGGAATAATTCTATAAATCCATACTCACTAAGCATGACAGGAAATTTCAGAGCTACATTGAAAAAGACATATATAATATTCCTGCTGTAATTAGCAATTTAATGAAATATTGTTAAGTTGACTCCTGAATAAAAATACATGTTCTGAATTCTGACAGATAGAAACATACTGATAAAGTGACTCCTGTGGTGAAACTGAATTATGCTGAAAACTATGCATAAGTCAGTGGAAAACAATTAAGCAAGTGGCCAAGCATGATGTTTCACAGCAAGGAACAAAAGTCAAAATTCCAGTCAGGTTTACTGTTAAATACAGTTTGGCAGTATGTTATTTATAACATTACAAAAGCAGTACCATCAATATAGATGATGGGGGGTTGGAAAGAATATAAATGTCTTGTGGGGGGAGAAATATACACATATTTGCAGGGTACAGCTGCTGCTAAGAATGCATCCTCTGGGCCAAAGTGAGGAGTGAATGTGATTTTGTTTTCCTTTTAAGCAGACAGTTCCAGAACCCAGCTCATGAAGAATCTCTGCTTTAAAATCAGAAATATTATTTACGGTTTTCTATTACAAGCTTATGTTTTGAGTATTGTGCGTATGAGCAGTTACATATTTGTCAATGAATGAAACAAAAGTTACTTGAACAACTGGATTGTTTTTGAGTTACACACGCTCTGGGAACCTGGAGGTTCTGTCATGGCTGAGGAATGGAAAACCATTTCTTGGTTTCATTTGTAACCTGACACAGAGAATACCCACGGCTCTGGAATCTTGAACAGTTTAAAATTCTCTCACCTCACTGCTTCAATGAAAGAAATCATATTGACTAATTCAATGTGAAAAACCATCCCATAATTGGTGGCTAAGAAGTCTTAGTCACAATTTTCAAGTTGCCTGCATTTCTGCACGACTAAATATAAAATTATCGCGATAAGGGCTAACCTCAGAAAATTACCGAAGAAATTTTATTGAAAGCTGGCCCAAGAATTAGTAACCACATATGCAGAATAACTTTGGAACAACAACAGATACTTCCTAACCCTCCCAACTCACCCTGATAATTAAAAGTGCAAAAAATCTTTGAGAAACACAGAGTTAAATCTTTGATTGTTCGTAAGATTTCCTGGAGTGCAAATAAGACAGCATCAGCTATTTTATATAATAAAATGTTTAAAGATGCTTCACGGGAAACTTATCAGCTAAAATTTGGGGATATCTAAATGAGGTTTGAGGCTAGATTTTATGGCTCCCGCCATTGGATGAATCTCCAGAGAGGGATGAGGAATGGGAGTGAACCAAGTAAAGTCAAATGATTAGCCAACTCAAATTGGCAACCTGCCCCACTAACTAAACCAAAAAATTCAGTGGCAATTGAGTTTGTGAATAAGGCAGTTGACCCAAATAGTACATTGTCCATGCCATATAGTAGTTGGTGTGGGGCAAGTAAGACCCAAAAGTTTTTTCTTAAATAACTGTGGAAAATGTGGGAAGGGAGAGGTGCAGTTTTTAGTGTGGGCTGGGGAAGGAACTTGTCCTGTGTGTGTGGAGGACATATCCCAAGATATTAACTCTCACTTTGTTTCTCCCCACCTCGGTTTCAAAACCCACTCCCCACTTCCCAGCCCAAGGAACCCAATCCTTTCCCAACCTAAAGCCTCGAATTTATCTTAATCTGAGAACCAGATAGGCAGCACGGTGGCTCAGTGGTTAGCACTGCTGCCTCACAGTGCCAGGGACCCAGGTTTGATTCCAGCCTTGGGCGACTGTCTGTGTGGAGTTTGCATGTTCTCCCTATGTCTGCATGGCATTCTGCTGGGTGCTTCAGTTCCTCCCACAGTCTAGGGATGAACAGGCTAGGAGGATTGGCCATGGTAAAAAGCAGGATTATGGGGATAGGGGGAGGGATGGGGACTGAGTCTGGTTGGGATGCCCTTCAGAGGGTTGTCGCAGACTTGATGGGCAAAATGCCCCCTTTCCACACTGTCGGGATTCTAACCACTACTTTTCCTCCAGTGGTTTTCCTGTAGCCCCATCAATACCCACTACCAGGGTCTGGTGCTGCTGGGAATGCCATATAAGGAGAGGGCTTCCTTCCAATGGAAGCCAGGATGGGTGGGGTGGGGGAGTGTGGCCGGCAGGGTGAATGGGTTGGTGAAGGAAGGGTTCATGATATCTGGTGCTCACTTGTTTAAGGCCACCCTGGGATATGTTATTGCAGAGCAGCTTTGCTGAGCGTCAGTTGGTGTGATACAGATCCTCATTCAGGGCAGGCATGTAACACTCACCACCCCTTCCTACCCTTGGGAAATTCAAGCCTCCATATAACCTTAGTTGGGTGACTGCATCTGATGGCAACTTCTTCAAGAACACTATAACCCAAGGCCTACAGAAATAACATATTGCAGATGACTTTAAACATCATTGAACTATATTTATAACAGAGTATGCAGCATAGATTTATATTTTTTTGTTTTCAATCAACTAAAAATTGAGCTCATTATGCTTTTAATTAGAATGTTTATTCCAGACACACGAATGCTAAGCTCCATATGTTCCTAAAGCCAACAGGTACATATTACTGCTGGTGCAGGAAACAATTGTCTAAGCAGTTGGGTGGTTGGATGTGGTGACATTGGGGCTTAAACTGGCAGTTTCATGTCTGCAGCTCTTCTCAGTTGGTGTAGAAATCAGTTGGGAGTTAATTGCTGGTGGAAAAGGATGCAAAAGAATTAGGTTCAGCAAGAGACACATACTGCTCAGCCGTTAGAGGAGTGAAGGATAAACTTCTGTATAGTCTTCTTTGCAGTGATTTATTTTCAAATGTGTATCAACTTCAAAATAATAAAAGGTTTCAAACAAAATGGAATGTAAGTGAAAAATCATGCATGTGTTTTCTCATTGCCCAATTACTGGCTAATTTCCATTGATCATCCACAGTGTCCCCTCTTCTTGGTAAATAACACCCTCTTGTCTCTTTTGAAAGAATTTTAACACAACACATTATCTATCAGCTGGATGGCTGACCTTTCAAATCTGATCCCCATGACCTTCCTACAGTATCACATGCTTTGTACAAGTTTATAAAAGTGTTGACCTCCGTTCATTTACTGATGGCAACTCATTTGCACACATACACCTGTAGCATCGAGGGGGCAACAGTCTTTGTGGTGTGGCACTGTTACCATATATCAAGCAGTTTTCAGTCTATCCAAAGCTGTTACAACTTTGCAGTGAAGCAAACTGTGCATGCCACATGCCATTCGTCTTATAATGTTAACTGGAATGCCTAGAAATAATTGCAAATTTCTTCTGTTGTTTTAGACATTAGCAGACGGTAAACTCCCTTTTGGAGTGTTCACCAGTCTTAAAAACATTCAGATACCAATGTGCTCAATTTTTTCTTATCAGAGATGGTGCAGAAATGGTAGTACTAATTTTATTCATTCATACTATATTATTATAGAGAAATACTGCCCTCAAACTACAGAGAGCAGTACGATGAAAGACTAATTGCCTAAATGGTGGTGAAATATTTCCTCATAGAATGGTAATGATTGTCAGCCTACTGGCTGTTCTTTCTACAGCTGCATTCTGATAACAACTTATAAAGAAGCACTAGTAAAGTGGTCCAGTGGAAGTGAGGTAATATCGCAATTGGCTTTTCCCCTTCAATCTTTGGAGTTCTTCTGGTGTACCCACAAAGCTTCTAGTCATTGGAGGACAACTTTAGACCATTGTCATGTCTTTCAGAACACTTCTCTTTTGGGAGCTACATGACCTCAATCAGAAAGTAGTGAAGTTTGATGGATTTCTCTTTCTTAATGTCTTGCTTAGCCAGTTAGCACCAGTGGCCTTAGTTTAAGGGTAAGGGGTAGGCCATTTAGGAATGAGATGAGGAGAAATTTCTTCACCCAGAGAGTGGTGAGCCTGTGACTTTGCCACAGAATGCAGTTGAGGCCAAGGAATTAGGTATAGTTTTTAGGGCTAAAGGGATCAAAAAGTATTGGGAGAAAGTGGGAACAGGATACTGAGCTGGATGATCAGCCATGAGCAAATTGAATGGCAGATTAGGCTCAGAGGGCTGAACGGCCTTTTTTTTATGTTTCTGCTTTCGATCATTTGAGGCAACCCCTCGACATTCTCTGAGAGCTTTAAACCTTGCAGGGATTTTATAGATATTGGCAGAAACAGGTTCTTTCTTGGTGACCTCCCTTGAATAAGAAATGAAGCCACCTACACCCTCCAACTAACACCTCCAAACTCCCACCATCCATCCCCACAAACTTATCTCCCACCCAAGGGAAAGTGTCAGGATTGTGACATATTCTGAGGAACAGGCAGCAGTCTCTGCCCTGCTACTACACTGTTGCTTTTAAAATAAAAAGTAAAGCCTATGGCTCCTGACCAACAAAAACTGGAGATAATTACTTTCTGTGCATTTACTTATGAGCATAAGATCTTGGGGTTGGAAATTGCCTTTGGGCTGGTTTGATCTTTTGGCTTAACTTCACCAAAACAATAACAAAACTAATTCCAGTGAAGTGGTAGAGAATTGTTGATGCTGACACTTTTCCAAATCTTCTGCTGATCTCCCACTGAAGCTAGGATGGGAAATAATAAACACCCTAACCTTTTAGGTTAATAATCTCGTGATTATTAAGCTGTTGTCTAAGATGATAACCATATTTAAGGAACTTCAGCATTAAAGAGGTGACTGGTCAAGTTTCAAGCCATAAAAGGCTCTATTTTAGTATATCTTTGGATGGTTTAAAAAATAACAAGTGCTGTAATTATTTTAAAACTGATTATATGGAATGCAGGCTGAAAGGCATAACATGCAAAACTGCTTCTATTAGAATTGAACCCACCAGAAATTACTAGCTAGCCCTTCTAAGAATAAATCATTTTAAACTTATGCAGGAATCAAAGGAAGCTAACTGAAGTGTTTGTCCGCTTAACTGTTTGACTGGCTTCAACAGCAAGAGTCACAAGAGTGTCTAGTATGACACTGGTATTTATTATCTTCTTAAGTAACATCTCAGCATTACGAAAATCCTCTCTACAATCCAGAGACAATGAACAACAGCAGTCTCACTCACAGGATTACTTCCCAGATTATTTTGCATATTAGGTAATAATACATTAATAGAAAACTAAAGTGAGCTGGAATCCTGTGTTACGCAAATGAAAAAGTACCTGGAAAACTGAAAGCTGTCAGAATACTGCATTAAACATTAAGTGAAGCAAAGTCTAATAATAGTTATAGATTGCAAGGCAAGATAATAACTCATAGTTCTGTGCACCTTCAGAACATAGGAAGTAAATGCAGGATGTGCTATTAAGGGAAAATTCAAACAATGTTATGGTACTCACATTATTTGGGAAATCAGCCTTTAATTCAGTAATGCTTTTGCACCAGTATGCACATGTCTTCTCACTGATGAGTTCAATGTTAAGAAAGGAGCTTTGTCCTGGGCCATAGACAGGGCCAGAGGTCATTCCACGTAAAATTCTTGGAGAAACATTGGTCACTACATCCTATTAAATATAAACATGATATCAGTAAAGAACTAATCCATTACCAATGTTAAAAAAGCACTGCAACCTAATCCTGTAGTTCACATTTCTTCCTTCCACTTTAGTATTTTTCTTTCCCCTTCAAAAATGGCTGTTTACTGCACAGCCACACTCTTGTGTAAATTAGCTTTTGAAATTGAACTCTTGGATTCCAAGGGGATGGGTGGAAAGGGTGCATGACGGGTGCCATGGGAGAATCCTTTGATCTCTTCAAGAGGCTGTTGATATATTTGACTCAACAGTGTTGGTTGATAACTGATCCCAGTGAAACCTCATGGAAACTGCTGAGAAATATTTGGGTCGTAGGCTTATTTGTTACTGTTTGATTGAACTCGTGCCAAACTTGTAGTAAGAGTACACCAGATAGGCCACGACTTTCAAACCCAGGGAATATGTGGAGGCACAGCCGATAGCTCATGTAACCAGTATAAGGTAATAGATAGCACTGAGAAATGAACTGCTTTGATTTGCTATTTTTTGCCTTAATTAATACTAGTAACAGGATCCCTCAATTAATAGTTAAGCAAGAAACATTCAGAGAAAATTAATTTTTAAACTTACCTGTTGGGTGTTATATCATTAAAAAAAACACAAATTACTCTTATAATAAACTTTGATATATAATTAACCTTGCAAGTTTTCATCTGTTCGGTGTTTAGGTTTAGAAAAAAACAAGGAGAAACATAAGGAAATGAAAGCTTAAGCACTTTTAAAAAATAATTCAACTCTTCAAAAGATTGTATATATTATACATCTATGTATAATATTCTGTGACATTAACATTATGAAGAAAATTATAGATAAAGGGATATAATAAAATTACAGAGAAAAGTTCAAACATTAGCAATCACTTCAAAGACCTGCAGGCATTCAAAGATAAAAATGATTTTGAACTTGTTTTCTATGAATAAGCCAAGATGTAATTATACATCTCCCAATATGCTGATGCTCTGCATACATTTAAAAGGTTAGAGACTGCGATACAATCCACTTCAGTACTGTAATTTGACAGTTAAAGGACCAAATGGCTTGTAGAATTACTACTTTAACTTTTAAATTAACTTTAACATTAACCTTACTTGAAAATCATAGTAAAAAGTTAATTTGTTAGTGGTAGAAGCAAAAGATCTTGAGGATTAAAATTACATGGAGAGTAACTATAATATTAAAAAAATGCTTAAAAGTAGTGATGGATACAGGACATAAAATGTTCACAAGCTTCTTGATATATCACTGTTGAACAGGAATATATTTTGTAACAAAATTTTATAAGAAAATTGTAATGAACATACATTGTGTCAATCCTAGAATTTAGAATTTGTGACCATACTTACATCAAAATACACACCTTTTGTATTTGTCCTTTTCTATTATGTTGAATCACGTAAATAATACCCTCATGCTAAGTGACTGATGAAGGGTCAGTGCTTTCTCTCCATGGATGCTGCCAGACCTGCTGAGCTTCTCCAGCAATTTCTGTTTAGGCTCAATTAAGCAAGTCTTGTGAAAGATATCTTTGGTTAGAGAATACGCTGAGGGTTAAAATCATACTGGAAACTGTATATTCCAACGGAATGTGCCCACACGTATGTTAAAATCGGGGATATAGGAATTTGTTAGGAACCCATTTACATGTTCAAATACAGCACAGGTCCAGTTCAGCTTTGATGGGAACACAAATCCAAAAGGGACACTGTTTAGACACAATGCCTGACATTTTTTTTCTACTGGATTTATTTGAAAATACTATTAGACTATAACCTGGTGCCATGTGATTTCTAACCTTGTCCACTCCAGTCCAACACCGGCACCTCCACATCTTTTCTATTGGCCTCAATGAAGATGAAGAACAAAAGTAAGAATTAGAAATGACTAAGAAAGGTGAGAATGGCTTGAATACCTGATTTAAAGAAAGTTTGCTTGAAAAGCTGGAAGGAAGTGAAAACTGGCTGATGTTGTGCAAAATGTCATCTTAGTGAAATAGCACAGAGCTCCACTTCAATGTAATGACAAGCCTTCATTCGCAGGGCTCTAGTGACCGATAGTTTTTCCAACTCCTTCACCTGAAACCATTGTTTAGTACCACTTCATAAGCTTTTCCTCCACGTTGGACCATACAATAACACCAAATTATGTTGTAAGGCCCTCTTACTACAAAAGAAGAATCAAAAGATGATAAAAGTCTGTAATAAGATCAGAAAATGCTGGAAATCTCAAATAAGAAGTCTGATTCATTGACCCCGCCCCCCGCCACTGTTTCTCTTTCCACAGTTGCTACCTCACTGGTCTTTCAAGCTTTTTCTGTTTTGATTTCCTCTAACACTTGACCTTCTGGTCATGTCTATAGAGGCCTACCACCTGAGGCCTCCCTTTGTCATACCTGAAATCACTTACTATAGTTACTATCGTTCCACAAGAAACTGTAAACTTGGCCTGTTGTTCAATGAGCCTCATTGAGGTAATGAAGCCCTGGAAAGAAGATGTCTATGTACATAATGAATGAAGAAAAAATGAGTTGCGATATAGTACGTTTAAAGGCACTTTAGCTAAAAGAAAATATCTTGCTGATGACTCCCAATGAACGAAGAGTCTGTAGAAGCTGAGTTTTTGAGTATATTTAAAATAAAAGTTGATTAATTTTTCATCACCGTGTCGTAAAAGGTTATGGAGACAGTGTTGGTGAAAGACACTGAAGTATTTGATCAATCATTATCATACTGAATGGTGGAGCAGGTTCGGTGGGCTGAATGGCCTACTCTTGTTCCCATATTCGTGTATGTGGCTGAGATTTATGTTCCTGAGCAGCCTCAGTCACCTCCTCCTGAGACCACATATCCAGTCCCATCTGAAAGCGCAGCAAGTAATCATAGCAAAAGAGTTTTGCATAGAATCATACTGCATTGCCCTTCCAGGTTAACCACAACAAGTAAATCCTGACTTCAGACTGCCAGTAATCCCCTCAATAATCATTCTGGAGATTAGTGGGTTTTATTGTATTGAGATAAGAAGTTTTCATTAGCCATGAAGAAAGGGCTATAACTTCACTGCCTGATCCTATCCAAAACAAAATTCCTGTCTTCCCTGAATAGATCTTGGCAATTGGATATCCTTGCAATGAACACTTCATAATAATTCAGAATCAATCTCTACTAACATTAATTTTTTGCACAGCTAACTACAGGAATATTGGGCAATTCAATGTTGGAATTAATACTTTGGAAATAGGGTCATACAGTCATACAGCATAGAAACAGACCCTTCAGCCCACCATGTCTATGCTGATCAACAAACACCAAACTACACTAATCCCACTTATCTATACTTGTGCCTGGGCATTTCAAATACTCATCCAGATAAATTTACTATCTCTACCAGAACAGCCTCATGGTGCAAAAGTTGAACTATGGAAAATCCTTAATACATTCTGAAGTAGTTGAATTCCTCAGACCTCCTCAAGATGGATTGGGAGCTGGGCAGATGCAGACAGTTCTCTGGAAAACACTGTACTGATCCCTAATTGCAGCCTGAATGTAGCTGGTGGTGAAAAGATTGAAATTATCTGACTTTACAATCACTGAAAGAAGTTTTCAGTTCTGTGACTGGGGCTCCAGGTCACTTGGCATGTCATCTGGTGTTTCCTTAAATAAGTTTCTTGTGAGATCTGAGAGATGCACTGGGGGCAGGGAGATGAGAGGAACAGGAGAGTATTACACCTGTGGTTGGCATCAGAATCGGAGATATAGGGCTTCAGCTGTGGCAATGCAATAGCTTGAATTGGTACTCCAGGAATGGACTGTGATGCAGGGGCATTGGTGGGCCCAGAGCCCATTGCGGAGACGCCCGCTCCCCCTTGATGTCAAGCAGAGCACAAGAGGGAAGGATGATGAACTCTGTTTTTTATTTATATTTAAGATTTATATGTTAATTTCAGTCTTATATCTTAAGATCTTCTGTAAGTCAAAACGGCTCTGGAGCATGGCAACATATTACACCTTTTATTGTGTTTATTTGTTAAATAGAAGTGACAACTCATTCAATTCATGAAACGAAAATCATTCATAATAGTCAGTTGACTTCATCCTTCGTTGATGCTACTCAAGGATAAGTTTCCATTGTGATCCCATGCTGCTTGTTAATAACACTTGCTGTTTGTGAGAATCAAAAATTAGCTGTTATCCAGGAAGCGCCTGACTCTGGTTGCAAAGCAAACAAAAAGAAAACAAGTAATCTCCTCAAATAAAAAGACAGATGTAAGAAATGGACAAAGATTTTCCAGGCAATAAGCTTGCTCGTGGATCACTTCCACTAAATAGGAACACCCTGCCAAGAGACGCTAGATCTCATTTACCTGTGTCTAGGTTACATCAATGGAAACAATATCCAAGGGGCTGCAAACTGTGGGAATTCTGACAAAATATGCCATGCATATCGTTAGCATATGTGTGTCAGTTAATGATAGATGCAGGGAATGGCAACTTCTGCCTGCCACAGAAATTTCTGCGGGAAACAAAAAGGATCTCACTCAAAAACATGGTGCTCACAAATCAAGGATAGCACTTCCCTTTCATGCTGCAAAAGCCACCACAGAAATGTTGGACCTGCAGACCTTAATAAAGAATGGCAGACAGGGAGGGCGAGGGTGAGAAATGAGGCTCATGGTGTAAATGTCATACACCAGCAATAGGACAGGCCTGAAGTTGTAGCCACAAAGACAGGAGTTACTGGAAAAGCTCAGCAGGTCTGGCAACACCTGTGAAGAACAAAATCAGAGTTAACGTTTTGGGTCCGGTGACCCTTCCTCAGAAGCAACTTTGGCCCTTCCTCACTGGACCCGAAACATGAACTCTGGCTTTTTTTCTTCACAGATGCTGCCAGACCTGCTGAGCTTTTCCAGCAACTTCTGTTTTTGTTCCTGATTTACAGCATCCGCAGTTCTTTCGGTTTTCCTTCTGTAAGATGTAATTGATCGTTTGCTGTATTTCAGTTTTGAATATTTATGTTTTTAAAAACCATCATGTTATAGCCAGTTGGCCACTATTGAAGTTACACTAGAAACCATTTAAAAATATTTCAACAAACTTTCTGTAAAATCTATTGCTATCCGTCGAGTGCATAATCCCTGTTTTTTGCCGGAGTCAAAGCTAACTCTTTTACTATTTACCAATTAACTACAATTTACATATTTTAATTAAGAAGCAAGCAATATAAAACAATTAGGATAATCAGTGTGCTAACTAGATTGCATAACATTTAGACAGTTTTCCAGAGAGATAGGCAAAAATAACCTTAATTAGTGCTAATTAGTTCTGATTTGCATATGTTTGATAAAGCGTACAGTTACCATAATACAGGATTATTTATCTTTGTATCTGTCAAATGCTGGCATTTTATAGGCTGAAATAATTTTCACGCTAGATTTACATGGTAACTGGTTTAAAACGTTTGTTGAAGCCATGTTAATTTTACATGCAATTGCTCAAATATAGGGGCCAAATTCCATTAACTCAGAAGAAACTGCTACAGATAAAAGTGCTGACTGATAAAAGCAGTGACAAATACATTAAAAAGAAACTTCATTATATTTTCAAAACACCATATGTTCATTGGTAACTGATTGTACCTCATACAAAATGAAATTTGTCTGTGGTCTTCATATTGACAGGAAAAAACAGTGTAGGTGCCAGTGCCAAACTCATATCTTTCTAAATATCATATGCTGTCTCAAGGCTATTACGATAGTTAAATTATTGTTCTCCTTTACTGGACATTAAATAGAGGATATTTTTTACAGAATAGCACACCGAGAAATGTACAGATTTTCTAGTAAACCCAGAAATTCCCACAGTTGAAATTATGATTTGTGACATACAGGCAGTAGAAATTATATTTCCAGTGAATGAAAAAATTACAACATAACACATACTTCTCTTTCCCTACAATCGAATTTTACACTGCATTTAGATTGCAACTTGAATTATTGTTTACTTGATAAATCATAGTTTTCATACGTCTGTATATTTTATCATTTCAATATACCAGAGGTAGATGAGGAATAAATGTTTTTTGCAGAAACATTCAACTTATCAGGCAAATAGTGTGTTACAGATTCGATCAGCAAGGTCACAGCTTGTGTTTTTAACCCATACACAAGTAGTTCAAAAAGCAGAACAAGCCCAAGGTTTCACAGAAAAATCATTTTGCTTTATCCTCAAGCCATATTGTATGACTAAACCAGCATGAATTATCTGCAGCTATGAAAAGAAATTTGCTAAATATATTTCCTTTAATAGGCAGTGAAATAAGGATACTTACAAATACATTTTATGTTCCAGATAATCGTCTGTGCTTCTATATTATTCGACCAGATCAAAATTAGTGTCAAATGAACTTTACAATATTACTTCATGGGATGATTTCTGTCAGTTCTGATTTGATGGGCCGAAGGACCTCTTCTGTTCTGTATGATTCTTTGTAGGTGCTGCTGGCTGGGCCAGCATTTATTGCCCGTCCCTAGTTGCCCTTGAAAAGGTGATGGTGAGCTGCCTTCTTGAACCAGTGCAGTCGATGTACTGCAGGTAGATCCACAATGTCACTAGAGAGGAAGTGCAAGGATTTGGACCCAGCAACAGTGAAGGAATGGTGATATATTTCTAAGTCAGGATGTTGAGTGGCTTGGAGGGGAAATTGTGGGTGAATAAGTAATAATGGCAAAAAAAGGCAAGTCCTAAACTCTTTATCTGAATGCACACACCATGTGTAACAAGATTGAATGAAAATAGAATGAAATGAACTATTACAGAGGTATGATTCCAGGATGATCAAGATTGAGATCACAATATTCAAGGGTCTTCAACTTTCCACAAAAATTAGCAAAAACAGAAAGAGGGGTGAGGTCATTTATTTTTAATAAAGAAAGGTATCAATGCAGTGGTGGCTAACAATATGTCGGAGCAATAGATCATGATGTGGAATCGGTCTGTGTAGAAAACAGGGATAGCAAAGGACAGAGGACAGGGGTGGGAGATGTCTTTAAGACCCTGAATAATTCATAGAATCATAGAGTACGGAAGACCATTCGACCCATCTTGTCTGTACTGGCTCCCAAAAGAGCTACCTAGCTGGTCCCACTCTCCAGCCCTATCTCCGTAACCTCTAACTTCATCACTTTCAAATATGTATCCAACTCTCTTTTCAAACCTTCTGTGGAATCCACCTCCATCACTCTTTCAGGCAGCGCATTCCAAATTGTAACAACTCCCTCAGTAAAGAAGTTTCTCCTCACGTAAATCCTAGCTCTCCTGCTGACAATATTGAAGTTACTGATATACCAACCAGTGGAAACAGAACATCCTTCTTTATCCTGTCAAAATTGTTCATAATTGTCACCTCTTAATCTCCTCTGCTCCAAGGACCAGAAACCCAATTTCTCTAATCTTTCCTTGTATCGAATACTATCATTCCATATATCATTCTGTAAAATCTCCTTTGAACTCTCACCACGGCTTTAACACCCTTCCTTAAATAGGGTGCTCAGGACTGAACACAATAAATTGGATCATATTAGATCAAAGTTACAAGTCCAGAAATAAGGGAGACCTTGTAAGAAAAACACAATAATTGTCATCTGGAGAGTTTGATGCTGCTGAATCCAAGAGATTAGGGTGTGAGCAGGAAAGTGGAGTTGAAGCCCCAGATGAGCCCTAATTGTATTAAATGATGGAGTAAGTGTGAAGGGCATTGTTTAATGATGAATCCTCATCTCTGCTCACCACATTGTATTAGCCGACTTGACTCTCAGAAAAAAATTAAAGGTGGATTTGCTGTCACCATGCTTCTTATCGGTTTGACTCCTCTGGATCTGCTTTTTCTACTGTGGTGGAGGAAAATCACTACATCATCTCATGGGGAAAGTTTCTTGTCTTACATACCACCTAGATGTAGCTATAGGCCCTTGAGCCAACTATACCATGGATGATCTGACGGGAACCTCAAACCCACATTCCCAGCTGCCCCCAATATCCATTTTACTCCCATGCTTAGCAAGAAGCTATCTATCTATCAATAAGTTGTAGGTTAATGCATGACAGAAATCAGGTATAAATTACATTAATAAGACAGACATTGTTACTAAGAGATTTAAAATAATGGGTCCAACACTTTTTAGGTCCTACAATGTTCTACCTTTCTCGCCCAAAGCCTTACAATTGCATTTTGGGTAGAGCTCAATACAGTCTTCTGTATTCATGCTTTCAGAACCATTACTTTTTAAGCACCTGAGATAACAAGGTGTAGAGCTGTATGAACACAGCAGGCCAAGCAGCATCAGAGGAGCAGGAAGGCTGACGTTTCAGGCCTAGACCCTTCTTCAGAAAATTTTTAAGCACCTCCCTTTTTTCCAGTAGTTAACATTAATAATTCATCCACATAATTACATTTAACATTGCACCATCACCCCAAAGTTTCTAACTTCACAAGTTAAGAAGCTCTGGAGGTTTCACAGTTCCTCTGGAATGCATTCACTTTGGAAATGGAGCATTGGTAGGTTTTTAGCTTGAGGATTGTTGACCTTTAATCTGTTCTGGACTGTATGCGGTCTGTAAAGTCTCTCCACTGGATTAGTTTTTATCTCTTGGATGTCCTTCGCAGAAAATGATCCTCCTGCTGAAGGAGGCAATTGGTCCATTATCTCAGTGGAGGACACTTAATCCCCAGAGGATCTCTTTCCTGCAGAAACAGGCAATTGCTTCAAACATCATCTGGGGAAGCCTTTAAACTCATGAATGTATTTCATGGAAGACTGCTGCCCTGATCAAACACATACTTTCCTTTTTTGCAGAATCCTGGATTTTACAGCCAGGCTTCTTGACAGTATCCTGCTTCTCCATGCTGGATAGTTCCTTCTTGACTCTGTCCTGAATCTACTGACATTGGTTGTTTCACCTTAGTGCTGACTTCTGCGCAGCCCATCTTCAATCTGTGCAATTTATTATTAATCTGCTGATATCCCTGTGTTCAAACATGCAAATTCTGAGCTTGTACTTGTTGATTAATTTGGAGGCTTTCATTCGCCTTTTGTGCTTATCTTCCTGGTTGGCACAACATATTAAAATCCTTAGTCTTACTGCTTGTGAACCATTGGTTGTTCAGCACACTCCATGTCACAGATGCTGATTATTCTTCATTGGAAGATGAAGAAATGAAATGCTCTGCTTGAACTTGTGTCGTGACATCAAATTCAAATCTGCTATTACAATTTCTTCACTTGGCTGCTTGGCTGTCTGAATAACTTCATTTAAAGTTTAATCAACGAGGTCAAACAGGTCCTACTGCTCATTATCTTTCTCATCATTTGTGTCTTCTTGCAAATTTTGCCAATTTTTGTCATCTGAACTCTCTTCAGTATTGATAGGAGATGTTTTTGCCAACTCTGTGCAGTCACATTTTTCCATCTGGATGACAGTATGAAACGATATAATTATATTGTCAGAAATTACACAACACCAGGTTATAGTCCAACAGGTTTATTTGAAAACATAGGCTTTCGGAGCCTCTCTCCTTCTTCAGGTGTTAGTGAGAGAGGTAGAAACAGAATTTATAAGTAAAAGATCAAAGGGTCAAACCACTGATCAGGATGTATTAAACAAACGTGAAATGCTGTTAAATCTTTAATCAGTTGGAAGGTTTTCATTGATTAATATGTATATGTAAATTCCCGAATTCCTTTTAAGTCACTGTCATGAGAGAACTAACGGTTTTATCTGTTTAAAGAAGAGGTAACATTTTAGGTCAGACAATGCATGTTAGGTGTGAGGCCTTGTTTAGAATCTGTTCGTGTTTTGGTTTGGAGTCAGACTGGTTTTACTTCTAAAGTAGGAATTTATAAAGCACCACATTGACTGACTGTCTATAGATTGTGTGCATTTTGAACAAAATAGAATGTACCTGCAAATACAAATTCACCCCATGGATTCACGTGTGTGTGTGTGTGTGTGTGTGTGTGTGTGTGTGTGTGTGAGAGAGAGAGAGAGAGTGAGAGACAGTGAGTGAGTGTGTGAGTGTGTGTGGGGGGCGTGAGAGAGAGAGAAAGGGTGTGTGCATGGGAGATCGAGTGTGTGTGCGTGTGGGAGAGAGAGAGAGTGTGTTTGTCTGTGTGTCTGTCTATGTGTGTATGGGAGAGAGAGAGAGAGTGTGTGTGTGTGTGCGCATGTGTGTGTATGTATGCATGATCCCAAGATCCCGGTTCAGGCCATCTTTCATGTGTTCCAAACTTGACTGTTAGCCTCTGCTTGGCGACTCTGTGCTGTTGTGTATTCCAAAGTCCGCTTGGAGGATGTTTACCCAAAGATCCGAGGCCAAACGTCTTGACTGCTGATGTGTTCCCCCACTGGGAGGGAATATCCCTGTCTGGCAATTGTTGCACAGTGTCCATTCATCCATTGTCGTAGAGTCTGCATAGTTTCGCCAATATACCATGCCTCGGGACATCCTTGCCTGCAGCGTATCAGATGGACAATGTTGGCCGAGTCACATGATTATCTGCTGTGCACGTGGTGGTTGGTGTTGTCACATGTGATAGTGGTGTCCATGTCAATGATGTGACATGTCTTGCAGAGGTTGCCATGACAGCATTGCACAGTGTTGCGGTCGATGTTGACCTGAAGGCTGGGTAGTTTGTTGTGAACAACGGTCTGTTTAAGGTTTGGCGGTTGCTTGAAGGTGAGAAGTGGAGGCGTGGGGAATACCTTGGTGAGGTGCTCATCATCATTAGTAATGCATTGAAGGCTGCAAAGAACATGGTTTAGTTTCTCCGCTCCCAGCAAGTATTGGACGATGAAGTGTACCCTATCGGACGTATCCCATGTCTGTCTTTTGAGGAGGTCATTACGGTTTTTCGCCGTGGCACATTGAAACTGGTGATCGATGAATTGAGCATCAAATCATGTTCTTATGAGGGTGTCCTTCAACACCTACATGTGTCTGTCTCGTTCGTCCTCATCCAAACAGATCCTGTGTATGACCTAAAATGTCACCTCTTCTTTACTCTTTTAAAACCTTTAGTTCTCTCAGGACAGTGACTTAAAAGGAATTCGGGATTTACCTATACATATTAATCGATGAAAACCATCTAACTGAATAAAGATTTAACAGCATTTCAGGTTTATTTAATACACCCTGATCAGTGATGTGACCCTTTGATCTTTTACTTATAAATTCTGTGTCTAATATTCCTTCTCTCACTAACACCTGAAGAAGGACTGAGGCTCTGAAAGTTTGTGTTTTCAAATAAAGTTGTTGGACTATAACCTGGTGTTGTGTAATTTCTGGCATTGTCCTCCCCAGTCCAACACCGGCACCTACACATCACATATACAATTACATAGGTAATCTCAGTAGATTCTTTATAAAAACCAAAAGAACTGCAGGTGCTGTAAATCAGAAACCAAAACAGAAATACTTGGAAAAGCTCAGCAGGTCTGGCAGCATCTCTGGAGAGAAATCAGTTCATGGTTCTGGTCCAGAGACCCTTCCAGTTCTGCTTTCCCATGTATCTTTGACTGGCTGTGTGACAACTACCATTTCCTATACCTGTTGTTTCATGACTGATTGTTCCTTCATCAGTCATTGCATGACTAACTGTCTCTTGGCCAGTCAATATTGATTGTAACTAGTTTAACACCTGCTGTTTGAAAGAAGGTACCAGCCAAGGCACACATTCATGTCCGTGAGTGGGAATTGTGAGGTAAGTATGTATTTTATACTCTTACATTCTACGTTTTGCAGGTTTTCCTGTAGCATTCCCGCTATCTCGAGACTCATACCACCATGAACATGTTACTCTACTTTTGTAGGTTTCAACCTCTGTGTATAATTTTTCTTCACTCAATGTACTTAATTTTACAGTATTGTAACACTCGCCCTGGTATCAAGTCTAAAATTATTCCCATTGACATAATCCTCTTTCCAAAACATTTGCTTGGATCACCAATTTCACCAAGAATACATTTAATTTATCTTCCACTATCGTTTGCTCTACCTCACCAACATCTTGGTTTGAGTAACTAATTGACCTTCTGCCGCTCTGTAACTGTGTTGTACTTCTACACATCTTCTGGAAGTGGTTGAGGTTTTACAGCTTAAACTTTAAAAAAAAAATCTGGAGATTGCTCATGTCTGTCAGATTGCCTGTTTCCCAGCACGGACATTCACTCTTAATATTTGAAGTCTGGCTTACTGTCTGTACTGGATTCTCATGTGTGGAAGGAAAATGGTTGTGGCTATTAAAGGTCAGTCATCTCAGTCCCAGATCACCAAGTGTAGGGCCCTAGGCCCAATCACCTTTAACTGCTTCACCAATGACCTTCCATTTATCATAAGGTCAAAAGTGGGGACGTTCACTGATGACTGCACAATGTTCAGCACCATTCGCAAATCCTCAGATACTGAAGCAGTCCATTTCCACATATAACAAGACCTGGACAACATCCAGGCTCAAGGTGATAAATGGCAAATAACATTTGCATCACACAAATACCAGACTATGACCAACTTCAACAAGAGAGATTCTAATCTAACTCATTACTTTCAATGGAATTACCACTGCCGAATTCACCCCTACCCCCATCACAGAATCACAAAAGTGTTATGTCACAGCAGGAGGACATTTGGCCCATCATGTTCTGCACTAGCTCTCCGAATATGCATTATAACTCTGTGCCACTTTTTTGCCTTTTCCAGATATGCTAGCACATTGTTCCTACTCAAATAATCATTCATGCTTCAATTGAAATGGTGTCTACCCCACTTCCAGGCAGTGCATTCCAAATCTGAACTGCTCAAAGTGTGAAAAAGCTTTGTATCTTATGGCATACTTGCTACATTTGCAAATCACTTTAAATCTGCGCTCTCTCAGTATCGATCCCTCTACAAATGGGTACAATGTCTCCCTATCTATTCTTCCAGTCCTCTTATGATTTTGAAACTTCTATCAAATCTTATCGTAGCTGTCTTCACTCCCAGGAGAAAAGTTTCTCATCCCTGGAACCATTCTCGTTAACCTGTTCTTCACTTTCTCCAATGCATTCACATTCTTCTTATAGTGAGAAGCTCAGAACTGTGCACAACACTCCAGCTGAGGTCTAACTAGTTTTAGACTTGATATCAGGGTGAGTGTCACTATACTATATAAATTGAGCAGAATCTCCTTGATCTTGTACTTTGTGTCCATATTAATAAAGCTCAGGACATTGTCTGCTTTATTAATTGCTCTCTCCACCTGTATGGCAATCCTCAATGATTTATGCTCGTACATACTCAGATCCCTCTGCTGCTGCACCCTCACATGAACTGTATAAATTTTTATATTTTCTGTCTGTGTTCTTCTTACCAAAAGACATCAACTCACACTTTTTTGCAGTGAAATTATTTTTCACCAACTCCACTCCACCAAATTGACTCTGTCATTTTGGATATTCACACGGTTCGCTTCACATTTTACAATCCTTCCAAGTTCTGTATTATCCACAAACTTTGAAATTGTCCCCTGCACACTAATATCTAGATCATTAATAGATCAAGAAAAACAAGGGTCTCCAAACCAATCCCTGATGAAGTCCATTACAAATTTTACTCTAGGCCAAAAAATATCAACTAATCATTACTATCTGCTTTCTATCACTCAGCAAATGTTGTCTTCACATTGCTAGTGTCTCTTTTATTCCATGATCTATACTTTTCTAACAACTTTGTTGCATGGTACTGTATTGAATGCCTTTTGAAAGTCCATGAACACCAGAACAAAAGTATTAGCCTCATCGACCCGTTTTGTTAACTCTTCAAATAACTGCAGCAAGTTAGTGAAACATGATATCCCCTTTAAAAATTCAAGTTTGCTCTTCCTGATCAACTCACCTTTTCTCATGTGGCCACTATGCGGTGATGGCAAAGTAAAAGGGCTGTGTGCAGGCTCTTGGCTAGACCCCATCCACTTCCATCTGCTTTCCTTCTTTATTTTACTTTTGCTTCTGCTCTTTTCTTTTGCTTTATTTTCCTTTTCTTTTGGTCTTTTATTTCTTCTTTTCTGTGGTGGGTTGGTCGGCGTACCGGCGTGGCAGTGAGAGCAGGCTGCATAGGGAATGGTGGCTGGGGGATACAATGGCCTAATGGTATTATTGCTGGACTGGCAATCCAGAGACCCAGATCCAATTCTGGGGACACAGGTTCAAGTCCCAACATAACAGATGGTGGAATTTGAATTCAATAAAATATCTGGAATTAAGAATCTAATGATGACCTACAAATCTATTGTCGATTGTCAGAAAAACCCATCTGGTTCACCACTGCCCTTTCGAGAAGGAAACTGCCATCCTTCCCTGGTCTGGCCTGCATGTGACTCTAGACCCACAGCAATGTGGTTGACAATAAATGCTGCCTAGCCAGTGACACCCTCATCCCTTGAATGAGTAAAGAAACATGAAAATGTGGCTTCTCCTGGCTATCAGAGGTCACAGCAGTAGCAGTGAGGATGTTCTCCTGGTGATGCGACAGTGACTGCATTCTCCTGCCATTCGGGTCCCATAGCAGCAGCAGCAGCGAGTGGATTCTCCCCATGTTCAGGACCAACGGTAGCAGCAGCAAAACTGCTGCAGTGACTGGGGACAGTGGTGCCAGTGGGCACTGGCAAAACATCTGCAAAGCAGGACTCGTGGCCCAGCGGCAGTCTGGCTTGGTAGTGGAGCAAGGGACTCTTGGTTGCATGGCAAGTGTGGGTTTAGCAGTGTCAGTGAAGTGGGCCCAGTGGTGAAGAGATGGTGCCTATGTTGGTGGGTCCGGTGCAGGCAGTGGCAAGATCGCGAAGGTCTCCCTTGAGGTTAGGTGCTGGCATGGACTGGGTCAGAAAGACTGATATTTTGAAGTTTTTACTTCTGTATTTTTCTAATTCATGCCTGTGACTAATAAAGGTGAACTATTTATTTCTTTACTTTTCTAACTTTTTTTTGTTTCTGAGCATTTGATCTTAAGTATTTGTACCTAGGTACCTTTGTACCTAAGATGGTGCTGTAATGTGGAGACTGTAAATTTTTTGCTGTACTCATTTGAGTACATGTGACAATAAACGTGATTTAATTCAATTCAACTAGTTCTATGCCAAATCACTGTTTCCAGAACATTCCTCATGATTGAATTTAAACTGGCTGTATTATTATTGCTGGGCTTTTCCTTCTAACCTTTCTTAAACAAGGGTGTAATATTTGCGATTCTCTAGTCCTCTGGCATCTCCCTCGAATGTAGCAAAGACTGAAAATTTATAGCCAGCGTCCCTACAATTTTCAGTTTCACTTCTTTGAATACCTTTGGATGCAATTCGTTTAGTCCTAATGCCTTGTCAACTTTAAGCATTGACAGACTATCAGCAGCTTCCTTTTTCTTAATTTTCAATACTTCTTATGACAGAGTTTCTTCGGGGCTAAAATACTGTGTCTACAAGGGCATGTCAACAGCTAAGAATTCTACAGGAAGTAACTCACCTCCTAGCTCCTCAATCCCTGTTCGCCATTTTTAAGGCACACGTTGGGAATATGATGGACTACTCTCCACTTGCTTTGATGGGTACAGCTCCTGCAATACTCAAAAAGCAGGAGGAGGGGCAGTTTGTTGAGAGTGAAAGAGGACTTCTTCCTAGCTGCCACCAGTTCTGAAGAAGCGTCACTGGATCCAAAACGTTAACTGTGCTTTCTCTCTGCAGATGTTGCCAGACTTGCTGAGTTCTTCCAGCAATTTCGGTTTTTGATCCACTATATTTAACTTTATGCCTTCTAAAAAAATACCCTGATTTTTCCTTTGTCAGTCCAAAATGGATAACCTCACACTTGCCTACATTAAAATCCATCTGTCACAGCTTTGCTCATTCATCTAATCTATCAACAGCCTGTTGCAATTTTTTGCTATTGTCAACACTGTTTACAATGTTAACCAGGTGGGCTCCAAGCTCTAGACATGGTAAGGTTGAATGGTGACATTATCAAGATCAAGAAAATTATAAAAGGAACAGAGAAGAAGGAGGCCATTCAGCCCCTCAAACCTGCTCTGCCATTCTAGATCACGATTGATTATCTACCTAAATACCATATTCCCGTGCTATCCCCATATTCTTTGAGGCATTAGCAGCCAAAATCTATCAACCTCTCTCTCAAAGTTACTTAATAACAGAGCTTGCACAGCTTTCTGTGGTAGAGAATTCCATTTATGCACCATCTTCTGAGTGAAGAAATTCCTCTTTGTCTCAATCTCAAGCGGTTTCCCTTTGTTCAGATACTGCGTTCTGATTCTACAACAGACAAAACGTCGTATCCACATTTACCTTATCTATCCCTGTGAGAATTTTGTAATTTTCAATGAGATCACCTCTTATTTGTTTCAATGCTAGAGATTTCAGGTCCAGTTTCCTTCATCACTCATCATAACTCAATCCTACCATCCAACAGATTAGGCTGGTTAATGTCAGTTTCATTCCATCTATCACAAGTTCATTCTTCCTTAGATAAGGAGATCACGACTGAGCACAGAACTCCAGGTTAGGTCTCATAAAGTCTCTATACAACTGCCACAAGATGTCTCTATTCCTGTACTCAAATCTTCTAGTGATGCAGGCCAACATCCCATTTGCCAATTGCTTGCTGCTTTTGCACGTTACATTTTATTGAATCATGAACAAGAACGTCCCAGTCTCTTTAAACTTCAACATTTCCCAGCTTATCGTCATTGAAGATATACTTTGTCTTTCTGTTTTCTTTCTAAGAAAATGGATAATCTTACACTTATTCTCATTGTGTTGTCAGGTTCTTGCTCATTCACTTGTCAAGACCCTTGAGAAGCCTCCTTGCATCATCCTCACAACTTGCAATCTTAAATAGTTGTGAGTCATTTGCAAATTTAGAAATATTTTATTTTCTTCCTGCATGAAAATCATTGACGTAGATTGTGAACTGCTAATGTCCAAGCAGTAACCCTTGCAGCACCCCACTAGTAATGGGCCCTGTCATCTCCAAAGCAGCCCATTCATTTCCGAGACAACAAGGTGCAGGGCTGGATGAACACAGCAGGCCAAGCAGCATCATAGGAGCAGAGAGGCTGACGTTTCGGGCCTAGACCAATCATCAGAAAAGGGGGAGGGGAAGGGGGTTTTGAAATAAATAGGGAGAGAGTGGGAGGCGGATAGAAGAGGGATAGAGGAGAGGATAGGTGGAGAGGAAACAAACAGGTCGAAGAGGCGGGGATGGGGCCAGGAAAGGTGAGTGTAGGTA
>NC_063341.1:61936154-61937482 GCF_021869965.1 Rhincodon typus | reverse complement strand
AGGCTGACGTTTCGGGCCTAGACCCTTCATCAGAAAAGGGGGAGGGGAAGGGGGTTTTGAAATAAATAGGGAGAGAGTGGGAGGCGGATAGAAGAGGGATAGAGGAGAGGATAGGTGGAGAGGAAACAAACAGGTCGAAGAGGCGGGGATGGGGCCAGGAAAGGTGAGTGTAGGTAAGGAGTTAGGAAGGGGATAGGTCAGTCCAGGGAGGACGGACAGGTCAAGGGGGCGGGATGAGGTTGGTCGGTAGGAGATGGAGGTGCGGCTTGAGGTGGGAGGAGGGGATAGGTGGGAGGAAGAACAGGTTAGGGAGGCAGGGACGAGCTGGACTGGTTTTGGGATGCGGTAGGGGGAGGGGAGATTTTGAAACTTGTGAAATCCACATTGATACCATTGGGCTGCAGGGTTCCCAAGCGGAATATGAGTTGCTGTTCCTGCAACCTTCGGGTGGCATCGTTGTGGCACTGCAGGAGGCCCAGGATGGACATGTCGTCTGAGGAATGGGAGGGGGAGTTGAAATGGTTCGCGACTGGGAGGTGCAGTTGTTTGTTGCGAACCGAGCGTAAGTGTTCTGCAAAGCAGTCCCCGAGTCTCCGCTTGGTTTCCCCGATGTAGAGGAAGCCACACCGGGTACAGCGGATGCAGTATACCACATTGGCAGATGTGCAGGTGAACATCTGCTTGATGTGGAAAGTCTTCTTGGGGCCTGGGATGGGGGTGAGGGAGGAGGTATGGGGGCAGGTGTAGCACTTCCTGCGGTTGCAGGGAAAAGTGCCGGGTGTGGTGGAGCTGGAGGGGAGTGTGGAGCGGACAAGGGAGTCATGGAGAGAGTTGTCCCTCCGGAAAGCAGATAAAGGTGGGGAGGGAAAGATGTCTTTGGTGGTGGGGTCGGATTGCAGATGGCGGAAGTGTCGGAGGATGATGCGTTGGATCCGGAGGTTGGTGGGGTGGTACGTGAGGACGAGGGGGATTCTTTTTTGGTTTTTATTGCGTGGACGGGGTGTGAGGGATGAGGTGCGGGAGATGTGGGAGACACGGTTGAGGGCGTTCTCGACCACCGAGGAGGGGAAGTTACGGTCCTTGAAAAACGAGGACAACTGAGATGTACGGGAGTGGAATGCCTCATCCTGGGAGCAGATGCGGCAGAGGCGAAGGAATTGGGAATAGGGGATAGCATTTTTGCAGGAAGGTGGGTGGGAGAAGGAGTATTCTAGGTAGCTGTGGGAGTCGGTGAGCTTGAAATGAATATCGGTTTCGAGGTGGTTGCCCGATATGGAGACAGAGAGGTCCAGGAAGGGGAGAGAGGTGTTAGAGATGGTCCAGGTAAA
>NC_063341.1:61898028-61901154 GCF_021869965.1 Rhincodon typus | reverse complement strand
CTCCCACCCACCTTCCTGCAAAAATGCTATCCCCTATTCCCAATTCCTTCGCCTCCGCCGCATCTGCTCCCAGGATGAGGCATTCCACTCCCGTACATCTCAGTTGTCCTCGTTTTTCAAGGACCGTAACTTCCCCTCCTCGGTGGTCGAGAACGCCCTCAACCGTGTCTCCCACATCTCCCGCACCTCATCCCTCACACCCCGTCCACGCAATAAAAACCAAAAAAGAATCCCCCTCGTCCTCACGTACCACCCCACCAACCTCCGGATCCAACGCATCATCCTCCGACACTTCCGCCATCTGCAATCCGACCCCACCACCAAAGACATCTTTCCCTCCCCACCCTTATCTGCTTTCCGGAGGGACAACTCTCTCCGTGACTCCCTTGTCCGCTCCACACTCCCCTCCAGCTCCACCACACCCGGCACTTTTCCCTGCAACCGCAGGAAGTGCTACACCTGCCCCCATACCTCCTCCCTCACCCCCATCCCAGGCCCCAAGAAGACTTTCCACATCAAGCAGATGTTCACCTGCACATCTGCCAATGTGGTATACTGCATCCGCTGTACCCGGTGTGGCTTCCTCTACATCGGGGAAACCAAGCGGAGACTCGGGGACCGCTTTGCAGAACACCTACGCTCGGTTCGCAACAAACAACTGCACCTCCCAGTCGCGAACCATTTCAACTCCCCCTCCCATTCCTCAGACGACATGTCCATCCTGGGCCTCCTGCAGTGCCACAACGATGCCACCCGAAGGTTGCAGGAACAGCAACTCATATTCCGCTTGGGAACCCTGCAGCCCAATGGTATCAATGTGGATTTCACAAGTTTCAAAATCTCCCCTCCCCCTACCGCATCCCAAAACCAGTCCAGCTCGTCCCTGCCTCCCTAACCTGTTCTTCCTCCCACCTATCCCCTCCTCCCACCTCAAGCCGCACCTCCATCTCCTACCGACCAACCTCATCCCGCCCCCTTGACCTGTCCGTCCTCCCTGGACTGACCTATCCCCTTCCTAACTCCTTACCTACACTCACCTTTCCTGGCCCCATCCCCGCCTCTTCGACCTGTTTGTTTCCTCTCCTCTATCCCTCTTCTATCCGCCTCCCACTCTCTCCCTATTTATTTCAAAACCCCCTTCCCCTCCCCCTTTTCTGATGAAGGGTCTAGGCCCGAAACGTCAGCCTCTCTGCTCCTATGATGCTGCTTGGCCTGCTGTGTTCATCCAGCCCTGCACCTTGTTGTCTCGGATTCTCCAGCATCTGCAGTTCCTACTATCTCTCATTCATTTCCGAGTTGTTTCCGGCCTCTCGACAATTCTCAGTCTTCAGCAGTATATTAATCCCATATTGCGCATGGTCAAATTTTGCTCAATAACATCCTGAGACCTTATAAAAAGCCTTCATAAAATCCAAACACAGCACATGTACTTGTTCTTCTTAATCGATGCTACAAGTGACAGCCTTAAAATAAATACCCCAACTGGCTTTTACCATTTAGTAATTAAATAAAATTCTAAACAACCATTACATCCTTCACTATGTTAAAAAAAAGTCACCCAATTCACAAACACTCGTTCAAAACTTTCAAATTCCCACAAATACCTAATTCCTTACAAAACAGTCTTATATTCAAATCCCCACAAAGTCAGTGAAATAACTGCGCAAGGACTGGTATCCTGTCACCAAGCCAACCTTTATTTACTTGTGCACTGTACATTGATTGTGGCCAGCTATCTTGGAGTCAGTCCTCTGAACTGAGCAGATTCTAAATCTCCTGGTTCTATTGGTCAGCCAGGGCTTTCCTGGTTGGCCCAGGTTAACAACCCCAATCAAAGATCTCATAGTCAGCACGATCCACCTGGTTCCAATCACTATGGTCAGCTAATGCTTTAAAACCCTCTTTGAACTATTGATCAAATTTTGAACTTGGGCCTTTGGTTGGGATTGTTGCAGATTGCCGAAAGCAGATAACCACCAATAATAATAGAGATTTGAATAACTTTGCAGCTTGACAGTTTTGCTGATGTTCTCCTCCCTTCAAGAGTCTACTCTAAAAACATGTAAATCCCACAGTGTGGTTTAGGGCCTTTGCTGCAGTGAATAGGGAGTTTATATGGCTTAGCTGAGTTGCGGATTCCCTCATGTGTCAGTCATGCTCAGTCCCCATTCCCTTACTGGAAAGAAATGGGGATCCAGATAATGCTTGCCATTTTACAAGGTCCACAGAGTTGTGGAGACTATAACAATCTAAGTATGAGCAAAATGATCCTATTGTTGTACCAGATGACAGATTATAGAGCCTAAACCTGGAGGTCCTCAGTGTCTGTGCAGTTCAATTACTCACAGTATAAACAGAGTTATCATGAGTTTGACACCAGCACTGCAATGTCCCAAGAATGAGAGGAAACTGAAGAGAAATTATTTACCACTTTTAACTTCTGCAACAAAGTATGAATTTTTGACTCTAATGACATACTCACTTAGGCACCTGTTGAGAACACATAAATGTTCCAAAAAAGATTTCATCTGTTAATGAGCAGGTGCTACATCTTGTAACAGTTGTGAGTGTCTTTTATTCAAACATCACCTGCTCTCATTTATCATTGTCAATTTCAGACGAGATAAAAATTGTTGAAGAAGGAGAACTGACTAGTAGCTGTATGATCGTAAACTAATTTAAACACTTCAGTTGCTTAATACATGTGTGATCTTATTAATGAACAACGTCTTATCTTGTGCAGATGGCAGAAGCTGTCAACAATAATTGCATTTATGTAGTGCTTTTAACATGGAAATATGTCCCAAGGCATAAGAAATATCAAATAACAAGCAGAGGAAAGGCTTTCTGAAAAGCAATCAAAAACTTATGTAAAGAGATAGTTTTGAGGGGACAATATATCTCATGGGCTTTAGGGCTGTTACTTTGGGATCAGATCAGGGTTCCAAGTTCACACTTTCTCAGACTCTGACTGATGAGCCTTTTTCCCCCAATGTGGCTCCTCATTGGCTTAGGACATAGAACATAGAACATAGAACATTACAGCGCAGTACATTCCTTCGGCCCTCGATGTTGCGCCGACCTGTGAAACCAATCTGAAGCCCATCTAACCTAAACTATTCCATT
>NC_063341.1:61882471-61898018 GCF_021869965.1 Rhincodon typus | reverse complement strand
ACCCTCAGCCTTTCCTCATAAGACCTTCCCTCCATACCAGGCAACATCCTGGTAAATCTCCTCTGCACCCTTTCCAATGCTTCCACATCCTTCCTATAATGCGGTGACCAGAACTGTACGCAATACTCCAAGTGCGGCCGCACCAGAGTTTTGTACAGCTGCAACATGACGTCATGGCTCCGAAACTCAATCCCTCTACCAATAAAACCTAACATACTGTACGCCTTCTTAACAACGCTATCAACCTGGATGGCAACTTTCAGTGATCTATGCACATGGATACCGAGATCTTTCTGCTCATCCACACTACCAAGAATCTTACCATTATCCCAGTACTCTGTATTCCTGTTACTCCTTCCAAAGTGAATCACCTCACACTTTTCCGCATTAAACTCCATTTTCCACCTCTCAGCCCAGCTCTGCAGCTTATCTATGTCCCTCTGTAACCTGCAACATCCTTCTGCACTATCCACAACTCCACCGACTTTGGTGTCATCCGCAAGTTTACGAACCCATCCTTCTACGCCCTCATCCAGGTCATTTATAAAAATGACAAACAGCAGTGGCCCCAAAACAGATCCTTGAGGTACACCACTAGTAACTGAACTCCAGGATGAACATTTCCCATCAACCACCACCCTCTGTCTTCTTACAGCTAGCCAATTTCTGATCCAAACTGCTAAATCACCCTCAATCCCATGCCTCCGTATTTTCTGCAATAGCCTACCATGGGGAACCTTATCAAACGCTTTACTGAAATCCAAATACACCACATCAACCGCTTTACCCTCATCCACCTGTTTGGTCACCTTCTCGAAGAACTCAATAAGGTTTGTGAGGCACGACCTACCCTTCACAAAACCGTGTTGACTATCCCTAATCAAATTATTCCTTTCTAGATGATTATAAATCCTATCTCTTATAATCCTTTCCAACACTTTACCCACAACCGAAGTAAGGCTCACTGGTCTATAATTACCAGGGTTGTCTCTACTCCCCTTCTTGAACAAGGGGACAACATTTGCTAGTCTCCAGTCTTCTGGCACTATTCCTGAAGACAATGACGACATAAAGATCAAAGCCAAAGGCTCTGCAATCTCCTCTCTAGCTTCCCAGAGAATCCTAGGATAAATCCCATCCGGCCCAGGGGACTTATCTATTTTCACACCTTCCCGAATTGCTAACACCTCCTCCTTATGAACCTCAATCCCATCTAGTCTAATAGACTGTATCTCAGTATTCTCCTCGACTACATTGTCTTTTTCCTGTGTGAATACTGACGAAAAATATTCATTTAGCACCTCTCCTATCTCTTCGGACTCCACGCACAACTTCCCACTACTGTCCTTGACTGGCCCCAATCTTACTCTAGTCATTCTTTTATTCCTGACATACCTATAGAAAGCTTTAGGGTTTTCCTTGATCCTACCTGCTAAAGACTTCTCATGTCCCCTCCTGGCTCTTCTTAGCTCTCTCTTTAGGTCCTTCCTGGCTAACTTGTAACTCTCAAGCGCCCTCACTGAGCCTTCACGCCTCATCTCTACATAAGCCTCCTTCTTCCTCTTGACAAGAGATTCAACTTCTTTAGTAAACCACGGTTCCCTCGCTCGACCACTTCCTCCCTGCCTGACAGGTACATACTTCTCAAGGGCACGCAGTAGCTGTTCCTTGAACAAGCTCCACATTTCAATTGTGCCCAGCCCCTGCAGTTTCCTTCTCCATCCTATGCATCCTAAATCTTGCCTCATCGCCTCATAATTGCCTTTCCCCCAGCTATAACTCTTGCCCTGCTTTATGTACCGATCCCTTTCCATCGCTAAAGTAAACGTAACCGAATTGTGGTCATTATCACCAAAGTGCTCTCCTACGTCTAAATCTAACACCTGGCCTGGTTCATTACCCAGTACCAAATCCAATGTGGCCTCGCCTCTTGTTGGCCTATCTACATACTGTGTCAGGAAACCATCCTGCACACATTGGACAAAAACTCACCCATCTGAAGTACTCGAACTATAGCGTTTCCAGTCAATATTTGGAAAGTTAAAGTCCCCCATAACAACTACCCTGTTACTTTCGCTCCTATCCAGAATCATCTTTGCAATCTTTTCCTCTACATCTCTGGAACTTTTCGGAGGCCTATCGGCTTCCAAAATTTGATTTGATTTATTATTGTCACATGTACCTAGGTACGGTGAAAAGTTTTGTTTTGCGTGCAGTACAGGCAGATCGTACCATACAAAGTGCATTAGGATAATAGGACAGAGTGAAGAATACAATGTTACAGCACAAAGAGCGAGATCAACATTCAATTTACAATGTGAGAGGTCCATTCAGAAGTCTAATAATGGTGGGTGAAGGAGCTGTCCTTGAATCTATTCATACAAGTATGCAAACGTTCATGTCTTCTGTCTAACTGAAGAGAGGTGGAAGAGAACTAAGATGGAGGGGTCTTTGATTATGTTGGTTGCTTTCCTGAGGCAGCGGGAAGTATAGGTGGAGTCAATGGATGGTTTATGTGATGGACTGGGCTGTGTTGGCAACTCTCTGCAGTTTCTTGTGGTCTTGGGAACAGCAGTTGCCAAACAATGCTGTGATGCATCTGCATTGAATGCTTTCTCTGGTGCATCTATAAAAACTGGTAAGAGTCCTTTGGTCATGCTCGCATTTAATGGATCACAGTGAATTGGATGAAAATATAAAAACGATTTTACTTTTGAAAAAGAACTGACATGTATAGAAATGTGGATAATTAAGATTTTTTTCAATCTACCACAAAGATAAATTACAATACACCATCACTATGTCTGTTTGATGATTTTCAATTCATCATCTAAATGACTTGGCTAATGTTGAGCTAACATTTAAACATTCATTACTCCAATACCTTATGTAAAGACCTAAATAATTCCAGCGGTTGGAACTTCTGATCTACTTAAATAATTGCAGCATCTCAGCATTATGTAATTGTTACAATACTCTTAAGTGCATGGTAATTGTTTAAAATTATGTGATATAACTTACTTGTGCTTTCATTATAAATACCTAAAATTAAAATAAGTAGACATACTGAAATGCAAGGAGAACTGCAATGATAGTGGCTTTCAAAATAATTGGACAATTATCTGAAGAGAAAATATCTGCAAGGCTTCAGGGAAAAGGTGGGGATATGGGGAAGGGTGAGTTGATCTCGCACAATGTCAGTGCATACACTGTGGGCTCCATGCCTACTTCTGTGCTCTCCAATTCAACCAGAATTGAGGACAGACAGTCGAGCAGTGTGTCAGATGTTAAATTTTTTAATATGTCTGCAGAGTTATGAAAGAGGAAAGAAATGTCAACCATTGCCATCAGTGATAAATATTAAAGAGTGCTCACACTATCACCAACCCCTAACTGCAGACCCTCACCTTTCTCCAAAACCCAAATCACAATTTCAGCATATTACATGGATGAATGTACTACATTGTAATTTTCATATCTTTAGAACAGTAAAAAACAGCATAACTTTCATTTTAATCTAATCTTGTACAAATTTAGCTTCTGTTATTCCAGTAGAAAATGGTATTTTTAATGTTAAAGATTGTACATGGCTTGACCCAATTAATTTTGCTTTTACAAAACAAAATATTATTTAACTAAGATTGTACAATTTGGCTACTAACATCTTGTAAATGTTTTGCTAAGGACCGTTCTTATTCCTGCCTCACAAACTGAAATTTCCAGATTCCAAGATAAATAATTAAACCAAGTAACCATTCAATATCAGAGTGCAGGAAAACATAATTTTTTTTCAGTACATTATTTTATATATTTTAATACCTTCATGTCAGTTTTCTCTTTGAGGAACATAGGCCCTACCAACAGCCTGGAATTATAATATACATATTTTGGCAGGATAAGCTGAATTTTGTTTATGCAGTCTAAGAATGTTCTCCTGATTCAATGGGATGTGTTACAGACTCAAAGGGGCAACGCGATAATTTTCATTTCTGCTCCTCTCAGTTGTTTTCAACCATTTTAGATGCAATATTTTAAACATTTTGTATGTTGTTACTGTAATGAATTAGCAATTAGCGCTAACAACTTTTTTGGTAAGTTTAAATCAAGGAAGACAACAAACTTTCCTTTTTACACAGTACCCAAAATGTGAAAGCAATGTAGCACTCACTCCCTGAAACACACTGCCAAGAATTTTGCCAAAAGCTTGCCATCCCTGATTGAGAAGGTAAAGCTGAGCTGTCTTCTTGAACTATGGTAGTCCATGGGGTGTAGGTACACCCAGACTGTTATTGGGAAAACAGCTCCAGGAGTTCCAGTGACAGGGAAGGAAAAATAATTTAGTTCCGAATGAGGATGCTGTGTACCTTGGAGGGGAATGCTCCCAGACAGATTCACTCTGCCCTGTCCTTAGAATAATAGGATTTGTTATTTCAAGCCAGTTTTGAATCACTGCTACCATCGTCCACACACATGATTCAATGTCATAAACAATGGGTAATGAATTGTGACCATTCGAAACTTGTTGTGATAGAAAGAGCTTCTCTAATCTCTCTTGTTTAGATTTGAGGTTTCCAGTTACTATGTTTGGGGTGTCCATTGTATTTGAGTTTCTGTAACGAAGAAACTGTAATAGGAGCTGTAAGTTTCACAAGTGATCTTGCACTATGAATGTCATTTCAAAGGACCATCCTCACCTTGGACATTTATACTTTATAACTTTCTGGAGACATAAATTAGCTCTTGCATGTGCTGAAACTACTGAAGATTGCCTCATTGCTGGATTCCAAAATTGGCTCAGCAGATGGCTCATATTCTCTGCTTTCTCTCTACAGGTGCTGCCAGACCTGCTGCGCTTCTCCAGCATTTTCAGTTTTTGTTCATATTCAATGCTGCTTTCTCTACATAAAATTGTCTGCTGTCTTCATATATTCAAGGCATATGCCATGAGTGAGATGGATGTATCAGTGCACAGATTTTTTTTAACTTCTTACTTTCAAGCTAATAGCTTTTTTTTTTAAGTAAAGTTGTACAACAAGAGGACATGATTAAAAACTCTTCATGGAATAAAATTTGCTTTTTTGATAAAAAGGCTGTACCTGTGCATGGATTGAACAAATTAGATCTTTTGACCACAAATCTGCTGTAGTTTTTCATTTGTGCTCCATTATTAAAAAGTCTTATTTTAAATCAATCTGAGCATGGACATGTTATGCCACACTTCTGGATGGTATAAATTTAAGGTGAGAGGGGAAAGATTTAGAACGAACCCAAAGGGCAACTTTTTCACACAGAGGGTGGTGCATGTATGGAATGAACTGCCAAAGGAAGTGGTGGAGGCTGATCTGGATGAGCATCTGAATAGGAAGCGTTTAGAAGGATACTGGCCAAATGCTGGCAAAAGGGACTAGATTAATTTAGATTAACCTGGTCAACACGGACAAGTTGGACCAAAGTGTCTGTTTCCATGCTGTACATCTATATGACTCTGTGATTCTAAGTGTGATTCAACCCATATCTTCTAGGCTAGAGACAACAAGGTGCAGAGCTGGATGAACACAGCAGGCCAAGCAGCATCATAGGAGCAGAAAGGCTGACGTTTCGGGCCTAGACCCTTCATCAGAAATGGGGGAGGGGAAGGGGGTTCTGAAATAAATAGGGAGAGAGTGGGAGGCGGATAGAAGATGGATACAGGAGAGGATAGGTGGAGAGGAAACAAACAGGTCGAAGAGGCGGGGATGGAGCCAGTAAAGGTGAGTGTAGGTGGGGAGTTAGGGAGGGGATAGGTCAGTCCAGAGAGGATGGACAGGTCAAGGGGGCAGGATGAGGTTGGTCGGTAGGAGATGGAGGTGCGGCTTGAGGTGGGAGGAGGGGATAGGTGGGAGGAAGAACAGGTTAGGGAGGCGGGGACGAGCTGGACTGGTTTTGGGATGCGGTAGGGGGAGGGGAGATTTTGAAGCTTGTGAAATCCACATTGATATCATTGGGCTGCAGGGTTCCCAAGCAGAATATGAGTTGCTGTTCCTGCAACCTTCGGGTGGCATCATTGTGGCACTGCAGGAGGCCCAGGATGGACATGTCGTCTGAGGAATGGGAGGGGGAGTTGAAATGGTTCGTGACTGGGAGGTGCAGTTGTTTAGTGCGAACCGAGCGTAGGTGTTCTGCAAAGCGGTCCCCGAGCCTCCGCTTGGTTTCCCCGATGTAGAGGAGGCCACAACGGGAACAGCGGATGCAGTATACCACATTGGCAGATGTGCAGGTGAACATCTGCTTGATGTGGAAAGTCTTCTTGGGGCCTGGGATGGGGGTGAGGGAGGAGGTATGGGGGCAGGTGTAGCACTTCCTGCGGTTGCAGGGAAAAGTGCCGGGTGTGGTGGGGCTGGAGGGGATTGTGGAGTGGACAAGGGAGTCACTGAGAGAGTGGTCCCTCCGGAAAGCAGATAAGGGTGGGGAGGGAAGGACGTCTTTGGTGGTGGGATCGGATTGCAGATGGCGGAAGTGTCGGAGGATGATGCGTTGGATCCGGAGGTTGGTGGGGTGGTACATGAGGACGAGAGGGATTCTTGTTTGGTTCTTATTGCATGGACGGGGTGTGAGGGATGAGTTGCGGGAAATGTGGGAGACACGGTTGAGGGCATTCTCGACCACTGAAGGGTGGAAGTTGCGGTCCTTGAAAAACGAGGACAACTGAGATGTACGGGAGTGGAATGCCTCATCCTGGGAGCAGATGCGGCGGAGGCGAAGGAATTGGGAATAGGGGATAGCATTTTTGCAGGAAGGTGGGTGGGAGGAGGAGTATTCTAGGTAGCTGTGGGAGTCGGTGGGCTTGAAATGAATATCGGTTTCTAGGTGGTTGCCCGAGATGGAGACAGAGAGGTCCAGGAAGGAGACAGAGGTATTAGAGATGGTCCAGGTAAACTTAAGGTTGGGGTGGAAGGTGTTGGTGAAGTGGATGAACTGTTCGAGCTCCTCATGGGAGCACGAGGCGGCGCCGATACAGTCATCAATGTAACGGAGGAAGAGGTGGGGTTTAGGGCCAGTGTAGGTACGGAAGAGGGATTGTTCCACGTAACCTACAAAGAGGCAGGCGTAGCTTGGGCCCATGCGGGTACCCATGGCCACCCCCTTTGTCTGTAGGAAGTGGGAGGAATTGAAATTCTAGGCTAGAGGTTGTGTCACTACCACCATGCCTCAAGACCCTCAAGCTATGCTCTATTATATGCTAACTATTGTGAGGGGCATCACAATATTTTAATGGTGTCACACCTAATGACAACAGATACTATCTCATTCTATGTGACCATTAATCAACCAAATCCAAGCTATTTAACAATCATAGATAAGGCCACCTCAATTTATTTATATCTCATTCTCCATCCATGTGCCCTTTTCTCATCCAATTCTATTTCCCTGAATGTTCGCCCTGGAAAAGAACCACCCTCCAAATTACATACAACTGCATTTTCAAAATTAAAAACTGACTAGCCTTTAATCATTTCTTCAGCACAGCTTTTCTGCCACAATTGATTTGCTCAAACAAATATTCATCTTTAGTATCTTAAACCCTACAAAGTAACAACTTTCACCCTGGCTATTTACCCTAATATGGTCCTCATCTTTGTTCCCTGAAGTCCTAATTATGCAGACTTGAATTAACATGCCATTCACTACCAATTTCACTTGTACTCTGTAAAGAACCACATGGAGTCCTGCTCTCATCTGCTAAAACAGTTTATTATCCCCGGTTTATCATGAAATGCAAAGATTTGTTATTTTCTCTGTTGCAAACCATTTTCTGAAACCCTACACACTGTCTACACCCAAAATAACGCATTTAAGCTCACAGTTTGCTCCTTAGTCACTGAGATCAATATTACCCCATTAACTTTCTATTCCTCTCCCCTCCCCTCTTTTAGTGCATTATTGCAAACCTTCCCTAATGTTACCTCTGCCTTCGCACTGGACTCAAAGCTTTCTCCATCCTTCTCTTCTTTCTCCCTTCATGCCCTTTCTGAGCTCATCTTGCCAATGGGGACCACCCAGCTCCTTTAATCTCACTAAACTGTTGACCACTCAACTTTCCTTCCTGGCTTCAGGGTTTTGGAAAGATTGAACTAATTAATTTTTACACCCTTTCACAAAAATAACCTGACACCCATACACCATGAATTTGAGATCCAAACTCTCACAAAATGTTATTAACCTCACACACCTTTTGTCAAACTGTAATAAAGAGTTTTCTTTCTTCAAGTTGACCACAAAGCCAGGACTTTATTTCTCTTAATTCTCAGCAGCCCAACAATTTCCCACTAATATTTCCACCCATCCAGTTCTAGCATTCTGAGTTTCCTCAATTTGCTCCACTACTGATGGTTGTTTCTTCTGCAGCCTAAACTTTCAAGTCTGGAATTCCCCCATACCTCTGCACTCCTCTACCTCACTTACCTACTTTATGGCAATTATTAAAACATAACTATTTTGCATCAGTTTTTACTGTGGAGAAAGAAATGGAGTTGAGAAAATGCAGAAAAAATGAACTTTGATGCTTTAAAAACAGTTCACATTACGGAAGAGGAAGTTCGAGAGTTCTTAGAGAATATAAAGGTTGATACATTTCCGGGACCTGATCTAATATATTCCAAAATGTCTGGGGAGGCAAGGGAGGAAATTATGAGACCCCTTGCAGAAACATTTGCATCATCTATAACAATGGGCGAAGTGCCTGATGGAGGGTGGCTAATGTTGTACCTTTGTTTAAGAAAGGCTGTAAGAAGAAACCAGGGAACTAAAGACCTGTGAGTATGACTTCAGTTGTGGGTAAATTGTTGGAGGTGATTATAAAAGATAGGATTTATGGACATTCAGAGTGGCAAAAATTGATTAGGGACAGTCAGTATAGTTTTATGCGAGGAAAATCATGTCTCACAAACTTGATTAAATTTTTTCGGTTCACTACCAAAAATATTGATGAGGGCAGAGTAGTAGACATTGTTTATTTGTATTTTAGTAAAGCCTCTGACAAGGTTCCACGTGGTAGACTAATTAGTAAAGTTAGGTCACATAGGATACAGGATGAGCTTGCCAATTGTATATATAATTGGCTTATTGGTAGGAGACAGAGAGGAATGGTGGAGGTAACAAGGTGTAGAGCTGGATGAACACAGCAGGCCAAGCAGCATCAGAGGAGCAGGAAAGCTAACGTTTCGGGTCTATAACCTTCTTCAGTTGGAGGGTTGCTGTTTAGACTGGAGGCTTGTGACCAATGGTGTTCCACAGGGATGGGTTCTGGATCCTCTTTTGTTTGTCATTTATATAAATTATTTGGATGAGAATATAGAAGGCATGGTTAGTGAGTTTGCGATGAAACCAAAATTGTTGGTATTGCAGACAATGATGAAGGTTTTCTAAAATGACAGAGGGATCGCGATCAAATGAGTCAATGAGCTAAAAAATGCCAGATGGAGTTCAATCTGGATAAATGCAAGATGTTGCATTTTGGTACAACAAACAAGAGTAGGGCTTTACAATTAATGGTAGGGCCTTGGGTAGAGTTGTGAAACAAAGGATCCTGGGTACGCAGGTACATAATTCTTTGAAGTTCGCATCACAAATAGACAGAGTGATTAAAAAGGTGTTTGGCACACTTGCCTTCATTGCTCAGTCCTTTGAGTATAAGAGTTGGGAAGTCATATTGAGGTTGTACAGGACATTGGTGAGACCTCTTTTGGAATATTGTGTCAAGTTATAGAAAGGATTTTATCAAGCTGGAGAGAATTCAGAAGAGATTTATCAGGATGTTGCCTGTAAGGACGGTTTGAGTTATAAAGAAAGGCTGGATAGTTTGGGACACTTTTCACTGGAGCGTAGGAAGTTGAGAGGTGACCTGAAAGAAGTTTATAAGATAATGAGGAGTATAGATAGAGCTAATGGTAGTTGTCTTTACCCTATGATGCGGGATTTCAAGACTTGAGGGCACATTGTTAAAGTGAGAGGAGAGAGATTTAAAAAAGACGTAAGAGGCAAACTTTTTACACAGAGGGTGGTTTGCATGTGGAATGAACTTCCTGAGAAAGTGGTGTGTCTAATTATAATGTTTAAAAGACTTTTGGATAAGTACATGAATAGGAAAGGCTTGGAGGGATATGGGCCAGGAGCAGACAGCTGGAACTAGTTTAGTTTGGGATTATGTTCTGCATGGACTGGTTGGACCGAAGGAACTGTTTCCATGTTGTATGATTGTATGACTCTATATTTCTTTGACTAAGGTTTTTGGAATCTGCCTTAATATTGCCTATGTGACTCAGATGAAGGGTCTAGGCCCGAAACGTCAGCCTTTCTGCTCCTATGATGCTGCTTGGCCTGCTGTGTTCATCCAGCCCTGCACCTTGTTGTCAAATTCCTATGCTGTTGACCGACTTATTTTATCTGCCATCACAGGCTGATGAGCTCCCTTTGCTGATGCATCCTACATGTCTACTATTACCCATGGTGCATCATTCTTGAGCAACTTACGTTGATCAGAAGAACAAGTCAATTGTCATTTTTGCTTTTCCCCCATCACTGCAAATCAGCAGTTGCTTTGTATTTAATTTTCTCCAGTGAATCCCTATCTTTAATTAATAGTCCCCAGAGAATCTCTTATCCTTAATTAATATTGTTGACACAGGCATGGATGTTTATTTAATTAATATGGCAAAGGCACAAAAAGCCACTCAATCTATTACCATCATACATCATTTTTGATGCTAACTTTCTCCCCAATTTATTTTATTTATTTATCCCAGGCATAATCAATTTTGTTTAACTTATTTGTTGCTCTTTCTAGTTAAGGCTGTTTTGATGAATCATCTGTGTTCATTTACGTAACCTCTCTCAATTCTATTTTTATTTTTGACAATTGGATTTATTTTTTCTATTCCCTCCTTTGTTCTTTTCCTATTCTTTCCATCAAACGTCCCCTACTCCATTTTCTGTCCTTTCCCCAGACCATTCTTCAGCATCTTCTCTGTCTCACCTACTCAACCATTTCATATCCTCTTGCCCATCCCATTTGTTCCAGTTGTGCTGCTGTACGCATTTGACTCCCAGTGCTGATCTAGTGAACTCTTTCTTTCATTCTTGGATGAGGGCATTGCTAGCTGGGCCAGAATTTATTGTCCAGAGGATGGTTAAGAGTTGACTGTATTACTGTAGTTCTAAAGTTACAAGTGGGCCAGAATGAGTAAAGATGATGGCTTTCCGTCCAGAAAGAACATTAGTGAATGCGATGGGTTTTTACAGCAATCAACAGTGACCGCCATTGGATTAACTTTTTAAAAATAATTTCTACATTTCATCAATTAAACTTTTGCCATCTGCTATGGCAGGATTCAAACCCATATCCCCAGAATATTAGCCTTGGGTTCTGCATTTGTAGTCTACGGAGGTTGCATGAGAGTCGTAGAAATAGACAGAGGAGAGTTAAGAGGAAAGAGAAATCAAGTATATTTCTTTAGGAGCATACCTTCACTTTTCATGGCCAAAAACATTCTAATTGCATACACCAATGAGGCAGCGAAAAGAGAAACGCATGGATTGTACAGAGACACAGGCTTATAGCCAATATTTGCTCATGCTAATTCAATTATTTCCTTTGAAATTATATTATATTAACAATGTAAATGCTAAGTATTAATAATAAGTGAGGACTAAGTAAACAATTGTAAAATGACCAGATTACACCCTTCCATTATTTCACATTCACTAACATTGCTTCATCTGTAGGCTGCACAAAACTTCCACCTGGAGCCCCAAAGACTGAATGTGATTTTTTTAAACATCAGCTCCAACTACACCAGTATCTCCAGACCAGTGTAACCCACCAGATAGGCAGAAACTAACTAAAGCAGTACTTGCTGACCCTGGGAATTCCGAACTGGTATGAGTGAGGAGCTGGAGCTTGGACAGCCTTTTACAAGGCTAACAATGTCAATGGGCAGTGGGTATCAGGGCATATCTGTGTGGGGTTGACTAACCGGGGTGGGGGACTTAGCCAGAGAGTTCCAGTTCCCTGAATCCAAAAGTACTTGGTATATCAATGTTACAAGTACACCCAAAGAAGTGAGCTCTATTGGTCCTTAAATTGAAGAAAGTGGGTCTGGTCAAAGTGGCACTGATTGTGGGATAAAAGAGAGATTTATTTTCAAAAGCCACTGAGGTGAGGATAATGATTTGTGAGAGTACTGGGAAAAGGGTTGCTAAATATTCTGAGTAGAATTCCTAGTGGGATGGGAACTGTGGATGTGATGTTGTGGTATCAGGCAGCTCTGCTGCATTGGGGATCAAAGAGCAATAAGAAGTGTGGGGGGAAGGATTTTGAAGTGTGGACGAGGATAGGGGAGGTACAAAGCATGCAAACAAAGGCTGGTACTCAACAGACATACTGGAGAAGGAAAGCAGTGTCTGAAACTGGGAAGTTGCAATGTTTCTGAGACCTGGAATTAGCAACAGTTTTTAAGGGGAAGGAAGCAAAGGAGAATGAAGCCTGTTTTCCATGATTGCCTTTCTGGCATGAAGCTAAGGAACCTGTTCCACTTATTTAAAATGCTTAATGGGCTTTGACTCCAATTGAAGGTAGTTTATGCCAAAAAAACAATTAGTGGAAATCCATTTTTTCGAGATAAGATCTACAGCTATGTTCCTGGCCATCACGAGGGAGTTGGTTTTAAATCCTATAAAGCATTGGCTTGGTAAAAGGATAGTAAACATTTTCAGAACAAGTAATCAGTTTCTGGAACATAGCCAGGAACACCACTTATGAGTTGTGTTTTCCTAGTGGCAAGCAGCAAGGATAGAAAATGTGGAAAATCATAAGTTGAGTAGGCAGAGTGGGCAGCCTCCCAGTTGACCAACCTCACACCTGGTGTACTCTTAGGGATGGTGGGTAGATCCTTGATGCTACCTGCCCAATGCCTGTTGGCTCGCACTAATAGAGTCTTGGCAGCCCCACCAGGATAGGTGGGCACTTCTGAACCAGGTCAGTTATGGTGAGACCACCCCAACATGGAGGTGGCCTTGCAAGCCTGGAAGCAAGTTTTCACCGCTGTTGGGTTTTTGGACGCAGAGAAGAAACATCTCCAAATGATACTCATTGAACTGGCAGTTTCTGCACACAGCAGAGGGAAAAGGCCATACAAACATAGAGACATATGCATTAGAAGCAAAAGCAGGCCATTCAAACCCTCAAGCCTGCCCAGCTATTTAATAAGATCATGGGTGATCTGATTGTGACCTCAAATCTACATTCCCATGGATTGCTGATAATGTTTTACTTCCTTATTTACCAAGAATAATGAAGGACTCTGCTTCCACCACCTTTTCATGGGAAAAAACACAAAATTCCAAAGACCCATAACCCTTCATTTGAAAAAAAAATCATTCATCTCTGTTTTAATTGGGTGACTCCTTAGATAGTAGCCCCTAATTCTGAATTCTCCCTTAGGAAGAAATATTCTCTAGTTGTCCACCCTGTTAAGATTGCTCACGATTTTATATGTTTCAATCAAGTTCCTTTTACTCTTCTGAACTCCAGCAGACACAAGCCCAGTCAAGGATCTGCTAAATAGGTGGTAGAATGCACAAAACTACCTCTAATTGGAGCCAAACACATTTTAGTTGGCTGCTTTCCTCTGTGGAACAGGCAGCTAATCCACTTCTCAGTCTACCCCAGCATTGGGAAAGCATCCAGGAGACATCTCAATGTGGTTGTTCCCCTTTCTCATTCTTTTCCACCACTCCAACCGAGCCTGCACACAGCTAGAAAACTTCATTCCCGTGTTGCTTTCTTTCTTCTGTTTTCTAGTTCTGTCTTACAGTTATATTTGCCCTCTCTTTTGTTTTCTTTCATTTTCTTTTCTCAGCCTTGTTATTTTCTTTTTTTCATGTCAGATGGTATGAAAAACAATATGTTCCCCAACACATCCTAAAAATGTTAAGGTCTGAAGTGATTATTACTGAGGATTGCATTAAGCTCTGCCTCATATTATGACATCATATAGACTTTGTTGGAGAGTAGATTAAGATCTTGAAGGAGTAAGGTCCACCATCTAGGTGCTCTTTATAGTTTCTGCAACAACGTCTCTTACATCAGTGCTGATATGCAATAAACTATACCTTCTTTAAGACAAGACCTCTTTTCACCAGATTATCGAGTGGTTTCTCTCGATCATAATAGACAAAAATGGCACTATAGATCCCCAACCTAAAGGAGGTTGATTGCAACATTGTGGTGACCAAGAATCCAGATAAGTCATACAACATAAGAAATGATGAGGAATCATCACACAACATGATTGCAGAGGTGCAAATTGGCATGTGATTGAGCTGCACCTCATACCTACCCCATTGTGAGCAATCGTGAAGACAGGCTCATACAACAAAGTTGTTTGCAGTTAGGCCTGCTCATCTCTGTTCTCTTTAGCATTTCCAGCCACTGTATAGACTTCTGATGTCCATGCATGGCAGCGATGTCCAGAATCAATTGTCAATGTGACGGCATGATAATCGGTCACATGGAACCATTGAACAGCTGTGCAACTGCACAGTTTAGAGGAAACTTTGCTGCTCATACAGTGGGAAGGAGGATTTAACACTTAATGGTTTAATTGAGGTGAGAGATTGTAGAGAAAATGTGCCAATCAGCATCTCCTCTTACCTTCCATCTCCTAATCTCTTGTTTACTCATCTTTCTATTTCCATTGTACCTCCACTCATTTCCATCCAGTACCTATTTCTCCACATGCCACACCCTCACTCACGACACTGACCTGATCTTTTCTCCTCTGAGCTATGTATTCAACTCATTATTCTCCCTTTCCACTTTGTTGTGCTGCTATTCACAACACCACTTATCTTCCATCTACAGCCCCAAGAAATCTACACAAGATTAGGTGATGTGAAGCCAGATGCCTCCTTATCCTCTACCAGTTTCTCTTCCTTTCTTTCACTTCCCACTCCGGATCCCCATCTGTTCCTCTCAGTCTTGCTTCCAAAGTTTTTTTGTAATCAAGTATTTAGGCAAGAAAATGTCCACCTTCTCTTTCTACTATTGCCTCCTGCCTCATAAGTGTCATTAGCCTTTCCTGGGACAACAAACTGTGGGTGAGGTAATTAGCTGATTTTCTTTATTCAACATTTTCTTTTAAAGGACTGAAATGACATTATATGATAAGTAGCACTAATTCTCTCTTTCACTCCATCTCTTTATTTCTCTCAGCGTTCTCTCTCCTCTGATCCCCCCCAAAAGTAGAGGTATAGGGAATGTAAAAGGAGATGTTGTGTCATCCATTTTTTCACTGTCATAAAGCCTCTTTGCTTCTGAAAACATAACACGCTACAAATTTTATCTCAGTAAAACATTTGATATCTAGTCTTCTTTCTCATCAAAAATGTTTAGAAACTTTTGCGAAGACACTCTCAAAAGCTAAAGAAAGATATCTTGTGCTGCTGACTGAAAAGTATGGATAGATCCTGGGAAGTCAGGTTGATTGCACACCAAGGTGCACATTCCAAA
>NC_063341.1:61848946-61882071 GCF_021869965.1 Rhincodon typus | reverse complement strand
CAGATTCTCCAGCATCTGCAGTTCCTACTATCCCTGGGTTTGTGCTATCTGCTCACTCGGTTCCCTCTGGTCTATAAAAATGTTTTTCTCCTGCCGAATGTTACTTTGCAACTGAAATTTGAACAAGCAAATTTTAAAATAAAATGTTTACAATACCAAAATTCAACCTATTAATTAAATTGACTCTCATGCCTTCATTAAAGTTCTTATGTGAAGATCTTAATTTCTTTAAATGGTTCATTCATTGTCCCTTTAGGGATGACAACTTAATGACAGACTCATTTCATTCAGGACAACCTATTGGAATGTCTGGTTCCTTTTTTGTTGAAATGACTCCAGCCTTCCCATCTGTTAAAGTAACAGCAAAGGTGTATGCAGATGAAAGACTTCCACAATAGGATGTTAGATAATATGCATTAAAGAAAACAAATACGACATCTTATTTCGATGATAGTAAAGGATGCTGAATACAGGTTTGCCTACTCATGACTCAGCTAAAGTTCAAGTTCACATTCACAAAAGTACAATATCATCCTCATTATTTTGCAGCACGCCGAGCTTCACTGGCCATCTTACAATTTGAGCGGCATTTTCTTATTTGTCCCCGATTCTTCTATGACAACACAATAATGACAATTAAATGCATTAGGACATTGGCTTCGTCAGACGTACTATATCAATGCTATTGTCAGAATAGTAAGTACATATGGAAAACCTCAAAATTTGCGCCAGAATCACAAGATACTGCAGGCTGATTTCTTCGTCAACTGAAACAGTCAATACACTGTACCACTGGTGAAGCATCAAATACTGTTTCTTGCGTTTGGGGTCCACCCATCCCCAGAGAGTATTCTGTCAAGAATGTTGTCATTAGCATGTATGAATCTGAATTAACCATGACTTGCTAGACTGTATTGCTGAAGAATGTAATTAACTGTCGGAAATCCATCACTTGATTGTTCGTAATGCAGAACAATTTTTCCATGTGTTTCTGCATCGTGCACATTCCTGATTTCTTTTATTCTCCTACTGGTGGCTGTGCCTTCAGCTGGTCAGGTCCTTAGCTCTGGTGTTCTTTCCTATATTTCTTTACCTCTCCTACTTTAGACCACTCTTTAAAGCCTAACTGTTTCAGCTACTTGTCCTAATATCTTTGTTTGGCCCAGTGTCAATTTTTTTTCTGATAATGTTCCTAGCAAGCACCTCAGGATTTTATTAACATATAGTGCTATAGAAATACAAGCTTTTGTTGCCTATGGTCAAAATCCTTCAGATATTTGGCATTATTTTTAAAAACAAACCTTCCAGCTCTACCTTGTATTAAATACTACCAACTAATAAATATTAGAAACAGGGAATCATAAATAAAATAAGAGATAAGTTACGAGGAAGAAGAAATGAATGCTGAAGATAGCTGGAGGCATACGGACCAGATTTTGCATAATTTGTCAAAGTACTTGAATCTCCCTCTCAGCAACGATGCTTGTTTTATACAATGTGTCCCCTTATTTCATTTAAGTAGTTGGTTTTGTGAAAGTTGGCTTCTTCCAAAAACATGTTTGCCCAAAAAACAGTTGATCATAAACTGGATAAAGCAAACTAAACCAGTATTTAAGATCTTTCAAAAATACCAACACGTTGAAACCCGAGAAACTATTTCCACAATCCTATAAACTTCATCAAAGAAAGACAAGTTTGAGCTTAGAATAACTTCAAATTCAGGACTGCAGATGTTTGGAGTATTCAAGAAGGTAACTCATATCACTCATTTGACAGAGCATTGGACAGGAATTTGTTCAGAAAATCCATGATAGAATATAGGTGATGAATCTGGGCATATGGATATTTCCAGAATGTTAAAATATTCCTCTCAAGGTGCCTCATACTGGTACTCAATTCTAACACTAAAAATAATGCCCATGTGACAACTTATATATTATTCATTCTTAGGATGTGGGTGTTGCAGGCTAGGCCAGCATTTATTGCCCATTATGAAATGCCCTGACGATAGTTGAGTCAACCACATTGCCTTGGGTCTGGAGTCATATGTAGGTCAGACCAGGTAAGGATGACAGATTTCCTTCCCTTGAAGGACGTCAGTGAAACAGATTTTGACAAAAAAATCAACAGTGGCAATATCGTCACTATTAGACTTCAAATATATTCCAGATTTTTTAGAAACATTGAATAAAGGAGCAGGAGTAGACTATTCAGTCCTTTAAGCCTGCTCCACTATTCAATACAATCACGACTGATCATTCAAGTTAATTCACTATTTCTGCTTTCTTCTCTTATCCTTCAATCCTTTAGCCCTAAGTACTCCACATCTTTCTTGAAGGTCTTCAATGTTCTAGTCTTAACAATTTCTTTGTGGCCAAGGATTCCACAAGCACACAGTTGAGTGAAGAAATTTCTCCTCATCTCTGGCTGTAAAGATCTACCCCTTATCTTTCGACTGTGACCTGTGGTTTTAGATTCCCTAGTCGTTGGGAGTGTCCTTCCTGCTTGACCATACCTAATCCTCTCGGGATTGCATTGGTTTTTATGAGATCCCCTCTTAATTTTCTAAACTGTAGTGAATATAAGCCTAATAGATCCGCTTGTTGCTCCCTGTGCGTCAGTCCTGCCATCCCAGGAATCAGTCTGCTAATCCTACTTTGCATTACCTCAATAACCAGAACATCCTTCCACAGATAAGGAGATCAGAATTGCACACAATATTCCAGGTATGGTATTACCGAGGCCCCGTACAGTTGCAGAAAGATATCCCTGCTCCTGCCCTCAATTTGTCTCATTACAAAGACCAACATTCCATTTGTCTTTTTCACCACCTGCTGCACCTTCCTGTTTACTTACAGTGACTAGTGTTCAAGGACACTCAAGTTCTGTTGCACCTCCTCTTTTCCCAAATCTATCCCCATTCAGATAATAATGCACATTCCTGTTTTTCCTACCAAAGTGGATAACCTCATATTATCCACAATATACTGCACCTGCCATGTATTTACTCACTTACTTAGCGTGTTCAAATCACAACCTTTGTTGCATCCGCCTCACATCATATCCTCCCATCCAGATTATGTCATCTGCAAACTTGAAGATATGAAACATGAGGTTGTTGACTTGCTCACCAAGCTGGCTTGATTTTGTTCAGACGTTTCATCACCATGCTAGGTGACATCAACAGTGGAGCCTCTGATGAAGCGATCTTATTCTACTGTGCTTGGAATTTATACTTTCTGGTCCGTTATGGTGATTACTGTCATTTCCGGTTTTGATCTGTATGGGTTTATATATGGGGTTCAATTCGATATATATTTGTTGATTGAAGTATGGATGGAGAACCATGCTTCTAGAAATTCCCGTGCGTGTCTATGTTTGGCTTGGGCTACTGTGGTTACTTTGTCCCAGTTAAACTGATGGCCTTCGTTGTCTGAACGTACTGGTATTAGGGAGAGTTCATCATGCCATTTTGCTGCTAGCTGATGTTCATGTATTCTGATGGCTAGTTTCCTTCCTGTCTGTCCGATGTAATGCTTGTGGCAGTCGTTGCATGGTATTTTGTAAACGTTGGTTCTCCATGTTGTGGGAATAGGGTCTTTAATCCTTGTAAGTGTTTGTAACTTCCACAGCAACCACCCCAACATCCACAAACAAAGTTGCATTAGGACTCTATTTAAATGGACCAGCACACGCTGCAACACTCTGGAACTACACAGGAAAGCAGAAGAACACTTATACAAGAGTCTTGCTTTAAATGATATCCCTGCAACCTCATCCACAGATGCCTACAAAACAGACAACAACAGGAGGACACAGTATGACCTAACACACTGGCCACACTTCCCTACATCAAGAACACATCGGAACTGACAACAAGCCTCCCAAGACCATTAGTAATCATGGTGGCCCACAAACCCACAGCCACTCTACGACAAACACTTACAAGGATTAAAGACCCCATTCCCACAACATGCAGAACCAACATGGTTTACAAAATACCATGCAATGACTGCCACAAACATTACATCGGACTGACAGGAAGGAAACTAGCCATCAGAATACATGAACATCAGCTAGCAGCAAAATGGCATGATGAACTCTCCTTAATATCTGTACATTCAGACAATGAAGGCCATCAATTTAACTGGGACAAAGTAACCATAGTAGCCTAAGCCAAACATAGACATGCACGGGAATTCCTAGAGGCATGGCTCCCCACCAACACTTCAATCAACAAACATATAGAATTGGACCCCATATATAAACCCATACAGATCAAAACCGGAAATGACAGTACTCACCATAATGGACCTGACAGTATAAATTCCAAGCGGAGTAGAATAAGATCATTTTATTGGAGGCACCACTGATGATGTCACCTAGCATGTGATGAAATGTCTGGACAAGCCACCTGGAAAAAGATCTATTTATTCCTACCCTTTATTTCCTGTCTGCCAGTAGTTTACAATCCATTTCAGTACATAACCTCCAATCCCATGCTCCTTAATTTTGCATGCTGATTACATAGGTGGTGGAACCTTATCAAAAGCCTTCTAAAAATCCAAGAACATCTCATCCACTGACTTCCCCTTATCCACTCTATTAGTGACAACCACAAAATATTCCAGCAGATTTGTCAAGCATAACTTCCTCTTTGTAAATCCATCCTGATTCTCTGATCCTGTCACGATCTTCAAAGTGCTGTGCTATTTTCTTTTATAATAGATTCTGGCATTTTCCCACAACCAATGATCTGAAGTTTTGGATGAATAGTTCAGTGACATTATCATTATACCACCCTTCTCTTTAGATATGAATATCATTATGTAGTTTGTAACCTACCAATTGCTTACACAACTATTACTTAATGAAACAATACATGCAAATAGTTCACCAAACGATATGATACAGAAGTTATAATTTGTGCTCAGATATTCAAATATTAAAGGTCAATTTACTTAAGGTAAATTAAATACTCAACACAGTTTATATTGGTATAAATTATTTCTCTTTCCATCTGTGCTCAAAGAATTACAGAGAATTTGAATTTAGTTATCATTAAGCAGTTCATTTGATCTAAATATGCATCATTCAATTTACTCAAAAATGTTTTAGGTATTCTCCACTGAATTATATCCTCCTCTTTTCTCTATTACTGTAAAAGCAAAGTAATCTGTAATCTTTCTCTCCTGCTCTGTTCAAGAGGTAATTTAATCCGGAAACAAATTTTTAACCTTCCTTTCAATTGATAAAGTCAGTTTTAATTCTGTAATTAACCAGCAAATGAGTTCAATATGCTTAAGGTGGCAGAGCTGTTTAACCAAGATGAATAAAGATGAAGAGGAACAATGTAAAACAGAAGGATTCAGTTTTGGTTTGTCCCTAATAAACTGAAATAAAACAAACACTACCATAATTGTATCTCTCTCCGCTTATTCAACACCAACAAATATTCACTCGCAAATCTAACATTTATATCTAGACACATCACGCTGAACTTTCCAGAGCTCTAAGGAAATTAGGTGGAAGCCCAGCTGGGATTGTTCCCCAGTGCTTCCTGCCTTTTGGGATGGGTTGGAAATGGGGCTGCCTGCCCATTCTAAGGAAGTGGGTGGCCAATTAGTCCAATTAATGCCACCCTTAGGGGGCCACATTGTACCAAGGCCAACATTTTACTGCAGGCAGATGGACCTCAGTGAAGGCTGCAAGTTCTACCAAGACCAATGGGGTAATCAGATTTGGAGTTCCACGCACTAATGATGGAGCCTTGGAGATGACAGATCAGAGGCTCATCAGTAAACACACCCATGGAAGGGTTTCCTCTCCTGCCTGGTGGGTTGTATTGTTTTTAGGCTGAAAGAATGCCATGCTTGCCTGTCTGCCTCAGCAGCAGAGACCACTTCCACTGGAGCTGGCAGTCTGACATTGCAGTGGGCCTTCTGATTGGACTTGTAACATTAGGACCTGGCCACACAGAGGAAACCCTCTGAACAATTGTGCTAATTAGCTCATTGACAATACTGATGGACCGTAGAAGCCCTCATCATCTTAATGCTGGGGTCATGATGCCCACCAGAAATTCCAGCGGTATTTTTGTTTTATGTCTTGAGAGTAATTTTGGCCCTGTTTGATCAAAGTGGGTTGGAAATGAAAGTTAGACCACGAATTAGTATCAGGAGTAGTGACATATCGGTGTTGCAGCATTCTCTGGGCACCCAGATCTGACAGCACATGAATGGGCTTTCAAGATTGAGCAGTACATTGTGCATGCCACTGGCATCTCTGAGGGTGAGGTGTCAACACAGGGCCCTAGCACTGTGAAGGAGAGGAGTTCCAGGAATATTAAGGAGAAACTGATGATAGTACTGGAATCAGGCAGCTCTCAGAGGGCCCTGGAGCCTGGGAATACTTGGTGGGAGGGTGAGCGTGAGGAGATTGTCTGGGAACACTGGAAGGGATTCCAACATATTAAAGCACAGATCGGACCCCTTGAGACTAAGATGACCTGAGATCTGTTGCACAGGATAAAGAAGTTGTCACACTTTCCATTGATACCTGCAAAGGCAAAATTTCCCCAGTATTTCATAAATGAGAGCTGTGGCATTGTGTGTTACAGTTGGCATATGTAACATTGGGGTTGTGTCCTTTAAGAGATGAGCCAAATGATACTGTTGCATGTTCAGCCAGTGTTCATGGGTTTGTTCAGAATTGTTTAAGCTTTTATACATAGGCAAAGTTTTGGAATAAAACCTCCCTGTTGGGTTGCAGCAAACAATGAGTTTGTATGTTCTTAGTTCTGACTGGAGCCGAGTAACTGCCCTGTACAGAATCTGTACACACAAGAGTGACTTCAGAGTATGTATGCATCAATGCTGCCAGCTAACAAATTAAACACATTTCTTGAACTAGAGTTCATTGTGAAGGTTAGTTCAAGAAAGCATCACTATTCTGTAGTCCATGCATGAGAGAAATGGCAGTTACTATCAATACCTCCACCTTCTAGGTAGCAGGAGTGAGACCTCATGGCGCAGACACAGAGCAGTTCATTTTCTCGTAAATCTATTTCTTCTAGGGGTGCTCAGAGCATATTAAATGATGGATTCTTCTCCTATGCTAGGATGCTATGCCATTGCTACCTTGTTTAGCTGCTTGTTCCAGTAATTCCTGCTGCAGAAAGTTTTGAAAATGATTGCTAAGTTATGCAGTGCACTTATCTGTTGGTATGGGGTAGGTATAGCCCTCAAGTATATCATCCTGCTGACCAATCTTAACCTGAACATAACAGTGAGAGCTGGCAGGGTCTTTCTCTATATAGCATCACAACCAAGCCAAATGTTAACCTTATCCAATGTCAATACGCAACACTCTTAACTAGTTATCACTGGTTAGCAAGCAAAAGTGGAATTCTGACAAATTTTCCACTCCTTAGCCATAGGCTGCGGAAGCATATAGTACCACTTGAGATCAGGTAACAGTTGGGATTGGCAATTGAGACTTTCTGATTGAACAGTTCAGTCTAGCTGCAGATAATATGTTTACCCAATGATCTTGGAGAATGGAGCTTGTATTTAACAACTAATGTCCATTTTCTTCTTGCCCTTTCTTTGAGCACTTGGTGATCTCTTGGATTCCACCTTAGAATAGCTTACCTGTCAATTTAGGGAAACCCTCACAGTTAATGCCTGGTTTCCATCCAGCACCTCCTCCTGTCACAAAACTAAAAGGAGTGAACTTAACTGTGAAATTCTGGGTATTAACCTGGGCATTGTGACCAGTACCAAATACTGATTGAATACTGACCATTAGTGGTTTGACACATTAAAATCTTTTCATCTGTTGCTGACAAGATTACCAAAACCATCTCTTAACAATGTATTGCACAAATTCTGTGTCTTATTATGTGTCATTGCTACTGTGCTGACGGCATTGTTGTTGTCTTTCTTTGCGAAAAGAAATTGTAAGTGACGTTTCCTTCTCAGGCCCATGTTCACTGACATTAATTTTCTCATACTCTCTGGTTCAATCTCTCCATCTTTCAAAACCACTGTCATCTGTCGTCAAAGTATATATTTTCATTCCTCCATAATTTCCTACTGCATCTCCAACATTCTCCTTCTAAATTCCTGGAAAATGCTTTTTGCTTGCATTACTGTCTGTCAAAGCACTCCAATCAAGCTTTTGTGCCACTCACAACATTGGTCACATTTACCAGTGACATCTTATATGAGTGATCATCATTCCTCTTTGAACTCTGCCCTGTGCCCATTAGTATTTTTGACAATTTGATTCACATCAAATAACTCTCCTCCACAGTACACATCGGCAGTGGCAGTGTTCTTTGCTGGTTCCAACCTGCCACACTATAGATATTGTATCACCTCAAATGGGTTTTCATTTTGAGGTTAAATAATTTCCTTGGGAATGTCACTGGATTCCATCCTTAGCAACTTCCTCTTATATAACATTAATTTGTGATATTGAGCATTTTTTTTGTTTTGTTTTCTTTTGTTTTCTGCCTCTGTTTTTAGCCTCATGGCTCTTGCCACCCTTGTGAGCTATACAACTAATATTAAGACCTGGTGGCTGCCATGGAGAGCCAGACGTGCGGACAGACCTACGCTTCATGTCTTTGGCAACTGGTCCCTAACACCAATGGCAAGTTGACAGGTGCACAAGGGATCTTGACCTCACACTAGGTGTCCCTTCCTCACAAGGAGACACAGCAGTGCCAGAAAGCATCCTAAATCACTGGGATGAAGGCCCTTTGGAGGTCACCTCATGGGATATTCCAGAGGGGACTGATGAAGATTTCACCCACTGTCTCCATTTCTATTACTGCTGACCTTGGCAATCTCCACCGGCTTCCCAAATTCTATTGAATCATTTTTCTTGGCCTTGCCCTCAGATCTCTTCTTGGCTTCATCATTCTCTACCTCCTTGGCATTCTCCAGTCCTATAATACCTGGCTACTTCTTCGTCTCACAATTTTAACTCCACCATTGGTAGTTACTCCCTCAGCCACCTTCCCATTGTCCTGGACCTCCTTGCCTCAGTATTGTGACCTTTCCAACTTCAACCTTACCTTCAAAAATATCAGTGTAAAATGTCATCAACCATATTTGTTCCTCCTCTTGTTCTTGTGGCCCCATCAATGAGCACCAACAGAGCACTTAATGGTTTGTGTTTATTTTTTACTGAAACTATTCAGAGATGTTATCACACACCTCTGAAGTCGATGGGATTTGAACCCAAGCCTCCTACTGCAGAGGTAGGGATATTACCATTACACCACAAGAGCCCTAAAGTATTTAATGACATATTTCTATAAATAATGACAGTATTCACATCGGCATTCTTTTTCAATGGAAAGAAAGAGACAGTTGCTGTCTGAACAATGATTCATAAATAAGAAGTGAAACAATCCTAAATGTTTTAAGCCCATATCTTGCCAGCTGCTGTAAGAGAAACGTATTTGAGGGATAGCTGTAATACTGATCCTGATAAAAAAAAGAGAAGCAGCTTCAGTTGGCTGTAGGGCAGACAGCAAGTAGATGGCAAGCCACTTGGGAGGGACAAATAATTAGAAGCAGAAGAAAATTCACAGATTGCAAAAAAATTTCAGATGAATTTAACATACTCAGATCTTGTTGAAATTTCTTATTAATTACCACATTTAAAAAAAAACTGAATATCTGTGTTAAGTGAAATAAAACTTCAAATTGAAAGAAAAGCTACCTGCCAGCATTGTATCTAATTCTGATATACTAAATACTTAGCTGTGGCTTCCTATTCATCAGTTACAGTTTTGCAGCCAAAGTAAAGATACTTTTGTATATTTAATAAGTAAATAACATTATTTTAGTACAAGTGCTAATGGGGGGCAAATCACATTTAGAGTCATGGAGTCATAGGGTTGTACAGCATGGAAACGGACCCTTCGGTCCAACTCATCTATGCCAACCAGATGTCCTAAATTTATCTGGTCCCATTTGCCAGCATTTGGCCCATAACCTTCTAAACATTTCCCACACATGTATCCATCCAGCTGCCTTTTAAATGTTGTAATTGTACGAGGCTCCACCTCTTTCTCTGGCAGCTCATTCCATACATGCACCACCCTTTGTGTGAAAAAGTTGTCACTATCATATCTTTCTCCTCTGACCTTAAACCTATACACTTAGTTTTAGACTCCTCCTCACCTGGGAAAAAAGACCTTGACTGTTCACCCTATCCATGCCCTTCATGATTTTATAAACCTCGACAAGGTTATCCCTCAGCCTCTGATGCTCCAGGGAAAATAGCCCCAGCCTATGAAGGATCTCTCTATGGCTCAAACCCTCCAACTCCGGCATCATTTCAGTAAAGCTTTTATTATAAGTAAAGGTTAACAAGGAATCTTTATTAAAATTCTTAGCATTTAATTTTGTGAATGTATTTTACCTGCACAAAATATACTAAACAGTGAAATGAAAATCATTTGCCATAGAACCAACACCCAGGTACACAGACAATGCATAATGAGGAAGGAGGAAGTTTCAGGATTGTGCTTTTTCTGAAGAACCTATTACTCAATATTGACTAAATTCCCCATTGACTGTTCTACTTAACACATGTGAATAATGTAATATTAAAATAAATTATTATTTAAATATTAGTCTCCATGGCAGTATTAAATATCAAGGTGAAATTAATTCTTACTGCAATAGCATGGCATTCAACTGTTCACATCTTTAGCAGTGACTGTGATTGTCATGATTTTCAGTTTCTAAAATGATATTGAAATGAATTTATAGATCCATGTAACTTTCCTTCTGTTTAACTTTGGACATGAAATAGAATTTTTTGCATTTCCATCAATGCTACTGCAACCTAAATGTGAAAGTGACTTGGTCATTGTTGGTTTAATGTGGGATAAAGCAAACTGAATGTACATGAAGCTTTCCATTCAAAGTCTCGCCATTCCGATGGCATCAAAAATATAGGAACATATGAAAACAAAGCCCTTACAATGACATTCATTGCTTGACTCACCAAATCAAAGAAGTTACTGAGTGATCAATTCCTAGTAACAAATAGGCAGTATTACTCTGACCCTGTCCCAATAACCATGAAATTGGTTATATCAGAATTTGAAGCTCAGAAGAAACAAAGCTGAGAGCTGACTGCTCATGGCACTCCTGTTGCTAGGTTCACTTGAACACTTCAACCACAAATTACTTTACCATCCATTCCACTGAAGGCATTTTCAGCATCTTTGGGCTTCTCAAACTCAATGGGACATTCAGTGCAATCTGGGCTGTCCTTATTGGTTCACAGTAACAGGAGGCATGACCCTCCCAGTACAACTATAAGATAGCAAATTTGCTGATGCAATATGTATTGTGTCCCACACTTAAAATCAAAAAAAGTTTACTTATTCGTTCACAGGATGTGGACTTTGTTACCCCTCCCTAATTGCTATTATGGAGCTGCTAATGAGTTGCTATCTGTAACTGCCCACCTCACGAATATAGAGATACCGCTGGGGCACAAAACTCAATCAAAAATAAACCCTCCCCACCCTGAGTCCACAGAAAGGCTATAAGTTTTTTATTGGATGGCATCCATAGGTGATAGAGTGCCCACCTATGACTGGTAAATTACTAGCAATGTTGGAAGAGGCACTACCTCTTAACAATCTAGATTGTTTAAAGGCGGACAATCCATCCACCACTGACTCTGTTGTTGGTAAAATATGAGCAGAGGAGGGAAGGGCAATGGGAATGATATTGTCCTTCCATTCCATCTAATGTTTCAAATCCCCCATTTCCAAATCTTCTCCTGGATTGGAGAGAAGCCTGAAATTGCGGGCACCATCTTCAAAATGGGATAGAGAGAGGGTAATTGGGGTAGAGAAGAAAAGGAACATAGGTGAACTGGTATACAACTCACTAAAACTAATCAAACAGGCTAATATGGCTGTCAAAAATCAAGAACACAAGCATTAGGGTTCATTTTGAGAATGACATAAATGAAAAGCTGATAAGTTGTAGTAAAGTTGAAGAAATCTTGGAATACCATTTACAGTACTGTGCACTGTCTTGATCTCCATATTATAAAAGTAGAGGAAAGTATAAAAAGATTTGCAAGGATGATACCAATACTTATCTTTCAGGAAGGATTCAACAAATTGTATTTTTTTTTCCTTTAGCAGACAGAAGGCTGATGGGTGACCTGATAGACGACTTTAAGCTCATGAAAGGATTAGATTGAGTCAATATGGAGAAGACTGTCAAGGACTTGAAAATTAGTGACAGTAGCTATAACAGTCACTAATAAATCCAGAAGGGATTTCAGAAAAATTTTCTTTATCTAGAGTGATTGGAATAAGGAACTTGCTACCATAGGAGTTAGTTGAATTAAAAAAAAGAAAGCATTTTAGAAAAGCTAGGTAAATGCACAAAAGGAGAAAGGAACTGAAGGAGACACCAATAGCATTTGATGAAGAGGAGTGGGAGGATGCACATGAGGTGTATGAACACAAGGATGAACCCATTGGGCTGGATGATCTCTTTCTGTGCTGGATGTTCTATGTATAAGCTTCCAAGTTAGTTGGCATCTCTGAATTGATTAGTGGCTAAAAGGCAGCAGATTTTAGGAGAGGTAGAAACCGAACTCCATCATGATGTTAAAGAAAGAACAAGGCAATCAAATCTGGGAACTAAATACTTAGGGGTATGTTACTTTTCAAAAGGACAGGCAGGAAGGAAAAGGTGGTGAGGTAGCATTGTTAGTATAGGATGGAATAAGTACAATAGCAAGAAACAATCTGGATCAGAAGAGGTAGAATCTATATGGGAGGAGGCAAGGAACAAAAAGAGGAAGAAGTCATTGGTAGGAATGGTTTCTTGGCCCCCTAATAGTAGCTCTATGATGGGACAGAGATGAGTGGAATCAGAGAATTGAGAACGATTTTAAAAAAGCAACAAAAGGCAATCAAAAAAGGGAGAAAATAAACTTTGAAGGTAACCTTGCAAATAATATCAAGAGGGACAGGAAAAGCTTCTTTAAATATATAAAAGACAAAGAAAAGCCAAAGTGAACATATGCGTCTTAGAAGGTGAGGCTGGGGAAATAATGTGCAACCAGGAAATGGCAAAGGATTTACTAAATACTTTGCATCTGTCTTCATAGTAGAAGATGCATTCCAAAAATACTAAATATTCAAGGGGCAAAAAGAGGAGACGAAATAAATACAATAACTATCACTTGAGCAAAATTGCTAAGGAATCTAATAGGGTGAAGACTGATAGGATTCTAGAAGATTAACAGAAAGAGCTACAGAGATAGTGAATGTATTGGTTGTGATCTTCCAAGAATTCTTGGATTGGAAAAGTTTCAGAGGATTGGAAAACTGCAAATGTAACACTCCTACTTAAAAAAAGGAAGGAGAAATTAAAAAATCAGGTAACTATAGGCCAGTTGGCTTAACATCTCTCGTTGCAAAAATGTTCCAGTCTTTTATAAAGCTGTAATAGCAAAACATTCAGAAACACAGAATTAGATTATATAGAGTCAGCATAGCTTCATGAATGAGATGTCATGTCAAACAAATTTATGAGAATTCCTTGAATGGGCAACAAGCAGGATAAAGGGGAAGGAGTGGATGTATTATATTTGGATTTTCAGAAGGCATTTGATAAGGTACCAAACCTTAGACTGGTTAATAAGAGCCTGTGGTGTTGGAAGTAGGATATTAACATGGTTAGAGGATTGGCTACCTCATCAAAGACAGAGAGTTGGGATAAATGGGGCATTTTCAGGTTGATATTCTATAATGAGTACAGTACCTCAAGGATCAGTGCTGGGTCCATAGTTATTGATATCATGTAGTAATGATTTAGATGATGAAAGTGAATGTACTATAGCCAAGAATGCATATGACACAAACATAGGTGAGAAGGAAAGTGGTGAGGATGACACAAAAGGTCTGTCGAGTAACACAGATAGGTTAAGTGATGGGGACAACAACTTGGCAGATGGAACATAATGTAGCAAATGTGAAGATATACACTTTGACCGGAAAAATAGAGAAACTGAATATTATTTAAATGGAGAAAGACTGAAAAAAGCTACAGAACAGAAGGTTTTGAGATCCTTTGTCTATGAATCACAAAATGCTAATATCAAAGCTCACCAGGTAATAGGAAAGGTAAATGGAATGTTGGCACTTACTTCAAAGGGAACAGAGTATAAATGTAGGGAGGTTTTGCTAAAGCTAAAGACGGCATTAGTCAGACCATAGCTGGAATACTGTGAATAATTTTGGGTCCTTTATCTAGGGGAAAGATGAATTGGCACTGCTGGCAGACCATAGAAGGTTGTCCAGACTGACACAGAGATGAGTGGAAATTTTTTCTTCCAGAGATTACTGAATTCTTTACTGCAGACTGTTGTTGAGCTTGGTTGTTCATTGAATATATTCAAGGCTGAGACAGACAGATTCTTAATGTGAGGGAAAAAAGAGTTACAGGAAAAGGGAGGAAAATGGAGTTGAGGATTATCTGATCAGCAATGGTCTCATTGAATTGTGCAGCAGACTTAATGGGCTGAAAGACCTTTCTCTGTTCCTATATCTCATGGTGTTGAGAAACAGTGACATGATAAATTTAAAGAAGCCAAAAATTTCTGGGGAGATATACTGAGATGTGAAGTTTGAGAGAAATGCAAAGAAGAAAAATACAAGTAGGGAGGGAAAGAGTAAAAAAAAACAGAAACATATTTATAAAGCATCTCAAGAACCAGCAATAAGAATCAGCATAGGTGTTTTGGGGCTAAAGGAAGAACCTTGTAAGAGAAATAAAAGAAGTGTTTTTGACAGACAGAACAAAAGCATAAAAAGCAAGAAGATTCTTTCTGTTGCTCAGCAGGAAGACAGCAATATCACGGGGGTAGAATATAAAGATAAACACCCTGTCAAACCAGGACAATATGGGGAAATGGAGAGAGCTGTTTAATGCGAGGATGAGGAAATATTGAGAAAGTTAAGGTCAGATGAGTGTGGATGAGAAAGGGAGATTGGGACAGAAAGAAAGAAAGTAATCTCTTGTAGGTGATATCTCTATTTCTGCTGGAAGTGAAGGAGACAGTTGCTGACAATCTATTCTTTGATTCAGTATGTGCTGCTGCAGAAGATCCATAAGTATGGAATTATATTGGGAAGAAGTTAATCAAATAAATAAATTCTTATCCTTTCACCAGCACAATATAATTTTTCAACATTTCAATTTTAGCCCACGCTGTTAACTTCAAATTTTAAATGAGTGCGGCATACCTGAAATAACTACAACTCGATGCATAGGTTCCTTTGTTTAACGGTATACAGTCACAACCAAAGGACTGAAATGAAACCTTCAGAGATTCTGCAGAATCATTCATTCATAAAATAGCAAGCAAGCAATGGGTTTGAAACTACAGAGCTTTTACCCACCTGCAAATATTTGTGAATGTGCCATGATGCCTGTTTTCCGTCATTCACAGACTCGACGGTGGTGTTAGCCAAACCGGCGATGTCACCACCTGCAAAAACCCAAGGCTCGCTCGTCTGCATGGTCTCTGTGTCAACATCCAGGAAGCCCCATCTGTTAAACCTGATGTTAGTCATGGCCTCTTTCACTGCAATAAAGGTAATCAGTAAACGAAAATAAGGCCATGATCTGGCAAATCAGCACAAAGGAAGTCAGGTCTCATCCAAAGCTTGTTAGTATATTTATTACTGAGATCTGTGGAACAGAAACAGGACCTTCAACCCATCATGTCCATGCCAGTCAAAAGCAACCATTGGTTTTCTAATCCCATTATTCTAATTTATATTTCTAATTGCTTCTAATGTGTTGAATTTAAGGAGTGAAGTTGTTGGGAAATGTAGTTCAAATTTAATCTACTGAGATCTACATGGTAAATAAGTTCTGAGGCAAATGCATTCTACATGCACATAGCAAACAATTTTTACTCAGCTTTGTCAGCACTATAACTCCAATTTATCGATAATACATAGCTTGAGTGAAATATCCATAAATTAGCTGAGAGAAAAAAAACAGAAATTAGGAAATCACAGTTCAATTTGTGTTCTCATTTCATTAAATTTGTCTCCAGTCTGAAGCTTTGCTGCTTCATTAGGCCTGGAAGAAGGGATTTTTGAACCACGGAAATGACCTCGACATCAGGGCCAAATAGCAGTCCTGAACTTGCACTTCCTGGTGTTGAAGCTGCTGGGTTATGTTCCTAGAGATGGTGTCCAAATTGGCTGCCTCTGTGATTGCCATCCTGTTAAGAAAGCTGGACAGTTTCCTGTTGAGGGTTAATGGTTTAAGTGTATGACAGCTTGTAAATGCTCTGACAAGGGAAAGACTGGAAATGATAACCTCATCTTACTCTCTCTACAGAAGCTACCTGCCCTGCTGACTATTTCCAACATTTTCAGTTCATTAGTCTGATCTCAAGCATCCACAAGTATTTAACATAGAAACATAAGAAATAATTGCATGAGTGGACTATGCGGCCCTTCGAGCCTGCACAAACATTGAATAAGATCACGGCTGAACATGCAATTTCAGTAATGAAGAAGGCTCTAGGCCTGAAACGTCAGCTTTCCTGCTCCTCTGATGCTGCTTGGCCTGCTGTGTTCATCCAGCTCTACACCTTGTTAGCTCATGCAATTTCAGTATCTCACTCCCGTTTTCCCTCAATACTCCTTGATCCCTTTAGCTGCAAAGGCCATATCCAGCTCCCTTTTGAATATATCTAATGAACAGCTTTCTGTGGTAGAGAATTCCATAGGTTCACAACTCTCTGAGCGATGAAATTCATCCTCATCTCAGTTCTGAATGGAAGGTCGAATTTGAATGCAGAATACAGGGTTAATGGCAGGATTCTTGGCAGCGTGGAGGAACAGAGGGATCTTGGGGTCCTCATCCGTTGATCCCTCAAAGTTGCTACCCAAGTTGATAGGGTTGTAAAGAAGGCGTGTTGGCTTTCATTGGCAGTGGAATTGAGTTTAAGAGCCGCGAGGTTATGCTGCAACCTTATAAAACTCTGGTTAGACCACACTTCAAATATTGTGTTCAGTTCTGGTCACCTCATTATAGGAAAGATGTGGAAGCTTTAGAGAGGGTGCAGAGGAGATTTACCAGGATGCTGCCTGGACTGGAGGGCAGGTCTTATGAGGAAAGGTTGAGGGAGCTAGGGCTTTTTTCATTGGAGCGAAGAAGGATGAGAGGTGACTTGACAGAGGTGTACAAGGTGTTGAGAGGCCTAGATAGAGTGGATAGTCAGAGACTTTTTTCCCAGGGCAGAAATGACTATTACAAGGGGGCATAATTTTAAGGTGATTGGAGGAAAGTATAGGGAAGACGTCAGAGGTAGGTTCTTTATACAGAGAGTGGTGGGTGTGTGGAATGTGCTGACGGCAGTGGTAGTGGAGTCAGATACATTAGAGACTTTTAAGCGACTCTTGGATAGGTACATGGATGATAGTAAAATGTAGGGTATGCAGGGTAGTTTGACCTTAGTAGGATAATAGGTCGGCACAACATCGTGGGCTGAAGGGCCTGTACTGTGCTGTACTGTTCTATGTTCTATGTTCTATGAATGGCTTACTCCTTGTTCTAAGACTGTGACCCCGAGTTCGGGTTTTCCCCAACATCGGGAACATTCTTCCCACATCTAGCCTGTCCAGTCCCATCAGGATTTTATATGTTTCTGTGAGTTACCCCCTCATTCTTCTAAATTCCAGAGATGCCGCCTCGTAACAGTCATTTCCGCCCTGGGAAAACAGCCTCTGACTATCCACTCTATCTAGGCCTCTCATCACCTTGTACCTTCTAACTTCCAGAGATTACATGCCCAGTCGATCTAGTCTTTCATATGTCAGTCCTGCCATCCCATGAATCGGTCTGGTGAACCTTTGCCGGGCTCCCTCAATAGTAAGAATGTCCTTCTTCAGAGACCAAAACTACACATGATATACAAGATATTGCCTCACCAAGGCTATTTATAACTGCAGCAAGACATCATTACTGTGATAACAAAAACAAAGTTGATGGAAAAGCTCAGCAGGTCTGGCAGCATCTGTGGAGGAGAAAACAGAGTCAACGTTTCGGGTCCGGTGACCCTTCGTCAGAACTTAGTTCCATCATGATACCCACGTCTCGTTGCACCTCACCGTTTACTAGACTGCCAGGATTAATCTACTTTCCTGTTTTTGCCATCAAAGTGGATAACCTCATATTTGTTCCAGACCTGCCCAGATGCAGACCATCTGGTTGATGCTGGTCCCACCTCCCCCAGAACCGGTTCCAATGTCCCAGTGTTGTGTTTTATTTCTCTCTAAATTAATAGTACTTCGCTTAACGAACTTAAGAACCCAACACTGTACAACAGCACATAAATGAGAGTAATTTTAGCTCGATCATGTGAATATATCTGTGGGAATTGTTAGGATAAGATTTTGATGTTGCTATGCTATTTAGTGATCAATACCAATAGATATGAACCACAGAAATTCATCGGCAATAGTCATAGATGATTAACAAGTTAGTTTACATAAAATGTGGTTCCCTGCACTACTCTAATCAACAGGGCCTGGAAGAACGAAAAGCAGCTTGTGTGTCCAAAGTGAGTCACAATAAATTATGAGATAGTGGAAGCATGTTTGACAAGAAAATGGTTAAAACATTGCATTGACAGTAACTAATTTCAGTGAAAATGTAAAAATTCTCCACTAAGAATATTGTAGTACTGGGCTTAGGTTCAGATTTTGTGAAATAAAAACTGAAAATGTTGGAAGTGGATCAAGCAGAATCTAGGAGTGAGGAAATTAGGTTTAATGTTTCGGGTCAATGAACCTTCATCAAAAGCCTGCTGAATGTTTCCAGAATTTTCCACATTTATTTCAGATTTTTGTTTCTGTAGTAGATTTCTTGAACCTAGATCTGTGTCACCTAAACGTAGAGACTACAAAAAATAATTGCACACAAATTAAAAGGAGAATTAAACATCCAAAGTGACAATGAGCATTTTTCTTCAATAAATGTCTAATTCTGCAATAACTAGGATCAAGCTTTTTATCTTAGGGATGGCAAATAGAGATCATGTTGTACTAAAGATCAGGAGCTGTCCCACAACTGAGTAAAGTGGGCAACATCTTAACATGCCATTGTCAAGAGTGGGGTGAATAAAGAATTCCAAAAGAAAATACCAATTTTGACTGAAGAGTTTGGATACAAATGTAGTCCTGAAGAAGGGCGTAAACCTGAAACATCAACTTTCCTGCTACTCTGATGCTGTCTGACCTGCTGTATTCCTCCAGCTCCACATTGTAAGTAATTTTTTTTCAGTAAGGGAATATGACATATTACAAAAAAATACTCAATTAATGTGACAATATTGTAAAAAATAGGGAAGTTAAGGTATAAAAAACTCCAACAATAATTAAGGGAATAGCTGAGAGTTGAAGTCTTGATCTTGAGTTTAAACCAATCCCTGTGTATTCATCATAAATAACAAATTCTTCCATACATATAAGGACAAAATGGATAACAGTCCAAAATTCAAAGTCAAACCATTGACTTCCTGACTGGCTGTGAAAGGACAGTTTGAAACCCTGAAACTGCATGTGAATATCTGCAACACATTAAAGAGGAAGATGCATCTCTGAGGCACTGCAAGGATCTTCATTCTGCATTGACACAATGGGCCTGATTTTTACTGCAAAGTCAGGGAGGAGTTTGGAAACCTTTCTCATGAGAAGTTTGCCCTACTGGTGGTACCTCTGTTCGGGTGGAGGGAGGAGGCAAGTGGAGAGTACGTGTGGAGTTGAGCTGTTGGATGCAGTTCAGAGGCAACTAAATGAGCTATTGAGTGCCAATTTGAGCTGCTTAAAAGGGTCACCTCGGATCTCTGTTACTTCACCTCAGCTGTTTTTTTGTAATATAGCCTGTAGCTTTCATCATTCACACCTTCACAGAGCCATAGTGGTCTACAACACAGGAAAAGGCCCTTTGGCCCATTCATTCAAAAACAAGGACCTAACTATTCTAATCTCATTTTCTAGTACTTGGGCCATAGCCAAAAAGAAAATTGTTCCCCAAATCCCATGATCCCAAATTGCCATTTCCATGACAAGTCATCCATCCCACTCACTCCCACCTCACTCCCATCATGGAGTTTAATTTAGAAAAATGCAAGGTGTTATATTTTGGTAGGTCAGGACAGGGCAAGGCTTACACAGTCAATGGTAGGGCCCTGGGGAGTTTCGTAGAACAAAGAGATCCAGGTGTGCAGGTTCATAGCTCCCTGAAAGTGGAGTCACAGGTAGACAGGGTCGTGAGAAAGGCATTTGGCATGCTTGCTTTCTTCGGTCATGGCACTGATTATAGGAATTGGGAAGTCTTGTTGCAGCTGTACAAGACATCGATAAGGCCACATTTGGAGTATTGTACATAGTTCTAGTCATCCTACTGTATAAAGGTTATAGTTAAACTGGAAAGAGAGCAGAAGAGACTTACTAGGATGCTACCTGGTCTGGAAGGCTTGAGTTATAAAGAGTGGCTGTATAGGCTAGGACATTTTAGACTGGAGCTTGGGAGGTTGAGGGGTGACCTTATAGAGGTCTATAAAATCATGAAGGGCATAGCTAAGGTAGATAGACAACTGTTTTTCCCCATGGTAGGGGAGCCTAAAACTAGAGGACATATGTTTACGGTGAAAAGGGAGAGACACAAAGGGGCCCAGAGTAAAGACGATGGTGAGTGTCTGGAATGGGCTGCCAGAGGTAGTGGTGGAGATGAGAACGATTTTGTCATTAAAGAAATATTTGGACAGGTACATGGATGGTTTAGGTATGGAGGGATATGGACCAAATTCAGGAAACTGGCACTAGTTTAATTGTGTAAGGTGGGTAGCATGGACGGGTTGGGCCAAAGAGCCTGTTTCCATGCTGTAAACCTCAATGATTCTATGACCCATTATAACTCCATGTCACCTTAATGCCTACTCATGATGACCCAAACTTTACTCTTACTTTGATTCTCACAGGCACAGTTTTCATTTTAGTTTTGTAAAGTGTGGGGAATGAAATAACTTGATAGCTTTAAGTTTTGTTTTTATTCTCTCCTGGATGCAAAAGGTTAGTAAACAGAATTGGAGGACATGTGTTGAAGGGTAGTATACAGTTATGGCCAGAGAATTAGTTAATAGATAAAAAGAAAGAAGGTCATTCTCAAGATGGCATGCTGTTACCAGCAGAACACAGCAAGGATCAGTGCTGAATCCACAACTGTTCACAATCTGTGTAAATGACGGGGAGCAAATGTAATATTTCCAGGTCTGTTAATGACACACAATTTGTGAGGAGGTTTCAAAGGTACTTGGATAGTCTAAGTGAATGGACAGATAGATGGTAGGTGGGATATAATATGAATATGTGTGAAGTTGTCGAATTAGTTTGATAAAGTAGATAAAAATATGAGGTTTTCATTAGTACAGTTTGGGCAGTGTTGATGACCAAAGACACTGGGATGTCTTAGTTCATAAATCACTAAAATCCAGCATGGTGCAACACCCAAATTAGGAAAGTATATGATATAAATATGTTACTGAGAAACATTGAAGATAGGAGCATGAGTAGGCCATTCGGCCCTTGAGCCTGCTCCACCATTCAATAAAATCATGGCTGATCATCCTACTCAGTATCCTGTTCTCACTTTCTCCCCATATTCTTTGAGTCCTCATCTCTCAACACAAAGGGATTTGAGTACGGGAGCAAAGATATCTTGTTGCAAATGTATAGAGTTTTGATGAAACTACACCTAGAATATTGTGAACCGTTTTGGTCTCCTTATCTGAGGAAGGTTGTAAAATGCCATAGAGGGAGCACAACAGAGGCTAACCTACTCCTTGGAATTGTGGGACAGTCTTATGAAGAAATCTTGAAGAAACTGGATCTGTGTTCTTCAGAGTTTTGAAGAATGAGATGTGATCTCATTGAAACTTAGAAATTCTTACTTGAAATTCTAGAATAAATGCACATAGGATTTTTCCCTTGTCCAGTGAGCGTATACATAGGGAACATAGCATCAGAATAAGGGTTAAGTTATTTAAAACTGAGATGAAGAGAAATTTCTTCAATTCGAGAAGGTAAATCTTTGGAGTTTTCTACTCCAGTGGCCTGTGGATGCTCAACCAGTGAGTGTGTTCAAGGCAAAAATTGAGAGATTTTTAGATACTGATAACAATAAGGAATGTGGGGATAGCATAGAGAAGTGCCATTAATGCTGATGATCAGCTACCATCTAACTAAATGCTAGAGCATCCTCATCAGGATGATCGGGCTTTTCCTGCTCCTATGTTCTAATCACTAAAGCAGACTGCTTTTCTCAATTTTTAAAGGCCAACTGTTGAAATAGTTTTCAGCTTGATAGTTTGACAAAACATAACTGCACCGCAAGAGAAATTACAAGCATTGCAAGAGTTTTCCAACTCCAACATTGTGAAACAAGGCTCTTATTCTTCGAATTCAGCAATAAATTCAAATAACCTTGCTGAGTTCCAGCTTCCCTCATGCATGAAGCATGTCTAGCTTCCTTTCCCTGTTGGCAAAAAGGAGATCAATGTGAACATAGAACATAGAACATAGAACATTACAGCGCAGTACAGGCCCTTCGGCCCTCGATGTTGCGCCGACCTGTGAAACCAATCTGAAGCCCATCTAACCTAAACTATTCCATTATCATCCATATGTTTATCCAATGACTATTTAAATGCCCTTAAAGTGGGCGAGTCTACTATTTTTGCAGGCAGGGCATTCCACGCCCTTACTACTCTCTGAGTAAAGAACCTACCTCTGACGTCTGTCCTATATCTATCACCCCTCAATTTAAAGCTATGTTCCCTAGTGCTAGCCATCACCATCTGAGGAAAAAGGCTCCCACTGTCCACCCTATCAGATCCTCTGATCATCTTGTATGTCTCTACCAAGTCACCTCTAAACCTTCTTCTCTCTAACGAAAACAGCCTCAAAACCCTCAGCCTTTCCTCATAAGACCTTCCCTCCATACCAGGCAACATCCTGGTAAATCTCCTCTGCACCCTTTCCAATGCTTCCACATCCTTCCTATAATGCGGTGACCAGAACTGTACGCAATACTCCAAGTGCGGCCGCACCAGAGTTTTGTACAGCTGCAACATGACGTCATGGCTCCGAAACTCAATCCCTCTACCAATAAAACCTAACATACTGTACGCCTTCTTAACAACGCTATCAACCTGGATGGCAACTTTCAGTGATCTATGCACATGGATACCGAGATCTTTCTGCTCATCCACACTACCAAGAATCTTACCATTAGCCCAGTACTCTGTATTCCTGTTACTCCTTCCAAAGTGAATCACCTCACACTTTTCCGCATTAAACTCCATTTACCACCTCTCAGCCCAGCTCTGCAGCTTATCTATGTCCCTCTGTAACCTGCAACATCCTTCCGCACCATCCACAACTCCACTGACTTTGGTGTCATCCGCAAATTTGGCTACTCCAGAGTCCGCTGCCAATGGGCTGTGCTCCTCTCAAGAAATTCTGCAATTTATTTGTAACAATGAACTTCATGACAGCATCTTAACCACATGGATTCTGTTATCAATGGGGTTACTGGTAGCAGGTAGTGAAAAGAACTTCCCAAAGTTGAAACTCATAAAACCACATATGTGGTTGATCCTTGCTGACCTTACTGTCTCTTGAGAATGATTTCAATCAAGATATGGATGTCTCGCAAGTAACCTCAGAGTCTGCAGCAGCAAATGCACAAATCTTTGTGCTGGAACCTTGGTGAACAAAGTATTTTAAGTCACTGTTAGTTATATTTTCTGTAATTACTTTATTTGTCATTAATTTTATTGTTTTAATTTATATTACTTATTAATTAATAGAATTTGATTTTCTCTTTGGTTTTAACCTTTGAAATGATAACTTAATTCTGCAACTTACACCAGAACTACAGCATTTTTAAACAGTGCCACATCAGCATATGACCCAGGGTGTGCAGTTTTCCCCAACACAGGACCTGTTAACAACTAAATCTCCACTTGCCACAATGGATTAGTCAACTTAAGAATATTTACGTGGTTCAAAGAGGGTTTGAGGTCAACAACATACAACCCACAACTGGCAGGCTTGTAGATTTAATTTAATAACTCTAGAATGATTCCCTTCTTCTGCTGCTATTGTTACACAATGCATTTTTGAGTGCATTCTCCATATGTGTGCAAAGTCTGACATGCAGCATACTTATAATGTGGAGCTACCCATCTAAGCCATAAAACCTCATTCAAGTAGAGAGCAAGAAAGGGCCATGAAATGGCCTTGGCGAGTAGGGTTAAAGTGAATCCCAAGTTATTCCATACGCACATTAAAAACAAGAGGATAACTAGGGAGAAGGTAGAACCACACAAGGATAAAGGAGGGAACTTGTGCTTGGAGGCAGAGGGTGTGGGTGAGATCCTAAATAAATACTTTATGTCAGCATTTGCCTAGGAGAAGGATATGGAGGATAGTGAGATTTGTGTGGAGCATGCTAATATGCTAGGGCATTTTGAGATCAAGTAAGAAGTGGTGTGTTGGGTCTCTTGAAGAGTATTAAGGTGAATAATCCCCGGGGTGTGACGGTATCTTCCCCAAATTATTGAGAGATGCAAGAGAGGAGATTACTGGAGCCTTGACCAAGATCTTTGTATCTTCATTACCCATTGGAGAGATCCCAGAGGACTGGCAAGCAGCAAATGTTATTCCTCTATTCAAGAAGGGAAATAGGGATAATCCAGGAAACTGTCGACCCATGAGTCCCACATCGGTGGTTGGGAAGCTATTGGACAGAATTCTTAGGGGTATGATTTACACACATTTGGAAAAGCATGACCTAATTAGGGACAGTCAGCATGGCTTTGTGCAGGGCAGGTCATGTCTTAGTAACTTGATTGAATTTTTCAAGAAGCTGACAAAGGTGATCGATGAGGGTACAGCAGTGGATGTTGTCTACATGGATTTCACCAAGGTCCCTCACGGTAGGCTCATGATTAAGGTGCATGGGACCCACGGTGACTTGGCTCTGTGGATTCAGAATTGGCTTGCCCGTGGAAGGCAGAGCATAGTGGTGGAAGGGTGTTTTCAGGCTGGAGGTCTGTGATGAGCAAGGAATGGAGGTATATGGACCAAGGGCAGGCAGAAGGGATTAGTTTAATTTGATGTAATATTGGGCTGAAGGGCCCACTCCAGTGTTGTACAGTCTATGTCCTATGTTCTAAGTATGGCAGTGACAATTACCAAGATGGCTACTAAACACTGCCTTTTCCACAGCCACCAGGTAGATATGTCCTGTCCCTTGAAGGCATTCAGCATCAAAATTTAGGAGCAAAGTTCACTGCCTGTCCAATTGAGGTGTAGGGTGTTAAGACCTGGAATTTATCCATGTGTCAGATTTCCCATTCCTACTTTGAAAATCTGATGTATTAACTGGGTTCAATTTCCCTTCCAGAGCACACAAGGCTAGCAAACACTCTGAGGGGATATTGTAGCTGATGACAATGTCTTTCAGAGACAATTTCAAGAGATAGCTAATATTTATCCACCACCTATCATGACCAAAACAGATACTCTAAGCGTTGTCTCATTGCAGTTTGTGGGATTATGATTTTTTGAATTAACTATTGCATTTTCTACAACACAACAATGACTACACATCATTGACTGGAAAGTGCTTAGTGGTTGTGAGAGCCAATATAGCTTTTTCTTCCTGTCCTTTTATGTGGTATTGAAAGATTTGTTCAATAGTCTGTAGCAAATATGGAATTCCAATAACCACCGTTAAGTGTCGCATTACAGCCCTGTAATTACACACAAATAAGGCAGCAGTGTTGTTAGTTCAAAACAGAGAGAAATGGACAAACAAGCAAGATAATACATTCACAAGGGAAGAGAAGCTGAGACTTTAACAGCGGACTGTTGAGGAATGAGGACAGAAAACACAGTGCATCAAGATGAATAAACTTCAATAGATCAGGCACAAAGGCAGGGTAAGAGAGATGAAGGAGTTCTAGCAATGAGACGCAGACCGTGCAAAATAAATGCACTGTCAAAAGATATGCAATTGCACATTTGATTTGGAATTCAAAATGGAACTTGTTTTGTTATGCATATTAATAGAACCAAAACTAAAAAATAAATAGTTTATCTGATGCATTCTTTCTTCAGACTGGCACCACAATATCCAAGGACATCACAAGAGGCTTCTCAACACTAGATTACACACTTTTCATCCTATCCTAGGGGAATTGTTACAAGTGAACCATCTTTAAGGCCACAGCTGAATTTGTCAGATCCTGCCTCTGGCTTTTAATTTTGTGAGCTCCACATGAGCTTGAACATTTCAGATTTAAAATGTTTTTACAGGGCTTCAAATGTCACAAGGTCAACTTGTAATGTCAGAAATAGCCTTGCAAATCCATTTTTATGACAATCTTCCTTTGTTGCTTTTAGTATCTTTGCCCTGCTGCTCTGGAAGGAAAAGAGTTTAACATCGGAATTCAGATGTTGCACGACTGAATGAATTAAAAAGTCAAAAAGCAATTTGTAAGTATTCCAAACCATCAATTCCTTGGCTAATTGCATGAATGTAATTTGCAAGGACACGTTTTATTTTTTTCAACATTATTTTGTTCAGATGTTATAAATTGAAAAACACAAAATTACAATATATTTATTTTTAATTAATATATGAGCTTTCCTTTGAATGCGGCTTTGTATAACAATTCAACATTCAATTAGTTTAGCAATTTTTCAACAGTAATAGGTTGAAACAAGCATTCGCATTAATGGAGTCAATATTATTTGCTGCAGTGTATATTTATATTTTAGAAGACCACAGATAATATTACTCATTGTTTTCAAAAACGTAGACAATTGTTGCCCTTTACAATGTCATAGAATCATAGAATCCCTACAGTGTAGAAACAGGCCCTTCCAGCCCACACAGCTCCACATCGATTCCCAGAGCATCCCACCCAGACCCATTCCCCTATAACGCACCTAATCTACACATCCCTGAACACTATGGGCAATTTAACATGGCCAATCCACCTAGCCTGCATATCTTTGGGCTGTGGGAGGAAACCGGAGCACCTGGAGGAAACCCACGCAGACACGGGGAGAATGTGCAAACTCCATACAGACAGTCACAACAATTTTGATGCTTTGTGTATGGACCTTCCAATAAAACTATATGTAAGCAGCTAGGTGATAGTTGTTGGAAATAATCACCTATATTTTAATGGGATTTTTAATAGTTCTGCAGTTTGAATGCAAACTGTGTACAGACTAACCCAAAAGCCTCTACATGGTTCTCTCAATGTCTAATTGCAAGTGCATCTTTCCCATCTTGCAATAATACTTATCTATTTATTTATTTTTAAAACCATTTAAAAGAAGAATATAAAAGCCAATTTCAGGTTTTATAATATAGACTTAGACTTAACTCCGGAAAACGAAACTGTTGGAGGGAGAGAGAGATGCATGAATAGGAGATATTTAGAGGGATATAGACAAAACACAAGCAAATGGAACTAGTCAGGTTTGGGATAAAATGGATGAGTTGGACTGAAGGGCCTGTTTCCATGTTGTACAACTCTATGACTATGATTCTATGACTCTTGGTATAGCTAGAAATAGACAATGAGCATTGTAATTATGCCACCCTCGCTTCAAAAAATCATTTTTCTATGGTTAATACATTTATGGATGTGTATTGTCAACACTGTTACAAAAAATAGCTGCCCTAATCTAACTGTGTGTGTACACTTCTACTCATGACAACAGCTCCTCATTGGTAAGATAAAGAGCCGTGATGAAGGAAATCTTCAGGAGCACTCTAAAAACATTTGGGACCTCCATGTTGGACATCAAGCATGAACACAAGATGTACAACAGAAGCAGGCCATTCAGCCCATCGCGTCTGCTCCACCATTCAATAAGATCATGGCTGATCTGATAACCTTCAACTCCAATTTCCTGCCTGTTCTTCATGACCCTTGATTCCCTTACTGATTACAAATCTGCCAATCTCAGCAACAAATATATTAATGACACAGCCCTTAACAGCTCCCTGTGGTAAAGAACTGGACACATTCGCTACCCCCTGAGAGAAAAACACCCTCGTCATCATTGTCTTAAAGGGGCAATGTCTTATTCTGAGTTTGTGTCTTCTGATCCTGGATCCTCCCAAAGGGGAAACAACCTTTTCACACCTATCCTGTCAAACTGCTTAAGGAACATGGATGTTTAAATATGGTCACGTCTCATTCTTCTGAACTTATTGCACAGTCCTTTGAGTTGGGAAGTTATGTTGAGGTTGTATTGGACATTGGTGCAGTTGCTTCTGGAGTACTGTGTCCAATTCTGGTCACCCCATTATAGGAAGGACATTATTAAGCTGGAGAGCTTTCAGCAGAGATTTACCAGGATGTTGCCAGAGGTGGAAGGTTTGAGTTATAAAGAAAGGCTGGGTAGGCTGGGACCTTTTTCACTGGTGAGTAGGGGGTTGAGAGGTGACCTTATAGAAGTTTATAAAATCATGAGGGGTATAAATAGGGTTAATGGTAGGTGTCTTTTACCTAGGATGGGGGATTTCAAGACAAGGGGGCACATTTTTAAGCTGAGAGGAGAGAGATTTTAAAAAGATGAGAGGCAAATTTTTACACAGTGGATGGTTTGCATGTAGAATGAACTTCCTGGAGAACGGTGGAGGTGGGCACAATTACAACATTTAAAAGGCATTTGGATAAGTACATGAATAGGAAAGGGTTCGAGCGATATGGGCCAGGAGCAGACAGGTGGGACTAGTTTAGTTTAGGATTATGTTTGGCATGGACTGGTTGAATCGAAGGGTATGATTCCAAGTTACGAGTACAGGCCCAACCTACTCAACCTCTCCTCATAAGTCAGTCCCTCCATACCAGGGATCAGCCTCATGGATTGCCTCCAGTGCTAATGTACCTTTCCTTGGAAAATCCCAGGGCATGTTCCAAGGGCATGAGCCACACACAGTCCACATTGATGGACATGGACATCTGAAATGTACCAGCCTTTAAGAACCCCCCATGGCACATCTGATCCATTTGCAGTACACTTCTGTACTTCAATGATTTGCCATGCCAACTATCATTGTAATGTTGCAGCAAAGGTACTTCATTCTTACGGACACCTGCTGAGATCAGAGACTGGAACAGGCTACATCTTCGACCTAAGATAACAAGGTGTAGAGCTGGATGAACACATCAGGCCAAGCAGCATCAGAGGAGCAGGAAAGCTGACGTTTCGGGCCTAGACCCTTCTTCAGAAATGGGGGAGGGGAAGGGGGTTCTGAAATAAATAGGGAGAGAGGGGGAGGCAGATAGAAGATGGATAAAGGAGAAGATAGGTGGAGAGGAGACAGACAGGTCAAAGAGGCGGGGATGGAGCCAGTAAAGGTGAGTGTAGGTGGGGAGTTAGGGAGGAGATAGATCAGTCCAGGGAGGACGGACAGGTCAAGGGGGAGGGATGAGGTTAGTAGGTAGGAGATGGGGGTGGGGCTTGAGGTGGGAGGAGGGGATAGGTGAGAAGAAGGACAGGTTAGGGAGGCGGGTACAAGCTGGACTGGTTTTGGGATGCGGTTGGGGAGGGGAGATTTTGAAGCTTGTGAAGTCCGCATTGATACCATTAGGCTGCAGGGTTCCCAAGCGGAATATGAGGTGCTGTTCCTGCAACCTTTGGGTGGCATTGTTGTGGCACTGCAGGAGGCCCAGGATGGACATGTTGTCCGAGGAATGGGAGGGGGAGTTGAAATGGTTCGCGACTGGGAGGTGCAGTTGTTTAGTGCGAACCGAGCGTAGGTGTTCCGCAAAGCAGTCCCCAAGCCTCCGCTTGGTTTCCCCAATGTAGAGGAGGCCACAACGGGAACAGCGGATACAGTATACCACATTAGCAGATGTGCAGGTGAACATCTGCTTGATGTGGAAAGTCTTCTTGCGGCCTGGGATGAGGATGAGGGGGGAGGTGTAGGGGCAGGTGTAGCACTTCCTGTGGTTGCAGGGAAAAGTGCCGGGTGTGGTCGGGCTGGAGGGGAGTGTGGAGCGGACAAGGGAGTCACGGAGAGAGTGGTCCCTCCGGAAAGCAGATAAGGGTGAGGAGGAAAAAATGTCTTTGGTGGTGGGGTTATCTTCAACCTGTTGGTTTGCTTTCTTAGCAGCTACTCACTTTGTGCTTACCTGGATCCTCACAGAATCATTGCCTTTCCTTTTAGCATTTTCCCCCCTCAGTCAGAGATACGGGGCTCGTAGTACTGATGCAGTGTTGTGCCATTTGGCATATTTACAAAAACTATGATACTTGTCACTGTGGTTAGCAGTCCTTTGTGAAGTCAAGGGAGATAGCCCTTGCTCAGCAGTTTCTGTCACTGTAAGTCAAGGACAGCCTCCAATACTAGACCAGGAGTTTGGACACAGTCAGTCAGTTATTCAAAGTAATCAGAGTCAAGATCCTCTCCTTATAAGAGGTGATGCACCAAATGTCAGGCAGCACACCACCCGCCTCGAGCCTTTCTGCACAGTTGTGGACCATTTTCCTACTGGAATAAGATAGAGGCAGGTATTAAGGGAGATGAAAGTGAATGGCACAGTTGTTATTGTCGGTTCAGGTGAGGTAATGTCCCGAGTGAGTGATCAGGAAGTGTACCTGGCAAGTGGGGTTGGTGATTTAGTGTGGGTGAGAGTGAGCGAGGGAAGACGTTGTAGGCAACCGTGAGAATGGCAGAGCTTGATGAGTGTAGTTGCAGAGATAGAGTGAGTGAAAGGTATTCGAGAATTAATGCCACTTACACTAGCAGCATGGAGAAAGCCATTGACGCCTCCCCCCACTCCCCACCCCACCCCTTCCTATCGTGCATTCCTCCAGACAGCTGAGACACCAGACCAGGCTGGCATTGCAGCCTCTACTGCTGGTCTTAATGGAAGAGGATATCCCGCCTCTGCACCATCCCTTCAAAATAAATTCTCCGGGTCCCTGCCCACAAAGAGGGATGCCAATTTCCCCCTGTCTGCCACTTTCAGGGAATGTCAGGAACCATCTAGAGATTAATAGCATTTATCCAAGTGCACAACGGTCTTTTAGAGATGGTGTAGATGCCAGGATTTCCAGCCCATTCCTACATATCCATTTGTGGCAAGTGATAGAATGGGGTTAGAGTTGGATAAGAGGAGCACCAAATGGATGGGCTGGGTCGTGAATTAGATGATTTTTGTTATGTATGATAAGAAAACTTGTTAGGCTTTGCAAAGGGAAGCCCTCCGTGAAACTTAACAAAACTAACACTTAGCCAAAAAATAAATACGTTTCAGGTCAGAGCTGTTCCACACAACACCACAGCCTAAGTTAAATAATCTTCTTATGTTTGTACTATCTATTTCTTTCAGCATTTTGAAAACTTATCTCTTTTCATCTACTTTTCTCTAATATAAATAAATTCCATTCAAAGAGTCTCTCCACATTAATTTAGATCCTTCTATCTTGAATCATCTTTGTTGTTCTTCTTTAAAATTCCATCACTATTTAAATAGCTCTATGAAGATATAATAATCTAAGGTGCACAAACTATTCCAAATATGGTCTCATTGATAATCTATTCATGGTCTGAATAACTTGAGTTGATATTATAATTGAATGGTCAATATGCACAGACATACCATATTCCTTATCCACTTTATTAATGGATAACATTCCATTCTGTTCAAGATTATGCGTCCAGTGCCACTGAGACATTTCTAATGTTTAGATACTTAATTTCTGCACATCTTTGAATGCTATCATTCTTTTATATGCTGGTCAGTTGCCTATGTGACTTTGTTTTAGAACATACTGGAAACATATATTTCACTGGATCTGAAATTTACCCAGTTATTGCTTGTCCAAAATTGAAAATGAAGAGGTAATTTATTATTTACAGTTTATATTTCTAACCTTTTTATTTTTCATGGTGCTTTTTACATTAGTTTAAATTAATTTTGTTGTTATCTGAGAGATTCCTTTTAAACATCCATAAGAATTTTAGCATTTAGTAAAAAGGGGGCTGTTTCCTATTGTGTTTATTAAAGCCATTAACAAAAAAAAAATTTGCACAAGCACTCAAGCCATGAATCAAACAGATATGCTAACATTTCTTCTGAGCAACAATCAATATTTACTGTTTTTGAAATTTAGCAAACTGACTTATACTAAGGTATGTTTATCATTACTTTGCAACTTAACAATTTGGAAATGAACTATCTGACCCAACTAGATTGGTCACCAATATAGATCGGTCTGCTGAATGAAAACATTGGAGGCAACATTCCAAATCTATTCATACAAAGAAAGGATACCAGTTATTGTAGATACACAATATCACACTGAAAGAAAAGCTGTGAAGAAAATTGAAAATCAAGTGAAATAGGGAAGCTACAACAAATAACAAGAATTCCAAGGAGAAAAGAGATAGAGGGCTCAAGAAGTAAATACTTTTAATAAATCTTGGAGGTAGACTAAAGGTCAGAGTAAATCATTTTAATAATATTTAAACAAGGAGAGAATGAGACATTGGTCTTTGAAAGATGAATGCAGGTTGGACTGTAATAGATAATAGACAATGATAGAATTTTATATCTATTTTCAAAGAGGAGGCTGAGAACAAGGTGCCAGAAGTACAAAAGAACCAAAAGATAAATGGTAATGGATCTATACAAACAGGGTTTTAGACAGGATTGTGGTAGAGAACACATTCCATACTGAGGCCACCATTGTGATCCTCCATCTGGATTGCACCCCACATCTCTTTATATGGATGGAACTCCCAGAGGGGATGTCTCGGAGAATATCATGGAGGCAGGTGGAGACTTATATACAAACAGAGTTAGGACCCATAAATGATCATTTCAAGATGATGACCTTCTAGTGTTTTTTTTTCTCCATCAATGTTATCTGACCTACTGAAAACACAGTTCCTGCATTTTTAAGACAACAAGGTGCAGGG
>NC_063341.1:61770281-61848546 GCF_021869965.1 Rhincodon typus | reverse complement strand
GCAGGAAGTGCTACACCTGCCCCCATACCTCCTCCCTCACCCCCATCCCAGGCCCCAAGAAGACTTTCCACATCAAGCAGATGTTCACCTGCACATCTGCCAATGTGGTATACTGCATCCGCTGTACCCGGTGTGGCTTCCTCTACATCGGGGAAACCAAGCGGAGACTCGGGGACCGCTTTGCAGAACACCTACGCTCGGTTCGCAATAAACAACTGCACCTCCCAGTCGCGAACCATTTCAACTCCCCCTCCCATTCCTCAGACGACATGTCCATCCTGGGCCTCCTGCAGTGCCACAACGATGCCACCCGAAGGTTGCAGGAACAGCAACTCATATTCCGCTTGGGAACCCTGCAGCCCAATGGTATCAATGTGGATTTCACAAGTTTCAAAATCTCCCCTCCCCCTACCGCATCCCAAAACCAGTCCAGCTCGTCCCTGCCTCCCTAACCTGTTCTTCCTCCCACCTATCCCCTCCTCCCACCTCAAGCCGCACCTCCATCTCCTACCGACCAACCTCATCCCGCCCCCTTGACCTGTCCGTCCTCCCTGGACTGACCTATCCCCTTCCTAACTCCCTACCTACACTCACCTTTACTGGCTCCATCCCCGCCTCTTCGACCTGTTTGTTTCCTCTCCACCTATCCTCTCCTCTATCCCTCTTCTATCCGCCTCCCACTCTCTCCCTATTTATTTCAAAACCCCCTTCCCCTCCCTCTTTTCTGATGAAGGGTCTAGGCCCGAAACGTCAGCCTCTCTGCTCCTATGATGCTGCTTGGCCTGCTGTGTTCATCCAGCCCTGCACCTTGTTGTCTCGGATTCTCCAGCATCTGCAGTTCCTACTATCTCCTGCATTTTTAATTTTGTTTTAGATCTATTACATTCTTTGTTTCATTATCTCATTGTTACAGATTCTATATAGCGGAGAACCATGCACTTCCAGAAACTCAATGGTTTAAACTTGCCTACCTAAAAGTGACTTGTTTATTCCTACTGTTTCTGTTCACTTACTAACCTTCAATCCATACTCTTACATTATGCCCATCAGCCCTAACTTTGTGCAACAATCTCGTGTGTAACGCCTTATTGAATACCTTTTGTAATTCTAATTTTGAAATACCACATTCCCTGGTTTTTCCCTTACCTACCCAGCTAGCCATTCCCCGGCTAGCCACAGTCTCTCAAACTCTAACAGACATATCAGGCATGATTATACTTTATATACCATGTTGATTGTGCCCAGTCATACCCTGATTTTCTTAACGTCATATATCACATCCCTAATAAAGAATTCTAGCATCTTAGGCTAATGGCATCTTGTTTTCAATCTCCCTTGTTTCTTGAGCAGCAAGCTTATGTTTTCAATCTTCCAATTCATAGGCACTGATTCATGGGGACTGGAGAAACTAATGGGACAAAAAGTTGATCAGTTCCCAGGACTGATATTCTACATCCAGAGAGAGGTGACCATAGAGAGTCGATGTATTAGTGACCATCTTCTAACATTCTTAGTTTCTGGAATGTTTCCCACAGATTGTAAAGTAGCAAATGTCGCCACACTTTTTGAAATGGGAATGAGACATCAAGGAACTACAGAACTGTTGGCTTCACACCAGTGGCAGAGAAAATGCTATAATGTATTGAAAAAGATGAGATAAATAGATACTTGGATAATAACGATCTGAGTGCGCATAGTCAGCATAGATTAGTGAATGGGAACTCATGTTTGATCATTTTGTTGGAGTTTTTTGAGCATGTGCCAAACAAAATTGATCAAGGAGAAGCGATGAGAACAATGAGTGCTGAAGCAAGTCATACCAGATTCGAAATGTTAACTCTGTTTCTCTATCCACAGTTGCTGCCAGACCTGCTGAATTTCTCCAGCATTCTCTGTGTTTGTTTCAGTACTTGGGCCCCAGTTGTCCAAAATATATATCAATAATTTGGAAGTGGAGACCATTTGTAATATTTCCAAATTTGTGGATGACACAAAACTAAGTGGGAAAGCCTAAATTTTGAATAAGATATAAATCAGCTTCAGGAGGGTTTATATAGGCTTAGTGAGTGGGCAAGAACTTGTCTGATGAAATATAATGTAATTCCTAAGCAACTAATAAATTCTAGTAGGCTCAGTGGTAGGTGGTGACAAGTGGCTCATTACTAGATGGTCTTGCTTAACATAAACAAAACAACTCATTAACCTCCAGCATTCAGAATCTTGGAACAGCTTGTCCCTGTAGCCTTCCAATTAAAAACTTTGCTGTCAATGAGTCTGTTTTTTTTGTGTATCTTCCACCATTTAGAAGCATAGGGAAAGGAGGATGCCATTCAGCCCTTGAGCCTGTTCCACCATTTAATTAAAACATGACATATCTTCATTAACATCAGCCACCCGTCTATGTTCCATAATCTTTTGATATTTTCACAACAAAAAGTTATGTATCTCAGTTTTAAAATTTTCAATTGACTTCATCCTGAGCAGTTTTTTGTTGAGAGGAAAGCTTTATATGTTGCACCCTATAAGGTTGTGTACAGGGTAATGTTGCTGCATGTCATCTAGGGAATTGGCAGCGTGAGAATCTTCGAAGTCCAATTTGTAACACCAAATGATACCGAATTTCAATGAGGCACTGTGTGAATCAGAAGAACCCACTCGTTGCTCAACAACCCTTTCTAGAAAAGAATTCTTAAAATTGAATCTTTGCTAGCCCTCCCTTTCAGTGGCCTCTGTTGAGCCTCAGTTTTGGTCACCCAGCTTCTTCAACCCTGAAGGTATAAATCGTTTACATTTACGGTGTAGGAATTCTCAGATCAAGTAATGAGCAAGGTGCCAAAGGCAAAATTTAAATATTTAAATAAGCTAACCTTGTATTGTTTATGTGCAGCAACATTCAATAATTAAGGAGCAGTTGTCCCAGTGGTACTGCATCATACGTGTATTATTGGCCCCATGCTCCCTACTGACTAACACAGGGACTACACTATCTCTTATGGAACTTGTAGCTTGTTTATTTGATCCTAATCTTTATTGTTGGGGTTCATGGCAGCATGAAGTAAGGGACAGGGACTCAAATGAGAAAAAGAACAGACAACAAATTAAAGACAAAATTAAGGTTCAAATCTATGAGTTATACAAGACATGTTGTAGTAACGATTCTCTGTGTGCCATATTGAGAAAATGTAAAGCAGATAAAAAGCTAAAATTCTTATCAATTCAAAATGCCTTAACTAATTATGCATCCATGTTATGTCTGTTCAGTTTGCATTTGTTTAAATAGCAGAGATGCTGATTAGTTGCAGTATATCTGTAATGCTTCAGTAAACAGTTTAATAGCTGTGATGTTTAACCAATTTCTGAAGTCTTTGTAATTTCAGCTTTAGCAGCTCATTAATTTTTTTCTGACAGTGTACAGATGATTTTACTGAAATTTGACACTGTTCATCTTCTTAAACACACCTCTCCCTCCTCCACAAACACACACACACACACACACACACACACACACACAATGCCACAATTTTCTTCGATGATGAGGGACTCTTCAAATACAAATAGAATAGTCTCTACATTTCTACAACAGAGGGTTAACAGGAATTGTATTACTTTTACATATTGCAATTTTTGGCACAGTTGTACAATTTTGATTTTTTTTTATTACACTGAAGTGTGACATTATCAAGGACTTATTATTCTCTCTCAACCAATCAGAATACAGGCATTTCTTTACCACAATAATCAGCATTACATCACCCATTAGAGAAACCTGGCAAATAAAGATAAGCAGAGCAACAGTAAAACAACATTTGAGCAGCTATTCACATGTGAATATGACCCAATCATTCAAGGTCGTTAAGGAAAATTCAAAAAAAACAATGCCGAGCATTTTCTAATTAAAATGTCCCAAACAATGCTCTTAGAATTTATTTTTTTCTGTAGTGATAAGCCATTTTCTAAATGTTTTCCTAATTTTTATTAGCCTTAATTCTTGGTGCAATAAAATCCCATAGCATGCAATGGGAAAAACTTCCTATTCTCTGCAGGAATGCTTGAATAAGATGAAGGGTTTTCATATCATATCCCCTGTGCCAATTTGACTGTTGATGATGTAACTAAATTGTAAGGAATTTGGATTATTTTCCCATGAATGAGAAAAAAGGCGTGAGGTGAGTGTACTGTGTCAGAACAAATGATAAGGATCAAATAATGCTTGCAATTAGTCACATGTAGGTCAAATATAGGTAACAATTAGCAAAATACAGTTGTACATTGTATACTGGCTAGCTTGCTGTAGTCATGCGACCTCCACCTGTACTATAAATGTACATTTTAGTTTGTCACAGCCATTAAACCCATTGCTTGAAACACAATGGTAGAAATGTGAAGGTGAGATTGAGTGAATTTTCAGAGACGTGAAGGAGCAGCTACTATAAATAAAAGTAGATACCAAGGAAGATTTAAAACTGTACTCTGCAATTTTTAATTGCTGAGTGAGTCAGAATGGTTGTGAATTTTCCATTCCCTGCTGTGTGGAAAAGAAAGGAGCTATGAGAGAGAATTAGATTTTTTTTCCCACACATAACATGAGATAACTGCAGAAATGATTAAAAGGCTAAACAAGTAACAGTATCAACCCTGTTATCAGTGCAGAGGATAGCATGATAGAAGCTGTATGACACCCTAAGGCTCACTGAGGAATGAAGAATCCATGCAGTAAAGATTTTGAAAGCTTTGAAAATATAATTTCAACTTTCTATCAATGTTGTTTATGAATGGTATGTGCTGAACTTCAGAGCTCAGGGGAAACAGGGAATACTGATGAGTATGAGATGACATGACACATCTTGCTGAATCATGAGAGTTTGGACAATTGAAAGCTGATCTCATCAGAGATAGGATTGTTTTGGGCACAAGAGATCCTGCTATGAGTAATATCTGCTGAGAGGGGGGAAACATCCTCTCAAGAAAGCTATCAATATGTGTAGAATCCCTGAGATGATTGATCATCAGCTAATGTGTATCAAAGGCTAAACAGATGAGGGTTTGCACTGTGCTCAGAGACATTCCATGCGAAACGAAAACAACATATGGGAAAGAAATGAGATACTTGCACAAAAGCCAGCATAAAAATCAAGACCAGAAGATAGAATGTAAATATTGCGGAAGATTAAGGTAATTTCTTAATAAGTACAATCGCAAGAGATGATCTTGGATGGGAAGAAGTAGAATCTTATTGGAAAATGTAAGAAATAACAAAAGGAAGTAGACATAGGTGGGAATTGTCTAAAGGCTGCCTAATAGAAGTTATACTGTAGGACAGAGAATACATCATGACATAATGATGGCAAATAAAAATGGCAGCACAATATTCATGGATGATTTTAATTTTCAATTAGATTGGAAAACCAATTTGACAGAGGTTGCCATGAGGAGAAATTCACAAATCATGTTCAGGCCAATTTCACAGAACAGATCCAAACAGGGACCAGGCTAATTTCGATCTGATAATATATAATGAGGCAGATTTAATAAATCATCTCAGAATCAATGATCCCCTAGGTAACAAAGACCACAACATGGTAGAAATGAGCATTTAGTTTGAGAGTGAGAAACATGGATCAGAAATGACTTGTGCTAAATTTAAATCAGGTCAATTTCAAAAGAGGACAGAATTATCTAGAGTGGACAGCAAGAAGTTTAGCAAGGAGTTTAGCAAGAAAGACAGTTGATGAACAGTGACATATGATTAAGAAAATAGTTCATAATTCACAACAAAGGTATATGGCAGTGAGGAAGAAGGATTCTAGGTAGGTGATAAACCAACAATGGCTAATAAAGGTACTTAAGGGGATTGCATCAAATTAAAAGAAAAGCTTACAATGTGGGATAGATTAGTGGGAAGTTAGAGGTTTAGAAAAGTTTTAAAAACTAGCAAATCATGACTAAAATAAATGCGGAAATAAATTTTCAAAATAAACTAAGTAATATCAAAACAAACACTAAGAGCTTCTTTAAATATATTGAAAGAATGAGAGAGGACAGAGCAAACAAAGGGCCTTAGAGGATGAGGCCAGCAAACAATAAATGGTGGAGGAGTTAAATAAATGCTTTGCATAAGTCTTCATGTGTGAGGACACTAATAGCTTTCCAAAATTATTAAACAAGTAAGTTTCCACAGTCTGAAGAAACAGCGCAAGATAGTGGATGACCTTCACTGCTCCATCAAGGTAAGTGTCACCATCTGGCAGTGCTCTGGCTCAGCAATTAGCACTGCTGCCTCACAGTGCCAGGGACCTGGGTTCAATTCCACCCTCAGGTGATTGTCTGTGTGGGCTATGCACATCCCCCCTGTGTCTCCCCCTGGGTTTGCTCCAGGTGCTTCAGTTTCCACCCACAATCCAAAAGTGTGCAGGTTAAGAGGACAAGCCATGGGAAATGCAGGGTTATAGGCTGGGCGGTGGGTCTGTGTGGGATGCTCTTCAGAGGATCGATGTAGACTTGAATGGCTGAATGGCCTGCTTCCAGACTATATGAATTCTGTGATCTGGTCTCTACTAGCTCACACCCACTCCATCTCTGTTCCTGCACACACATCCCACCAAGGCTCATGTTGTAACAGGCAGCATCTGGAGGAAAGGAGCAGTCAACATTTTGGGTATTACCCTTGTTCAAGACTGAAGTCCTCAAGATGGGTAATATCCAAAACATTGACTGCTCCTTTCCTCCAGATGTTGCCTGGCTTTCTGTGTTCTTCCAGCCTCCTGTTTGTTTACTTTAGATTCCAGCGTCTGCAGTTTTTTTGTCTCTAATCATGTTTTAACACTCTTACTTTCACCCATAGTATCTTCCCTCACACATTCTTGCCACCTCACATTCTTAATACTGCCTGACTTCTGCACTACTTATTCAACCACTTGGGTCACCTCACCACTTTTGCCCACCTGAACCAACCTGTGCCATCTGCTTTCATCTCAATCAATCTGTATTTTTTTCTCTTATTCCAGGAGAATAGCAGATTGATTGGGTCAGAACAGGTCATGACATACCAGATGTTCGACTCCTCAAACTCAATGACGAGATGATCCTAGCCCTGGCCAGCAAAAACCAAGATTGTGCCGATGTGATGCAGAAATCACCATAGCAACCAAGAAAGAAGCATTGTTCATTGTGGTGCTACTTCCCTTTACCTCCACTGAGCATTCAAGATTAACATGTTATACCTTGTACTCTTTAGTAGCATCACTCTTTAGTCTTCTGTAGGCTCCAGAGGGATGTCCCCGGTCTCCATCATCAAAAGGCCTTCCCCGCAAAATGTGCCCTCCTCCATTTTTGAGGCAGTATGGATACCTCCGAGGAAGCATAGACAAGGCTGCCTTCTCTAATCCCCAGCTACTCAGACAATGGTATTGATACATCAGAGACTATGTATTCTTAGTTAGAGCTGGGAGATGAAGAGTCACTAGATTCGAAAAGTTATCTCTGCCTTCTTCCAACAGATGCTGCCAGACCTGCTGAGTTTTGCCAGCAATTTCTGTTTTGCGTTTGAGTGGGATTCAATTGTTATTTTACAGAAATGGTCAGGAGTGCTGGGGCAAGGATTTGGACTGCATCTATTATGCTGATGCCCAAAGTTCACAAAGCATGCCATGCTCACAAATGTATCTGAGTTTCATTTGATGGGTGTCTGTGTAATGACATCATTCTTTGAAGATAATCCTCAACTCCACCATCCTGCCTTTTCCCCATAACATTTGACTATAAATCTATCTATCTCAGCATGAATATAATTAATGAATAATTAATAATTAATTCAGGCCTCTGCTGTAAAGACTTTCACATAACAGAACCTGTCTGAAGGGTGTATCCTCGATTGAGTGTGGACTACTCCCCTTAGACTTTAAGGAATGGCTGTTTGCTTGCAGCAGATGCAGTGTGGCGTGGTTAAAGCATCGAAAGGGCCATCCAGGTAGGCATAAAGTGAGTGAGCAATAAGAGAGCAAACAGCAGCCCTGAAATGCATTCTGGCCCAGTCCATGAGTTGGCTGCCTGAACCTGTGTGCAATGTGTACTTGCAGACAAATATCAGACAAATTGACAACTCCTTGCATGCAATTTTTTTAAAAAGACCTGGCACTTTAGCGGTAACAAATGAAATGCAGATGCAGAGACAGAGGAAAGTGGTATTGACGACAATTATCAAAACTCTGTGATTGAATTTTTTTTGTATTTTGTGTCACCATTTATGTTGTGTAAATTGGGTAATTTGCAATAGCCAATGGCAGTACATGCTTTTTCTTTTCAAATTAAAAGGGGCTATTTGGAAAAATACTGACTGTTTTGCTGTAGTCATGTGGCCTCTGTCAATGCTGTAATTACTTTCATTTTAGTTTGTAGCAATCATTGAACACTTGAAACAAGCTGCACAGGTGGGTAAGTTGTTGGAGGGCGTTCTGAGGGAAAGGATTTACATGCAGTCGGAAAGGTAAGGACTGATCAGGAATAGTAACTTGGCTTTGTGCAGGGAAATATTGTCTCATAATTTGATTGAGTATTTTTTTGAAGAGGTGCCAGAGAAGATTGATGAATGCAGAATGGTAGACATTGTCCATATGGACTTTAGAAAGGCGTTCAACAAGGTACTATTGGCAAGGTTAGGTCACATGGAATCCAGGGGAAGCTAGCCAACTGGACACAAAATTGACTTGAAGGTTGGAGACTGATGGTGGTGGTAGAGGGTTGTTTTTCAGACTGGAGGCTTGAGACCAGCAGTGTGCCACAAGGAACGGGGCTGGGTCCACTGCTTTTCATCATTTATATAAATGATTTGGATGTGAATATAGGATTAGTAAGTTTTCAGATGACATCAAAATTGATGGTGTATTGCACAGTTAAGAAGGTCATCTCAGGGTACAGTGGGTCCTTGATCAGATGAGTCGATGAGCCGAGGAGTAGCAGATGGAGTGTATTTCAGATAAATGTGAATTGCTGCATTTTCATAAGGCAAACCAGGGAAGGAGTTATACAGTTAATGGTACAGTCCTGGGGAGTGTTGCTGAACAAAGAGACCTAGGGTTCCAGGTGCATAGTTCCTTGAAAGTGAAGTCGCAGATCGACAGAGTGGTGAAGAAGGCATTTGGAATGCGCACTTTCATTGGTTAGTGCACTGAATATGGGAGTCGGGACATCATGTTGCGGCTGTACAGGACAGTGGTGATGCCACTTTTAGAATACTGCGTGCAGTATTCCCTGCTATAGGAAGAATGCTATGAAACTTGAAAGGGTTCAAAAAAGATTAACAAGGATATTGCTGGGATTGAGGGTAAGAGCTATAGGGATTTGCTGAATAGGCTGGGGCTATATTCCCTAGAGAGCCAGAGGCTGAGGGATGACCTTATAGACGTTTATAAAATCCTGAGAGACATGGATAAAGTGAATAGCCGAGGTCTTTTTCCTAGAGAGTAGTGTTCAGACCTAGAGGATGTAGGTTTAAGGTGAGAGGGAAAAGATTTAAAGGGACCTAAGGGGCAAACATTTCATGCAGAGGGTAGTACATGTATGGAACGAGCTGCCAGAGATGGTGGTGGAGGCAGGTACAATTACAACTTTTAAAAGATGCCTGGATGGGTGCATGAATAGGAAGGATTTAGAGGGATATGGGCCAAAAACTGGTAAGTGGACTAGATCAGTTTAGGATGTCTGGTTGGCATAGATGAGTTAGATTGAAGGGTCTGTTTCCATGCTGTATAACTCTTTGACTCTGTGACTCTATTCAAACAGTATAATTGCCAAGGTGGATTTAAGAAAAAAGTTTGCAATGTCAAGTAAATATAACACACAAATGAACAATATTCCCAAACAACTATATCATTCATAAACTATTCCTGAAGCTCCTTTCAATTCTATTCATTCATCGGGCCTTTATTCTTCCATTATTTAAAATGTCTATACATCCAATCACCTTGTAAAGGTCATTGTAATATCTTGGCCTCACTTAACTAAAGAGCCTTTAAACTAATACTTCACTGATTTCCCAATTTTCAATTCTTTTTTGCAGCTTAATCAAGTGGTGGACACAATAAAAATGACAGGATAAATAATCCATTCATATATATATTATATATATATGTATATATATAGTGTTAATGAACTTAAGGGTTAGGAGATTGTATATTTTTAAAACAAAGCATCTTGTCATGATCTGCTAGAATTTTGTTGATCAGAAATATTGGGCTGAATCTTGCATTCTTTTGGCCGAGTGCAAGTTGCATCAAAGTCTTTTGTAGGGTTTGTTGCCATGAGGCCTAGCAAGTGTTCTTGTCCTCTTATCAAACTCACCTCACTAATTATCTACCAGGCCTCTATGGTGTCTCTCCCATCTGATTTATACCCCATCTTACCATGTGCCTTTCTGGAACAACTCACCAATTGGCATATACCTGCCAAAAGACCTGTGTCCCTTGCACCGTGCCACCTTCGAATGCACAAGTTACACCAGAACAAGCACTCTCAGTCTGGAGCAGCCCTGCACAGTTCCTGACATTCACTCCAGTCCTGGCAGGCAGTGGGAAATTGGCACTCTGCTTTGCGGGCAGGCTCCTGGAGGTCCTGCTGGAAGGGGTGGTGCAGAGGCAGGACTTCCTCCTCCCTCAGGACCAGCAGCGAATGTCACAACACCAGACAATACCAGCCTGGTCTGAGGCTGCCATGGGTCAATGTGCGAGTCTCACCAGTGTGGAGGAATGCATAGTACTGATGGAAGGTCAATGCCCTTTCCACACTCTGCCAGTGTAAGTGCCACTATCTTCTCTCCAGTACCACACACTCACTCTGTTGCAGCCTGCACCAGTCCCGTTCACTCGCTTTCACCCACCCTAAACAGTGACATCACTAACTCTGCGTACCCCTTGTGCTACCCATTCACTTGCTTGGGACACCTCCCCACTTGCACCAACAGTAATACCTGGTACACCCAATTTTATCTCCTGTAATACCTGTCCGTTTCTTATTCCAGGATGTAAATAGCCCACAGTAGGGAAGAAAGAATCCAGGTGGTTGGTGGGCTGACTTGCTTTCAGCTCTGCAACTCTTGTGCGGAAAGGAACCCGACTCTGACAGCCCCAAGCAAAGTGTGGCCTGGTACCAGAGGCTGCCCTGCACTTACTGTATTGGGACCTCCTGAGCGAAATCTATCCCCTTTGACTTCACTGAGACCTGTTGACAAACACATCAATCTTTTTGGCTTTGTTTCTGTGCTAAATGCTAAGGCAAGACGGAAGTTATATGAACTTGATATCCCTGACTGAAGGGGCACATCTCAAAAAGACAAGGCAAGACAATGCAGCACAGGGATGCTGTGACTATGTGGGTGGGCTCAGATTGAGCCCTGTGAGAGAAGGTCAAGTGCCTGGAGATGCAGCCTGGTCAAGTCCATGAGCTAAGTGTATGTCTCTGGCCTTGTTGCTGTACCATTGCAAGGATAGCGGCTGGTGCAGCCTGAGGTGCAGAAGCATCCTTTAAGTGCCATGAGGGTTCTGAGAGGTTGGCACATGTTTGATGCCGGTGACGGTGGGTGTGAGATGCATGTAGCAGGTGCCTCTACATTGTGCCCTGAGATGTTGGTGCCCAGTGCCCAACATGGACGTCCTTTGGAGCAAGGGGCAAGCTGAATCCACTGGGCATCTACTCTGGCTTCCTTGAGTTTTCCTGACTTTGAGCCCATTTGGCACATTTGCTAAGGTTGGGAGGCTGAGTGTTAATGATACAAGTTGCCCTGCTAACAAGTCTTTTAACAATTAATAATAATTGGCAATTGGCAATTTGCCATTACCTAGTGAGAATCTCGTCAAGCCTCTTGTGAAAAGCATAAAAGGCAGCATGACTGTCTCCTAACATTGAGAGTTTTTGAGGCTGCACTTGTCATCCAGTTCTGCCACACGCCTCGCCATAATCCATGTCACTCAGACCCCTATAAAATTCCACCCCCAAACTATGTTTCTTTCACCACAGATGCTGTCTGACCTGTTGAATATTTCCAGCGATTCCTAGTTCTTTTATAAGTCGTGGGTACAGTAGCTCTGAACTAGCACAGAGCTGTTCGCCAGAGTTAGAATACAGCACCACAGAGGAAAACTGTTTAACTAATTGCCAGAAATGTTACAATGTCGATGCCAATGCAATCTAATAATATTATACCTCAAGGAAAAAAAGCCACAATTATGTTTTACGCTTTTTATAGCGTCTCAGAAATAAATTTAGAAAAAATGTATTGTAGTTTATAGTTGCATACCTGAAGGATCACTCAGAATGGAGCCAAATGCACTGATGACAATGTTTGCTTTTAAGCGAATAACTTGGTCTTCATCTTCAATCCAATCTCCAACATCATTCTGCTCTGTACGAACAAACTCAATTGCAGAAATGTGCTGACCTTTCAGAATAATCCTTCTTGGTGACATGTAAGGCAAAAACTCACATCTTTCTTCTTTTGCTAGCTCCATCTAATAGACAATTACAAGAGGCAGAAACAACATTGGTAAGCATGGAACAACCTTGACCTTCATGCTAATATTAGAGTGTGGTGTTAAATGCATGCATCAATTTATAAAGACTGGACATCGTACAGAATAAGTTTATGGAAATGTACTGTAACTTATTCCGTGCCATTTTTCTTACTGTTGGCACTTAAGCTACCAAACAGTAGAATTTTCGGAGGAGGTGGGCCTGCTGGCTGGGGTGCCTATTTGCCAGCAACACCCTGCTCGTGAGTCATTTTTGGAGAGGCTAGTTCAAAGGCAGAATAGTCTAGCCACATTCAAGTTTGGGTATCCTTAAGGAAATTACAATTAATGCCAATGAACAGAGATCACCTGGAAATTTCCAGTTTAGTCAGCCTGTGGGCCTCTCATGACATTGGGTGCATGGCAGCTACCTGGAGCTGGCCATTGAACGATACACCAGGAAGGGCCCAGCATTCCAGGAAGACTTTGAGGCCCTTCCCCAACTATCTGGCCACAGTTACTGCCACAGGATGTCAATTGGATATTAAGCACACCCATGGCCTCAGACAGACCAATTTTGGCAAAATCAATGTCAGGTTAAGACTCACATTGAGCTCAGCACTGACATCCTGATCTGATATGCAAAATCCTGCCTATAATTTGTCAGAAAAGTTCTTATAAAGTTATGTGATGCCAGCATTATTGTTTTTAACAAAAACACCCAAGCTCCCCCTCTAGTGTCTGCATAGGTACACTCCAACCTCACATTAAATACACTGACATTTTCGAAAACAAAACCTTCCAAAATGTAACAAATATAATTTTAAAGAAAATCACGGTTCAGGTCTCCTATTCCTGAAAGGGGTATTGTAAACAGTCAGATGGCTGTTTTATCAAAGTCAGAACTTCTAAAATCAATACTGTTTTCAGTCCGTATGAATACCAGTAATGATGAGATTCTCGTAATGGTAGTATTTTCTTGAAAAAAAACACCTTCCTGGTAATTCGAGTTGTATTGGTTGAAATAATGCAGCAAATCAGAGTGCAGACAAATATTTTGTATGAGATTCTTCACAAGGGCATGATCACCAAAACTGATTTCATGAGGCTGGGCACAGCATTTCAAACAGCATCATCCTTCACTTCTGCCTGAGCCTTGTGATTTTTCTTCACAGCCTTATCGTTTTAGTTGGATGCGACAGCATGAGGTACTGTGATTCTTAATTTGTGATGGAGCATAGTTGTTGCAGTTTCTTCACCCATAGTGCAGTGAGGCATAGATGGTAGTTATTTACACAGGAATTGCCTGCACTATTACTACCAAGATAAAGTGTCCAACTGAGCAGTCTGAACACATTCCTTGATTGCTTTTATGAATCTCTGAGCCTCAGAGCTAGTGACTGGCCATTATGGTGCAATTTGATGGGTAGTGAAGTCTAAGTCACTCTGCAAATTACTGTGACTCTGAACTCAGCAATTGAGATTCATGTAGTAGTAGCTCTCACAGCTGGAAATTTGGTTACCCAACTTGCCAGAAATTAAGATAAATGATCAACTGTTAAAGTTATTTGCCTAATGGAAAGTATTCCTAAATATCAGGAGTCACTTTCTCTAATAAGGATAATCAGGTGGATCGGGTGTGTGGTTTTGTGTGAGAAGTTATCACTTGACAGTTGAGACATTTTTCATTAGCTTCTATTTTATTGTGTATGTAATTGTGTGTCTAATATATTTGTACATATTGTGCATAGGAACCATACTTGAATTCTGAGAACGTCTTTGGTTTTGATCATATTCTGATAATCAAGGAGAGCAAGAAAGCTTACTCCATCCATGAAGATGTCTTCATGCTCACCACAAGAAAAGATTGAAGGAGCAGAGGTCCATTTATTTCCATCTGGTATGAAAACTTCTCTATGGTTTGTCATGTTTCTGAATCAAATCCAGTCCAGCAACCAAGGAATCTCAGCTGTTTTTTTTTGCTCTGATAGGAAACCCATTTGTCCTTTATCTTCATTTCTTACATTTCCACCTTAAAGCTGCTTTCGTTCCTGAGGTCAGAAGATTATGCCAGCACTCCCAGAGATTTTCCCAGTAAAACTAATCTCAAGTATTCATTGAATACTCAATGAGAAAATAGAAAACTTTGGCAGCTGAAAAAGAAAGCAAACCAATTGTGCAAAGAAAGTGCGTACAGAACCTCAAAGACTTCAGTTGAAACACAGAAGGAGCATTTTCATAAAGGGGAAAATGTGACAAGCTTGAAAACAGATTTGCAATAGCCAGGAAAGCTGAGTGACTCAATAACATAATGTTACAGATCTGTTTGGTACTGAATAGAAATAGCAAGTACTGGCTTACACTTGACCACTTTGAATAAATACTGTATTACACATTGACCCTATTTCAGTTAAAATGAACATACACCATAGTGCAAAGGAGATTCATGGGGTTCAAAAACAGAAATTGCTGATAAAACTCAGCAAGTCTGGTGGCATCTGTAGACAGAAACCAAAGTTAATGTTTTGTGTCCAGTAACCTGAAACATTAACTTGTGGTTTTGCTCCACAAATGCCTGCCAGACCTGTTGAGCTTTTCTACCAATTTCTGTTTTTTGTTTCTGTTTAACAGATTCTGCAATTCTTTTGGTTTTCATGGGGTTCAATGATGCTTCTGTAAAAATATCAACATTAAGTTTCCCATGGGTACCAGGTACACTGAGGATGCACAATAAAAATCTGAAGGAAATCCAAGTAAAACTTTGGGATGCACTGACTGGGCTGTAGTTATCTCCACTCAGCTCCTGTAGATTTATTTTCTCCTGTATCCTTTGAAAGTGTAGACAGGTTTAACAACCCACAAAATCATGATCAAACAGGCAATGTTTTACGTCATCAACTCAGTCATGGTGAATACTTTCCTGTAGGTGTCAAAAGAAGCTCTTATAGCTTCACAAGATTTAAAATCCTTGGTGACACCTTGGTCAGCGCATAACAAATTTTCTAAAGTTCAGCTACTGTGATTTTGTATTCTCCCAACACTAACACATACATGCACAGCCACTGACATAAACAAGAATGGTGGCTAGAGTAAAAATGTGTAGGCCTTTGTCAGCAAGAGTCATGGAAGCAGTTAATTTGAAGATCCAGCATATTCAGGCATAAAAAATAAATGTGTACAATTTCCCATGAGTTTTTCAAATTCAAGGCTCAATCTACAATGTGCGAAGGAGACTCTAAGTAAGAAATGCAAACTTATGACTCCTACAAATTTATCAATACAGTCATATTCCTCCTTCTGTGTTTCCAAACTGTCCATTTTGTGAGAAGGGTGGCCCTAGCAAGTTGTACACTTCCTGCGAGTGACAAGGGAAGAGTGATAGTAAGAACGTTTCATAGTATTGTCAACAGTCTAATTATATTATTTACTGTGTGATTGGAACCAAATGGATATCACTAACAATGAGATTCTTGATTGGGGTTGTTAACCTGAGCCAATCAGGGAGCCCTGGGCAATAGATATTAACCTGGGCAATAGATATTATATTTCAGAATCTCCTGACTTGAGGACTGACTCCGAGCTGGCTGGCCACTGTCAGTATTCTGTGCATATGTAAATAAAGGGTGACTTGGTCACAGGACACCAGCCTCTGTGCAGTTATTTCATTTGCACACATGCAAATGAACGTACAAATTAGGAACTGAAGTAGGCTACTTCTCTCCTCAAGTATGCTCTGCCATTTAATAAAATCTGATTATTCCAAATTCCAACTTGCACTCTTTTGCTTAAATGACTTCCACTGCCATTCAAGGATGTGAGAAGGAAAAATAATCTCCTCATCTCTGTCTTAAATGGTGATCCTTTGTTCTGAAAAGGTGGCCTCTAGTTTTTGACTCTCGCACAAAAGGAAACACCCTTTCTACATTCACCCTGTCAAGGCCCCTCAGGATCATATGTGCTTGAATCAAGTCACCTGTTACTTTTCCAAACTCCAGCAGATACAAGCCTAGCCTGTCCAACAGTTCCTCGTAAGACAATGCATGCATTCCAGGTTTTAGTCCAGGAAACCTTCTCAGAACTGCTTCCAATAAATTTACATCCTCCCTTAATATTAGGACATCAATAAAGTACTCAGTGCTCCAGATGTTGTCTCACCAGCCTTATATATAATTGAGGCATAACCTCCGTACTTCTGTATTTATTTCCTCTTTCAAAAAATAGTAGCATTCCATTGGCTTTTCTAATTATTTACTGCATCTGCAACCAACCTTCTGCAACTCATGCACTAGGACACTCAATACTCCTGAAGCTTAGGAGTCAGCAATCTCTCACCACTTTATAATATGCCTCTTTTGTATTTTTTCTGCCAAAATGGACAATTTAGCATTTTAACACATTATACTCCATTTTCCAGATCTATGCTTAATCACTTAAACTATTTATATTGCTTCGTAACTTCATGTCTTCTTCAGAAGTACCTTACCTATCAATTTTTTATCATCAACAAAATTAGTAACTGCATCTTTGCTCCCTTTGTCCAAGTAATTTAGATAAATTGTAAACAGTAAAAGTATCAGCCCATGGTCCACTCTACCAACCAGAAAATGACACATTTATCACTACTATTTTTTCTGTTAGCTACCCAATCTTCTATCTATGCCAATATATTATCTCCACTGCATGAACTTTTATTTTCCTCAACAATTTTGATCTGGCATCTTATCAAATCTCTTCTGAAAGTCTACGGACTAGTTCCCTTTTAGCCACAGTGTATGTTACTGCCTCAAAGGACTTCAATAAATTTGTTGCTGTTCACTTTAAATCTTATCCAGCAGTAAAACTAAATAGATGAAAATATTGGAAATTGCAGCCTTTGGGCAAATGCTCTCAAATACAAATAATAAAGCAAGTTTTATACACAAACCTATTATCGAAAATACTGTTCCTCAAACAATTTGTCTCAGATCATTTCTTCATGAGCTTTATTCAATTACTACTTGTTTAAAATTGCTCACCTTCAGATGGAGGCTTATTGTACTTTGTTCTGAGACATGTTGATGTTAAGAAAAGATGAATTGTGTTACACATAATAAGATTGTATTGTATTTGTAATACAGTTGTAAAGATGAGGGCAACTTTTACAAATGGAATGGGAGTATTCCCTTTAAAAGCAAAATTTTGGGGTTGCATTGGATTGCAATGAACTATAAATATCATAAAAATGTATTATTTATTTATAAAACTTAGTTCTACATTTTTCACTTGCAATGTAATTTTAATCCCCTTCAATAGTAACATATAAGTCATTTCATTTTTACCTGTAGTTGGATAAGTTCCCGGGTCCCTGTGAACATCATGCCATGATTTGGGGCAAATGCAGGCAAATGGGACTAGATCAGTTTAGGAAAGCTGGTCGGTATGGACGAGTGGGCTGAAGGATCTGCTTCTGTGCTGTATGACTCTATGACCCTATAGGGCTTCCTATCAAGGTGCCAATTGACTCACCCTATTATTGTGTCTTCCTGAGCATGGTCAGAGAAGGACCACATCTTAATATTTTTCAGGAAAAGAATTGGTTCATGATTGACAAGTATTTTCTTCTTTTGATACCATACTAGTTGACCAAGTACTGAAGATGTTATGAATTGGTTTGGCAGGCAATAGTAAGGAAAATAGGCTACAAAATGGCAGCATTGTAGTATTGCTAGTATTATTGATTTTCCTCAATACTAATACTCTGAATACCTACCCTCACATTAATTCAGCAGTATTGTTTCATTTCATATAATTCATGGGGTGAGAGGGAGCGATAACACTAACAGCATTCGTGGAGATAATACACACGTTTAATAAAAAATTAATCAGACTACGCTTGAAGAACCATGTCCAGTTTTGATCCCACTTCCATTAAGAGGAGTTCAAGGGACAAACAGAACATCAGTATATCATAAATAAATGAACTATTAGGACAAGATAAGGGCAAACGAAAGGATTGACGTAAACACATGATTAGTGAAATATTAGCAAGTGGGTATTAAAAATTTTTTCTTGATGAATGAAGACATGTGGCAGCTGATTGCACATGAGGCAGTGTTATGAATGTGGGAGCCATGGCTAGTCCCATTGTATTATAAAGCCTTGTAACACAAAGATCTCACAGAGATGGTTTGGGAAGCAACTGCAGAAATCTCCAAGTCAAGCCCGGACCCAGGTTCTAGACAAATTTGAGCTCTTCTGGCAGATCCTCATGGAAATTATAGTAATGTTTGCCAAAACACCAGAGCAGTCTTACTGTCCCTGAATATAAGGATGCTAGGATGTACAAAACAGTTAATATGTGAGAAACTGCTTGCAATAGAAACTGTTCAGTCTAAATTCTATTCAAATCATGGTTCATTAATTTGTTTCTTGACTTTCTTGAGATCAAATATTTTACTTAATGCTTTAATTTAGATATTTCTCACTGTAAAGTTAAATATAGGACTACTGAGATTGTTCACATCAAACTTTTTATGACATTGACAGGTGTACGAAAATATAATTAAATATAAAATGGCCACGTTGATTTATTAGGGCAACACACTATTAGGGAAGCAGCCTTCATCTACTTGCTATCTTATAAAGACTTCTTGTAATATTAAATAAATGTTGGAAAAGGAATGAGGAATATTAAATTTGGAATACAGCTGTTATACAAACAACTGAATTCTGTAATGCTGAGCTTGAGGTATTGAGTGACAGGACGCACAACATAATAGATTGAAATCTTGCAATCTGTGTTCCATCAGGCAAGCCCAATTGTATTAAATCTGGAGTGTTAAAGCTTGTTGAATTTTACCTCCTCTGGGACAGCCCTGATATTGGTAAATCCTTTTCTAAAAACCACAAACACATGGCGAGCTCCACAACGTAATGCAGATGTAGCACAGTCAAAGGCAGTATCTCCAGCACCAAGTACAAGAACTGTGCCTTTTATTGATGGCAGACTAGACTGACAGGCACACATCCCTGTGAAGAAAAAAAGAGCATTTTCTTTGAAATATGCTATTTACTCTAGGCATCACAAAGTCACACCGAAGTATTTATAGAAATGTAAAATTGCACAACAGAAGGTCGAAATGAGACATATTACTATCACATTATTCTGTTTCATTGCAGGATGTTTTATTCTTTTTCGAATGTATTCATATACATAATTTCACACCCAGCACCCTCAGCAAAGAGACCTATTATTTTATCTTCTATGGATGACTGCAGGCAACATTGAATGGTTCAGATTTCAGCATCAGATTTCACATACATTACACTGAAGCAATCAAAACTCTCAAAATCTAAATAAATCAGAAAAATACTATTAGTCTGTGATCATAATGTCTTTTTACTATGCGATCATGCATTTAGTTAGCCCTAATGTATCGCAGAAGATGTCCTTAGACCATTAAAATGAATTTTTGAAACCAATTCTTTTATTAAATCCATACATCATTAAGATTAAGCAGAATATATTTCCAGACATAAAAAATAGATTTGTGGGAACAACTTAGACAAATCATAGGTTATAAGACTTTACAGCTTCTAATAGTTGTCAATACGCAAGTTCATATTATGCACGCTCCTGTTGTAAAATGAAGAAAAATGCATATACTGCAAAGACAAAATTCTAAATTGCTGATGATTCTTTTACAAAATGGGAGCATTTTATCACACAATAAACAAGTGTTATTATGCTTTCATTTAACATGAACTTACTTCATTTGTTGAAGAAAATTAATGGTGAACAGTCCTCCTGACAACACAAGCAAATTGCGCAATATTTTGAACAATAAAATTCTACCTGGTTTGCTAGCTTTTGCAACAAGAGGCAGGAACTCCTTGGATGTGTAGAAGCCATGTTCCACTGTTAAGCCTTCAAAGATGTGATCTCTCTTTGGCTCTGGTAAACCTGTTGAAACACAGATTGTTCCGTTAAATAATAATGCACCGAGAATGAGAATTGAATAGCCTTTTGCATTTTTAGAATGAACAGAATGATTTCATAATCCTCTTGCCTGAAAATGTTGTAAGTACCAATCGTCTCAGCATTCATGCAGACTATGTTCACCAATAAAGAGGTACTTTATCGAAAAATACTTCAATTTTTTGAAGACATGTGTTAAAAATCATAACAAAAGAACACATGCACTATTTTGATCACAATTATATATCCCTTAATATTTGTTGAAATACCATCTATTACATATGGGAAAGTAATTTAGAATCTGATATCACAATCTTACATGAGCTTTCTATAGAATACTTAAAGTACTTAGGTGTAATATTTTACAACTTTGAACAGAACTATTCAAAAATGGCACAGCCACAATGAAAACAAATTTGTAGAAAGTTTTCAAAAATTGACGATTGAATCATTTATCAAGGTGGCAGAGTCCTTGATAAAAAGTCTGTGAGTGTTAGTGTGGACGCGTTGGGCTGAATGGCTTGCTTCCACACTGTAGAGACTATGATTTTATTCTAAGATTCTATGATTTGTCTTAATAGCACTCCCAACTTTTTGGAATACTCAAGGCATATATGATCTTTAAATTCTGTATAAACCATGACTTTTATTTTTGTGCCTTTAAAAACTAAGGATTGCAATGATGAAGTAGTTTTGTTTTAAACAGAGATTTTCCAGGATGGCTGGATAAATGCATAGCAAGGAGTTCAATACCTATTGCGAACTCTGTTCCTGTGGCTACAGGCTCCTGTAATGTGCAGACAATCAGGACCTGAGGAAATGTTTACAATAGAAGTTGATTGGCTCACAGCTAACTGACAAGATTGGAACTGGAGACAATTTACAGAGGCACAGACACACAGAAAAAGAAAGATGCAGAAGAGGTAGCTGTTCTGTTCCCCAACAGAAGCTGCCCGTTTTCTGCAGTAACAAAAAATAATATAAATTTGAAGTCATCTTTCCTATCATAGCTGCTGTGAGCTGTGACGTTTGAACTGATAAATCAGAGACGTTTTCCAAGTGGATCAGTCACTCTGTCCTTCTATAAGCCAGTGGAAAATTCCAGGGAAAGAAAACTGAAGACCAGTGGCCTGGCTTGACAAAGTAGATCATCTTGATATTGGAATCGGGAAGCAAAATCACCTAACTGACTGTTTTTGTTTAGTCCCGGAACCTAATCTGTAACTTCCAACAACTTTGGTCTGAAAGTTAGGTCAATTGGGGTACTGAGCGTATATTAACATAAATTGCTACGACTCCAGAATAGTGGGGCCCAATTTATGACACTAGTGGGTCATGACAATACACTAAAATCTCCAACATCAAGGATGGTAAATACTTAGCAATAAAAATACTGCAATAAGGCTGTGAGCAAAGCCTGACAGCCTGGTGTAACACATATAAAGCCGGGCTTCATGTCTCACAGGGTTCTTACTGCAGAAGGACCCAAACTCAAATGCTGAGCTGTGGCTTAGAGGAAGAGGATTTTGCTCTTGTCAACTAGTTACGAATTATGCCCACCCCTGCCGTGCCCATCATTCATCACAGGAGACCAAACGTGAATGACTGGAGATGAACAGCCAAGGACTGCACAGGAGGGCATAAGCACTACAATGATTGCATAAGATTTGGGAAGATGAGTAGTAAGTGGTAACAAGGTAAGAGACCTCCAACTCCATACACAAGAGCGTGCCCATTGTCTTTGGTAAAACCGTCAGAGTGAATTTCCTGCCCTATCACTGAGATGTCATTCACACTCACATCCTGGGCCAAAATGACAACGAGGCATCACTGCCATCACAAAGATGACTCTGAACATTACTGTGCTGTCATCATGGCAGACCATTAATAATGATGAGGCCGGAAGCAGGAAAGAGCAGAATCATTCGATAGTGATAACGTCAGGTAGAGGTCACTCCTGCCCAGTGCGTGTTGTGACTTCACAACTATCATCATTTCTGGGCTTGACTATGCTGACTTGCCTTCTCCTGCAGGCACTAGAGTACAGAGAGTGGAATAAGTGATCTTCTCAGTGTGCAGAAATTCTACAGGACCAGCACTGTCACATTGTACCTGAACAGCATCACCAGTGCAGAAGCAAACACATCTCTGTGGAGCCAACGTGGGCCTTAGAATGTGAGAACAGGAAGAACAGGAGAATATGAGTGAGGCAGAGTCAGCCTTGAGTGCACGAGCTCCTCCATTACAAGAGGTGGCACCATTTTGAAAGAATTATATGTAGCACCATTCTGAAGAGATGCAGAAACAGCATACTGAAATGCACAGAAGGAGACACACTCTGTTTAGAGATGGACTGTTCAATGTTGTTGATGGCACAGGATAATCAGGGATACTGAGAGTGAACCAGAGTTAGCTTTGAGTGTATGAGTTTGTCCATTGAGAGAAGTGTCACCATCTAGGACGAAGCGTATGTAGTGTCATTCTGAATGGGTGCATAAACAGTATGCTTGTAATGGAGGATACTACCCACCCAGTCAAGATACATCTTACGGTAAGTATGTCAATGTTCAGTTGAGTGGAGGCTTGTGTAAGTAGGTTGCTCTGATTGGAGCTTTCACCTTTTGTGTCTAGATGGATAACAGGAGCCAGATCTTCACAGAATAAATGTTATCCTACAAAAAAATAGTTCTTAGGCCATCTGAGCATTCAGTGAATGAAAGTCTTTTCCATTTAGGAATCTGACATACTGGTTTGTCCGTGCCTGGTTGCTTTGCATGGGTGAGCCATGAGGGATATTCAGTAAAAGCTAAAGAGCTTAATGGCCCATTGCACGAGCCCATGGATGTAGTCCCCTGCCTTCAGAATAGTCAGCTGTAACATGCCTGATAACATAATCAGCCACTGACTGTGAGATACCAGCCAGATCTGCAGCTGATCCTCAATTTGATCCAAATGCATAAAAGTTCAGGGTGATGGTAACGATGGTGGCTGCAGGTAGGGGATTGGCTTGGTGCCCATGAGACATCAGGTCATTGTAAACCAAAGTACAAATGTCCAAGACTGTTTGGTTGCATTGGCAAAGTCCTTATGGCATTGGCACTCTGAGTTGCAGGAGAACTGGCACTTGGGGAGTACCTTCTTCCTTGAACCTTCTGCTTGCCTGGAAGGTGCCTGTGCTGAAGCTTTTCCTCCCTACTCTGTCCAATTTTAGAGTGGTCTATTCCCACCTTCAGTCGCTTACTGCTGGCTTTTGATGCTACTGCTTGCAATGATCATTTCTCCTCCCTGACTGTGCTGGCATCTCTAGTCCTGCTCAGATTCACACCAATGATCCAATGACTCTCATCAAAGACAATGCAGTAATAACTTCCAATGTCTTCAGCAAGATTCCTCTCTCAATGAATACTATCAAAATAGACCAGATCAATTGGCTGTGCATTACATTGCTAGTGGTATAATTTGTAGTATCATTGCTGCTGCAAAATGGCTGTCATGTTTGCCTATTCATTGTATGAAATGTTATGGGACATTTCAATTATGTCATAATGTATGTAAATATGAATATTTCTTTCTCATGCTGAGTATATCAAACCTTTTAGCAAAAATAAAAGCTGGATAGTGAATAAACCTACTGGACTTTCTGTTATATGAAATATATTTACAATTTGACACAATGGAATGAAGTGCTGCTGATATATTTTTAACATCTCGGTGTCATAGGCCTTCTTGTCAAGTGTTATTTTTATAATAGCTGTTTTACTCTTCATTACCACTTGCAGAAAATTTTAAGTTTTGGACAGTTAGCGGCAACTGGACGCTTCAGTAGTTCTATGTTGGAGCACTGTAACCTCCTATTATTAAAAAAAAATTATAACCACAATATTTAAAGCATTACAAGCCTACTTGGATGAAATTGCAAGGGTTAAAATCTGCACTTCTTCAACATTTAGTTTCAGATTTAGCTTCATAGATGGGAGAAATGTCATGATTATTTCAAACCAAATCTGAAACTCAAATCCTGACAACTACAGAGAGGGAAGACTCAAGGCAACATCTATGCATGCCCATATCACCTCTACAGAACTGGATGCTTATCACCATCAGGGATTAAATATAGACAGCTCTCCAGAATGGTCTTCCAAAGCTACATGTAAGATTAGACGCATGATGCACTATTGCACTGACAGTAATTGATGTGAACAAGTCTAAATCTGTGCTTCATACACAATGGTGTGGTTTGTGAACTTCATAAAGATGATTGATCAGCCCTTAAAGAAGGATATAAAAGCGTTGGAAGTAGTTGAGAGAAGGTTTACCGCACTAAGACCTGGAATCGGTCAGTTGTCTTATGTAGAAAGGTCGGATAGATTAAGCACGTATCTGCTGGAGTTTACAAGAGTAAGAAGGCAATTGATTGAAAAATAAGGTCTTGAGGGGTGGATGTGGAAAAGATATTTCCTCTTGTGGGAGAATGTTGTCGAGAGGTACTTTGAAAATAAGGGTCGTCCATTTGAAAAATGAATTAGATAATAATTTTTTGCTCAGAGGATCAACTCTATTCGTCAAAAGGCAGTGGAAGCGGTTTCTGAATATATTAAGGAAGAGGTGGACAGACACTTGTTAAGCAAAAGGGGTGGAAACTTATTAGGGTAGGCAGAATTGTGGAGTAATCAGATCAGCCATGATCTTACTGAATGGCGTCCCAAATCTAAGGAGCTGAGTGGCTCCTAATTTCTAAATTTGTTCTCCTACATTATTGATCAAACTGTAGCTTGTATCCATTAGTAATCAGATGCCAGAAGATGACACAAGACTAGATGCATAACAAAAAACAAAGGAAAAACTCACAATTAAAAATAATTAGCACATACTCTTTCACAGTTCTAATGCATATCATTTACAGTTGCAGTGCACTTCCCACTGATCAAAATTCTAAAATGTATTTCTACTTTGGCTTTCACAGAATGGTGCATAGCAACTTGGAGGTAAAGGGTGAAATAAATTGGAAGAAGACAAGAGAGGGTTAGAAAATATTTTAGCAGACAGGGTTGGAAGTTCCTGTACCAGGATGGAATAGAAACATAGAAACATAGAAAATAGGAATATGAGAAGGCCATTCAGCTCTTCGAGCCTACTTCACCATTCAAAATAATAATGGCTAATCATCCAACCCAACACCCTGTCCCTGTTTTCTCCCTATGCCCTTTGATCCAAAGAACAAATAGAGAACAAAGAACAATCCAGCACAGGAACAGGCCCTTTGGCACTCCATGCCTGCTTTGACATATTTTGCCCTTCCACACTAAAACTGTCCTCACTTACAGGATCTGTATCCCTCTATTCCCTTCCTATTCATGTATTTGTCCAGGTATTTCTTGAATGCTGCTATTGTGTCTGCTTCCACCACCTCCTCTGGCAGTTTGTTCGAGGCACTCACTACCCTTTGTGTGAAAAACTTGCCTTGCACATCTCTTTTGAACTTCTGTCCTCCCCCTGTTGAATCTGAGTCCACTTCAGTAATTGACCCCCTCCACTCTGGGAAGAAACCTCATACTTGCCACTCTATCCATGCCATTCACAATCTTATCAACTTCCATCAGGTCGCCCCTCAACCTCTTGCGTTCTAATGTAAACAAACCCAATCTTGCCAACCTTTCTTCATAGCTAAAATCCCCCATACTAGGCAATGTCCTGGTAAACCCTTTCTGTACCTTCTCCAAAGCATCCACATCCTTCTGGTAGTGTGGTGACAAGAATTGTATGCAATATTTGAAGTGTGGCCCAACTAAAGTTCTATAAAGCTGCAGCATAACTTGTCAATCCTGAACTCAATGCCCCTTCCAATGAAGGAAAGCATACCATAAGCCTTTTTTACTACCTTATCTACCTGCACTGCCACCTTCAGTGATCTGTGGACCTGCATAAACAGATCCATCTGCATATCAATACTCCTAATGGTTTTGCCATTCACTGTATAATTTCCATCTGTACTTGACCCATCAAAGTGCATCACCTCACATTTGTCCAGATTAAACTCCTTCTGCCATTTTTCTGCCCATACCTTCAACTGATCCATATCCTGCTGAAACCTCTGACAATCCTTCTCACTATCCACAACTCCACTCATTAAACCAGCTACATTTTCTTCCAAATCATTTATGCAGACCACAAACAGCAGAGGTCCCAGTACTGATCCCTGTGGAACACCACTAGTCAAAAACTTCCAATCCAAAAAGCATCCTTCCAATGTTACCCTGCGGCTGCAATGATAAAGCCAGTTCCGTATTCATCTTACCAGCTCACCCCTGATACTATGTGACTTCATCTTTTGTACCAGTCAGCCATGAGGGGCCTTGTCAAAAGCTTTACTAAAGTCCATGTAGACAACATCAACTGCTTTTCCCTCATCAATCAACTTCATCACCTCCTCAAAAAACTCAATCACGTTCGTGTGATATGATCTGCCCTGCATAAAACCTTGTTGCCTATCACCAATAAGTCCATTTGTTTCAAAATGCATATAGATCCTGTTCCTGAGAATCTTTTCCAATAATTTCCCTACCACCGATGTGAGACTCACAGGCCTGTAATTTCCAGGATTATGCCTGTTACCTTTCTTAAACAATGGGATGACATTGGCTATACCATATCTAAGATATATATCTAAGAACTATATCTAACTCTTTCTTGGAAACATTCAATGTTTTGTCCTTAATTGTTTTCCCTGGCTGAGAAATGGAGGGGAAGGGGAAAAGAGTTAGCATTTCAGAGCTGTGGTAAGGAGAGCTGGGCCAATTGGAAATTGAAGACAAGAATACTGATCTGACTCAAAAGAAAATGTAGCCATATCAGAAAAGAATGTGGAAGCAGATACCTGTTTAAAAGACTTGGGCTGAAAAGAATCCAAATAGATGTCAGTGTTTCTCATGACACCTCAATCTGTTTAGACTGTCTTCAGCATCAACATTTTGAGGAAACTTCAGATCTGGATCCAGCATCTTATGACATCACAAAACACAGCTTGTCCAAAGTGTCACCATGTATGACAACAATGGCACTGAATTGGCCATCATCTCAGTCTTGGGACTTTCTAACAGAATCTTCCCAATCAAACACCTCTCACTTGCGTAACACTCAAGCAGAACATTTTTTGTAGTAGGCCAAAGAGTAGCTACAGTAAATAGTTTACTAACACAATCAACAACCATGGCAATAAGGGGCTCTAGTTAGGTTTTTGAAATTGCTTGAAATTACTTTGGGAGAGTAAATTGACCATGTCGACTTCATAGTTCATTTTTCTGGGTGTGTGGAACTTAGATGTCTATGGCTAGGAAGCCTTTGAGAATAAAAGCACTTTGACCTGAACCCTCCACAAAAGTCTCCAACACAGAGTTCAGGATAAAATCTTGCCCAGATTGGGGCTTAACTGCAAATGCACCTTGGAAATTTAATATTGGCCAATACCTGATCAAAGTGAGTAATTAAGCAACATAACTCAACTACTTTGACCTTCTCCACAAGGCTTGGTTGAGACTCTTGGGTGTCTAAGAAGAAAAGGTCACAAGGATAACATTGTGTTGCAGTGATGATCAAAATGTAAGCGGTATATGGTCCCACAATCTGAAGTTTGTAAATTGTACTAGGCTAGCAGGTGACTAGTAGGGAGGCTAGCAGGTGGCAAATAGAATTTAACCCAAAAAAGTGTGAGGTAATACATTCAGGAAGGTTTAACCAAACAAGGGATTACACAATAAATGGCAGGACCCTGGAAAGTATTGAAGATCAGAGGGACCTTGGTGTACATATCCACAGATCCTTGCAGGTAGTGGGGCAGGTAGATAAGGTGGTTCGGAAGACATATAGGATGTTTGCCTTTATAACTTGAGGCATGGAGCAAGGAGGTTGTGCTGGAATTGTATAAAATGCTGGTTTGGCCACAACTGAAGTACTGCAAGCAGTTTTGGTCGCCACCTTATCGGAAGGATATGTCTGCACTAGAGGGGGATGTGAGGAGATTCACAAGTATGCTACCTGGGTTGGAGAATCTGGGTCATGACGTAAGATGGATCAGCTGACACAGTTTTCCTTGCAGCAGCAATACTAATGTTGAGCTTTCAATCAGGTCTGAGGCTCAGATTCAATATAATGTGGAGCTGGAGGAGCACTGCAGGTCAAGCAGATTCAGAGGAGCAGGAAAGTCAATGTTTTGTGTTTACACCCTTCATCAGGACTTAGGAGTGGGAAGGGAGCTCAAAAATAAATGTGGGTGTGGGGCTGGGGGAAGGTAGGTGAGATGGCGATAGCTGGATGCAGGTAGAGGGGTAGTGGATATTGGTCAGAGGAAAAGGTGGGGTGAATAGGTGGGAGATAAGATGAACAGGTAGTGTCAGGTCAAGGAGGCAGGGATGAGAGGGAGGGTTGGCCATGGGATGAGGCTGGGGTGGGTGGGGAGATTTTAAAACTGGTGAATTCTATGTTGAGGCCATCAGCTGTAGGCTCCCAAGGAGGAATATGAGGTGTTGTTCCTCCAGTTCGCAGGTGGCGTCATTGTGACACTGGAGGAGGCCCAGGATGAACATGTCACCCAGGGAGTGGGAGGGGGAAGTTAAAATGGTTGGCAACTGGAAGGTGGTGTTGGTTATAACATACAGAGCAGAGATTCTCCACAAATTGGTCACTGAGTCTGCGCTTGGTCTCACTGATGTGGAGGAGGCCACATCGGGAGCAACAGATACAGTAGACCAAGTTGGAGCACGTACAGGTGAACCCGTGTCGGATTTGGAAAGATTGTTTGGGGCCTTGGATGGAGGTAAGGGGTGAGGTGTAGGGGCAGGTGTAGCACCTCCTGCGGTTGCAGGGAAAGGTACTGGGTGTGATGGGGTTGTTGGGAAATGTGGAGCAACAAGGGAGTCACAGAGTGTGTGGTCCCTATGAAAGGCAGATAGAAGTGGGGAGGGAAATACCTCTTTGGTGGTAGGGTCTGATTGCAGGTGGCAGTAGTGGTAGAGGTTGGTGGGGTGGTATGTGAGGACCAGAGGGACTCCGTCCTTATTTTTGTTCAGGGGAGGGGGGTTGAGGGCAGAGGTGTGGGAAATGGAAGAGATGCGGTTGAGGGCATTATGAATCAATGGAGGGAGGACGTTGCAGTCCTTGAAGTAGGACGACATCTGGGATATCTGGGAGTGGAACTTTCCATATGGGGAGCAGATGCAGTGGAGGCAGGGGAATTGGTGGTAAGGGATCACACTCTTGCTGGAGGATGGGTGAGAGGAGGTGTAGTCAAGGTAGCTATGGGAGTCAGTGGGTTTGAAATAGATGTCGGTGCTGAGGTGGTTCCTGGAGATGGAGATGGAGAGGTCCAGGAAGGAGAGGGAGGCATCGGAGATGGTCCAGATGAATTTGAGGTTTGGTTGAAAGCTGTTAGTAAATTTGATGAACTGTTCATGGGAGCATTAGGCAGTGGTGATACAGTCATCAATATAGTGGAGGAAGAAGTGAGGGATGGTGCCAGTGTAATGGCGGAAGAGGGATTGTTCCATGTATCCTACAAAGAGGCAGGCATGGCTCAGACTCATGTGGGTTCCCATAGCCACGCCTTTAGTTTGTAGGAAGTGGGAGGAGTTAAAGGAAAAGTTGTTGAGGGTAAGAACAAGTTCCGTTAAGTGGATTAGAGTACCAGTGGAAGGGGACTAGTTGGGCCTGCGGGAGAGGATGAAGCGGAGGGCTTTTAGGCTGTCTGCCTGGGGGATATAAGTGCACAGGGATTGGATGTCCATGGTGAAGATGAGGTGTTGGGGGCCAGGGAATTGAAAGTCCCAGAGGAGGTGGGGTGTCCAGAACGTAGGTGAGGATTTCCTGCATCACAGGGGAGGAAAACAGAGTTGAGGTAAGCGGAGATGGCTTCACTGGGTCAGGAGCAGGCAGAGACAATGGGTCAACCAGGGCTGTCAGGTTTGTGGATTTTGGGAAGGAGATAGAAACGGTCAGTGTGGGGTTGGGGAATGAATAAGTTGGAGGCTGCATGTGGGAGGTCTCCTGAGGTGATGAGGTTATTGATGGTCTGGGAGATGATGGTTTGGTGATCAGGGGTGGGGGTCATAATTGAGGGGACGGTAGGAGGAGGTGTCGGAGAGTTGGTGCCTGGCCTCAGTGATGTAGAGGTCAGTACGCTATATCACCACTGCACCCCCTCCTTATCAGTGGGTTTGATGGTGAGGTTGCGATTGGAGCAGAGGGAGCAGAAGGCTGTGCGTTCGGTGGGGGAGGGGTTGGAGTGAGTGAGAGGGTTGGAGAGATTCAGGCAATTGATGTTGAGACGGCAGTTGGAGATGAAGAGGTTGAGGGAGGGTAGGAGGCCATGGGGTGGTGTCCAGGAGGATGGGGTTTGTTGGAGGTGGGAGAAGGGGTTGGCAGAGGATGGGTTAGACTCACGGTCAAAGAAATACTATGGGCTCGGAATACTATGGATCAGCTTCCTATAGTTCCCAATTCCAACTAAACTATTCAAGAGTATCTAAATTCCTCAAATCTTCAGTTTCCTGTTGATAATGGTGAAATCCAAATGTTTCTGTTGCAATTGCCAAGATGCCCTTGTCTGCACAGGAGCAACCTCGTGTGGATGAGACTGGATGTAATATCATGATGTACACCAAAATAAATTCTTCCCCTAAGCGTAGTGGTGAGAAAAAATAACTCAAAGAACTGTGGATGCTGGAAATCAGAAATAAAATCAGAAATTGCTGGATAAACTTAGTAGGTCTGACAGCATCTGTGGAGAGAAAGCAGAGTCAATGTTTTGGGTCCAGTGACCCTTCTTCTGAACTGAGGTGGTAGAGATAACATCATTTTTGCATTTTCATAATTGTGTTTGAAATTGTCTTCCGCTTTTCATCTATACAATTTATTCCCAGATGAGGTGTTGAAGAGTTCTTTTGATGTCACACTAGCAATGAATGAGAGCACTGTGAAGTTCTTCACGTGAGCAGAAAGGGCTTCATTTTTTGAAGTCTGTGCTTTAACCATTCCCCAGGGTCCAAAGGGTAAGAAAGGAAAGCAGAAAAAGAGAATGGGAATATCAGTTCATTTGTTTTCCTCCCTGAGTTTTTGATGGTTCAGTTTCTGAAGATTTTTCTTTGGTTAGTCTTCATTGCTTTTGCCGTCAACTCATCAGTATGATACCCAGGTACCAGCGGTTGTCAGAGCCAACATCCCAGTTTATGGATGTGTGTCTTCTAAAGGAAAGATAATGGTGTGCATATACCCCCACTTCATCAAAATGTGCAAAGAACGGTCTTGGAGTTTGATGTCTTTGGTGAAAATGTCATGGGTTGGAGGAGTAGTCTGAATCATTAATGGGTAGAATGAAAGGCTTTGGGGGAGGTGTAACATACAGGGTTAATGGTTGTTACTCTAGAGTTCTTCATCACTGGTGTCAGATGATGTTACTTCACTTGAAACTGGGGCCTGAAGAAAGATGGTTCCAATAGAGTCCTGTTGACCATGTCTGTGGGTATAGTTCCTGTCCTCATCCGTCAAAAGCATTCACATCAGCAATGGTCATTCCAATAATGACTAGTATCATCTTTTTATTGGGCTAGGACATGCTAGCTTGCCTGTTCCTTTCTGGTTAGCTCCTGTGACCTGCATAATCTATTTAACTGAAGTGACTGTCAAAACTGAATAGCTGACAGTGTGAAAGCAGTGAGATATAAGTGTGAGGCTTGCGGCAATGTGAGTTGTGGTGAAGTGTATGAACGTCAGCTAGGTGTCCTGATTAATGGAGAGCATTAGTGAAGGGGTCTGGTGTTTTCAGAATCAGCTGATGCTATTCTTACAGTAGATTGGATACATCATTAAACAGTGCATTCACTGATCTTCCTATGTAAGAGATCATTGAACTTCATGTGGCACTGAATTCATGTCCTTCAGGATTAACAGCTGGTATTGAACTATCTGTTCCCACAGCCTTCTGACCATATCTGAAGATTTCCTTCACTGAATCTCCTCCATTAACCTTCAGCAAAGCATCTAAAATGCTTGGTGACCACTCTATACTCTGTTGTGCAATTCCTTACTTTCATGCAGGTCAGATTTTCTTCAAATAAAATTCTCAGCAGCTGCTCCAACCATATTGCATGTCCTCTGTGCATGGTGTAGGATAGCTTTAAGTGGCACCAGTCAATCAACAACACTGTTAGTGCTGTCTGGATGCAGAGTTCATTCAAGTGAAAAGATAACATGAGGTTAGCATGCTGCTTGCTTTACTATCATCAGGCGCTGATTAATCAGTTATGCCAATCCTTGTACCTGTTTTCAGGGGCAATCCAATGTTGCCCCTCGTTTCTCCAGCCCTTTCAAGTGAAGAGTAGACATACATGAACATATAAATTAGGAGCAGAAGTAAGCCATTCAGCCTTTTAGGGCTGCTTCGCTAGTCAATAAGATCATAGCTGATCTATTTCTGTATCTCTAAATTTGATTATAAAATTCACTATTTTTCAAGGGAAAATGTCTTCCATTATTACTGGAGCAGTCATAAAATGCACAGCAGTTTAAAGCGTGCTTTAGCAAAATACAGCCTATATTGCTTTGAAAACACATATTCCTGCTAAATTGGCCATACAATTTTATTGTCTCACATCAAATCTACATTTAAAATGTACTAAGTCAAATTGTTGAAGAGTTTGTACATTAGCTTGTCTTGTAGACCCTGGTCTGAAACCAATTAATGCATTTCATTTGCAGTAGTTCTTTAAGCAACAGTGAAAATTACAAGTCTTTTCTCTGCAGCTGTTATTTGACCCATGATAAAACAACCTATCACAACTTTAGTCACTATTTCTATGTGATGGGTTTGCCCTATCTGTTCTGTCTGGCTTATAGTCAACTAGCCAGCCACAGACTATAGCCCTCTAAAATCATGCAACACTGAGTTCATGACATCACCTCCCAGAAAACTCTAACCTTCACAATCAATAATATTTGTAACCTGTAAGTGCACAGTTGAGTGGAACACAAGCTATGCCCTATCCTCGTTAACCAGATTGAGCTCTGATATTACAATGTACTTCCCTCTGTCTGGTATGATCAATTTTAATTTCCTGACCAGGAATGAAACAACACAGGCTTCAGACTTCTAAAGGGCGTTATAGATTTCTATGTTTGCAGCGCAAAGGAAAAGATTAATTCATTCAGTTGTTCAAGGAAAGGATATATTTAAACTATTATTTTTGTCCTTATCCTTAATCCATTTTAGACCATTTTTATTGATAGTCCAGGTTATAAAACTAAACTTTATTTGGCGACTCACAATGTTTTTTTGTTAAAGCATCTGTGTGTGATTGAAATCAAAGTTGAAATTTTGTGTTCTTTAATCAATTTCACGTTACAAGATAATCAATTCAAATAGCTTCTGTCCAAGTTTTAAAAAATAACGAAAAAGAGACTAGCTATTTGGCTGATTGTGAAGCACTTCCATTACATGCAGGTTTTAATTAAGCCAATCTCTTTCGTTTCAATTTGCCTACTGCTCATTTTGTGGAACAAAAACATTTCTGTTTACCAAAGACATCCATAAACTGTACAAGTGAAGTAAATATTTTTCCTTTATTAGCTTCCCAGAATAAACTGAAAATTTCTAACATGCATATATTTATAAATTATAGTTATGTCTGGAAACAGAAATAAAGAGAGCCTGTATAAAACTAATCAGATTCCAGAATACAATTTGATAAAACTTAGCAGAACAGCTGGCTATGCATTTCCATCTACATCAAGATAGATTTTATTCCAAAACAGCAGTCATCAATCATTACCTCATTACTGGAGTGTCATTTGGACTTAGTCTAAATATATTTTGGCTTATTGCCATTCTAAAATGCTCAATGAAAGATCCTTAAGGCTCTCTATGAGATCAGCTAATGTTACATACATACAATGCATCATTAAAAGAGCTTTAATGGTACTATAGCTTAATAAATAGTGCTGTTTAAGCAAGGTTAACACTGTTCCAATGGTGTAGCATTTCTCATGTGGTATGATTATGTGGTATTTTCAGCTTATACTGTTAAAAAAAATAAATAGCTGTGGGAGGGAAAGTTATTTTATGCGCAAAATAAATAGCGATTTTACTCATTTTGAAAAAGATTTAAAGCTTGAATTGCTATCCCTTCAAATGGCAGCATATAAGTCAACCAGCAAAGTCTCAGAAGATCCCTCCAAAAATGGGTGTCAAATTGCATGCCAAGTATAACACTGAATCACTGACATATGTGTGGATGGTTACCATATCATTGACATCCAATGCAAAGAGTAATTATTTCATAAACAAACACAATTTTGCAACACTGACCCTAACAGTTGCTTGATTCCTTGCACTGAGTTATAAGACAAATAAAATGTGCACTTCTGGGGCAGATATGGACGATGTACAGCAGACATCTCAAATCCACTGCGAAAACTGTCTCCGCAAAAGCCTGCAAACTCACTGGCAGGACAAGCACTGATAATATCAGTGACCTCTTGCAGGTCAACATCCCCATTATTGAGGCACTCGTTCTCAGCTGCACTGGGCAGGCAACACGGCCTACATGTCTGATATGAGACCTCCAAAGCAAGCTATCTACTCTGAGCTTAGACATGGCAAGTGGTTACCAGGAGGGTAAGAAGAAACACTTCCAGGGCATCCTCAAAGTTTCTCCAAAAAAATGCAACATCTCCACCAACTTGTGGAAAGCCTAATCCAAGGCCCAATTTGGAAAAGAAGCACCATGAAGGAGCCAACCATTTCCAGTAGGTCCAACAAGCCCAGATGGAGGTGAATTGCAAACAGCAGAATGAGCATATGAAAACCCAGGCCTCCCACTGACCCACTACATTACCTGTGGCATGGATATGGTCCTAGCACTGAACTATTTAGTCACCTGAGGATCACAACTTCAGAGTGGAAGAAAGTCGTGCTTGACTCCAAGAGACTCCTGAAGAAGATAATGATGAAATTGAACCAGCAATACAGAGGCTCTGAATCCGAATTCCAACGCAGAATGTTACAGAATTGATTTGAATAAGTCAAATGATTTGTGAACCAGAAAATGGCCATGGGTTATTGTATAACTCTGCAAATGTTCATTAATGTTCTTCAAGGAAAGGAATTTGTGACATATGTACCTAGCCATGGTAATTAAAAATGGAGTATATTGCCCTCACTAGCTAATTTTACATAGAACAGAAGACAGTGGAGAAAAACGTAGTTAACATTTGAGGGCCACATCTGTTCATCATGGTCATCAGCCTGAAGCATTAACTCTATCTGTCCTCACAATGGCTGTCTGAGCTGCTGAGTATTTCCAGCACCTTCTGTTTTTATTTCAGGTTTCAAACACCGGCAGCATTTTGCTTCTGTAGAAGATCACTTCAAACTGACATCTACTAACTTGTTATGATTGTGACATGCAATCCAATGGCCTCAAAGATCAGGTTGTACAACCTCATAGCAAAAACAAATAAGTGAATAATTTTACTGCAGTGCGATATTGAATTTCAAATATTTGGTTTAACGAATAAGGAAGACCTAGGATCTAGAATTCCTTCACAAGTTGCTCCACAATGATGGCCTGGCTATTGCTGACAGCTTTAAATCTAAAGTTGTGATAAACTTGAATATTCTTACCATTTTGGAATTTGTATGTTTAAAATAGGAGCAGATGGATGTGTGAAGTCCTGTGGAGATTTCCGTTAAATCAGAAATTATTTTGGAATAGTGTCCTCAGTACATCATTTCTAAGAAATCCTGTGATTCAGTTCAGTACCTAGCAGGATAAAGGCCAAGGGCCATTAGTTGTGATTTTAGCTTCTGATCAGAAGAAACTGGAGTTCAGTTCAGAAGGGAGAACAGTTTCTTTCTCGCAGGAGAAGCAAGTTTTCAGTTCAGAAGAGATTAGCCATTCTTGCTGAGAGGTCGAAGGTTATGAAGACTCTAAGCTATGAGAATTTGTATAGAAGTTTTCATGTTGTCAGAACTGAAGAAAAGGTTTAGACTACCAATCCAAAAAGGACAACTAGGAAGAAAGTGTAAAACTGCCTCTACAGTGCTATAGGAAAACTGTGTGGGGTCCGTACAGTGTGCTATTACAGAGTTGAGATAAGAATGATGCATCTTTGGGACTTATGTATCAATAACAGATATTGCTAGGAAACATGTTGAAATTTTGCCTTGCTGTTATTCTAAGATCTTTCTAAAGTGCTGTATACGTAACCTATGCTTGTGTTTTTTTTATGTAATAAACATGTGTTCCTATATTAAAGAACATGTGCAGCCTCATGTAACTATGCTTAAGGTACCAACCACCTCAGTGACTAATTGCAAAAAATAAACTTATGATATACTGAGCAAGGTTTAATTCTGGGAGAAGACTTGATCAGTGATACAATCAGCTGGGTTCATTACAAAGTGTAAAAGTTATCTCCAAGTCATCCTTTATAAACACATGGAGAGTCCTTGACACTGATCCAGCTCCCTCAGAGCCAGCTCTCAGAGTGAACAGAATGTCTGGCAGAATGTCTGACACTCCTGTTCTTATCTGGCAGCCAGGGCTCCCTGATTGGACCAGATTAACACACAGCAGGCTAGTCATGAAGGTTAGGTCGCATGGGATCCAGGTAGAGCCAGCTAACTGGATTCAAACTGGATTGATGGTAGGAAGCAGAGGGTGATGGTTGAAGGTTGTTTTTCAGACTGGAAGCCTGTGAGTAGTGATATGCCAAAGGGTTCGGTGCTGAGACCTTTGTTATTTGTCATTTACGTAAATGATCTGGATGTGAATGCACAAGACATGATTAGTAAGTTTGCAGATGGTACAAAATTAGGAGGTATTGTTGATAGCAAAGAAGGTTATTAAAAATTATAGATGGATCTTGATCAGATGAGAAAGTGGGTTAAGGATTGGCAAATGTAATTCAATTCTGATAAGTGTGAGGTGTTGTACTTTGGAAAGTCAAATTAAGGTAGGATTTATACAGTAAATGGTAAGGTCCTGAGGTGTGTTGTGGAACAGAGGGACCTAGGAGTACAAGTACACAGTTCATTGAAAATGGTGTCACAGGTAGACAGGGTGGTGAAGAAGGCATTTAGCATGCTGGCCTTCATCGGTTGATGCATTGAGTGTGGGAGTTGGGACATTATGTTCCAGTTGCATAAGTCATTGGTGAGGCTGCACTTGGAGTATTGCGTACAGTTTTGGTCACACTGTTATAGGACAGACATTGTTAAACTGGAAAGTGTGCAAAGAAGACTGACGAGGATGTTGTTAGGACTAATAGGCCCGAGTTATAGGGAGAGGTTGGCCAGGATAGGACTTTATTCCTTGGAATGTAGAAGATTGAGGGATGACCTTATTGAGTCATATAAAATCATGAGGGAACATAGATAGGATGAATGCGTATAGTCTTTTTCACAGGGACAGGGAATTGAAAACTAGAGGGCATAGGTTTAAGGCGAGAGGGGAAAGATTTAAGAAGGACCTGAGGGGCAATTTCTTCACGCAGAGAGTGGTGTGTATATGGCATGGGCTGCCAAAGAAAGTGGTTGAGGCAGGTATAATAGCAACATTTAAAAAACATTTGGATAGGTGCATGGATGGGAAGGGTTTAGAGGGATATGGACCAAATGTGGGCAATTGGAACTAGCTGATTGGGCACCATGGTGCAGCATGGACCAGTTTGGGCTGAAGGGCCTGTTTCCATGCTGTACTACTGTATGACTCTATTAACAGACCCAATCAGGGAACTCATATTCTATGAGTTCCACCTGCTATCTCTCTATAATCACTACATCCCATCCCGTCTGAATTGGAGGACATAGGCCAGTTTATTTTTGTAGCTTCTCCTGGGCCATTTTAGCACCTGGTCAGGTTCCTCCAATTCTGCCTCTGATATGGATGTCATGTAATACACAGTAGCTTGCCTCTTGCCTGGAGCATCTCAAAAGAAAGTTATTCTCTTCTTCAGGTGGCAAAGGCGTCGAGATAGTGACATCTGCCACATCCATCTCATATTCCAAGGTATCTTCACTGTTTGGTGGAAAGGGAGAACCAATAGGTTTTGGAAGAGTGTTGCTGAGGAGTCAGGCATGTTTTGCTCCTGCACTGTTTGTGGGTTTGCAGCTTTCATGTGGTCCACATGTTTGTTCAGGGCCGTCGTACCGACCGAATATTGGGTCCAGTTTTGGTCTCCTTCTCTGAGAAAGGACACTCTTGCTCTCAAGAGAGTGCAGCAAATGTTTACCAGGCTGATTCCGGGCCGGCGGGTCTGACGTATGAGGAGAAATTGACCAGGTTGTGATTGTTTTTGCTGGAGTGAGGGGGGATCTCATAGAGACTTACAAAATTCTAACAGGATTAAACAGGGAGAATGTTCCCAATAGTGGGTGTGTCCAGAACCAGGGGTCACAGTCTGAGGACTCAGGGTAGACCTTTTAGGACAGAGGAGAGGAGACATTTCTTCACCCAAAGAGTGGCGAGCCTGTGAAATTCATTACCACAGGAAGTAGTTGATGTCAAAACTTTGAATGTGTTCAAGAGATGGCTAGATATAACACTTGGGGTGAATGGGATCAAAGGTTATGGGGAGAAAGCAGAATGAGGCTATTGCGTTGGACGATCAGCCAAGATCGTGATGAATGGCGGAGCAGGCTCGAAGGGCCGAATGGCCTCCTCCTGCTCCTATTTTCTATGTTTCTATGTTTCTATGAAACTTTACACGTCACTGGACCTGACCTCATGTTGAACATGCTTCTTATCCATGCAGAGCCATTCCTGTGATTCCTACTCTAAACGTCATCTCTTGAAGTAAACTTTCTGTTTCATTTAATGGAGTCTGGTGTCAAGCACTGTGTTCCTGATGCTGTTAATGCACCCCACTTCCCCCACAAGGTCCAGGAAGATCGGATTTAACCTGATGTAAAGTCTTCTCCGACTTAGCAACCCTGCTGAAGCTATCCCTGTTGGTGTATGAGGAGTGGTGCTATAATCAAACAGGAACTGGGATAGTTTGGTATCTAGTGAGGCTATTTATTTAAACCTGCTTTCAAATTTTAGACTGCTCTTTCTGCCAGACCATTCGATGACAGATGATATGGATCTGTCTTGGTATGTCAAATGCCATTCGACTTCAGGAAATAATCAAATTCCCTACTGGTAAACAATGACCTGTTATCTGTGACTAATGCTTCCAGGAGCCTGTGTAATCCAAAAGACGATGACCTGTTATCTGTGACTAATGCTTCCAGGAGCCTGTGTAATCCAAAAGACGCGTGCAATTTTTCTATCATAGTCCCCATGTTTGAGGAATGGACACTATGCATGTCCAGCCACCTTGAGTGGGCATCCACAATGCCTAAGAACACTAAGCCCATGAAAGGACCTGCACGGTCGACATGTAACTGAGTCCAGGATTTACCTGGCCATTCCCACAATACGGCTGGCAGTAATATTTATCCTTTTTGGCATTATGGGCATTGCCGCAAACCTGCGGCTATGTCTGCAGCCAATCCTGGCCACCAGAAATAACTTCTCATCAATATCTTCATTTTGGAGACCCTAGATGTCCTTGGTGAAGTTCAGCCAGCATCTGGCAGTGACCTTTGCTCGGGACAATCACTCTTACTCCCCGTAATAATATGCTGTCCTCTACTGGGAGGGACTGGGTAATTATCCAGCTGTGAAAAGCTGTTTAAAATCCCCACAAAGGTGAACCGACCCATCGGGCTTCACAATCAGGCTGCCCTTTCTGCAAACTGGACTGGTTTGATAATTCCTTTGCTTTCCAGCCTTCTGATTCTGCCTCTACTTTTGTCTGTACAGCAAATGGCACTGGACAAGCCTTGCAGAATCGTGAAATTGTTTCCTGGTCAGCACGCAAAGTGGCTTTGGCTCCTCTGATAGTCCCTGAAACTTGCTGAAAAATTTCTGCATATTTAATTAGGACTTCACGCAGGGTGTGCACTCTCTTGGATATTGGCCGATAAGTTCTCTTACTCAGTTTAGATCTAGTGGGACTCTTGCTGTCTCATGTCCACATACTGGCAGTGATTACAATGACTTGCCGGCTCAGATCCTGACAAAAATTTTAACTGTTTGGCTGAGGCTTGGCTTTGTTTTGGGGTTTTGCTGTGGGCTGACCTGGAGTCCCTCTGTTCAGGACACGTCCTGACTGAGGTTGTACAATTGCCTTCACCGACGTGGCGTTCCCCAAGCTCTGTCGGACTGACAAGGATGTCCACTTCCACTGGCATACCCTGCAACTCATAAACTCTATTTGCTGTATTTCCCAATGATAAAGCCAGTTGTATTGCCTGTTTGAAGTCTAGTGAGCTTCAGCTAGTAGGCACTTTGCATGGTGACATCATTGATCCCACACTCATTGTACTGAAATAACTCCACAGAGGCCTATATCCTGTCACCAAGTCACCCGTTATTTACACGTGGATAGTCCTTGACACTGATCCAGCTCCCTCAGAGCCAGCTCTCAAAGTGAACAGGATGTCTGGCATTCCTATTCTCAACTGTCAGCCAGGGTTCTCTGATTGGACCAGATTAACAGCCCCATTCAGGAAACTAATTTTCGGTGATATCTATCTGGCTGACCTCGTGACAATCACTACAAGTGGTAACCCCAAGTGCAATCATCAACAGCTTTAGCATTATCAGTTGATTGGAAATGAAAACCGGCATAACGTTGGTTTTGATACTCTTGGAGAAATTCATAGGATAGATAAGCTCTGTTTCAAATTTCTCCTAAAGTTATGTAAGTTTTCATTTCCAAACAACTAATGCCTGTTAAATGGATCTGGTGTTATGAAAAGGTTACATTGTTCTTACTCAAACTTTGTTTTCAACTTTAGATTCACATTTCAGTGACACTAACTTAAGTGTTGTTACTGGTTACTGAATAATTCAGTTGCTAAAGTAAATCCATTACAGACAGATGTAACAACAAATATAAACCATTCAATAAGGCCGCTGATCTAGAAGAGTGGCCTGATCCCAATGCTCATCTTCAATTCCTGCCAGAAACAAAGTTGTACTTTTCTCTAGAAGTATGTCCCAGCTCACATCCAATAAGTTCTACTCTCTGACTCTTTTAGTAGCCAAATACGTGCACCTGGGATATGCTTCTTAAACATGTTAGCTTTGTTCTCTCCCTTTCAAAAGCATCTTCAAATCTTGTGGACTTTGCCCTCCAATCCTCCCCATTACTTTCAAAAGTAATTCCCTGTTGGTGTCTGTGCTTTACCTCTAAACTCCCCTGGGAAAGTTTCTAAAGCAATCATGGCATAATTAAACATTTCCAATTAGGAAATACATTTTGGTAATTAGATTGTCTTTTCTGATTTAAAAACACATTAAGTGGCATTATAATACCTGAAAGAAACTGACAAGAATATAGCTTTGCATGAGCTGAAATCAAGGATTGTGCTTTCTGTCCAGGATTCACTCCCACTGCAGAAAACCACTTGGTCTCCATTCAACACCTTCCTACATCATTGAATTGAGGAAGTCAATTCAGCGTATTAGGGAATTGATCCACTGCCAACAAACTATGAAACCTTACTGCCATGGTCTAACAACCAATTCTGACATGTAAAAATTAAAAAAAAAGAATTGCTTCTGGTTGTGAAACTACCAAAATCACTTTGGTTCAAAATAGAAGGTAAACCTAAAAATCGAGCCTGAAATTCTCTCCACGTGATCACTTTATAGCATAGTAGATCATGTACCCAAAAAAATGGCACCATTATCTGTTGCTATGCAACTGACATGCTATTATTTGTATCTATGTAAATGCATGCAAATTTGTGAGCTAGCACATTGAGACTTTTGTGCAGTAGGGCATTTAGAGAATAATATCAACTGCAAGATTCCTAATAACAGTTTTACAAAAAAGTACAGTTTTAGATTTAAAAATTCTGCATCCTGTAAGTGTGAAGTAAAAGCATATTGCAGCATTCTGTTTCATTTTATAATTGTTAGAGGAAAGTTGATAATACTGGAATTAGTAAAATAATGCACTCAACAACTTAAATAATGAGGAGTTTTCTGATTTGCTGTAATCATTAAAATTGGAAACAATGCCGAACATACATAATCTTCAAAAGTCTTGTGATATTCAGGTTGGCAAGCAACATGACACACTAAGTTATTCCCTGCTTTCAAGCTGTTGACGACATTATAGCCTAGTTGAATTAATTTAGTCCTAACGACCACCTTGTTGCAAGTCTTTATAAGTCACATCATTGCCACCGAACAGAATATTGCATTTGCTGCACAAAACCATTGGTTATTCAGCAAAAATCTATGCAAAACAAAATACAGATTATTTGACATTTAAACCAGCCTGAATAGATATGCACAAGATATAATGAAACAACATTGAAATAGGATTATGGGGCCAGATTTTGGCTACTGATGTAGATTGTTCAAGTTGGGAAATTTTCTGATTCACCAAACGCTAAAAGTACAAAATCACTCCACATGATATTCAGAACAACTGAAAATGCAAATACAAGGAGCACTCAGAGGCAGGCAAGTCCTGAGGTGGGTTGGTTGGAAGTCCATTCATGCTTCTCTGGGATGTGGTCCCAATTGTTTTATGAGATTTTAAACCTTAAAGTCCTCAAATCTCATACACTCTTAATAACCAGTCCCAGGTCCTCATATCCTAATGACAACTCATGTCATATACACCCCCTATAGCTCTCCTCCCACCCCTTCTCACACCTCCCACAACAATTTAATATCAATTTATCTGGTATCAATAATGGGCAGACCTCATAAGCCATGTGAAGATAAAAATAAACTTACAAAAATCTATTGCAGCTCATATTACCTTGATGGTAAAAGAAGCTTCCTGTAATTAAGAAAACCTGCCCACACAGTATATCACTTGTAAAAACAAACTTCTGCTCCCAGCCAAATGACATAAGAGCCTCTTGAAATTGTTTATCAAACTGAAAAGTTTAAACCCTCTGCTGGGATGAATGTAGCTTTTTAAAATCAGCCAAGCATTCATAATGACTACCAACTTCAGGAAATGTCAACAAAACAACTCTATTCAACCTGCTCCAATAGATGCTAAACCAGCTGAGCTGTCAATCAAAGCAGTCCAATGGAAGTTTTGAAACTAGTGACAGCTGTAGCCAGTACAATGAACAGAGGATTTTAAAATCTCAGATCGTTACAGTTAAACACAAATTATCCAATCTTCAGTTTTCATTTCCATCTACTCCATAAATTTGTTACTCTTCCCTGCACATTAAGACCCTTGCAGTACTGGGACTGTTTGAACACAGCATTACATTCAAACAGCCCTGCTGAGTTTGGGCTGTCTTTATGTACCCTTATACCCTTTCCCATTGGCAAAAACAGGATCTGGCAATAATGGGACAGCACTTGCACATCCACCCTTCCATTTAACTTGGCAGAGTCCTCCCAATTCAATAAACTTTCAGACCATAGAATCATATAGATGTCAGTGAAATTATAACTCATGATTTTGCTTCTGTAAGTGCAGTTAGGATTTATAATTTGCAAATAAAAGCAATGTAATACAGAGACAAGAGAGATCTGGCAGCATCTGTGGTGAAATAAACAAGAGTTAATGTTTCAAATCCAGCATGGTTCTTCCTTGGAACTGAAGGCAGCTGAAAAATGATGTTCTTTTATGCTGTGGGAAGAAGAGCAAGTGGAACAGATAGTGAGGGCATCTGAGTAATGGAAGTCCTAATGGTAGTAGAGGAGTGATTTAGATGCAGGATAGGTGATAACACTAGGTGTTAGTAGCGAAAGTAGGTCAGCTGCACTGAAAGAAAACCTAATCAAATAAGACATGGTGTGGGTTGGGTGGGTGGCAATAAGGGAGGTACAGACAAAAAGGAGGACAGTGTTCATGGACTGAAGTTGTTAAACTCATTATTGAGTTACTAAAGGGCTAAGCAGAAAATGAGGTGCTGTTCAGCCAACTTGTGTTGGGCTTCACTGGAGCATTGCAGCAGGCCGAGGACAGAAATGGCAGGATGCCAGCAGGTTGGTGTATTGAAATGCCAATTAACTAGAAGTTTGGAGTCATTCTTACAGACAGAGTGAGGTGTCCAGAAAAGGTGTCACCCAGTCTGCACTTTCTCTTGCCAATGACGAGGAAACCAGTTTGTGATCAGCAAATACAGTAAACTAGATTGAAAGAAGTACAAATAAATCGCTGTTTCACCCAAAAGGTGTGTATGGAGCCTTAGACAATGAGGAGGAGGTTCGTTTCATTTCATGGCTGTATATTAGTCCCTCTTAAAGAGGAATATAACATTCATCAGATGCCTGCATTTAGTGTGTCATTCTTATTTTTGAAGCATTAGACTTTGGTTGTTATATCTATTTGTATAGCAAACAAGATACTATTATACACCTGTCATAAAAACCCTCACTTCTGAACTAGTAACTCCTGTCATAGGAAGGATGTTGTGAAACTTGAAAGGGTTTAGAAAAGATTTACAAGGATGTTGCCAGAGTTGGAGGATTTGAGCTATAGGGAGAGGCTGAATAGGCTGAGGCTATTTTCCCTGGAGTGTCAGAGGCTTAGGGGTTACCTTATACAGGTTTATTAAGTAATGAGGGGCGTGGATAGGGTGTGAATAGGCAAGGTCTTTTCCCCAGTGAGGGGGAGTCCAAAATTAGAGGGCATAGGTTTAAGGTGAGAGGGGAAAGATTTAAAAGGGGCCTAAGAGGCAACCTTTTCACACAGAAGGAGGTGCGTGTATGGAATGAGCTGACAGAAGAAACAATGGAGGCTGGCACAATTACAACATTTAAAAGGCATCTTGATGGGTATATGAATAGGAAGGGTTTAGAGTGATATGGACCAAATGCTAGCAAATGGGACTAGATTTATTTAGGATATCTGGTCGGCATGGACAAGTTGGACTGAAGGGTCTGTTTCCATGCTGTGCATCTCTATGATTCTATGACTCTATGTAAGCCCTTTGAAATTTTATATGATTTTTAAAACAGTTGTGAGATCATTTGTGCTCCTAATGTGATTCGCACCTGTCATGTCCATTAATTTGATATCTGTCTTGGCTCAGCACATTTACCTCTGAATCAGAAGGACATGAGTTCAAGTTCCATTCAAGAGATTTGAGGACATAATCTAAACTGACATAGTGCAATACTGAGGAGCTGCTGCACTGCCTGATGTGATACCTTTCTCAAGTGAAATATTAGATTGGAACTAAAAGTAAAAACTGGCCTTTAAGGTCAATGGAACAGATTCCCATGGCACAATTCAAATTAATGTGGAGTAGCTCCCTTGCTGTCCTGGCCAATATTGATCCCTCAATCATCACCACTACACCGCTTTAACATGTTTATATATTTCATAGACATTGCCATAATCAAAGTGACTGCCACATTTCCCTGTAATTTACCACATTAAGTTTACTTAAAAAGGACTTAATTAGTAAACAGTGCTTTAGAACTTCCTAAAGTTGTGCAAGTGTTATTCAAAGACATATTCTTTATATTGATTTTGGACATGACATGATCTCAGTCATCTGTAGCCCACACTAAAATAAAGACAGAATAAAAACGTTGCGTACTTTTTGCCTGGCTTCAGAGATATCACAAGTGAGCACAGTACAGAACCGAGAGAGCTGAAGTGTACAATGCAAAAAAATAATTACACGCACATTCTACTCTTTGGCAGGTCATAGAGTCATAGAGTCATACAGCACGGAAACAGACCCCTCAGTTCAACTCATCCACACTGAGCAAATATCCTAAATTTATCTCGTCCCATTTGCCAGTATTTGGCCCATATCCCCTCTTATTCATATACCCATCCAGATGTCTCTTAAATGTTGCAATTGTACCAACTTCCACCACCCCCTCTTGCAGCTCATTCCATACATGCACCACCCTCTGTGTGAAAAAGTTGCCCCTCAGATCCTTTTTAAAATTTTCCCCTCTCACCTTTAACCTATGCCCTCTATGAGGTTGTAGACTTGCTCGCCAAGCCGTTGTGTTTAATTGCAGACGTTTCGTCACCCTGCTAGGTAACATTCGGTTTCACCGGAGGCATACTGATGATGTTACCTGGCAAGGTGATGAAATATCTGCAATCAAACACACCAGCTCGGTGAGCAAGTCTACAACCTCATCCACAACCCGAGCTACATATCTTCTCAAAAACTTTAAACCTATGACCTCTAGTTTTAGACTCCCCCACCCTGGAAAAAGACCTTGGCTATTCACCCTGTCTATGTCACTCATGATTTTATAAACCTCTATAGGGTCACCCCTCAGTCCTCAATGCTCCAGAAGAAAAAAAACCCCAGCCTATTCAGCCTCTCCCTATAGCTCAAACCCTCTAGTCTCAGCAACATCCTTGTAAACCTTTTCTGTACTCTCTCAAGTTTAATAACATCTTTCGTAGACAAGGGCAACCAGAATTGTACACAGTATTCCAAAAGCTGCCTAACCAATGTCCTGTACAACCGTAACGTGACATCCTAACTCCTCTACGTAATGTTATGATCAATAAAGGCAAGCATGCCAAATGCCTTCTTCACTACCCTGTTTACCTGCGACTCCACTTTCAAGAAACTATGCACTTGCACTCCATAGGTCTTTTTGTTCGGCACACTCCCCAGGGCCCAACCGTTTACTGCATAAGCCCTGGTTTGCCTTACCAAAATGCTACACTGCTCATTTATCTAAATTAAGCTCCATCTGCCACTCCTCGGCCCATTGGCCCATCTGATCAAGGCCCTATATTGAACACCAGTTATCAGTGCAAGTCACAAAATATTCATTTTCTGGCTTGGATGATAGATGCCACTAATCCAGTCATGTTGATTTTAATAAAGCACCACAAGAAGATCTATTGACAGCATTTTTTTTTACTACATACATTATCTGTATCTGACAAACCTTTCAACAGATTTGCACTCCCATTTATCACATGTTGGATTTCATTTAGTTAATTTAAACAAAGGTGCTTAAATCTCTAATTTAGAGCAAAGAGGCAATACCAACAGAATAATAAATCATTTCTTATAAATCTCTCCAGTAGCTTTGAGGCTCCTGCTCATTAATCAAGTAATACATCAATGCCATAACATCTCCGCTGCTAAGAGGAATAAGACATTTAATTTTGATTTTAAACTTTTATTTAGGGGATATTTCCTGACCTAACTATTTGTCCTGAATTTAAGAATGTCTGATTTTCACAACTTGTTTCAAATATCTTGAATTCTACACTGCATGATTCATTCTTGTAAATATTAGGATGAAGTAGTTTACTGCACAGTACACTGAACCATTTAAATTGTTAGATGAAGTTGACAAAAAAACACATGAAAAATAAGTCTTGATTTTAATTTGAAAGTTTGACAGGATGGGATCTTTTAAAGAAAACAACACATGCTATTGCAATGTCTGCCGAAGCTTAATTTACTAGGCAGCATGGTTTATAACTGGCTTGCAATCTTACATAAAAATCATAGCAATTCAAATTAAATGAAAAAATGATATTGTTTTACAGTAGTATTTTAAAAATTTCTTGAATAGGTGCCAAGGATGCAAAACTTTCAGATATTGAAATATGACAGGAGATCAAAATTATTACAGAATTGTTTGTCCAATGATGCAAAGCAATAAAGCTGTAAACATTAAATGGTGACTTTGCTTCCACCTAATAGTGCACCTGTAATAAACAAAATGATAGCAGAAACATGCATGTCCCCAAATCTTAATCACCAATAGTTGTATGTCTCTGTATTGTGTGAGGTACCACTACATATTAAAAGAGGTGAATAACACTTCAGTTTCAAGTACGCCCTTTAGCATTTCTGTCAGTTTTAAGTCTGAGATACAGGAACTTGTTCATGCTGTGGCCATTTAAAAGAGAAAGTTTTTTTTTAGTATAAAACCCTTCAAGTCATCAGGACACTACAGATGTTTGCTAGTCAATAAAGTACTTAAAACAGAAGATTTGCACACAGCAAGCTTCCATACACCACAGTGAAACAAATGACCAGGTAATTTGTTTTAGGAGTTGATTGAGGGGAGACATTGCCCTGGATACTTGGGAGAACCCACCTGCTCTTCTTTGAGAGAATACTTTACTTGTCCCTCTGAAAGGGAGACAGGCTTTGGTTTGCAATCTCATCTGAAAAGGAAGCATTTTACAGGTGTCTAAAGTGGGCACTCAAGTGTGCAATATGCACATGTTCATTCCCAACTGGCAGTGACCAGCAAGTCTGAAGTATAGATGTTCAGTATATATGCCTGGAATTGGCATCAGTGCCCCTGCAAATGCAAATGAGGCACCTAGAGTCTTCCACCAACACCCTGAATGCAGGCAGTAATGAACCGCTTGCCTTCAGGGTAAATAGGTTTTCATTTGGCTAAACCAGTGATCCTTAGAGAGACCTTCACCAACGTGTTAGAAATATAAAAATAAACAAAGATCTAATTGTGGAGCTGGGAGAAGCAGAACTGGTCATCCAGCCACACACTAATGTTGGAGAAATTAGCCAGCCCTCAAACTTTCCATCCCCCACCGTCTCAAAATTATACAGCAGATACTGTTTTGAGAATTTTGCATTAGAAACACATTTCACAAAGTGAGTATAACAGAAAAAAGAAAGATAAGATATAAACATATTTGGTTTCAATAACAAGACAATTGGAAGGTGGGAAAATTTTTGTATCAAGTATAATAAAAAAAGGTAAATTGTGGGATATTAGGGCTTCCTGTTGCAGAAATCATTTTAATCAAAATTATCAGCAGGGAAAGCTTCACCCATGACTTTTCTTTAGGTGACCTTGGAAATAACTACTTTTAATAAACACTGCAGATGTATAAGAAGCCAATTTGATTGAATATACTCAAAAATGAAGTCAATTAAATTATTTTGCAAAGTGGGAATCACATATCACTCTGACACAACGAATCTGTAAATGCCTAGATGTTAGGAACCTGCAACAATGATAGGATTTTCTTTATAGACACATTCTCAGTACATTAGAAAAACAACATGTCAAACACCTGGAGTACTGAAAGAAACAGAATGGTAAGCCATTCAGCAGGACAAAGCCTTTACCGAATATTGAGATAGAGTGTGGGTTTGAATTAAACTTATTTGACAATTGAAAATACTCAGTACACAAGTGCTTGTGTGACTTGCTGCTTTTGTTGAGTTTAGAAATGTGAGCAGGAGTAGGTCATTCGGTCCCTTAAACCTGCTGTGCTATTCAGTAAGATAATGACTGTCACCTTCACTCTACTTTCCTTGCCCTCCCCCTTACCCCAACTCCCTCACATAGCCTTGAATTTTCTTATTGATCAGAAATCTGTCCAGTTCACTCTTGAATACACTCCATGATCCAACTTCCACTGTGGGCTCTGGGATATTGAATTCCATACATAAATGACCGCCTCAGAGAAGAATTCCTCTTGTATCTACAATAAATAGCACAACCCCTACTTTTAAACATAGCCTGTCAATTCTCCTGATTGGCAGTGTCAGCAATGGGGAACGATAGGCTCTCCAAGCTCCCAGGTACTTCAAACTTTCAGCATATTCCTTTCCTTTACAGAAAATGGGACCCCACATACGAATGCTGGTAGCTTTTTGTAAACGAGCCAGGTTACAGGCTTTGCAAGTCTGACAGTGTTTGTGGAGAGAAAGCTGAGTTAATGTTTCGAGCTCAGTGACGCTTTAGCAGAATTAGAGAATTCAATGAAGAGTCACAAGATTCAAAACATTAACTATGCTTTCTTGCTGTAGATGCTGCCAGACCTGCTGTTTTTTGCCAGCAATTTCTGTTTTTGTTTCAGATCTCCAGCATCTGCAGTTCTTTGCTGTATTTTCACATTAGAAGCTTGACTGACTATCTTAAAGTTACGCCAATAACCAATTTAAGAGATTAGTGTCTTGATAACAGATTCTTACAAGTTCTTATGACACTGATTAAGCTAAATTTCCAATAGTCTTGTTTTCTGTCTCCCTCCTCCCTTAAAACAGACTTGTTAGGGACTGGCTCAAACACATATTTCCCTCTCCTCCCTTGTCCGCCTTCCACAGGGACCAGGCCTTCTGGGACACCCTTGTCCACTCTTCGTTCACTCCCAACAGTCCCTCACAGTCCCATGGCACCTTCCCCTGCAACTGCCAAATATGTAACACCTGCCCATTTAACTCCTCCCTCCCCAGTGTCCAAGGGCCCAAACAGACTTTCCAGGTGAAGCAACACTTCACCTGCACTTCCCAGAATCTAGTCTAATGCATTCGCTACTCACAATGTGGTCTCCTTTATATCGGGGAAACGAAGCGTAAACTGGGTAACCACTTTGCAAAACATCTACTTTCAGCTCGCAAAAAAGACCTTGAGCTTTCTGTTGCCTGTCACTTTAACACACCACTCTGCTCCCTGGCCAACATCTCTGTCTCTGCCTTGCTGCAGTACTCTAGTGAAGCTCAGCACAAGCTGGAAGAACAACACTTCATTTTCCGCTTGGGGACCCTGCAGCCCTCTGGACTCAATATCGAGTTCAATAATTTTAGGGCCTGAACTCTCTATGTCCTAGCCCTCTACCACACACCAGGCCTTGTTACCACATAGTCTGCCATTACTCACTACCTATTGTTAGCCACTAACAGTCTCTATTAACGGCTATTCACCCTCCCAGCCAGATGGTTATCAACTCCTTTGTCAGTCCAACTGTTCTTCTCTCTCTTTAGGCTCTATCCCTAACTATCATTTACTCGTTACCCTCCCACACCACCTTATCTTCTGTATATAAACCGACATGTTCCTAGCTACCATCAGTTTTGAGGAAGGGTCATCAGACCTGAAACGCGAACTTTGATTTCTCATCACAGATGCTGCCAGACCAGCTGAGCTTTTCCAGCAACTTCTGTTTCTGTTTCTGCTTTGCAGCATCTGCAGTTCTTTCGGTTTTTATTAGGGAACAATCGTGAAACAGCAGTAGTATCCCTATCCCTAGGTCAGGAGGCCTGGGTTCAAGTCGCACCTGCTCCAGACAGGCATAATAATATCTCTGAACAGGTTGATTAGTAAACTAGGTTAAAAAAATAGAAAAAAGGAAAAAAAATGCATAAACCCTGGAGCCCTCTTGTGGGGCAGTGGTAGTGTCCCTACCCATGGACTCAATAGCCTAGATCCAAGTCCCACCTGCTCCAGAGATGTGTAATAACATCTCTGAACAAGTTGATTAGAAAATAGCTTAAAAAAGAAACAAACTTGTTAGGGCCTTCTTTGGGCACCATGGTAGTGTTCCCACCCCTGGCCTTGGAGGGCTGGGATCAAGTCCCACTTGCTCCAAAGATGTTTAATAACAACCTCTGAACAGATTGATTAGAAAAATAGGTTAAATTTTAAAACAAAACACCTGTTACATTTGCAGTCTTCCAATTAACTACAACATTCCCAAAATCTTGGTAATTTTGGAAGATTACAACCATCCACACTCTCTGTTGTCAATTTTTTTTAAAGCACAAGAATGCTAACTGTGAGGCATAAGGAACGTATTGTCAATTTTTCCCCCTTTAACATGTTGCCAAGAGAGAGGGGACTCAGTCAATCAACCCATTCCTGAGAGATAGAAAGAACTGCAGTTGCTGGAGTCAGAGATAACACAGTGTGGAGCGGGAGGAACACAGCAGGCTAGGCAGCATCAGAGGAGGAGGAAAGCCGACGTTTTGGGTCGGGAACCCTCTTCAGAAATGGGGGAGGGGGAAGGGAGCTCTGAAATAAATAGAGAGAGGAGGGTGGGGCTGGGGAAGGTCATTGGGATGGTGATAGGTGAGTGCAGGTAGGGAGTGGTGGGGATTGGTCAGTGAGGTGAGAGGAGTGGATAGGTGGGAGAGAAGATGGACTGAGTTGCATATCCACAAATTTTTGGTAAGTCCTTGTCAATCTCCACTGCACCCTCTTCAGTCACTTTATCCTTTTCCTTGTACGTCAACCAGAACTGCGTGAAGTACTCTAAATGCACTTTAACAAAGATCTGATTTTGCATCGAGATTTAGCATAACTTTCATGCTTTTCAATTCTATTCCGCTAGAAATAAAGTCTGCTGCTTGTTTTTTTTATATCAGGCATTTTTAACTGCTGTGGCACTTTACAGTGATTGAGTCCATCTGTTTTATGCCGTCTTAAGTAACCATACTCATTGATTGTTAATTTTAAATATTAGAATGTCTGAAGATGTCTTTCCAAAGATTTATTTAAAAGGATTCGCTAATTAATTAAAGTGCTCGTTAATTATCAAAAATATGTAATGTTCAGACACAGCATGTTCAGGGTGCTGATGTGTTCTTGTGTAACACAACAAAACAAGCAGCATTGAAAGACTGAGACCAAGCTTTGCACCATTAGAAAGAGGGCATGCATTGTGGCAAAATAGAGAATTCCAAGTCCCAGCCCTGAACAGGGCTTTACTGGTTGTCACCACTGCAAGACTGGGAGCAGACTGTAGTTCAGGTTCCCAGAAGCAGCTGGCCTTTTGTTCGTTTCCAATTCATTCATGGAATGTGGGCTTCTTTGCCTGTTTGATCCCTAGTTTCCCTTGAGACGCTAGCAGTGAGCTGCCATCTTCAACTACTGTAATCCATTTGGTGTAGGTACACCCACAATGCCGTCAGGGAGGCAAGTCCAGGATTTTAACCCAGTGACAGTGGTCAGAATGGTGAGCGGCTTGGAGCAGATAAACTTTCCTTGTCCTTCTAAATAATAGTGACCATGGATTTGGAAGGTGCTACCTAAGGAATAGTGGTGAGTTCCTGTAGTGTATACTATTGCTGGACAAATGAGGTAATGCTTGCCGGTGCTGGAGGGAGAGAATATTTGTGGATGTGGTGCCAATCAAGGAGACTGTTGTGTCTTGGATGGTGTCCAAGTTTCTTGAGTGCTTTTGGAACTGCGTTTTTTCAAGTGTGTGAGGAGTATTCCATCACACCCCTGAATTGTGCTTTGATAATGGCTTTGATAACGAGTTGATTTGGGGAGTCAAGAGGTAAGATACTCACTGCAGGATTCCAAGCCTCTGACCTGCTCTTTGATCCACTGTATTTACATGCCTCATCCAGTTCTGTTACTGGCTAATTTTAACTGCCAAATTCTCTTGTCCGAGATGGACAACGTGAATGTTACTTGCAACTTGTCAGTCCAACTCTGGATATTGTCCAGGTCTTGCTGCATTTGGACATTGACTGCTTCAGTATCTGAGGAGTCATGAATGGTGTTGAACATTATGAAATTATTGGAAAAACTTCCCCACTTCTGCTCTTATGATAGAGCGCAGGTCATTTGATGAAGCAACTGAAGATTTTTGGCCTAGGTCACTACCCTGAGGAACTGCTGAAGAGATGTCCTGGAGCTGAGATAATTGGACTCAAGCCATCACAACCATCTTCATTTGTGACTGGTATGACTCCAACTAGTGGAGAGTTTGCCCCCTAATTCCTATTCATTCTGCTTTCGATCAGATTCTTGGACGGCATAATTGGTCAAATATTGCCTAGGTGTCAAGGACAGCCACTCTTATCTCCCCTCTGGGGTTCTGATCTTCTTTGAATCTGGGCTTTATGAGGTCAGGAGCTGGATGGCCCTTGTGGACCTCAGCATCACTGAGCAGGTTATTGCTGAGCAGCCGCTGCTTGGTAGCATCATTGATGACCTCTTCCATCACTTTGCTAATGATCGAGAGTAGACTGATGGGATGCAGTTGGATTAGACTTTTCTTTTTTCATTGTGTAATGAAAATTTGTGAACAATTTTCCACATGGTTGGGTAGATGCTAGTGTTGTGGTTGTAACAGAACAGACTGACCTTGGGCGCAACAAGTTCTGGAGCACATGTATTCTGTATATTTATGGAATGTTGTAGGGCCCATAGCCTGTCTCCAACAGTTTCTTGATATCACATGGAGCGAATCCAATTGGATGAAGACTGGCGTCTGTGAAACTGGGGACCTCTGGACAAGACTAAGATGCATCATCCATTCATTTCTGGAAAGCTATCCTTCTCTGGCAGAGGTATAGAATAAAAAATTAGGGTTATAATGATTAAACTGCATAAGGCAGGTGAAACCGCAACTGGAGTATTGTGTGCAGTTCTGGTCACCACATTGCAGGAAGGATGTAATTGCTTGGAGAGAGTGCAGAGAAGATTTATTAGAATGCTGCCAGGACTGGAGAATTGTAGTTACGAGCAGAGATAGGAGGGATTAGGCTTATTTTCCTTGGAGCAGAGAAAGCTGAGGGGCGACACGATTGAGGTATACAAAATTGTGAGGGGGAACAATAGAATAGACAGGAGGAACCTATTTCCCCTGGCAGACATGTCAAAAACCCCAGGCATCATAGATTCAAACTTAGGATAAACTCTTATACGCAGAGGGTGGTGGGTGTCTGGAATTCACTGCTGAGTTGGTGGTGGAGGCAGAGACCCTAAACTCTTTTAAAAAGTATCTGAATCTGCTCCTTGAGTGCTGTAAGCTACAGGGCTACGGACAAGCAGGAAGATGGAGTTAGAAAGGCTATCTGGGTGTCTTCAGGTCAGCATGGACAAGATGGGCCAGATGGCCCCCTTCTGTGCTGTATAACTTTGGTGGTTCTATGGTTCTATTAGATCCACTGGTGTGGATAGGAAAGGGCAAGGCATCATATGTAGGTGTATGAGTTAACACCTTTTTTTATTCATTCATAGGATGAGGGTGTCGCTGGCTAGACAGCATTTATTGCCCAGCCCTAATTGCCCAGAGAGCAGTTAAGAGTCAACCACATTGCTGTGGGCCTGGAGTCACATGTAGGCCAGACCAGTTAAGGATGGCAGTTTCCTTCCCTAAAGGACATCAGTGAACCAGATGGGTTTTTCCAACAATCGACAATGAATTCATGGTCATCATTAGATTCTTAATTCCAGATATTTATTGAATTCAAATTCCACTATTTGCCGTGACAGGATTTGAACCCAGGAACCCAGAACATTTTCTGGGTCTCTGGATTAACAGTCCAGCGATAATACCTCCTCCCCATACTTTGGGAGCTGGCATTGAGTTAGCATAGAGATTATAAGGGCCATGGGCATGATTGGGGGCAAGGGAATATCAGGGCCCCGGAGGTGGTTACAATAGTGTCACTGTAGCTATGAGGGGATATGAGGATAGATAGAGGATGTATTGGACCAGACCATACCATCTAAAAATATATTATGGAGGTAGCCTAGTCCCTGATGTTTTTTTATTTTAAAGGTAAATGTAAGGTGTTAAGTTCTAGATGCAATTTGATTAGTCAAACTACTCGACGTTAAGCAAAACACAATTTATTCAAACACTACAATTAAAATACAACAAAAGAAAAAAGGAACTTGGAATAACTTAGCTCTATTGGTAAAGTTAACAGAATAATTGATTATTTTACTACTGAACAGAAACTGTTCCAATATAGTAACATCCCATAAACACACTCTTGGCAAAAGGCAAATTCAGAAAACATATTGTCTCACATACAATTCCAGCAGCCCAGGTGGAAAAACATGAAGAGAAAACTCAGACAGAGTGTAGCATGAGAGATGTACTACAGCCACAGACCCAGCAATAACTGCTACTGAAAAACTAAGAAACTAAAGATCCTGGTTCTGTGAGAGCTTTGACACACCCATGTAAGCTGCTTTTATTGGTCCAACATTTTAAAAAAAAACAATGCTTAGCAAGCTGTTTACTTTATTGACTTTTCAAATAGACAGCTCAGTACCTCTGTCTTACAACATCACTTTAAAAAAATAAAATAAACCTTGTAAAGCCGCTGTAATGTCACAAGGGGCATAGGTTAGCATGAAGGATGTGTGAACGATTCGGGTGGTTACAATGCATTGGTTGACACAGGTTCGATGGAATGAAGCATGCAGATGGGAGCGAGAGGATGAGAGCAGAAGAGATATCTCATGTTTATCTTTATCTTTAAACATTGAACATGGCACTTGTATCCCATTGCTGGTTTTTGCCCAGACCGGCTCAGGAAGCATAACATCCTTCACTCTTCCCAGGTCAGCTAGTTAATTCTCAGCCTAATCCATACCCAAAGCCTGACAAAAAACAAGATTTGTAGGTGGACACGTTTAAAGGTTATGATTGTAGAGGCTGGATTTCTACCACCTCTACACACCTGATCCAGCAATGGAAATCAGGGCCTGAGCTTTCACAATGCAGTCTGTTTGAACCATTACACCTGAACTGGGTCTTATAAAGGTATGGAATTATCAAACATACCTCAAACATTTTGTGAATAATTCTTCAGATTTAGATTTCCATTGATTTACTTATTGAGTCAAATTTTTACTACGTTGCTTTAAACAGTCGACTCCTAATTCAAAATATTAAACGCATAAAGAAGCAGTAAATTGCACATGTGTGTACTGAAAACTATTATATGTGCTTTTTAAACTGAAAGGGTGTTCTACATTGTTAAAGAAGGAAGAAAAAGCATCAATACAGATGGTACGCTAACCTATACCAATGAAGGCTGCTTCATATCCATCTCGCTTCAACGTGTCCAGAGTCATTCCTCCAATTCCCAAACGTTTGCCAAAGACAATCTAACAGGATCATAAAACAGAAATGATTATGTGCTTTTGCATTCATACATACTAGTGTTCTTTTAAATAAAGAAACAGACCATGATATAAACCCTCAAATAAAGGCAAAAAATTGTGAATGCTGGAAATCTACATAAACACAGAGAATGCTGGAGAAACTCAGCAGGTCTAGCAGCATCTGTGGAGGGAGAAATGCAGTTAATATTTTCAGTCTGGTATGACTCTTCTGCAAACCAGCTGAGTGTATCCAGCATTCTCTATCTAAGTTAAGAGACAACAAGGTGTAGAGCTGGATGAACACAGCAGGCCAAGCAGCATCATAGGAGCAGGAAGGCTGACGTTTCCGTCCTAGACCCTTCTTCAGAAATGGGGGAGGGGAAGGGGGTTCTGAAATAAATAGGGAGAGAGGGGGAGGCGGATAGAAGATGGATAGAGGAGAAGATAGGTGGAGAGGAGACAGACAGGTCAAAGAGGCAGGGATGGAGCCAGTAAAGATGTGTAGGTGGGGAGTTAGGGAGGGATAGGTCAGTCCAGGGAGGACAGACAGGTCAGGGGGCGGGATGAGGCTAGTAGGTAGGAGATGGGGAGGGGGCTTGAGGTGGGAGGAGGGGATAGATGACAGGATAAGCTGGGCTGGTTTTGGGGTGCAGTAGGGGGAGGGGAGATTTTGCAGCTTGTGAAGTCCACATTGATACCATTGGGCTGCAGGGTTCCCAAGCGGAATATGAGGTTCTGTTCCTGCAACCTTCGGCTGGCATTGTTGTGGCACTGCAGGAGGCCCAGGATGTACATACTGTCCGAGGAATGGGAGGGGGAGTTGAAATGGTTCGCGACTGGGAGGTGCAGTTGTTTATTGCGAACCGAGTGTAGGTGTTCCGCAAAGCGGTCCCCAAGCCTCCGCTTGGTCTCCCCGATGTAGAGGAGGCCACAACGGGAACAGCGGATACAGTATACCTCATTAGCAGATGTGCAGGTGAACATCTGCTTGATGTGGAAAGTCTTCTTGGGGCCTGGGATGGGGGTGAGGGGGAGGTGTAGGGTCAAGTGTAGCACTTCCTGCGGTTGCAAGGAAAAATGCCGGGTGTGGTGGGGCTGGAGGGGAGTGTGGAGCGGACAAGGGAGTCACGGAGAGAGTGGTCCCTACGGAAAGCAGATAAGGGTGGGGAAGGAAAAATGTCTTTGGTGGTGGGGTCGGATTTTTTCCGGAGGTTGGTGGGGTGGTACGTGAGGACGAGGGGGATTCTGTTTTGGTTGTTATTGCGGGGAGGGGGTGTGAGGGATGAGTTGCGGGAAATGCGGGAGACACGGTCGAGGGCGTTCTCGACCACTGAGTAGGGGATGTTGCGGTCCTTGAAAAACGAGGATATCTGAGATGTTCGGGAGTGGAATGCCTCATTCTGGGAGCAGATGCGGCGGAGGCGAAGGAATTGGGAACAGGGGATGGCATTTTTGCAGGAAGGTGGGTGGGAGGAGGTGTATTCTAGGTAGCTGTGGGAGTCGGTGGGCTTGAAATGGATATCGGTTTCCAGGTGGTTGCCAGAGATGGAAACAGAGAGGTCCAGGAAGGAGAGAGAGGTATCAGAGATGGTCCAGGTGAACTTAAGGTTGGGGTGGAAGGTGTTGGTGAAGTGGATGAACTGTTCGAGCTCCTCGTGGGAGCACGAGGCGGCGCCGATACAGTCATCAATGTAACGGAGGAAGTGTCATGATATCAACATTGTGGCTCCAAGATCGGATGAGAGGTTTGTAATTCCATGACAAGTAACTCATATCTTGCCTTCCCACAGCTGAGCCGTCACATACAAAGACACATGAGCGTAGACACATAATACAGTCCTATCCATTTACTTGGATGTGTGCAAATGTTCAAAACCTTCAACACCATCCAATACGTAGCAGCCTGCTTGACCGGTACCTGATCTACCATCTTCAATACTCCCTCCAATTGATGCACTGACAACAGGTATGTGCCAATGACAAGACAGTACTGAAGTAACCCAGCAAGGCTCCTGAAACAACAGCTTCCACTACGTATCATCTAGAAGAAAAGGGCTACAGATACATAGGAAAAGCATCATCTGAAAGTTCCATTCCAAGTCACACATTATCCTGACTTGGAACTATGTTACATTCCTTCACTGTCTCTGAGTCAAAATCCTGGATCTTGCTTCTAATCAGTACAGTGAGTGTACCTACACTATATGGACTGCAGTGGTTCAAGATTGCAAGTCACCATTATTTTTTCTAGGGCCATAAGGATGGGCGATAAATGCTAGCACAGCCAGCGATGTTCATATCCTGTGAACAAATACATTGAAAGAATACTGCCATACTTTTCCACATTACAAAATTTTCTAAAAGTAGATGTCATTATTTCCTTAAAAATGTTTAAACACTCTGCTACAATTAAATGGAATGTAGACTTTATGATTGCAATATTCAAATGTAAGAATTTTTTTTACATTGAAACATACTGAGAATATTGACCTGATATGGATGTAGGTGCTGGATTTGTTGTGGAAAGGTGATAGCTATGATTTTGCTTTATATACACATTAACTGTAAAATCACATTTGGAACATCATTTGACTAAACAAAACTGATCTTTTAAAATATTAAATTCAGTTACTTTCTTCCTCGTTATTCAACAGTGAAATGTAAAACTAAGCTACAAGTGCAGTTCAATTAAAAGAAAACAATTTTTAATTGATTATGCTGAATACATTCAACAATTTAAGAAATTGTTTCTTTCAGATAATTAATCACATGCTGTCAAATCAAGACAGAACTATTGATTGCCCTTTCCTGTGCTGGTGGCATTCAAACCACAGACAAACAAATGCTCCAAACAAAATCAGGTATCCTTCCCAATGTGACAATTCTGTGACTTTTAATTGTGCTTTGCTAATGTATGTGACATTTCACTGTTAATCTTCAGTGAACTTCAAGTCATTCTTCATGCTCTTTGCATGTAAGATAATTGTGTTATTCCATTACCTTCACACCAAGGTCTTTCATCAGCTTGATCTCAAACTTGACAACATCATAAGGCAATCTGTATTGAGGTATCTCTGACGTGCTATAAGAAAAAAGAAAGGAAAGTAAGTTTCATTTTTTCTTGATTCCTGCAAAGGGTTTCTTTAAATACAAACCCACTTTTATCACACTTCTGTTTCTTAAATTTAAAACAGCATCATTTTTGTTGTCAAGAAAGAACAACAGTTTATGAATTTCAAAACTTGATTTAAAATCTCACAAAACTAAAAGAAATGTTCGTTTTAAGTTGACTACCTTTTTAGAAGTTTCAAAAGACATACCAATAATGTGCTTAATGTTTGTGCTTTAGTCATAAACTTCTATAAATTGGTGTCTTAATTTGTAGAATTTGTATGTCTTATAAGCAGCAAAGTCTGAAATAAAAACAAAACAAAAATGGAAATACTCAGCAGATCCATGCAACAGGTATCGTGTGTGGAAAGAAAGAGTTAAAATGTCAGGTCATCATGACCTTTCATCATGTAGTAGTCTAGTGGGTGCTGCAATTGGTACCCTGTCTGCGATTTAAAAAGAAATGGGCAGTTGAGCTTGTTTACAATTGATCTTAACGGTGTGCTGTCCAGGCTGTTACGTAGTTGATAAGAAAGGCAAGCTGCTGTTTTTCCCCAATTGGTGAAAAAGCATGAAGGATAGAGAGGTACCTCCTTTGAGGGCACAAAACATAGGACATCGAACATAGAACAGTACAGCACGTTACAGGCATTTCGGTCCACGATGTTGTGCTGACTTATTATCCTACTAAGATCAAACTACCCTGTATACCCGACATTTTACTGTCCTCCATGTGCCTATCCAAGAGTCGCTTAAATGTCCCTAATGTATCTGACTCCACAACCACTGCTGGCAGCGCATTCCACACACCCACCACTCTCTGTGTAAAGAACCTACCTCTGACATTTCCCCTATCCCTTCCTCCAGTCACCTTAAAATTATGCCCTCTCATAATAGTCATTTCTGCCCTGGGAAAAAGTCGCTGGCTATCCACTCTATCCATACCTCTCATCATCTTGTAAACTTTTATCAAGTCATCTCTCATCCTTCTTTGCTCCAATGAAAAAAGCCCTAGCTCCCTCAACCTTTCCTCATAAGACCTGCCCTCCAGTCCAGGCAGCATCCTGGTAAATCTCCTCTGCACCCTCTCTAAAGCTTCCACATCCTTCCTATAATGAGGTGACCAGAACTGAACACAATATTTGAAGTGTGATCTAACCAGAGTTTTATAGGGTTGCAGCATAACCTCGTGGCTCTTAAACTCAATTCCCCTGCCAATGAAAGCCAACACACCATATGCCTTCTTTACAACCCTATCAACTTGGGTAGCAACTTTGAGGGATCTATGGACAAGGACCCCAAGATTCCTCTGTTCCTCCACACTGCCAAGAATCCTGCAATTAACCCTGTATTCTGCATTCAAATTCGACCTTCCATTCAGAACTGAGATGAGGATGAATTTCATCACTCAGAGAGATGTGAACCTATGGAATTCTCTACCACAGAAAGCTGTTCATTAGATATATTCATAAGGGATCTGGATGTGGCCCTTGCATTCAAATTCGACTTTCCAAAATGAATCACTTCACACTTTTCTGGGTTGAATTCCATCTGCCACTTCTTTGCCCAGCTCTGCATCCTGTCAATGTCCCGTTGCAACTTACAACAGCCCTCCACACTGTCCACAACTCCACCAACCTTTGTGTCATTGGCAAACTTAGTAACCCACCCTTCCACTTCCTCAAGTAGTCATTTATAAAGATCACAAAGAGCAGAGATCCCAGAACAGATCCCTGCAGAACACCACTGGTCACCAAGCTCCAGGCTGAATACTTTCCATCTACTACAACCCTCTGTCTTCTATCGGAGGACCAGTTTTGTATCCAGACAGCCAAATTTCCCTGAATCCCATGCCTCCTTACTTTCTGAATGAGCCTACCATGTGGCACCTTGTCGAATGCCTTGCTAAAATCCATATACACCATATCCAAAGGTCTACCTTCATCGCTGTATTTTGTCACATCCTCAAAGAATTCAATAAGGCTTGTGAGGCATGACCTGCCCCTCACAAAGCCATGCTGATTATTTCTAATCAAACTGTGCTTTTCAAATAATCATAAATACCATCGCTCAGAATCCTCTCCAGCAAAGTGCATATTGGCAGCACTGCGCTCCAAGATGGAATCCGAACCATAACTTTGTGCCACCCTTGGCCTCCAACACCTGACTGTCCATCACTCCTTAAGTTACCCAATCTATTCTTGTCCAAACTTCCTGAACTTACTAGATTCCAGAATCTAATGTCCTCTGCATCTGTTACTACTTTATCTGCTGCCACTACAGAGTTCTGGAACTGTTGGGACTGCAACCAGTGGCAGCTAATCAGATTAGGAAGACATTTTTTAAAAAATCCTTGTACTAGATGTGGACATCAGTGTCGAGTCCAGTATTTGTTGCATATCCCTAATTGTCCTCTTACTGAGTGTTAAGCCATTTCAGAGGGCAGCTAGGAGTCTACCACAAGAGTCACATACAGGACAGATGTGGTAATGGCAAGCTTCCTTCCCCAAAAAAGCATTAGTGAAGTAGATGGATTTGTGTGAAAATCAACAAGTCACCTGGCCACTACTAAAACTAGTTTTTTTATTGTAGCCATTTATATATTCTCATTGACTTCAAATTTCACCATCTGCCACTCCAAAGTCAGGCAGAGCAAGCTAGGTGTAAAATCAAACATTCTTTTCAACCATGGCATGCCTGAGTTTCAATATCAAAGAGCGTCAGTATAAATTTTCTTCCATTTTACACATTCCTCATCATTGATGATGCATTCAATCAAATTATGGTTATTCATAGCATGACAAAGTAGCACAACTCCACACAACTAACATATTGATAGAATGCTATGTGGTTGTAGTAACAAATGGTTTAATATGATGGGCTTTTTTGTTTTATGGCTTGGTCAGAGATTTCACTTATTTTAAATATAGCTTGACTTTTGTGAAAATTTCAAAGGTGGCTCATGTGAGCATATTATACTTGTCTGTTCAAAATATCAAATTCCACAATATCATTAGGCAGAATTAAACCTCACAGTATGTAAAACATATGCCAGAGATTTGAGTTGAAGTGTATTGAGTACATTGCACCGAGTGTTAACATGTATGATGAGACAACTTTTCAATGTTATGGAATGGAGATACCAGTATATCCACTGTTATATTTAGCCTTATTCTATTTTATTGAGTTGCTGATGTAAAAGCAACATCAGGCCAGCGAGTTTGTACAAACATCATGAACCTTTATGATTGATCGATGAATGATACCAATCATACCATGAAGTGATAAGAACAAATTAGCTATCTGTTGTTGGATCACCTCCCAATTCCCAATTGCAGGAGGAAATTTTCATAAGATAATTGAATTCTTGTAAGCATCACTTCAAGATCTAACAGAATCTCAAATGCAAACAGTGCAACTGTATCTTTGTTTGTTGAATGTTTCACAACTCCAGGGACAAAATGTTGGTTCGCCACTGGTATCAGATAAAGGCTACGAAATATGGCTCTTCAATGCAGCTAGGAGTGCCAATCTAGACACTAAAATGTAACTATGCTATGCATGCTTATTTCTGCTGCAAGCCATGACAGGCACTATTTTCATCAACATGCTACTGTGTGCTAAAGAAGCACTTGCAAGACAAATGCAGAGGTAGTTTGTGACATCAATCAATGTGCAATGCCAGCTGTGCTCAACTCCTTCAATTGATTACACACAACTGAACATATACTCAGCAACAGGAGGGCCATCAGCCTGTTAAATTTCACTGCTTAGGGAAGGGTTAAATGGATGACCAACTCTTTACCAATTGGTTGCTGTTTGCTTTTTAATTCTTTCTTGCTGTAATTGCAGACAACAAGACTCCTTCAAAGTTACCTCAGTTGTGGAGAGTGCTGAAGGACGAGTTCAAATACTCAGCTCAATCTACTTTCTCCACCATCTGCAGCTTGTAAATCAGAAAAGATTACACGTAGAGAAGAAACTAGAGTGTGAGAAGGAGATTTACCTATAATTATAGCAACTTCTTCCATGGTTTCAGCCAATCTGCTGTCCATATCCTCAGCAATGGCCATTCCAATGATGGCAAGCATAATTTCTTCCACCTTGGATAAGGACATGCAGCCATGCTCGTCTGGTTCTGATTAGGGCCTGTTGACTCTGGCTATGTAACAATTACTCTTGTAAACGAAACTGAGGTATATTAGTGAGACCACTGTAATTTATTTAAGGATGTAGCAGCCTGGTTGAATAACTACGTGTCTGTGCATGTTGTGAGATGTGGGTTTGAGGCTTTGAGTAGTGTTAAACGTGTGAGGGCATGTGGCAACTGTGAATAATAGGTGTGGGTCATGATTGACAAAGGTTTTTGGTAGGTGAGTAATGAGAGGTTGGATTAGTGCATCAAGCAGTTGGTGAGTTTAGTATAGCAGTTATGGAGAGATGACTTTTTTGAAGATATCTTCACTGACTTTGACTGGCCATGTTAGGTCATTGAACTTATTTGTTGTTTGACTCTGGGCATTAACTTCATGGGGATAAGGTCATGTAGGTACCTCTGACCTTACCACTTATGTGGCTCTCCTGTCTTTGCAAGGTATGTGCAGGGCCTCCAACCTCCTTGTAGATGATCATTGCTCTTATTATATTCACCTCATTCATCAAAATGCCAAGTGCAGCTCTGGATCGCCCTGGAGCACTCTCTCCCCAGTTGCACTATGATTTATTATTCTTGCAGCTCTTTCCAAAGAACAGTTCCAACAAATACTGCAGCCAGAACTCACTGCCTATTTGAGAGCTTTAAGAGATGCAAAACTCTCACAAACCTAAATCTCCTCCCAAAGCATGCAGTTACTCAAATGATGCATTTAGCATCATTTGCTTGCATTCAGACATGCAAATTAGCAAGTGTTTGATGTGCCGCCAGCATTGAAATCAAAATGCATGGGGTAGTTACTCATCACAACACTGTGATCAAGGGTTGCCCAATCCTGCATCCCTGCCACCAAAATTCTATACTCAAATTTAAATGTTTTGGGGAACATTAAGATGAATGGGGAAAATGTGTAGAAAATTTATAAAAACTAATCAAAAAACGTTGTAAGTCCTTCAGCTACCTTTACTAAAGCTGAACAATTTTAAAGAGGCTGGGATGAAGGGAAAGGGTCCTTAACATGAAGACATGAGTCTGCAGTTGTGGCAATGTAGCTCAACGTTTCAACGGCTTTGAAGTCAAGTATCAGATGTTGGCAAACGTTGAGTGCTGCACCAAGACCTGCTCACTTGGTCAGCTCTCGCGAGATGCCTGCAAGAAGGTGCAGCCAAGATTCAGGCTACAGTTGACTTACTCCTGTCCCTGCAAGCACGTAAGCTTTATGCTGCTGGTAGTCACTGGTGATCTTACAGCAGATGGCACAGCTTGGCATCCTCCCCTCTGCTGACTCAGAGTCAGAGAAAGGAAAGTTACTGCAGTCATTCCCTGCTGGGTTTTCCACAGCCTGCAGAAATAGTTACTGGCAGCTTGGTAGGCAGCTCCAAATGGGCAAAGCCGATCACTTTGGCGCACCCACTTCCATGCAAATCCATGTAAAACATGACACGCTGTGATTATGATGATTCTGAAGAGTGTTCCAGCATAAAGGCGATGTGTGTACTTCTAATTAAGATCTCACCTAAAGCTACTGTTTAGTTGTCATTGGGAAGAGAAGCCTTGATCCACAATATTTGCCACAATGACATTTGCTACTTCACTGTGCAGATATTAGGGTGCAAGTGCAGGACGATGGGCTGGAATCACCTCTTGAGCCATTTGACATTCTTGGCAACTTTCTTGGCCCATTTTCCTCTAATCATATCTTCACCACCAATTCCTGATTTCAGATCTTCAGGTGCCAATAAAGAAAGCAACTAAGATAATGAATAAGTATTTACACCTTATACAAAGGCTCGTGACAGTCCAAGTGCCAGCTTAGACGAGGCATGTATTAACCGTTAAAACTTATGTGCTTTTTATAAACTTTTCTGCCTGTAGCTACAGCTAGACGTCAAAGATTCATTGCTGTAATCAAGACTCTGTACCTAATAGGGCTCTATCTGCTTATGTTCATGAAGCTACATTGAGGCATCAAAAGCCTGCCTCCTCTTCACGTAGAAGTGAAGAAGCGGGAAACTGGAACTACTGATTTTCATCAGCTCACTACTGCTACAGGACACATATTGAACCAATAATGTCAACAGAGCAAAAGTGCACAGTATCACATCATTAGATTGAGTCCTACAGTAACTATCTGCTAATTAGTGAGTCAATATGATAATCCATGTAAAAACCGAAAGAACTGCGGGTGCTGTAAATCAAAAACAAAAACAGAAGTTGCTGGAAAAGCTCAGGTCTGGCAGTATCTGTGAAAAGAAATCAGAGTTAACATTTCAGGTCCGGAGACCCTTCTTCAGAACTGCAATCCATGCAATTAGAATCTAATTTTTGAGGTATAATGAGGAATAAAATATCCAATCTAGCCCTGCTTTGTCCTGGAAAGTTAAAGGATATTTAAATATTTCTGAACCTGCAAGATGCCAGGCAATTTTCAGATGTCCCTCGTGGCTTCAAACCACATAAAGGAGGTATTAAACCCCTTGTATGCTTTTACAATGGGCCTAGCTGTGTTTTCAGGACTCCTTTCTTAAATACATCAGAGTGAAGCAGAGATAAACCAGCATGCTCTCTCAGGCCCATTTCAGTTTGCCAATTCAGTAATCAATGGACACAATAAAAATGCATTGCTTTTAGACTTCATGCATTACAGCGGGTCACTACAGGCTCTTGCTAGCCTCTCCCTTCTATGTGAAGAACACTAGGGAAATTGTGAGACAGAAATAGACCACCAAAACCATGGCAATGAGGTTTGATGTCAAATTTTGGAAGAGCCTTGGGCCAGAGCCTCAAGATCCAAAGTGGACCTACACATATTGCTATGCCAGTAAATGTGGAGCTGTTTCCCTTTATAATCTTTTAGGATTATGGAATAGTTTAACAGAATATACTTATCTTGCTAAGAATATGCATATTTGTCCTAAAACAGTGTTTATTTATTTTATAGCATTCATTTTAATACAGCTGCAGATGCATATGAAAGTTGTTAGATGCAATTTTTTTTGTAAGATGTCATCAGAAAAGAAGCGACATATTTTGCACTGTGCTGATAATGATCACAAATGGAATTGCAATTGTTTAAAATTCAAAGCAGCTAGATACTATTGTTTCACCATTTCACATTTGCTGAACATTGTTGATAACACAATTTAGCATTGCACTTTTGAGATTTGTGTGATTTACTTTTAGGCCTCAATCCCTTGTTAAATGTGCAATTTAAAATGAGTGGCCATTATAATGTTTAGCGAAAAAGATAAGTTTTAATGTAAAAGATAATCAATGGTGATTACATTTTAGGATAAAGTTATTATGTACTCTCGCACTGGCATAAAATGATTTTGGATGTATAATATGTAAAGCACACTAAAAGCTAAGCAGTACTAGAACCCCTCCAAGAGTTCACTTTATTCTGCTTTGAGTATCAACAGTTTTACTGTGAGGTCAGAAATGGGAAAAATCACATTTTAAAAGTACATAAAAAACTATTGGGTCCCTGGAACTTTTTATTTAAGAAAAGGACTTTACATGAAATCTGTTTCAACATTTTTAGAATGTAGACTTTTCTTCCCAGCATTAAAAATTAGCAACTGGAGGAATGGAGCTCCATTCATGTATCATAGCTACATGCACAGATTTCTTTATCTATTTTGTCATCTGCGCATCACAGCTAGCAAGGATGGGTCTCAGATTGGTAACTACTGTATAACTGCAGTGTTAAGTGAACAGGAGAGAAAAACATGTGCATCTGTTCTTTCTGATCCTCCAAAATGTCAGCGGTATTGGGAGGTTGGTCATATATATGGAGCTCTGGTTGTGTGACAATACTGTTGCACACATGCAAGTTTCATGGAAGAGGAAATCAAACAAAAGTAAATGATTCAAATTTAACATATAGCCCCTAGCAACTGTATTATAATATTTATTTTAAAGACATAACAGCATATGGACACCTTAAAACAGGCTCAATTTAAATGTAACTGTGATCTAGTATAATTTGTGACTATTAGCACAATTCTAAACAATTAAGTATATTATGATTAAATAATTAGGAGATTTGTTCCGTCCTAACTCTTGAACAAGTACAATGCATTCTTGATGTGGGAGAAAAGAGATGGTGAATAATTGAAGGCAATTTTTTTTGTCAACAAGAAAGTGTTTAGATTTGCAGTGCATAGTTTTACTTGCAGATAATAACATCAGTTGACAGAAGTGCAACATAAAAACTCCAGGCAGCTTGCACAACTTTGCATGACTTCTCAGTTTGACTACTGTTACAACAGCAAATTACAAAATATACCTCAAACCTCCCAAATATTCGTGTTTTTCAAATATTGTGATGTCTGAATAGCCCAATCGAGCTAAAAAAGAAGCACAACTGATACTGGCAGGTCCACATCCAATTAGGGCTATTTTAGCATGGAAGCTCTCAGGTAATTCTTCAGAAGGTGGAAATGATGGATTCCGAATCTGAGGAATTTTCATCTCTTTGAACACCTAAGTATAGGAAAGAATGAAATGTTAGAATTTATAATGTGTTCTGTTCTGTTTCATCAAAATACATTTGAAAAACTAATGATTCTCAATTGTTTTTGCAGGAATGGAATTGGTTGAATATATGTAAGGGCATATCATGTTGAACATGTATACCATGTCTATTTTACGATCACGTACACACAAAATAATCAATTATGGAAAAATATTTTGGCGAGCGACTCTATAGGTATCGTCATAATAGTGTCCCTCTAAAACTATCGATTCATTTTAAAGGTTAAACATCAAATGTCAAAAGGCTTTGAAGTAACCTCATGCATGTAAATTATGCTTTGAATGTTGGGTTCAGGAAACAAGCAGCAACATCTAAGTCCTAAGCATGAAAGAACTATTTGATCTCAGTGAACAAAGCATCCATGTTGTCCTCACCTCCCCAGTAATAGCATGTTTCACCAGATTCTAATCGAGAGGGTTCTATTCCATTGGGGAACATGATGTTAATTTCTTCATCTTGATAGTTCCATTAGTGATTGTACTGAGATAAGGGTTGGTTGGAACTAAGTGAGCCTGTCAAACAGCATGTGAACCCACCATGACAATGAGCAGCTACAAAGGTGAAAAAAAAAGTGACTTTGTGTCTGGAAGAGCTCTGAGACAACAGATATGTTAACTCTTCCGTGTCAGAGAAATGTAAATTTTGGTGCTTTTTTGTCATTAATGTGGCAACATAAATTGAATGGCTGAAGCAAAAATTGTGACATCCTGTGGCAAGCAGTCTGACACCTGCAGGACTGTAAAACCACATTTCAAAATCTTAGGTATTTTCATTTAGGTTTCTGGAAATAAAATAGAACATCACTGACACTTGTGTACTTACTACATCGAAAATTAACCTCAAGGTACAGTAAACCGTGTTTTGGCATGCAGTAAGCCATCAGGATTCTCCAGTTACTAAGTTCAGTGTGAGATAGAGTCACGACTCAGATTTATCAACGGAGCAAAAATAACAGATATTGTTCGAAGAATAGTGTGGTACAATTGCAAACTTAAACCCATTTCATTGTTTCAATAAATATTTACCTTGATTTTATTGAAAGACAATAACCTGCATTTAAATGTTGCCTTTAATGTAGCAAGGGACTTCACAGGAGGGTAATCAGTCAAAATGTGTCTCCACAGGAAGGTAATCAGTCAAAATGTATCACTGAGCCATGTAAAAATGAATTAGGAGAGGTGACCAAAATCTTGGTTAAAGAGGTAGATTTCAAATAGCATCTGTGATGGTGGAGTTAGATGTAGAGAGGCTTACAGAGAAATTCCTGTCTTGTGTGTTTTTTAAGATTAAGATAAAGCTTAACCCACGTAAGTGTCATGGTGATATTTTTAGATATTACAAGCTGACTTTGATATTTTGGAGCTTCAAAAATAATCAGCAAAGAACTATTAATGACAATCATGTGGTAGTGCACTTCCCTGGCAGTTTATATCATGGAATCATAGATTCCCTACAGTGCAGAAGCAGGCATTTTGGCCATTGAGTCCACACAGACACTCTGAAGAGCATCTCACCCAGAGCCATCGCCCCCTTACCTTATCCCTGTAACCCTGTATTTCCCATGGCTAATTCACACAACCTACACATCCCTGGACACTATGGGAAATTTAGCATGGCCAATCCACCTAACCTGCACATCTTTGGACTGTGGGAGGAAACTGGAACACCCGGAGGAAATCCATGGAGACATGGGGAAAATTTGCAAATTCCACACAGACAGTCGGCCGAGGGTGAAGTCAAACCTGGGTCCCTGGTGCTGTGTGGCAGCAGTGTTGACCACTGAGCCACCATGCCACCCCATATGGTTACAAAGTCAGAAAATGAATTCCCAAAAAACAACTAACTCTTTGATTTTTCAGTTTTAGGTGCTCATGGACTGTTCTTGTTCTTTGATTTTATTTCTACATTAGGGATTAAATGTCATACAGCAATTCAACCACATGTTTCAGCAACATACCTGAATATGTCTGTATGTAGCTATTAAAATGTTGTTGCATTGCTGAAACATATTGTGGCATTTGGAACTTAAGGCTGGATATGTAGGCACCAACCAGTATAGAGGTAGATAGGTCTGAAATTTTGTCCCACAGAATATTTGGTGGTTTGCACACACCATCTTACCCCTGGGCCATTTTCCTGGAATACAGAATCATGATATACATGGGCAGAATCTTATTTATTTTTCCATTAAGTACAAGTAGTGTTGAGTTTGTTGCTGTGAAATTTGTTGTAGGGCTGAGCAAGCTGTCTCACCACATCTTACCAAACCCATGTAGTTGTAATTCAGTAAAGGTGTGACTAGATGCCCAATGCGTAGTTGTGTGTGATATTTCTCTTTGTAGTCTCTGCCTTCTTTTTTATATAAGAAAGTAGAATGCAGTGCAATGTTTGCTTATTTCTCATCCCGGTTTTACTTCTCTCTCACGATATTTTCCCCCTTTTTTGGTCATGTTTCCCTTTAGCTTTCATGCTGTTACTCCTTTAATGACCCTATTTCCTTAAAAAAATGTTATTTTAAGAATTATAGGCTTCTAATTTAAGAATTGTAGACTTGTAGTTGCAGACTTATGCCTGTTAGTGGCGTTCATAACGAATAAGGAATGATGACATCACATGAGTATTTTGAAAGTTTTTGCACCAATCTGAAGGAAGAAAATGGAAAAACCAGCCAAGATCTGGACATAATAAGACTTTTTAATGTAGATAATCAAGCTTTTTGGTGTTTTAAAGCCATATTTTCTTTAGGAGCCGTGTGGAGCTCTGCATTTAGGATCACTTAACTGTTTTTCTTTAATAAAATCAATACAGCAGGCTTGTGTTTCATTTAGAGAGAGGTAGAGTGCTCACTGTGTAGTTTTTAGTATTATTTGCATTTGTAAATTCAGTTATTTCATCTTTAAGTAAAGACACATAACTTTTTTTAAAGCAACTTTAGATGTTAATCAAAAAGAAATTAGCTCTACCTTTTTGCATGTCAATGCCCTATCTATATAGATCTGCATGGCTGTCTGTACTCGCAGAAACTGATGCTGTTGGTTTCCAAATTCTCAGATGCCCACAACTATTGTTCAGTTGATCTTCAATTAGTTCTCCAAATATTTGTCATCAAGGTTTTGAGTCACTCTTATTTTTGCCTCTAGCAGGGTATTTATCTAATGTAGCAACACTTATGTTCTCCCTTACAGCATAACAAACTAGCCATGGATGACATGGTATTGAAGAATCCAACAGACATTTATCACAACTCTATAATATATACAATCATTATATCTTTAAAGCACATCAGTGATTGGGCTAATATCAAGATATTAGCAATAACAAATAAACATGCTTATGGTAGCATGTCATTGCTTCATGTGATCTCTGAGTAAGAGTCCTTTGTGAATATAAGACATTTATTCAATCAGGTTACATGCAATGATACAGTGACGATATCATAAGCTTATCTGCTGGAGGTGCACTAACATACTTACTGTGAGACACAACAATTACTGGTGAAACAGAGATAGTAGGAACTGCAGATGCTGGAGAATCTGACAGGACAAGGTGCAGAGCTGGATGAACACAGCAGGCCAAGCAGCATCAGAGGAGCAGGAAAGCTGGCATTTCCGGCCTAGACCCTTCATAACTGGTGATCATGTTTGTCAGAATTGGTGCTCCTCACGATCAATAATACTCGCCATACTTGTGCAATTTGTTGGTCTCCAAAACTAGGCCTCAGATTACATGGAGGAACACAGCAGGCCAGGCAGAATTAGAGGAGCAGGACTCTGATGCTGCCTGGTCTGCTGTGTTCCTCCAGGTCCACACTGTGTTATCTCTGATTCCAGCATTGGCAGTTCTTACTATCTCAGATTACTTGGTCTTTCCGCAAGTGTGCTAGTAGCCAACTGTCACTTATTCTGGTGGCCGGATGTCCCAAGTGTGTGTGTGTTTGTTGTAGGCAGGACTAGGGTTCTGCACAGAGATGGAGTGCACTGTTGAGCAGTGTGTCATGCGAATTATGCTAGCCTGTTTGACTCTTTCACACCACTGTCCACAAAGCAGCAAGTTGAATGGCAACTTGAACTTTCTGGAGCATTCACGATCCTTGCATTTTTTGGCATTTGTTACAATTGGCTGAATGGAGAGTCATAGCAGGCTATGAGCAGAAGCTACAGCTCCATGAGAAAACAGCAATTGATAGCCTTAAGTATAATCCACAAATGTAGTATGTCAAATCAAGTAATGAAACTAAAATGCTTCATTACTAATCCTTTGCAGTTTTAAGAGAAATATAAACCTTATTATAAGACAGACTAAAGTCACAAATCAAGTCCAAGTTATTACTTGTACTTGTTCTCTAAACACTATTCATTTTGCTATTGGATTTATCACAACTATGACACCTATTATAAGCCTAATCTTCTTTCTTTATGTAAGCCTATATTTCTAATACTGAATCTGACATTTATCATGCAGATGGACTAGCTGTACAATAGGCAGCCACGATCATCACTACTTTACCAGTATTAGGTGACAGACGTTCACTGTCAAAAGCACCACATCTGCAACAACAGACACCTTACATTTGTCATTAATACTATCACTGGTTTTGCTGTGAGGTACTCCATCACATGTTACGTCAGTATGTTCTGTAAAAACCATCTTTTTTTGTCTGCCATCAATAATATAAGACTAAATAACCTTGCCATAAACTAGTTCAAGATTCACACAGCGAATTTTCATTATGACCTTTATTTAAATGTGCAGAGCCTTTAAAACAACAGAAATTCTGTAGAAGTTGAAGTAATCTCTAAAACACGGTATAATCTTCCCACTTTTTTTTGTAGAATTCACTGTAAACAAGCTTTTGTCGAAATAAAGCAGGGCCTAAATTACTTTTGGTGACTATTAGTATACGAATGCTTAATGTATTCCAACTAAATGATTTGCATTAGTGTCTCCATTAAAATAGAGAGATAAATTTGGTTGAACGTGATAAGCAATCACTTTGTGGCCATTAGTTTCTATCTTACAGCACACAATGGTGTGCTTCATGAGGTCAAAAACAGAGTACTAGTTATGTGTAGACCCAATGGGTATGTTGGCTACTCAGCAATTTCAGAATATTAATTTCAACATTGTAATTACAGTACATATAATGGTTACAAGTATTTTGATTGTATTAGCCAGTGAAGCCAGATTATTTCAACGATGGCTTACCAGAAGTAGATCAGTGTATTTTTTTTTCTCCACAACACAAGAGTTACCTCAACTTTCACAAACTTTCACAATCCATTTCAATCTCTGTGCAATTTTCAAAAAGGAAAAGAAAATGTTTCACCACATCGCTCCTCAGGGTACAGTAACTCACTTTTGAATCTTTATTGCTGCTGCTTCAAACAAGTCAGGAGGAAGTACATACAATCAATGCTGTTCCATTAGCCAACTGTCAAAAACTGATCAATCAGGAAAAATGGTTGCCAGAATTCATTTTTTTTTCAACATTAACTCCATAAAGCCACTGTTTCATTAGATCTGGCAATTCCACAAATAAAGATGCATTGACAAAGCAATGTCGTCTCCTGCATTTTTATATCTGCTTCACTTAGCAGATGATCCTTCTTTTTTGAGTGATATGAAATGTATGTGCATCATCTCTTCCAACAATGTAGCTCTTTAGAATAAACAGAAGTGAAAACAACATACAGTAAACACTAAATGCTGTGAGATCAGAACCCATGATACAAAATTTTGTCCGAAAATGTCCAGTTCTTTCTCTACATGAAAGTCACTGTTATGGTTTGACTGAATGATCAGCTATGTTGAAAACATGATTCTTCATTCAGGAAATATAAACTTATTATAATACAAGTTCATAAACATTCACTGAATAATGACCTATAACAATGGTGGGATACTCTTTACGTACCTCTGTGGCAAACTGTTGTAATCCGCCTATGTTAATTGCTCCTTCTTCAGTTGCATGTAAATTGCACCCTCCCACACAGAGGTCAGAGGTTGGGCATACCATCCCACAAGTTAGACCAAGGGGGTTGTCAGACAGAATGGCTTTGGCAGCTCCATAGTAGTTCTATTAATTAAGCGAAACACATGAAACAATAAAATTAGCTGATCATACACAAATGATCTGAGTAAACATACCAGTCTACTGTTCATTAATAATGTTTAAAACAAAGAAAAATATTTCAAAAAAAATCAGGAAAACAAGACTTGTTATTTGCAGAGCAAAGAATTGTTTTAAAAGCTGCAACAACATAAAAATAGCAAAGCTGACCAGAAATGAGAAGATAAAAATTTGCAACAGTCCTATAAGACCATAATAAGACTGCTCTCGAGTTGAAGAGAGACAATAGGTGGTGGTTTAATGTGAGAGTCACCACGCCTCAGGCAAGGGAGAGAGGTTGAGAAGGAGAGTCCTTCATGATAATCTCAGCCAATACAGGAATCGAACACGCGCTGTTGGCATCACTCTGCATTGCAAATCAGCCAATCATTAAGATAATTTGATATGAACGTGGACGAAAACAAATTAAGAAGACAACCAGATAATGTTATATACCAAAATGCAACATAAACACAGATGTATATATCCTCACATATATATTAAAATGTACTTAATGTTTACGAAGGTAGAATCCATATTTATACTGGATCATCTATACCCTGGGAGAACCCTAAAACATTCCAGTGAGGGCATATTTTGTTCCAAGGATGGAAATGGAGATTTTAAAGTTTACACACTTTGTCAATAGTTTGAATACATATTGCACAGAATATTCTCCTCCCTGATGTAGTGAGAGTAATGATGACAAAATAAGTTGAAAATTAAAAGATCAGATCTTCAACAGAAAAAATTTTCCAGATTTTCCTCTCAAGCCATAAATTAGGACTTCACAGTCTCATTCTTGAGTGGTAACTTATTTCCATGCATTTGAAACCCTTCAAAGCCTCAACTCGTCCTTGCATTTTTGCATCCCACTTCTATACACCTCTCCTCCACTGAGAAGGAAATTTCCAACAGGTCCAACAGAGCAGGTAACCTAACAGCTGCAGCTCAACAAGTGCCTGTCACAGCCATCATGCTAACTGCTTCTTCTGCATAATGTCCCTCAACGCTCCATGGCCACCGGCCTCTTCAACCCTTCACCCATACAGGTCAGCATTGGATTTGACCTGCTTTTTGTGTACAGGACATATTTGGGCAATTTTTCACCTTGTCAGGTAGATACCAGTATTGTAACTGTACTGGAATGGCTTCACTAAGGGAGCTGTAAGTTCTGGAGTGTAAGTCTTCAGTTCCAATGCCGGAATGTTGTCAGGGCCTGTAGCCTTTGCAGTATCCAGTGTCTCCAACCATTTCTTGATATCACGTGGAGTGAATTGAATTGGCTGAAGACTGGTATCTGTAATGCTGGAGACCACTGGAGGAGGCCAAGATGGATCATCCACTTGGCATTTCTGGCTGAAGATTGCTGCGAAAGCTTCAGCCTTATCCTTTGCACTGATGTGCTGGGCTCTTCCAGCATTGTGGATGGGGATATTTGTGGAGCCTCCTCCAGTGAGTTGTTTAATTGTCCACCACCATTCACAACTGGATGTGGCAAGACTGCAGAGTTTAGATCTGATCTGTTTGTTGTGGGATTGCTTAGCTCTGTCTATCACTTTTTGTTTATGTTGTTTGGAGTGCAAGTCGTCCTGTTTGGTGGCTTCACTAGGTTGACACCTCATCTTCAGGTACACCTAGTGGTGCACCTGGCATATCCTCCTGCACTCTCCATTGAGTCTGGGTTGATCCCCTGGCTTGATGGTAACAGTTGACTGGGGGATATACCAGGCCGTGAGGTTACAGATTATGCTGGAGTACAATTCTGCTGTTGTTGATGGCTCTTAGCGCCATATGGATGCCCAGTCTTGAGTTGCTAGATCTGTGCGAAGTCTGTCCCATTTAGCACGGTGATAGAGCCACACAACAAGATGGAGGTCATTCTCAACGTGATGGCGGGACTTTGTCTCCACAAGGACTGTGCGATGGTCACTCTTACCGATACTGTTATGGACAGATGCAACTGCAGCTGGCAGATTAGTAAGGATGGGGTTAAGTATGTTTTTCCCTCTTGTTGGTTCCCTCACCACCTGCTGCAGACCCAGTCCAGCGGCTATGTCCTTTAGGACCCGACCAGCTCAATCTGTAGTACTGCTGCCACTCTTGGTGGTGGACATTGAAATCCCCCACCCAGAGTACATTTTGTGCCCTTGCCATCCTCAGTGCTTCTTCAAAGTGTTGTTCAACATGGAGGAGTACCGATTCATCAGCTGAGGGAGGACAGTATTGGTAATGAGCAGGAGGTCTCCATGCCCATGTTTAACCTGAAGCCATGAGACTTCACAGGGTCTGGAGTCAATGTTAAGGACTCCCAGAGCAACTCCCTTCCAACTGTATACCACTGTGCCACCAGCCTTGCTGGGTCTGTCCTGCTGGTGAGACAGGACATATCCTGGGCTGGTGATGCTGGTGTCTGGGATATTGTCTGCAAGTATGATTCCGTGAGTATGACTATGTCAGACTGTTGCTCTCCCAATATTGGCACTAGCTCCCCAATGTTAGTGAGGATGACTTAGCAGGGTCGACAGGGCTGTCTCTGCTGTTGTCTTTTCCGGTGCCTAGGTCAATGCCAGGTGACCCACCTAGTTTCATTTCCTTGAGACTTTGTAGCGATTGGTACAACTGAATGGCTTGCCATGTTCATTTCAGAGGGCAATTGAGAGTCAACCACATTGCTGTGGGTCTGGAGTCACATGTGGGCCAGACCAGGTGAGGGTGGCAGATTTCCTTCCCTGAAAGACATTAGTGAACCAGACGGGTTTTTCCAACAATCAACAATGATTTCACGCTGATCAGTAGATTCTTAATTCCAGGCTTTTTTATATTGAATTTCTGTGGCGGGATTTGAACTCGGGTTCCCAGAACATTAGCTGAGTTTCTGGATTAATAGTCTAGTGATAATATCACTCGGCCATTGTCATACCAGACCTTGGGCACCAATTCAGGTTGCCAACCTCTGAGGTTTAATTTAAGTTTTAGTGCAGAGGATGAGGTGGGCAGCTTGTAATGGCAGGCAGCACTGGAGTAAATCTTTCAGCCAGACAGAAAGTGGTCATGTTTCTGTATGGCACTGACTTACCTCAACATCACAGCTATCACATATGCAGAGATAACAAGGTGTAGAGCTGGATGAACACAGCAGGCCAAGCAGCATCAGAGGAGCAGGAAAGCTGACGTTTTGTGTCTAGACCCTTCTTCAGAAGCGGGGGAGGGGAAGGGGATTCTGAAATAAA
>NC_063341.1:61752804-61769881 GCF_021869965.1 Rhincodon typus | reverse complement strand
CTGTGTTCATCCAGCTCTACACCTTGTTATCTCAGATTCTCCAGCATCTGCAGTTCCTACTATCTCTACCACATATGCCAGATGCTTACATGCCAAAAACATTAGATGTGTTTCAAGTAAATGGTGTATCAGAAAGTCAAGGAATTCTGAGTGAGGTGAAAATCAACTACAGTTGGTCAAGGGTGCTGGCAGGGTCAGCTGAACCCATTACATTGTTCCAGGGTGTTGGCGATAGTCAGTGCCAGCAGAGTAGGGTTTACTGGTGGGTCAGTCGAGGTGTTGTGAAGACGTCAGTCTGGGGATGAGCTGGATTTTCCTACAATGAGGCAAAAGGAGGAACTGACTACGATAGAAGTGAAAGCAAGAGGAGTGAGTGGTGATGCATGAGCAGGAGAAGCGGTGAAGTGTGCTGCGAGACAACATGAAGTGCGGAGAGTAGGAAGGTGTAGTAGTTTAGGAGGACGAGATGGGTGCGATTGCTGGAGTGAACATGACACATGCAATACCGAGAGCTGCCTCAGCAAGGTGCATGCACAGTGACAAAAAATATTAACCTTATCTATACCCCTCATGATTTTATAAACTTCTATAAGGTCATAATATTTTGATCACATCTTTTCATAAAACATAAAATATTGTTACCTGAGTGTAGTATTCAACAATGAATTTAAGTCATATTGTAAGACTTGTGAGTGATCTGCAACCATTTATTTATCGCCATAATTGACATCTATTCTTACAATCTGAAATATTTGGATAATAACGTGCATTCATTTTTTGTAAAGAAACAAACTTACAAGTACATCTCTTAGGGAAAACAAAATTAAATGCTAAGGATCATTGTTAGTTTTCCCTGGTAGGAAAAGGTCAGGTTCCACATTAAATTTCTAAAGGTAAAGCATATGCCTTTAGAAGAGCAAACAACATAAGACTATGATGGTAAAGTTTAGAAAATGAACTTTAATAGTAAGTATGGAAACATTAATATATCTGTAAATTGTACACCACCAGTGAAATGGTTCATGGAAAGAAATAAACAGCCATAATTCTTAATCTTGGAGTGTTAATTGTCTATGGAAGGTTTGAAGATGGCGAGATGTACCCCAAGATGTAAAAAGCAAAGTGTATCTCAGCAGTGTTCAGTTGACACTTCTGAATAACACTGAACACAGAAAAGAACATAAGATAAGCTGGGTGTTTTGAAATGTATTGTGCAAGGGAAATACTAGTGACGTGAGAGTGATTAACACTAAATTCATTAAATTAAGACTCTGCACAGCAGTTATATCTCAAAGATTGAAATTAAATTGTGTATGTGGCATGGCTAAAGATTGCTGCATTCTGAGGAAACTTGAATGGGTTTCAACTGGCAAAAATAGTACTGAAGACCAAAACGAATATAGGGCTAATACAGAAAGACCCAAAATGGAAAAGAGTCAAAATAGCTGGATAGCAATGGCAGAAATGTGTGATAATAATAGTAAACAGGCTTATTATATTTCACTGACAGATAGTTGTAGCTATCTGAATTCCCAACACTTTATTCTTCAATTTTTTACATTTATAATGATGCTGAATATCTGTTCAATTGTTTCAACCACAGATCTATCAAAAAATCAACGCTCCTTTAATAGAAAAAAAGAATAAAAGAAGCATTTGGTTCATCATTGAAGTAAAGAAATAAGGCAAGTCTGAGATTTAATTATTTTTTAGTTCCAAATCTCAGCTGGGATGTGCTTCAGGCAGTGTCATTGCCCTGAGCATCCCTGATTTACGATATCTCCATTGTTTCAGAAATATCATCTATTAAAATTAAAAATATTAAATTTATTTTAATTCTTCAAAAAAATTAGCTAGTTATTTTCATGACTTTGAATTTACTTTTAGCATTTAAATGACATTTTTGGTAGAAAATGTGGAAATCCATCAACATAGGGCCCTTATATTAATCAGATGTTAAAATTCTTGTTTGAATTGTATCGAAAAGCATTGTCATCTTGTCTCACTTTGATCAACTACAGAAGTTATTTTGCTATAGCTAAAATAAGTCACAGCCGGTAAGATAAGGATTTTAAACTTTTGGTTGAAAAGATAGCTTTCTAAATGTGAAAAAAAAATCAAATTTGCCAGAAACCAGAGTCAGAAACACTGTTAATGATCAATGGTTTGCTCATTAACATGAAAAGAAATTATAACCAATTTAAAATTACAGAGTTGTATGAAAATAGTATTGGGTCATAAAATGAATTCCATATAGCAAAGCAAAAACGATTTCTAAGAAGCGATCAAAGATCTTACTTCTTTCAATTCATCAAAGCAATGGTTTCTTTATGACTTTGTAACCTTACACATCCTATCTTTGATGGTTACATTCTCTTAACAATAGTCTTGTCCTCCTTAACTTGTTTAATCTCATCTACAGTCCTACACCTCTTCCACAAAATTTTCTCTAAGAAGCTGTGATGATGTTGCACTTTCAGAGTTTATTTTGTTCTTTTTGTTTTAAGAGTGGTTGTAAGACAGAGGTAACGAGCTGGCTAGTTAAGATCACTTTAGTAAATAGCTTGGGAGGCCTTGTGTTTTTTTATAAACAGCCTGAATGGGTGTGGCCAGCTCTGTCAGATTAGGATTTCTGGTTTTCGGTTTTTCAGTTGCATCAGAAGTTATTGGGGTCTCAATAGAGTTCAAAGCTTCAGTGAATATTTCCTGGTTGCTACTGTCTCTGAATTTTCGTTTTTTTTTCCTCCTGGATGGGAGAACTGCATATGAGAATCGGCGTATGAATTTTCCTTTTTTATCAAGGGTTTGTTTATGGGATGTTACTATATTGGAACGGTTAATAGTTACTGTATCTATTATTCTGTTAAGATTTCCAATAGAGGTAAGTTATTCTAAATTCCTCTTTCTTTGCTTGTATTTTTAACTACAGTGCTCAAATAAATTGTGTTTTGCTTAATGTCGAGCAGTTTAACCAGTTGCGTGGCATCTCAAACAGACACTTTACATTTGCCTTTAAAATAAGAAAAAGTTAGGGTCTAGGCTACGTTCTTAAAATATTTTTAGGGTGTCTGGTCTGTTCCATAACAAAGTTCAGTTTTATCTTGCATTCTGGTACTTATTTTCCCTACACAGTCTTTAATGCCAAATTCTGTCCAAGGCTCATTGTTTTTTAAGTTCTTCCTTGGATCATGGCTGTCACTGACATGCCTCTATTATCTATTCTTCTTAGGGTGGCATAATGGCCCAGTGGCTAGCACTGCTGCCTCACAGCACCAGGGACTTGGGTTCAATTCTACCCTCAGGCTATTGTCTGTATGGAGTTTGCACATTCTCCCAGTATCTGCGTGGGTTTCCTCCAGGTGCTCTGGTTTCCTCCCACAGTCCAAAGATGTGCAGGTTAGGTGAATTGGCCATGCTAAATTGCCCACAGTGTTCAGGGATGTGTAGACTAGTTGGGTTAGCCATGGGAAATGCAGAGTTACAGGGATAGGGTGGAAGGTGAGTCTGGGTGGGATGCTCTTCATTTTTCAGTGTGGATTCAATTGGCTGAATGGCCTGATTCCACACTGTAGGGATTCTATGATTTTAAATTACAGTGTAACGGTTTGAGAACTGAGTGGTTTGATGGGTCAAGTTATATGACACTTAAAAATCAACTGTACTTTAGTAGGCATGCAGCCACACTTAGCTAAGGATTCTTCCAATAAGATGGGTTTTCAACTTTCCAGTATCTTATAGTTGCTGTTACAAATACAAGTCTTCATTTTCAGAACTTTTTTCAATTGCATTCAAATTCTCAAACTTCTCCAATGATATTTGAACTCACATTCCTTAAATTATTAGTTCAGTAAAATAATAATTTATATTTGTTCAGCCATCACTGATGGTAAAATAAAAAGCCAAATTGCTTAATCAAAGCAATAATAGACATATTGGCCCAAACCTTCCAATCCCCAGATTGTCACAGACTTGAGGTGGGTTCAAATACGCACAATGAGACTCTCCATTTTGGAAGAACAAGAGGGAAGGTTGGCCAAGTGAGCAAAAAGTTAATTGTCATGGATAAAGGGGCATGGGGCAAATTGAACTTATGATTGACTTTACCTTCCTAAGCCCAAGACAGTGAGGTATTGTTTGATTTACACCTTTCCCTTTCAACTTGCATCCCATCCTGAGGAACACTGAATAATGTTTCTCAAACTCTTGTTTACAGATACAACTGTTGAAAGAAATCTACAGCAAAATCCTTTAAGATGGAACAAAACATTCAAAATGTTCATTCACATATCACGCAAACAAGGTAGAAAGAAAGAGAAAGGGAAGGAAGGAAGTCACAACTTTTGAATTTCTTGGAATTAGTTTACATGACTCAATGTCACATTTTTATGAGCACTTAGGTTTCAAAATTGTGGCATATGTTGTTCTATTTCTGTCAAAGAGATTGAAAATTAACAAGGTCACTCTTTCCAGAACCATTGTTTTAAAGCAGTATGTGTCAAAAAGCAGGAGAGTAAGTTTCCTCGTGTGTTGATAAAAGTTTACTTACATGGTGTGGGTTAGTGTCAAGAGAAAGAAAACATTAAGCTATCAATTTCACAAAATCTAGGATGAACAAGATCTTTAAAAATTTAGTTTGGAAGCTTTTGTACAGTTTGAGTGAGGCCAAGGGAATGGCTTCCAAACCAATGGGACCAGAACTGAATAGAGGCAGTTAAGTCAAACCAACAAATTTGATAGAGTAGCAATTTCTTCAGATCGTAAGACTTAGGAGCAGAGGTGGGCTATTCGGTCATTTTAGTCCACTCCTCCACTCGATGAGATCATGGCTAATCTGATAATCCTCAACTCCACTTTCCTGCTTTATCCCTCATAACTTTTATCCATACATAACTCAGTCTGAAAGGTTTCAAAATGCACAGCAAACCAAAGTGCTCCTCATCTCTATCTAAAATGAATGATGACTCTTCACTCTGAGATTATGCCTTCTGATCCTTGACTGTCCCACATGGTATACCACCTCTCCACATCTACCTTGTCAGCACCCTAAGAATCTTTTATGTTTCGACAAGGTCTCCACTACTAAACTCCAATGAGTTAGTGAATTCTAACTAACTATCAACTGATGGTGTTGAGAAGTAGATGGGATTCTGATTTGCTATCTGTATCTATGCATCTCCTTTAGAGATACCGGGCTGCTGGATTGTTGTACTGCTGTGCCATTTACTGCAGACACAAAGCCAGGAAGATTGTCATGGTTGTCAGCAATCCTTAATCAAGGCAAGGGAAATAACCTTTGGTCAGGGTGTCCTAATACAGTAAGTCAAGGACAGCTGCTGATACCAGTACAGGGGCTTGGACACATTCAGTCAGTTGCTTGGGCAGTCAGAGTCAGGATCCTCTTCTCAAAAGGGGTTATGAACCAAATGTCAAGCAGTCCACCACCTGTCTTGACTGTTTCTGCCCTTTCAACTGCCATTCATCTGCAATCCAGTTCCAAGGAAAAGAATTGTTAAAGATCTGTTCTGAAGAAAAGTCACTGGACCTGAGATGTTGACTCTGCCTTCTCTCCATAGGTTCTGCCAGACCTGCTGAGTTTCTCCAGCTGCTTCTGTTTCTGTTTCAGATTTGCAGCTTCTGCAGTTCTTTTTTTTTTATTTTGTTTAGTTTTGACTTAACTGCTTCCTTTCAATTTCAGACCAATGAGCTCTGAGGTCCAAATCCTTTGGTGACTTACACAGCTGAGAGCTGCAACATTTTCAGTATTTTAATAATCTGCAAAGTTCTAACTGACATTTTTGGTCTGGAAGTTTCACAAGCTACACACTTTGACTGAGGCAATTTATTTCCTTACTTACTCTGAACAAATTCTTTTTCTATGACAGAAACTTTACTTGCACCTGATCATTTTACTGGGAGAATTAATCTAGTTTAGCAGGTGAAGTTAGGGAATCTTTCTGGACATGAAACATTTGAGAGAGAAAGAGAGAGAGAGAGAGCAAGCGAGAGAGCAAGGGAGAGAGAGAGAGAGAAAGCGAAAGGGAGAGACCGAGCAAGTGAGCAAGAGAGAGAGAGAGCAAGAGAGAGCGAGAGAGGAAGATGGAGAACAAACATTTCAGCTTCTAAGGTCTGGAGCTGTACTTCTTGAGATGTTAATACAGCAATTGGTGTACAGTTCCAGAATTGTACATTTAAGCAACTTAACAAGCTCAGATTTCAGTCATGTGATAAAGACAGCAATTTCAGATGCTGACGGTCTACTTTGGTGGGCTAACTGGAAGGACACTGAGCTAGCAGTGCATCTTTCCCTCCCTGATTTGAGTTTCCACTTACAAATAATACAATGGTCTTTGATGTTTCTCCTTGTTCAGAGCTGACTGGAAGCAGACAGCTCATGTTCTTTGTATCAGCTTTAGCTAAAGCCTCTGGAATTATGGTCATGTGATCAGCTTCAGCCATTTTACCAGGATGTCCAAGCTTGTCTAGTTTTGAAGGCAATAACAACATATAAATATCGAAGAGAATAGTATTCTCTGGGATTTCTCTACATGCCCTCCGACCATGACACAAGACAAGAGGTGCAAAAAATGGATAAAGGTTCCAGAAGCAAATAGGTTGAGGCAAGGAAGCAGGTGAGAAATACTGTGTAGTTGGAAACAAGAGTGAAAATGGGGTTGCAAGTTCAACTTAAGAGACATATAGGACACTAATGCTGCAAATGGATTGGGCAAGCAGTGAAAGAGCATGGCAGAGGGATGGATTTAGCTGTTAGGAAACAATGTTTGCCACAGGTGACCAAAAGATAATAAAAGATAAAGATAATTGTTCTCCATCTTCTTCTCTCGCTTTCTCTTGCTCTCTCTCTCTCTCTCGCTCACTTGCTCAGTCTCTCCCTCTCGCTTTCTCTCTCTCTCTCTCGCTTTCTTACTCACTCTTTCTCTGTCTCTTCCTTTCTCGTTCTTTTTCTCTCTCTCTCTTTCTTTCTCCGTCCCATGCTCTCAGTTCCTCCGTTTTTGTCGCATATGTTCAGATTAGGCCAACTTCGACAAGGGAGCCTGTGAAATGTCCACCTTCTTCCTCAACCGAGGATTCCCCAGCTCCATTGTCGACAGGGCCCTCAACCAGGTCCAATCCACCGCCTGCACTTCCGTCCTCACCCCTTCTCTTCCCTCCAACAACAGCAATAGGGTTCCCCTTATACTTAACTATCATCCCGCCAGCATCCACATCCAGAAGATCATCAGATGCCAGATGCCACCACCAGACCCATATTCCCCTCCCCTCCCTTGTCCGCCTTCCAAAGGGACTGTTCCCTCTGGGACACCCTGGTCCAGACTTCCTTCACCCCCAACACCTCCCCACAGCCCTCAGGCACCTTCCCCTGTAACCGGCGAAGGTTCAACACCTGCGCATTTACCTCCTCCCTCCCCAGAATCCAAGGGCCCAAACATACCTTGCAGGTGAAGCAACACTTCACCTGCACTTCCCAGAATCTAGTCTACTGCATTCGCAGCTCACAATGTGGTCTCCTCTACATTGGGGAAATGAAGCGTAGACTTGGCGACCGCTTCGCAGAATATCTACGTTCTGCTCACAAAAAAGACCCTGAACTACCTGTTGCCTGCTACTTCAATGCACCACCCTGCTCCCTGGCCAACATCTTTGTCTCTGGCTCGCTACAGTGTTCCAGTGAAGCCCAACGCAAGCTGGAGGAACAACACCTCATTTTCCGCTTGGGGACCCTACAGCCCTCCGGACTCAATATTGAGTTCCATAATTTTAGGGCCTAAACTCTCCCATGTCCCAGCCCCCCACCCCACACACCAGGCCTTGTTACCACATAGCCTGCCATTACACACCTCCTGTCGTTAGTCACTAACAGTCCCCATTAACAACTATTCACCCTCCCAACCTGATCGTTAGCAACTCCTTTGTCTGTCCAACTGTCTTTCTCTCTCTTTGGGCTCTATCCTATCGTTTACTCCCTACCCCACCCACCTCCCTATTTTCTGCATATAACCTGGCGTTTTCCCAGTTACCATCAGTTCTGAGGAAGGGTCACCGGGCCCGAAACGTTAACTCTGTTTTCTCCTTCACAGATGCTGCCAGACCTGCTGAGCTTTTCCAGCAATTTTGTTTTTGTTCCTGATTTACAGCATCCGCAGTTCTTTTGGTTTTTATTTAAAATATAGTGGCGTTTGTCATCCCAATAGTTAATCAAAGGAGATTTTGTTTTACAGTTTAAGTGTTGAAGGAGTAATCAGGTATCACACTGCCGGCAGTGGTAGTGGAGTCAGATACTTTAGAAACTTTTAAGCGACTCTTGGATAGGCACATGGAGGATACTAAAACGTAGGGTATGCAGGGTAGATTGATTTTAGTAGGATAATAGGTCAGCACAACATCATGGGCCGAAGGGCCTGTACTGTGCTGTACTGTTCTATGTTCTATGTTCTACGAAGGGGTTATGTTAGTGTACTTGTGAAACCAGATGTCCAGGTAAAAAAATTGTTCAAACTTGCAGAGGAGAGAGAAGCGACATTGACTGCAAGTCTTTATTAGATCGTACCGACTTCCCTGGGCTGTCCAGGATTGTCTTTACAGTTGCCTAACATTGAGGCACATAATCCTCAAAGGCTTAAGCTTTATGGCCTGAAAGGGGAGATTTGGAGTGTGTAAGACTGTTTGGGAGATTTGACATTTTTTAATTTAAATACTAGAAGTTTATTAAAAGATTTAAAAAACTACTTCCTTGCATTGTCAACTTGAACAACCAGCATCAAGGCTTTTGTTTATCAGTTGCTAGATTTCATGTTTAATCAGCTTGGATAAATAAAAATGAAGCCACATAAGATCCGCACCTCTCATGTAAATGAAGGGATCACATCTGGTTTAGATTTTCATACAAAAGTAAATATTTTAACACCACAAGGTTTTTTAAGTCCACGTGAACTCTGAACGTCATGAGCAAAATATCCAGTCTTTGATACAAAAATGAAATAAATATGTTTGACCTGGAATTTACCATTGTAATATCGTCTTGTGGAAACTGCACGCCAATCTCCTGAACTTGTTAAGCTATTGCAGCTTTGCTTTAGGGCTGTAGTTTTGGTTTAGCCCTATTTCACATCATTTATCCTTTGTAGATAGACAAATGTACCTACCTTATTTGCAATGCTTGTGATAAATGACTTTATGTCCAGGTTAGTTGGACAACTCTTCTGACAAGGAGCATCAGCACATTTGAGGCACCTGGAATGTAAATTAATCTGGTCAAAAAACATCAATTACAAAAATTGTTTAGACCAAGCTGTGATAAAACTACCCTTTCCATCAACTGAGCGAGACAAAGAAGTGAAAAATTGGAAAATTCCAACAAGCCACAAATTTGTACTATCTTAAGCTGAACTACTTCTGCAGCCATAAAAATTCATAGGTGCAAATCAAAGCAATCAAAGCATTTTTGCACACATATTGGAGACATCCATCAGGGGGAAAAGAAACTGTCAATAAATTGAAATGACCAATATGTCAGGTTAAAGAATGCAGATTAAATAGATTGCAAATACTTTCCTCAGATAGTAAAGAAAAATTATTCGGGATTTTTTAAAATGGGATGACCAGAAGGTTGGGCCAAACATTATGGCCGGATTTCTAAAAATGTTAACCTTCAGCAAGTTACTACAACATTTCTGCAAAAGTGGTGTAATGTAAGTGGATACAAGTGGGGCCATGAGGAAAACCAGATTTGGGTCATATTCCTTCAAGACCCTCCTTATGCATGAAAATTAAATTATAACGATATCAAAATAGTATTGATTCACTCTGAGTGAAGAATGTTGTGGAATAATGCAATCTCAGATATTTTTAAAAGTTTTCATGAGAATATCTCTGAAGCATTCCAAATTTAAAAAAAAAGAAAGTACATTTTAGGTCTCAACAAGGATTATAAAGAGTGGGGAAAAGAATCCCTGCAGGGTGGAAGCGGGCCACTCAGTCCATCAAGTCCACACCAACCCTCCAAAAGCATCCCACCCAGACCGATCCCCCTTACCCTATCCCTGTAATCCTGAATTTCCCATGGCTGGCCCCACCTAACCTGCACATCCCTCGACACTACAGGCAATTTAGCGTAGTCAATGCACCTAAAGTGCACATCTTTGGACTGTGGGAGGAAACCAGAGCACCCAGAGGAAACCCACGCAGATACAGGGAGAATGTGCCAACTCCAAACAGACTTTAAGTCCTGTGGCACATAATATTTCATATGTAAATTTTCAGTCAGTTAAGATCTGATATAAATTCAGGAATTTTACTGAACCACTGCTTTGTATATGTGAGCAAGTATGTGATTAATTGCCAGGTTACAGTGCTAAGAATCTTGGCAGAGGTTCTGTATGTCTGATATAAAAGAAGGAGGAGATTCAGGTTGGAGTAAATAGAATTAACTTACTTATAGTTAAAAATTTACTTAATTGTTTGCCTTAAACATAAGCATTATGCCAAACTTGCGTAGTTGGTTCATTATACATTTTATCCTGTTACCAATTTCCAGTCTCCTCAATCTGGCTACATAAATTGTCAACTGTGTACTAAAATTTAATCAACTTGAGTTGTAACTGCTTTTTTAGATGTCAGTTTTGTACTCGCAAAAAAGCTGTTTCTGTGTTTATAATTTCACAGGGATAATATTATTCTGTCTCTCCTTTTTCTACAGGCTTACATGTAGTTTGAAATTAACTAATTAAGTAGAAAATTTACAGGGTGAGTGGAATGATGCAAGAGCAAGTGACCTATGTGGTGCAGTGGTAGTGTCCCTATCTCTGGGCTAGAAAGCCTGAGTTCAAGTTCCACCTGCTCCAGAAGTATGTCATGAAGTGTTGACTATAGGGCCCTTGTGATGCAGTGATGCTATCTCTGGGGTAGGCAGCATTTCTGAACAGTTTGGTTCGGAAAATATCTAAAACCAAGGGTGCACCTAACCCCATCAGTTTCCCAAGTGGTTGGGTTAGGTTAAAATTGCCTCCAATTTTCCACTAAATGACAAGCAAAATACTGCGGATGTTGGAGATCTGAAATAAAAAGAGAACATTCTGCAAAAACTCAGCACATCTGACAGCTTTTGTGGAAAGATAAATAGAATGAATGTTTCATGTCCAATGACTCTTTTTCAGAACTGAAAACAGGTGGAAAATTCAATGATTTTGTGCTGTTGAAAAGTTGGGCATGAGGACAAGTGAAACAGAAGGGCAGGACAGGGAAAGGTGTAAGATTGTGAAAGAATTAATATTGATGCTGCATTAAGTTCCATGCAAACTGATGACATCACAGAGTTGGAGAAAAAGCAGACCAGCATGAGGTCACAACAGAGACATTTGCATCAGCTCTGCCTTCTAGTGGTTTTTGTAATTTTGCCTAACGAGTCAATGTAGCTTGTATCTATTGCTAGCATGCAATGTTGGATCTGGTCTTTAAGATAAGTTCCTCTTCTCATTAGACTCCACAAGACTCCTCTCCCAATGCTTATTAGACTCAGCATAGAAAGGGGGATTGCTTGGAGAGTGAGCACGTGATGTCTGATGGCATAATTCAGGCTTTCCGTGGGCAGTGAATAGGGAATACAGTGCGTTCTCACCCCCAAGAATAATAGCTAATATCTTATAAGTTTCCTCAGTGATTTTTGACCTTTGTTACAAAGCTGTTTAGGTGCTGCAGATCCTATTTTCTGTTTAATTTGGTTAATTGATTTTGGTTAAAAGTAGTAGAAGCAGGATTGGTGGTAGCAGTCTGCCCAAGTCATAAGCCACCAATGGTTGACACCACAACATACGACAGACATTGCATTTCCAACGGTTCCAAATGAAAGAATGAGGATAAAAAGATAATCAATGGGTATATTCCAAAAAAAGGTGTGTCAAAATGATTATGTGACAAATATGTCTCTCTCCACATGACTTCTGCAATCAGCTTTATTTTCTGTTGAAAGGTGGGATGGATTCAAGCTAGCTGTCACAAAGTATTTCCATTCCTTAGGGACGTTTTACAGTAGTCAAGTTAGTCATAACATTTTATTTGAACCTAAATTGAATCAGTCACAGTTCTACTCTAATGTTACAGGGATAGTTTATTAAAGACTTATAATCTGGGTGATTTTGGCACAATCTTTTGGAGCAACTTCAAAATTGTAACTTTTCAAACATTTAAACTGTAAATTATCAATTGAATATGAGCAACTCATTAACCTCTAATGTGTTATATTATGTTTAAATTAAGATGAAAAATGTGAATGCTTAAGTTAGAAGACTCATTTTCTGATATGTTAATATTGTCAGCACAACAATAACACAGAGAGTCCAGGAAGTCTTACTGACCATTTCAGAGTTTCATAACAAAAGTATGGTGTGATTGTGAAAAGGAGTTATTGTTGTGTTCAATGGATTGATATGTTTGGAGAACACAAGTGCAAGTAGCATTTGGGTACAGAATTATTTTGAAGAATTCCTTCATGACTGGGAAAACATAAAGGCTATACTTACTGCCCAAAAATACAAAACTACTGCCTAATAGCACTCTAGAAATGTAAATCTTTTTCTTAATGGACGAAATTCATTCACTGGCCCAAGTCTAGCGGAATAATCCATGTTTATTATTGTTTATGGATACAAAATTTCAACTGTGTTTTAATATTACATGCTTATTTATTGTGTAACTTGTGAAGTCAAGTGAGGTAAAATTAATTCTAACTTCGTTGAATGTATCCAGCAGGAAATGTATCTGCATATAGCAAAATAAGTTGTACCGTTACTTGACCATGAGGCTTCAATTGCAAGTCAGTCTTATGACAACAGATTGAACCTCTTCAGAATGCTGTACCAGATTTGAAATTAAGGGCTTTTCTGAAGCTATAATAGCACTGCGGATTGAGAGTTAAAACCTCAGATTTGAGGAGTATTACATTCATTTCACATCACGTCTAGATCCCTGTCGTGAGTTCCACCGCTGGGTATAACGTAACCACAGGTAATGCATGGGAGGGAAAGATTGTTAGTTGGAAGGTGAACAAAGAGCTTTGACTGGCATGCCTACTTTTCCAGAATAAGGTATTGTGGTTTATTCATGCCAGATGGTAAAATGTGACATCTGTGCAGCCCAGTAGTATATTTTTAAGTAATAGAGTGATTTAAGGTCTCTCCGTTCATGGGGGAATTCATTCCCTGAAAACGTCACCACAGGTTGCTTGGTTTAACACAGGGACAATGGAAGGCTAGTTAAAGAGGAAGAAAGGTCGAGTCTCTGGCAGAGGTGGTGTCCAGGCTCCCCGCACATCCATGCTGTCTCACGTGACTGACCACATCGCTCTTAAAAATATTATTGTTCTTCATTTGACTTTTGAATCAAATTCATTTTTTCTTCTTTCTGCTGCTGCGGTGGTGGAGAGCTGTTGAATGGTTCGTCCAGTCCATTCCTTGCGGCTGTGGCGATCACAGCTGTTCCAATGTCGATGGGTTGGGATCCTTTGCTTTTCCTTTGGTTTTTCGGCGGCATCTGCAAAGGCAGCAGAGAGAATGATCCCTCGATCTTTGGGCGTTAATTTGGACGGTCTGTCAGTCCTTGGAAGTTGAGATGGGCCCTGGTCCTCGAGAGTTGGGACAGTCTCCTGGTTATAGCAGTGGCTGGCGGCTGGCGATGAAGCTGCTTTGGCAGAGGTGGCATTCTGGGTCGATTCAGTGGCGACGGGGGCTGCTTCAATGTTGCTTTCTCCTTGATGTTGCAGCCTCGGGGACAGCTTTAGTAGCTGTGGAGGACGGCACATCTCGTAGCTGCTTATGAAATCAAGAAGCCATAGTTGGAACAAAAATTGAAATTCATCTTAACTTTGCATGCATTATTTCTTTTTTTTATAATTTATGTAATTAAAATAGTGCCAGAATAATTATGGTGATGAATACACATTTTACTGCATTTTGCACATGTAACAAATGTAACAATAAATTACTATTCTATACTATGAAAACCCAATTTTATATAAAGCACATTCCTCCCTCTCTCTTTCTACAGAATAGTAAGGACAGATCCTTTCCTGCTGCACGAACAATCTCCAGTTTCTAAGCAACATTAAGGGCATGCAGTCTATTATTACTGAGCTGCTCCAGAGATGCAGTTTCTTTGTAGGTCTTGGAGCAGCTGTATTGGACCCATTGGGACTTGCGACTTTAAACATGTTCAAGGTTCATTGGAGACCAGAAATTGATACTGCGGGTTTAGGGGTGGAAATATCCCAGTTTAGTGGATACCTTTTGTTCAACAACTCAAATACATCTTGCACACCTCCCTCAAAAGGCACTTTCTCCCACCAATGTTTGTATGGAGACAATGGGCTAAATTTTACCAAGTGTCTCTTTTTCCTCAACCCTCATAGACCAAAGTGGTGGGGAGGGGGGGTAAACTTGGCCACACTTGGATCTTAAGAGTTCTGTGCCTTCAAAAGCAAGGAGAGGTAAAACCCAAACCACTCTGGAAGCTCCGTATTTGTGATATTGGGCTGAATTTTCAGAGGGACTCCATTGACCTTTAAAACTAGCAACCGGAACTGAATACAGGATTCAGTGCCCACAGTTTTCACTCGTGCAAGATTATGTTGTGTGCTAGTGCAAGTCTGCATGTCTGCCAGCTTACTGTGGGCAGATGGGTTTCCCTGACCACCACAATTTTGATGTGGTCACTATTATTTTCACGGACTCCTGGTTCAAAACTCCTTGGAAGTGATATGAACCGTGGAGCTGGATTTCCATCGTAGAAGTGAGTGGCAGAAGGTGGACAATTTCCATGCTTGATGCGCCCACCTTGGGAGAAATTGGCTGCCATGGTGGAATTTTCACTCTGAGGGGTGAGGGTGGGGGAAGGAGCTAGGTGTATAATGTGCCCACCTGGCACTTTGTCCCAGTGACAATAAAATCAACAAAAATGAAAGAAAAGCCCTCACCACTCACATGCTACACACCATCCATTTCAACTTGTGCTACCTCATGCCACTCATTATGGCCCTTGTATCCTCCATACAAATTTGTGGTTGAAATTATAATTTAACACGCACATTCGACAAAATAAGATAGTACTTCATTGAACAAAAGAATTACTTTTTTCTCAATTTTCATTCAGGTGCCAAAATCAATAATAGGAACAGCTAGAGCGAGTGACGCAAAAGAAGATTTTAATTTGACCTGGAGTAAAATCCCTCTAAATTCAGTCACTTCTTAGAAGATTACTTGGAAGCAGAGGGAGGATTATAACAATTTTTTTTGTATATAAAGGGCAAGAAATTTATTGCCAAGTACTTCTAACATCATGAAGGAAAAGGATGATGACAATTTGGAAGTGGCCAACACAAATGAGCACCATCTACGTTTAGAGACTATTTCAGCTCGAAACGGTATTAAAATCACAAATTGGTTTTGGGGATAGCGTGATATGACGAACAGTTCTCTGATGTACAGGGAAAAAAAATGTGCTGTAAGAAATATCCTCTGGTTCCAAATTAAATATGACAACCGTCCAGTTTCCCACTGTTGGAGCTCAAGGTTCAGTCATGAATTCAAAAATTAGATGTGATTATAGGAGCCACTAGCAATTGTTTCCTGTTGAGTTTAATAGTACAGAAACTGTATTTTTAGATTTTTTTTACCCAAAAAGGATGAGAAAGCAGAATACAAGAAAACCAGAAAAGGGAGAGAGTCTCTTGGGGTAAATTTCAGCTTTGCTGAGCGTCATCAAAGTCTACTAACAGAACCTCCCACAAATAAATCTATCTCCTGGGGCAGCTGGTTTCCAGACTTTTGGGACCAGAGTAATAGATTTGTAATTGCCCCACTGAGTACTGTTGGTGCTGGACGATTGATTGGTGCAGCAAACCCTTCAACACTTAGTCCTCTATCATCACATGGGCAACAGTTATTTCCTCAGTTTAATGCAAGTAATCAATGCTTCCTGTTTCCAAAAGGTACGTTCAAAACACTCCTTACTTATTTTATTTATTATTTATTATTAGCCTTTACTTAGTACATTTGCTTTCTCAAAATGTTAAAGGATTAAGCTTCATATATTTTCAGTGAAATTTTAGGCTGGTCAGTGTCCTTTCTTTGACATTATGAGCCAGAAGGGGACACACACTATTTTGTGGTAGATACCATATCGGTGAGAGTTCTTGTAAATGATGAGTGGTTGGTGGAAGTATACAGAACAGAAAGGGTATGATTTCAATCAGTGTTTCGCACAGATTTGATCCCAGTGATGCCATTTTGGCATTCAATGTCACAGTTAGTGGCCTCAAATAGTTGAACAGCAGTATTCAAAGTAGACAATTTCAAATCAACTTGTTCAGACATGTTATTGTACACCTCTGGAGCAGGTGGGACTTGAACCAAGGCCTACAGGCTCAGAAGTAGGGACATTACCACTGCTCCACCACAGCCCTGTGTTACTTATTGAATCAACTTGTTCAGAGATGTTATGACACACCTTTGGAGCAGCTGGGATTTGAATCTTGGCCACTTGAGCCAAGAATCTATTTTCTAAGGTTGTCATCAAATGCTTTCAGTTGGTTTGCTAATTAATTTCTTCTAGTCATCATTTTGATTCTTCTCAGAATTAGATTTTTCCATAGTTTTTTAACATTACCAGGACTGGTGTGGCAGGTGCTGAAGCTTTCACTAACATCAAGGCTTCTGCATAAACTATCTCCAAGACAAGGCTGCATGAGTGGGCATTCCCCTTGGACTGCAACACTACTTGGAACGCAACACTACTTGGAACAGAAACAAAGGCTATTCAGAGCAAGGGAAGAACAGGAGAAGCAAGAAAGGAGGGCTCTTTGGAAGCCATATCTGTTAAAGAAAGCATCTCAGCAATGAACAATGTGTGAGACAACAGGATGCCTTTACAGAGGCATGAAACCTGCTGCAGACACAGTAGCAACCTTGTGGCATGATAAGAAGTGCTGTGCCAGTGGCTGAGAAAGTGATCACTATAAATTTTTAGAGATAGCAGGAACTGCAGATGCTGGAGAATCTGAGATAACAAGGTG
>NC_063341.1:61713474-61752404 GCF_021869965.1 Rhincodon typus | reverse complement strand
TTTTGTAAACAGCATCTCAACTCTGCCTTATTCTGGGTGGCATGGTGGGTCAGTGGTTAGCACTGCTGCCTCACAGCACCTAGGACCCAGGTTCGATTCCACCCTCAGATGAGTGTTTGTGTGGAGTTTGCATATTCTCCCCATGTCTACAGGGGTTTCCAACAGGTGCTGTGCTTTCCTCGCACAGTCCAAAGACATGCAAGGTTTGGTGGATTGGCCATGGGAAGTGCAGGGTTACAAGGATAGGGTGGGGGTGCTGCGCCTGGGTGGGGTGCTTTACAGAGATCGGTGCAGACCAGATAGTCTAAATAGCCTCTTTCCACACTGTAGGGATACTATGAAAACGGATTCTGCTCATTCAACATTCAACTCTGTGTGACAATAAGCAGCGAATTATCCTCATCAACGATCAAGATCCTGGCAGCAGTCACAATGTCTTCATGAAATGCAACTCCTTGCAATAGCTGCATTTAACTCACCACAACAACCCACTGAGTAACAAACTAATCTGCTGATGACCTGACCTAAAATTCAAGTTCACATTCCATGTGCATCAGTGTACAATGAGAGCAATGCTGTCCCACAAAATGTGATCAAGCAGATCATTAACATGCTGAAATAACCTTTTGTCCGCTGGCATTTCTCTGGAGGAGCCCTGCAGCAAATGTCAGAGTGGGTGTCAAGATCTGTAGTGGTTTGCAGCATCTGCCAAACTCATCATCATGGGAGGAGAGTCCTTGCAACTGTCTGTACAATGGGCAGATATAGCAGACGGAGTATGAGGAACAGCTGGAGGGGGGGGTGCGGTTGCGGTGAAGAGGAATGAAGGATAATCCTATTCTGCCTGCTTTCTCTGTAAAGAAGAAATCTAATTGTAATATTGGAGACTGCAACCCAATTATAAACAGTCCCACATTGTAGCTTGATGTGGACTTCACAATCTTCAAAATCTCCCCTCCCCCGACACCATCCCAAAACCAGCCCAGCTCGTACCCGCCTCCCTAACCTGTCCTACCTCCCACCTATCCACTCCTCCCACCTCATGCCCCACCCCTATCTCCTACCTACTAACCTCATTCTGCCTCCTTGACCTGTCCATCCTCCCTGGACCAACATATCCCCTCCCTAACTCCCCACCTACACTCACCTTTACTGGCTCCAACCCCGCCTCCTTGACCAGTCTGTTTCCTCTCCACCTATCTTCTCCTTTATCCATCTTCTATCCGCCTCCCCCTTTCTCCCTATTTATTTCAGAATCCCCTTCCCCTCCCCCATTTCTGAAGAAGGGTCTAGACCTGAAACGTCAGCTCTCCTGCTCCTCTGATGCTGCTTAGTCTGCTGTGTTCATCCAGCTCTACACATTGTAGCTTCCCTCTTTCACTCAAGTCACAGTTACCACTTGTTATGGACCAGAGCAAACCCCCTCAAAAGCATAGACCTTTTATTTGAAAGGCAAGTTCTACGTTTTGCATTCTGGATGCAATTTGATTAGTCAGACTACCAGTCCTGAAGCAAAACACACTTTATTCATACATTGTAGTTAAAATACAACAAAAGAAAGAAGAAATTGGAATAACAACACTACTGGAAAACTTAACCAAATATTAGATTATTTAACTATTAAACAATGTTCCAATGCAGTAATATCCTACAAACATACCCTTGACAATGACAAATTCAGTAAAATAGATTGTGTCACAGGTAATTTTCCAGTCTAGGAGGAAAAACATCAAAAGAAAACTCTGAGAGAGAGAGTAACAGGGAGAGATGTACTGCAGCTTCCAAACCCAGCTTCAACATACAGCCGCAACTGCTACTGAAAAACTATCTCTGAAAATCCTGGTTCTCCGGGAGCTTGACCCCACCTATTCAGCCTGTTTCTATTTTTCTAACTTTTAAAAAAAAGCCCAAAGCCTCACAAGCTGTTTACTCTTTTGGATTCAAATAAACACCTCTTCACTTCAATCTTAAAACCTCGCTGCAAAAAAGAACAGGACTAAATGCACCTCTTAAAGCCATACTATCATCACACACTCTGCCAAAATGAAAATTTAGAAGCCACCACAAAACCATTCCAAATGAAATTTATAAATACAATCATGTCATACTGCATTCAAAGCTCTTGGAGCTCAACCAAGTATTCATAATAAAGTCTTCTTACAACTGTTATCAACAGAAGCAATGAAGCAGATGTTTGGATATGTGATTTTTCCAGATGGGCTCAATATAAATACTGTGCTAAGGTACAAGGGTGATGACTCCATTTTTTATAGGATATAATATTGGACAAATCTGCAGACAACAGAATATGCTTTGCTTGACTGAGATCTCAATATAATTAAAAAAATTTTTAACATTGTTTTTCAATGCCTGTATGCTTATTTCCTTTGGAGTAAGAGGAAAGAATGAATGAAAGGCTCTGATATTGATACTACGAATGGCAGTGATGGTTTTATATTTTTAAAACCTTGTAAGCTGAGTAGTTTTATTTTGCAAAGGATCTTTTCAAAACTTCTCTGTGCGTCACAATTTTCAGGATTATTTCAACGACTTGTCAGAATCACCCTTAGCTCATTGATTCTGCATATGCTGGATCTTAGAAAAAGGGAAGAATCAAGTATGCATGGGAGAATGGAAGACAATAAGGGGAACTGAGGGTGGGTAGGATTTGAGGTAGTGGTCAGGGCCAAAAGACATGATTAAAACTAGGCCAACGTACCTGCTAATAGAAAGCAGACTTCTAGCTTGTTAGTCTCACCATCTAACAAACTTCATTGCCTCCTCAGGGCTGCCACCATGGAATGAAAATACATTGGTGTGTGCCTCTTTAACAGAGATGAGTTTATTCCTGCCTCTGAGCCACAAGGCCTTGGTTCAGGTCCCACCTGCTCCAGAGGTGTGTCATGACATATCTGAGCAGGATGACAGAAAATATCTGGAGTTGATTGCAATTGGACAGAACTGATATTCTTTTGATGAACAGTAGTTTGGGGAATATTTGTCAATTCAAGGGCTCTTGTGGTGCAGCAGTAATGTCCCTCCCTCTGGACCAGGAGGCCTCAGTTCTAGTTCCAAATGCTCCAGAGGTATACAATGACGTCTCTGAACAGGTTGATTAAAATATCTAGAAAAACTAACTAATCCTAAGCAATGAATGGGGCCATTACAAATTGGAAGGGTTACATCTGCGCAAGATCAGGATTGATGTCTTTGGAGGGGTATTTGCTGGAGTAGTCAGGGAGGTTTTAAACTAAAATGGCAAAGGAATGGCAACCTGTGCAGGAATCAGCAGAAAGGCAATCAAGAATGAGAGAAAAGTCAAAAAGGAGAATAAGGAAAGTGATAGGCAGAGAAATCAGGAGCCAGGATCAAACAGGGACAGTGAAAAATAATGGGAATGGGACAAGTAATATTAAAAAGAAACACAGCTGCAGGGTGGCCGGTGACTTAATACTCAGGGGTATTCAGTATTTAGGAAGGACAGACAAAAAGGAAAAGATGGTGGAGTTGCATTCGGGTTTAAAAGGAAATGAACACAATAGTAAGGGTGGCACGGTGGCTCAGTAGTTAGCATTGCTGCCTCACAGCACCTGGGTTCAATTCCACCCTCAGGCGACTGTCTGTGTAAAGTTTACGCACTCTCCCTGTGTCTGTGTGGGTTTCCTCTGGGTGTGCCAGTTTCCTCCAACATTCCAAAAGTGTGCAGGTTAGGCTGATTGGCCATGCTAAATTGCCCATAATGTTCAGGGACAAGTAGATTAGGTGGGTTGTAAGGGGATGGGTCTGGGTTGGATGTTCTGAAGGTTGGTGTGGACTTGTTGGGCCGAAGGGCCTGTTTCCACACTGTAGGGAATCTATTATATCATCACCGATGATGTGAAATCTGTATGGGTAGAGCTGAGAAACACTAAGAAAACAGTGGCATGGATTTACATTAGTGGGTGTTATGTATAGACCCCCAAACTGTACAGTTGATGCTAGGAATGGCATTAAACAAAGAATTAGAGATGCATTCAATAAAGAAACATCTGAAATTATGGATGACTTAATCTGTACAGTAGGCAAATCAAATTAGTAACAATGCCATAGGTGTGGAATTCCTGGAGTGTATTTGGGATGGTTTTCTAGGCCAATACATTGAGGAACAAACTGGAGAACAGGCCAACCTAGACTGGGTATTATGTAATAAGAAAGGAATAATTAGCAAACTCATTGTATTAGGCCCCTGAGAATGGGCAACCAGAATATGAAAGAATGTCTCATCAAGATGGAAAGTGACATAATGGATTCCGTGACTAGGGTCTTGAATCTACACAGAGGAAACAAAGATGTTATGGGTCAAGTGCAACAATTGTTAATTCCTGTCTCGTACAAAAGTAAAATGCGTAAGGTGGCCAAAGCATGATTTACGAGGGAAATTGAAGATCATATAAGATCCAAGGAATAAGCATACAAATTGGCCAGAAAGAACAACACATCTGAGGAGTGGGAGCAGTTTAGAATTCAGTAAAGAGGACAAGGGGATTGATTAAGAAACAAAAAATAGAGGATGAGAGTAAACCTGTGGGGAACATAAGAACTGGTTGTAAAAGTTTTTTTTCATCAGAATGTGAAGACAAACATTGATCTCTTACAGTTAGAAATGGGGGGATTTATAATCGAGAAACAAGAAATGGTTGATCAACTAGATATATATTTTGGTTCTGTGTTCACAAAAGAAGACACAGAGAGCGCATCAGAAATGTTGGGGAAAATAGGGAGGTACTGAAGAAAATCAATATTAGTTGGGAAATGGAGCTGGGGAAACTGATGGGATTGAAGGTTGATAATCTATGATTAAGAATAGATAAGGAATTGGCCCTGGAAATATTTGATGCATTGGCCATCATTTTCCTAGATTCTATAGACTCTGGAGTAGTTCCTACAGATTGGAATGTAGCCAATGTAACCCATCTATTTAAGAAGGGATGCAGAGAGGAAGCTGGGAATTGTACACCAGTCAGCCCAGCATTGGTAGTGGGGAAAATGTTAGAGTCCATTAGTAGATGAGGGTGGATGATGGAAGGATGTTCCTGAGGCAGGGAAATCCAGAAACTAAGGTCACAGTTGAAGGAGATGGGGTGAACCATTTAGGACAGATACAAAGAGAAATTCCTTCAGCCAGGGATTGGTGAGCCTGTGAAATTCAATACCATAGAAAGCAGCTGAGGCCAAAACGTATGGTTTCAAGAAGGAATTGAATATAGCACTTGAGGTTAAAGGGATCAAAGGACATGGGGAAGAAAGGCAGAAATAGGCTTTTGAATTGTATGATCAGCAACAATTATATTGAATGGCAGAGCATGCTGAAAGGACTGAATGACCTACTCCTGCTCTTAGTTCATGTTTCTATGTTAAATGTTGAAGCTTAGGGCTCTTGTAGTACAGTGGTTGTGTCACCACCTCTAAGCCAAGTGGCGTGAGTTTAAGTCCCACATGCTCAAGAGCTGTTCGATAACTTCTTTGAACAGGCTAATTAGAAAATATCTAAATGTTGACACTTTATCTGCCAGTCCAAACAATTACTGGCTGCCCAAGAAATGCTTTAATTTCTGCAGCATGCTACAGCACAGCTGGATTGCGTGAACCAATCCAATATGGACATAATTGGGAAAAGGAATTGAATGAGAAAAAGATAGTGATTTCTTATCAGGTTATCTCCATTTATGCTAGACAATGGATGTTAATTAAGTTCTTTCGATATGTTAAGGTGAGCCTGAAAGCCAGAAAAGGATGATATTTAACCAACGGTTTCTAAAAAGAAAATTCATTATATTCCCTTCTTAATTTGATTGTCCCTGTTTTAGCCTCTTTTTCTTGAACTCTGTCCTATTTTGAATCACACCTATTGATCCAAATTTTTCTTCAAAATAGGGGAGCACAACACTAGAACCAACACATGTTAAATCCAAACTCACATGGGTTTAATTTATGAAACACATTACCACTTAGCGACATTAATTCCTATTAATTTAAAGCAGACAATCCTGAGTTAACTTTCAGTCAAAGAATACAGATTTCATGCAAAGGTCATTAAAAATGGTCAATGCAGGTTCGCATGGAGATTTGATGAAGTGAAGTGAGTGCTTTGAATTGTATTTTCTTTTTCCTACGTTACGTATAAAGTTAATTTATTTTCATTTAATCTACATAACTAAGGTTTAAATATCATGAAACAAAAATATACTAGAACAAAATCTGCCTTCTGAAGAAGGGTCACTGGAACCAAAATGTTGACTCTGCTTTCTCTCCATAGATGCTGCCAGACCTGCTGAATTTCTCCAACAACTTCTGTTTTTGTTTCAGATTTCAGATTTGAAGTTCTTGGTTTCAATACATAAGCATGTGTGATGTATCATCTCTTCATTGCAATTGTTTGCATTAAAGAATTGCTAAATCATGAGATTATTTTATACAATAATAATACTTCAACACATTTCCATGCCATATTTTTTCATGGAAAATGAATAATTTACTATACATATTAATTGGCATATCCTATAGTGCTTCTAAGCCTTTGACTTAAATTTTGCATGTTTGTTCAAGATAATATGTATAGCATTTTCTTTTTTCATTATTATTATGTAGCTCTCACACATATATCATTATTTTGTGTGAAAGGTATTATGCAATTGGTAGTAGAATTGGTGCTCCCCAAATATTATAGTCTCTCTTAATAACATGATCAAATATGTAAATCGCAATACAAGGTTAGTCATAACACTAAAATATAGATTTTGAATCAAGAAATAATCCAAACTTGAAGCTTACATTTAAAAAATAAGGAAATAAAACTACTTAAATATATAAAAATCAGTTAGAAATTTTATTTCTAATTTACAGTCTTATTTTACAAAAGATATTTTTTCAAACTTGAAATTCTTTTGCTGAAGTCTGAATTAAAATAAGAAAAATTTACCTTGTGTTAGACTGCTTTTATTTTTGAGAAAGGGTCTAAAAGCGCCAGCTTATTAGAGATTTAACAGTCAAGACATCTCACATTGTAAAGGCATCATCAGCGGTACATAATAAAACAGCAATGACCATGCATTATTTTAAGTGACATGCTGTATGAATATTGAATAGTGAGTGGGCTTCCTTTTGTGGCTCATGCAGTTCTCTGGAAAAGATCTGTTTTAATGAGCAATCAAACGATTGCAGTATATTTTTGAAAAATACTTCATTTGGGAATTGGTAACTGACAACTGGATATGCATATGTACCTGTTAATATGCTAATGAAATAGTGGATGTGTTCTTATTTTCCTCCAGTCAATTAATCCAATCATTCAAAGTCCACCTGAAATTCTCTACGTGAACATAATTGGCATCAAGTCTTGAAAAGGGGATAAAGACAATTAATCTACAATTTTCAATCAGGTGAAAAGTAATAGGCTCCAGATAATTGATCAATTAAAACAGTAATCAGTAGGATTAATTAAAACAGTAATATCTTTTAACTTGTACATTACGTTAGAGGGGCATCTCCATGAAAAGGTATCTGGCACTGACATGTGTCACCAACAAGTAGTTGCATCAGTTTACACGCTGCTGTTAGAACCAAAATAAAACATGGCTCTTATATTTACACATTTGCACGCAAGTAATCTGCCTTCAAAAATGGAAACTGAACTGTAGATTCTCCAAAAATGAATCAAAACCGGAAACTGCCGCAGAAACTAAGCAGATATGGCAGCATCTGTGGAGAAAAAGCAGAGTTAACATTTTAGGTCTAGTGAGACCTCTTCAGAACAGATTGTAGCTGGGAAAAGGTTAGTGTATATATGCTGCAGGTGGGATGAGGGGAGCGGGGAGGAGTCAACATTAGGTGCCCAACTCCTATTCTCTCTCTTTGGGCTCCATCTCCATCTATTATTCACTCCTTCCCCACCTCACCTTCAGCATATATTGCAATTTTTTTTCCCAGCTACAATCAATCCTGAAGAATGGTCACTGGACCCAAAATGTTAGCTCTGCCTTCTCACCACAGATGCTGCCAGACCTGCTGAATTTCTCCAGCAATTCCTGGCTCTGTTTCCGATTTTCAATATCCATTGTCTTTGGTTTCTCCAAAAGAGAATGTTAGGATAGCTTTAGGGAATTAACCCTTTGCAGTGATAACAAAGAAAGCAGTATGCTACCTTTGACCTCCCTGATTGTTTTAATAACTCCAGTGTCCAGCCAGTTTTAATCATACTTTTCATTGAGCAGAATTATTAACAGGACACCAATGCTGAGAGTGTCTGATTCTGATTAAAGCTAGTCAGCACCGTTTAAAGAAAATAAAATAGAGACTGCAACAGATTTCGATAGTCATGCAGGAGATTATGCTGAACTGTGAAATATTGAAAAATGGCACATGTATGGCAGCGAGCTCCAAGACCTTTGGATCAGGTAGGCCTTGGCAAAGAAGCTATAAAAGGACAAGACATATCCTGTATCTGAGGGAAGTCAGGAGATCATCCAAATAAATGCTCAAAAGGCAAACAGCTATAGAAGTGAATGTGAAGATTCAATCTCCAAGTACATGGATTCAGTGAGGCAAGAAGTTCAATAGCTTCACGCAAGTGGTCGACGTCGGTGACTGCATCTTTGAATTCCAAGTCTCACCAACTGTACCAATAGTGCTCAATCACCACACTCACCCTCACTTTGCACCAATTTCTATCCAATGATCAATTTCAGTCTCTGTAAATCAGGATCAACCTGGGATCAAGCTCAAGTGGTTGACTGGCCTTCTCTTATACCTCTATTGTTATGACCAACTTCCAAACTTCATGTGCTTCATTGCACCCTAAAACATTTTTAGGTTTTGGATTTAGGAGTACAGGTGTACAGTGAAAAGTATATAATGTCACCACACACAGTGCCATCGTAGGTACAAAGGTACCTAGCTTCAAAGGCGTTGCCATTTAGCCTTGCCACAGGTCTCACACCTGCATCTCACAGCTTTCACACACTGTCAGTTATTCAATCACCATATTTCCATTTACCCAATTGATCGCAAAACACTTATGAACACATTTCCCTCCCTTTTGCAGCAAACACACAACTAGAGGTAGCAATGCAATAATCTTTACCTTTAGTGGAATAAAATTCCAAAAGTACATCACATAGGGATTAAAAAGTAAAATATGACAACAAGCCATGTAAGGAGATTATAAGACAGGTGACCAAAAAGCTTGGTCAAAGAGAGAGATCTTAAGGAGTACCTTAAAACAATGTTGAAGAGGAAAGGTTTTAGCTTGCAAGTTCCAGAGCTTAGGGCCTCGGCAACTAAAGGTCTATCTATCAATACGGTAACAATTTAAAAAATTGCTCAAGAGGCCAGAATTAGATCTCCCTTTTACCAGCTTGTCCTTATCTTTGTGATCTCTATTTATTCTGCAAATCATGCCGCATTCCAAGAGGAATGCCTATGGGAAAGGATCTGGGCTCAATTATCTTATGCAGAACCTTGAAACCAGCAAAAAGTCCTTTGGAAGCCATCACATCACTCCCTTTTAACATTTGCAACTTTAACCAATTTTAGAAAGTACCAAACTTGCAGAACCAAAATAATGACCAGAAGAAATCACACAGAATCTAACATTTGAGTGGTTGGTCATGGTGTCAAATTGTGCTGTTCGTGGACAAATACTTCCTATCACTGAATGTGTGTGCAACTATGTCAGCTTATAAGGAGTGTTAACTAGAATGTTAACCCCTAAAACAGCACCTCTGCCATCAAAATGGTGTTGCATGCTCATTTACTCCTCCTGTATACTTCCAGTTGCTATTCACTATGTATGTGTTCACATTCTCACCAGTATGACCACATGCAATACCATATTCACTACTTTGGAGCCAAAAGAGCCACAGTATTGAAAAGAAAATGTATGTTAATGAGACTAATTTCTTACCATAGTCGCATAGAGATTGATTCTACACACAGCAAATGGAAGGAAAATAAGCCACTTGTGATTTGTTTCACTACTGGTGTTAGCTGAAGGAGATTGTTGGACTGGACAAGTAGATATCTCCTGGAGCTGTCTGAATGGTGCCATGTCCATCTGAGCAGGCATCAAGGCCTCAGTTTAAAGTGACTTCTTCATCACCACACTGAAGTTTCATCCAGATTATCCACTTCGATCCTGGAGTAATACACGAACCCACAACTATCTCACACAAACATAAATGTGTGATCAACAGAACTAAGCTAATACCTGTCACAAACTGTATTAACTTTGAAGTGATTGGTTCTGTTTTAATATTTCCTTCACCATGTCCAATAAAAGGAAAAATATAAAATTTGCACAACCCTTGTGTATTACAAGCTGATGTAATTGATTGATGAAGTTACTAAATTTACAAATACAGTGAGATTGGTTTATTCATCAATCCCAAAATTGTCAAAATCACAAATAACTGCCTGTGACTACAGACCTTGTTTGCAACTCCACTTTGAATATGACTTGTAATAATTTAAAAGTAGATCAAATGTACAATATTTATCATGTATCCAATCATCTTGTGTATAATGCTGCATTTTCCAATACTACACAGAAATCTCTGAAGCACAATGTCAAAACCTCAACTCGATATTGATTATGGTTTTGACTCAATCAGTTAAGTCTTTAAGGTATACATAGAAGCTGATAATGTGGTAATATTGTCACATTAGCTACAACCTTACGACACATATCAGTAAATGACTATGAATCGGTGTATCAAAATCAGGCCGGTGCTTGCCATACTGCACATGAATCATTCATTAAGATATAGAAGGAATTCAAACAATAAGCTCATTGATTTTTTTTAAAAAATCAATGTAGTTATAAATAAGGTGAAAGTAAGGATATTGGTAGAATGTTACATCATTACGAGGAATAAGAGACAAATAGACCCATGCAAACAGTTTTCATGTATTCATAGAATTCGATTAGTAGGTCAGTCAACTTATGCTAGTTTTTTTGGAAGATATATCCACTCTCCAAATTCTTCTGCCAAGCAATTGTAAATTCTAACCTTACATCTATTTTGCATGATGTTATGGACTCGGTTTTACCAGCCCTGTGGGAAAGGACTGGGAAGTGGGGTGTTCGTTTGTAAGGTTAGTTTTGCATTTTTAAGAATATGGCATTTGATGATGCATTCATTTATCTTGGCCACTGGTGTGTGGCCATTAAACTTCTTCCTGCAGGTAAAGATCCTCAAGCTACACTGATTGCATTGGCTGCAGTTCTCACTGTTTTGTTAAAGTAGTAAAGAAACTTCAAACATTCTATTGAGTCCTACACACTTTTCTTGCAAGTGACACACGCTCTATCAGTCAGTTTTTGTTCTGACTGCTACCAGAATGTGCCTTCCTCTAAGCAGTGCAGTCTGGCTTTAAGTATTGCAGTTCTTAGTAGCTTCGCAGTAACCTGAACATCCTGCTGAGGTGTGCAACCACTCAACAGGACATTTCGTACTGTCTGCATGCTACAAGCATTTAAATTAGCAGACAACATGAAGTTTACGTGCTGCCTACATCATGACAAATGAACGAGGGTAATTTGCTTATGGTGATCCCTGTGCCTGTTTTCAAATCTTATCCAACTTTTCCTTTATCCCGTTTCCAGAAACCTGGAATGGCAGCATATATAGGTAATTATATTTTACAATAAAGATGGAATTAATTTTCATTTTAAAACCAATTAGAAACTATTAAATGAAATGAGAACAGCAAGAATGTATTAGTAGAACAGACACTAAAATGAAATATGCAGAAGAGCAAAATTAGAGTTGACAATTTGATGATTTCAATAATTTTGTCCTTTCCTGAAAATCATTCAGCTATTGTGATCCAGTTGTTTTTCCTTTAAGTACTTTTATACATTTGTCAACTGCTAACCTCACCCTCTGTGTATGTTATCTGTGGGTCAAGTTTGCAACTAATATCCTTAATATTGCTAGGTACACAGCAACGTTTTTTTAAGACTCCAAACTCAGTCATGTGTCATAAAAATTAAGTATTACTGCAAGAAATGAGAAAAGGAAATGTTGAAAATTACATCCAAGCCTCCAAAGAATAAAACATATATTTCGCTCAGGCCACTGTGGCGGGTAAGACTGGCAACCTTTCGAAAATCTCAAATGGAGACATCTGGTGGGATACTGCATGTGGCTTCTGGGCTATGCTCTCCAGGGGCTTGTGACAGCTGTGAATGTTGTCATGGTGACAAATTCTTCCAGCAGTTTTGAGTTACACACAGGTCATTGTTGTTTGGCTTTGACTCAGAATCCATCAGCAGGAGGGCAGCCTCTGTGGGGAAGAACAAAAGTAGTCGCCACAGGAAAAGTCAGGACATCTGATGTCTCACTTGAGACAGCGTAGAAAGGAAAATTTCATGAAATAAATAAGGCAACTAAACACCGAGCAAGGCCTCGGGCAACCCAACATTTTTCACTGCTTTCTATTTAAAAGAAGAAATTTGGACAGCATAGTATGTTCACTATTGAAGTGTCTATGTTGTAAATTTGAAATTCTCCTTCCAGTAATATCTTATACATCAGTTGGCCATGCAGTGCCAGGAATTACTAGATAAAAAATTTCTTACAATACATGGCATTATTAATTTTGTGTGAAGTTTTAGAGAGCTAAATCCTTAAGGCTGGGATTTTAAGCGGACGAGCTGACTACCCACCAGATGGAAAGGTGGGGACAGGCCCCTGAAGTCAACATCGGATTTTCCAGTGAATTGCCTGAGATCATGGATTCTGTCCCCATGAGGCAGGGTGTCCCATTTCTGATTGCCAATGAGATGAGAGCGGCTTTTCTGTCCCAGGGTTCCAATGGGAGTGGTAGCCAGTGCTGGGTCAATAATGGACAAGGCATAACAGTGGAGGCTGGAGAATCCAAAAATTGGAAGTGTAATGGACAGTGAAGAAGGTTACCTCAGAGTACAATGGGATCTTGATCATATGGGCCCATGGGCCAAGGAGTAATAGATGAAGTTTAATTTAGATAAATGTGAAGTGCTGCCTTTTGGAAAGGCAAATCAGGGCAGGACTTATACACTTAATGGTAATATCCTGGGGAGTGTTGCTGAACAAAGAGACCTTGGAGTGCAGGTTCATAGTTCCTTGAAAGTGGAGTCCCAAGTAGGTATGGATAGTGAAAAAAGCATTTGGTACGTTGGCCTTTATTGGCCAATGTATTGAGTATAGGAGTTAGGAGGTCGTGTTGCTGCTTTACAGGACATTGGTTTGGCGACTTTTGGAATGCTGTGTTCAAATCTGGTCTCCCTGCTATAGGAAGGAAGTTGTGAAACTTGAAACGGTTCGGAAAAGATTTACAAGGATGTTGTCAAGGTTGGAGAGTTTGAGGTAAAGGGAGAGGCTGAATAGGCTGGGGTTATTTTCCCTGGAGTGTTGGAGGCTACAGGGTGACCTTATAGAGGTTTATAAAATCATGAGGGCCATGGATAGGGTAAATAGACAAGGTCTTTTTCCCAGGGTAGGGGAGTCCAAAACTAGAGGGCATTGGTTTACGGTGAGGGGGGAAAGATTTAAAAGGGACCTAAGGGGTAACATTTTCACGTAGAGGATGGTGCGTGTATGGAATGAGCTGCCAGAGGAAGTGATAGAGGCTGGTACAAGTACAACATTTAAAAAACATCTGGATGGTATATGAATAGAAAGAGTTTAGAGGGATATGAGCCAAAAGCTGGCAAATGGATGATTTATTTAGGATATCTGGTCGGCATGGTTGAGTTGGACTGAATGGTCTGTTTCAGTGCTGTACATCTCTATCACACTCTGATTCTAATCAGGTAAGTGTGGTGTATTCGCCAGGGCCAGTCAGTCAGTCCCCAGTGAGGTGGGGTAGTTCAAATTGGAATTGGAAGGGCAGAACTGTAATGAAGTGGAGGGTGGTTCCCTGTGAGATACAAGGTGCCCCTACAGGAAGGACACCTCTTCCATCCGAGCTCGCAGTCAAGGCAACACAGACTTAGCAAGAGGTATGGAACCACTCTGCCAATACTGAAATGCCAGATGCATTGGGATAAAGGCCTTTAGTGACCAATAATTGCTCAGTATGGGCCTCCTTTGGCCCAAAGGCAGGAAAACTATCCATCACCCCCAGACGGGAGTTGCATAGGTCTCTCCTCCCCTGCTATTCCGCCAAACTACACACTGTCCCACAACCACCTCCAACCAGGATGAGGGATGGGGCGTAAAATCCCAGCCTAAGAATATCAAAACTGCACTGAAATTGGAGCTCTTTTTCAATGACAAAAGAAACTCGATTACAGGTTAATTTCTCATGTTACACACAAAGAGTAGTATGTAGTATTAAGTATCAACTGTAGTATTAAGGTAAAGCAGTGTTAGGAGCTTGGCAAAATTGAACTAGAGTACACAAATGTTTGCAGCTCACATTTTAAAAATGAGCATTCTGCTTTTACTTCTTTGTTATACTGAGATTTTGCATTATTACAAAGCCTTCCTCTCAATAGTCAGTGCTTCCTTACCGACACATTTTGTCCGCTATAGCCAACTACTAGTATAATGGGACAACACTGAATTATGGGCGAATAAAACTCAACCTCTCTATTTACCAAAGAGTAGATTGTCTGAAGTCTGTGGTTCATAAGCAGTAATACCAGGCTTTTAGACTCTTTTCAGTTCCATTGGAGTTATGATACGACACAACTTTAGTCCAAATAAAGTGCCGTTGGTGTATGTCACCACAAAGGTACTAGGTCCTGCTAAGATTAAAGAAAACATAAACACATCACCCTTCTATTTTATACTTTTGTAATGCTTGGTATGGTGTCCTTCCATTTATTTCCAGAGGCATATTTACAAAACGTACAGGTCATCTTGAGAATTTCATAAGTATCTGTTTATATGCTCCCATCAGGAAAGATGAGCCCTTTTTGACATTTTACACATGAGAAAGAAATTTCCTAACTAAGATATAACTGAAGCATAAACTCCCTAATTTTGGATACAATTCCACTCGTAATCAATGGTACATTCTATTAGTTTTCCCAAGTATTTGCTGTAACAACATGCTAATCTTTTTGCAATTCATATACCCCAATTCTGCTGTTTTCCAGAGCCCTGCAATCTCTCACCATTTAGATGACAGGAGCTGAATTTTACCAGCAATTGAACATGTGTCAGTTTGATGATGATGATAGAGAATTTCTCTCCATGAACCCCAATGGATTTTCTTTCGCCATTTTATCTGCTTACCTCATGATGTGTGCACCAAGTCTCTATGTCAGTCCCTCATGCTTTTGTTCACTCCCTAGCAGTGAGTACTCACCACTGTCAGGACCTTCTGGGATCTCTGCTGTCAGCACCATATTTAACCCACATCTCTAGGTCAAGTGCTGTCAGTGCACAGCTCTGCTTCACCATTGTAATGTTGGCAGAATTGCCCTAGCTATGGCCAACAGAGAACAGTTGGCACTTCAATTTACTGAAGGTCCTGATCAAGGGGCCTAGGAGTGGAGGGCCATTCTTTTTTCTCAGGACTGCCAGAGGGGACCCAGCAGTGGACCCTGCCAGCTTGGTCTGAATTTGCCAGCAAAGCCAGTGTGGTCTCCACAGTCCAGAGGAATGCCCAGCAGTGCAGGAAGGAGGTTAATGACCTTCTGCACTCTGTCAGGGTGAGTGCCACCATCTTCTCTCTGCTCCCTTGCACTCACCCTAACTCTGTTGCTACACCAACATCTCTCCATGTCTCACAATCTACCATGCAGCATCTTCCCTCTCTCACTCTTACCCACCCCAACATCCCCCCAGACAATTAAACCCATCCTCCCTTCTGAACCATCTACTCTCTCACCTGAGACAATTCACCACCTTTCGCCCTCCTTGCTCTTGCTCTAATTTTTCAATACTTAATATTTAGTTGATCTTTCCTGTTTTTATTTCCTGTCCAATCTTTTACCCTTCAACCTGTCTTTGAACAATCATACATCTTTTCTTTTACTGTCTTCAATCTTTCTTGTTAACTGCAGATGATGAGTCCATCCCTTGGAAATTTTCATACTCATTAGAATATGTATTCTGAAATATGCCCTAAAATGTCTGACACTGCACCTAGCTGACTTATCCTTTAACCAACCTTGCCAAGTCATGTTAGCCATCTGCATGTAAGCAACAACTTGCTTTACATATGGACATTTTAAATGATCGAGACTGTATTTATAATCAAATAGTAAAATTACAACATTGTGAAAAGCAGAAATATTTGGATCATAGGAGTTTAGTTAGTACAGAGGAGCTGATACACATGAACCACGTGCATTTCCCAGTCTAGCTGCCAAAAATCAGGCAATAGCTATCAGAAGGGAAGGAAGAGTTAAAAATGACTACAAGAGAAGGCGAGCTTTCATTTGATTAAATTTATATGGGTGATATTTAAGTAGCCAATTTTACTGAAATTGCACCAGAGCTGCATGTTAATATATTTTCCAATGGTTAGGAAGACCTCAACTGAGTGACCTCAACTAATATTAATTTGGCCCATGTTAGAATTACAGTGGGGATGAGGTGCATGCAGAAACAGAAAAGGCACAGATATATAAAGGTTTTTAAACCTGAAAAGTTTCTAAATTTCCCAGGCCCCTCCACATTACATGTTCATTGATGTAAATTATTATTCACCTCAATGACAATGTTAGTGATGAATGCCATAAATTAATCAATTAACCCTGCAGCCACAATATTCTGGAAAGATGGCTAGAATATTGTGCAGTGAGCTCTTCCATGACCTCAAGATGCTCCAAAGCCCTTGGCAGTAAATGAAGTGTTCTTGAAGAGTCCTTTCTGAAGAAGAGTCAGTGGACTTGAAACATTAACTCTGTTTTCTCTCCACAGATGCTGAGTTTCTCCGATAAGTTTCTCCAGCAATTTCTGTTTTTGTTTCAGATCTTCAGTATCTGCAGTTCCCTGTTTTATTCTTGAGGAGTAGTCACTGCTCGTAATGAAGGAAATATGCAGCCCATTTGCACACAGCAACACCTCACATTCAACAGTGTGATAACAATTAGATAATCAGTTATTATAATGTTGGTCTAGGTATAAGTATTGGCCCAAACACCAGGGATAGTGGCTTTGCTCTTCATTGAAATAATGACCATAGGATCATTTACACCCTCTCAGGCCTCAGTCAAATGTCTCATGAAAAACAGCACCTCCAGTACTGGACCACTTACAGAGTACTGCAGTAGAATATTAGTGTTGATTTTAGTGACTTGAACACCCCCAATCTTTTCATTCAGGTGAGTCTGCTGCCAACTAAGCTACAACTGATGGCATTAGCAGGAGTGAGGAATTGAATGCACTGTGATTAATGACTGATACATACCCTGAGCCTGACCCAGAAAAGTACAGGTTATTTCACAGCATTTAAGAACAATGACTCTGACTTGTTCATATAGCAATAGGTCATATTATCTATGGACAGAATGTCCATGTTAGGTTCAATTTGATTGGCAAGTCTATACTGAATCCATAGTAAAATACAGAAAGTTTCATTAAGAAGTCACTTGTATGCATTGGGCTGCATAGAATCTTAACTACATTTCATTATTGGTTGCAAACTATCTTCAGTGCACAATATGGACTGTAACATAATAATGTCAGTGAAGGAAAAATCAAAGGGCTTCATTTATTTTTTAATTGACGTTGAAGACTTTTAAAGTTCCTTGCACAAATTCTACTCTCAAGCAACCTGTTGAGTGATTGGGTTCTTTGCTGTTTCGGATTCATCTACATCCAGGTGCTGATGGTTTAAATGGCTGTGGTGATCGCAGTAATTCGCCAAGCTCAGTCTTGCCATTCATTTTAATGAAATTATGATCATCTGCAGTTCAGCTTCTTCAATAATGGTCTCTGTGGAAGAGCACAGAAGTACCAGCAAATCGTGAACGTGACATGTGATGACAGAAGCATCAAGATAATCACATCTGCCACAGATGTGCTATTACCACAATCTTATCAGACGTGGCACGAGACTGTGATAACTACTCACATAATCTTCATCATGTAATCCTTTAGGAAAGGAGAATGGACAACCCCATTTTCCTCTTTAGGATGCATAGAGGGGTGGAAATTCCACTTCATTCACAACTCAATCTGATTATGGAAGTTTCTTCTTTGCTGTGAACTATGAAGTAAGAATGAAGGGAGGCAATGGCCTAATGGTATTAGCAATGGACTGTTAATCCAGAGTCTGGGTAATATTCTGAAGACCTGGGTTCAAATCCCACCACTAGAGGTGAATTTAAAATAAAATGTGGAATTAAGAGTCTATTGCTGATTGTCAGGAAAAGCCTATCTGGTTAAATAATGTCCTTTAGGAAAGCAAACTACCACCCCTACCTAATCTGGCCTACATCTGAATCTAAACATACAGCAATATCATTGACTCTTAACTGCCCTTTGGCCAATTAGGGGTGAGCAACAAACACTAGCCTAACCAGAAACATCCTCATCCAATGAACAAATTTTTTTTATAAAACCCATAATACAGTCAAAGCTATAAATGTGAACTAGAAACAGCTTTAAGTTTTCAGTGGGATAGGCAATAACTTTGCTTCTCTGACAACTATTGATACTTCACATCAGCACCAAATGTGTTACTTGTTTGGAGAAAGTCTTACTACATTTTTCCTTCAATGTCCCTTGTGAATTACTTGGGTCTTACTCAATAATATTGTCTTTCTACTTTTCTTCATCTTCCCTTGACCATTTTAGCCCATGTTGCGGGTAACCCTGCATTAATATATTCTTACGGTCACTTTCCTCTGAGACCCTGGCTGGTGAGCGATGGAGGATTGTTTGACAAGCAGGGAGAGGTCGGAGTGGAAAAGAAAAAAAAAACGATCTGGATCATAACAGATTTCTCTGATCAGGCATTAAAAGGTGGGAGCATGCCATTTCCAGCAGAAAGGTTTGCACACGCTTCAGTGGTTGCTGCTACAATACTATTATGGATGTTTCAGTAATGTAAATTCACACTGAAATTCAATTTTATTCATTTTGACTACTAATTTGTACCTTTTGTCAGCAAGCAACAAATATTCTAATAACATATGTGGAAGGTGCAGTGTCTCTGACTTAAACTCACCTTTCAAATTGCCACAGTGATTGGCAGGATAAACTTGTCAACAAAATGCTTCGTATGAAGTGCTGAATAGCTAAATGCTTTTTCAAATCATGCAGAAGTGAAATGAAAAACATTGCAATTTCCAACACTTGGCCAAAAAATCAAAATACTGTATTATTAAATTTACATGTTCTAGACATTGCAGCTTTATTCAACTAGTCATCGACCCAGCCGCTATTAACAATGTGTTCAGTGCTTATGTATATTTGATTTAGCTATTCAGCTGCTTTTGCAAAATACTAGAGACATTGTTGTGATAAACATGTGGAAATGTAAGTTTGTTTTTATAATTTAGCTACTATCTGGAAAGCATAATTGCAATATATGCCTTTAGCGAAAGATTAACACTGCTCTATAAAAGGCTGAATTACTAATTAGGGCCTGGAAATTACTGAGACCATCTCCTGGGACAGAATAATACTTTCACTTGTCCCAGGAAGCATTTCTGGACCTGCGCAAAATCCAGAGGTCAGGAAAATTTGCACGTTTCAGGAGTGTCTGCACCAGATTTAGCATCATAGTGTCATCACAGCATCAGCAGGTGCCAGTGGTGAGAAAGATGAAGTACATTGTTGCTGCCTTTTGCTCATCCAAATTGTTAGAAACGTAGAAAATAGGAGCAGAAGTAGACCATGCAGTTCTTCAAGGCTGCTTCGCTATTCATCAGGATCATGGCTGATCATCCAAATCAATAGCCTGTTCCTCCTTTCCATAACGGACCAAAGATTTTTGCAGAAACCTGTAAAGGTCTAATTCCTTACCACAATCAAATATCACGGAAAAGCCAGCTTTACCTACTATCCCACCAGCATTCACATCCAGGTGATCATAAAATGCCATTTCCGCCACATCCAGCAAGATGCCACCATGCCACCACCAGATTATATTCCCCTCCCCTCCCTTGTCTGCCTTCTCCGGGGACCATTCCCTCTGGGACACCCTGGTCCACACTTCCTTCACCCCCAACATTCCCCCACAGCTCTACGGCACCTTCCCCCGTAACCGGCGAAGGTGCAGCACCTGCCCATTTACCTTCTCCCTCCCCAGTATCCAAGGGCCCAAACGTACCTTTCAGGTGAAGCAAAACTTCACCTGCACTTCCCAGAACCTAGACTACTGTATTCGCTGCTCACAATGTGATTTCCTCTACATTGGGGAAATGAAGTGCAGACTGGGTGACAGCTTTGCAGAACATCTATGTTCTGCTCGCAAAAAAGACCCTGAGTTTCCAGTTGTCTGCCACTTTAACACACCACCCTGTTCCCTGGCTAACATCTCTGTCTCTGGGTTGCTGCAGTGTTCCAGCGAAGCTCAGCACAAGCTGGAAGAACAACACCTCATTTTCTGTTTGGGGACCCTGCAGCCCTCTGGACTCAATATTGAGTTCAATAATTTTGGGGCCTAAACTCTCCCATGTCCTGGACCCCTACCGCACACACCAGGCCTTGTTACCATATAGCCTGCCATTACACACCACCTGTTGTTATTCACTAACAGTCCCCATTAACAAGTATTCACCTTCCCAGCCTGATCGTTATCAACTCTTTGTCTGTCCAACTGTTCTTCTCTCTTCTCTCTCTTCGGGTTCTATCCTGTCATTTACTCTCTACCCCACCCCACCCCTATTTTCTGCATATAAACTGATATTTTCCCAACTACCATCAGTTCTGAGGAAGGGTCACCAGACTCAAAACGTTAACTCTGGTTTTTCTTCACAGATGCTGCCAGACCTGCTGAGCTTTTCCAGCAACTTCTGTTTTTGTTCCAGCTTTGAGAAAGCCCTGTTTGTGACATCATTCATGCCTGTGTTAAGCTAAGAGCTCTTCTTTGTGTTGGTTTAGATGAATTGTGAGAAGCACGTGGTTGGCAAGTTTTCCAGCAGTTTGTGTCATCCTGATAACCTATCACTGCTGTGCTGTGCCCACAAAGAGGAAATTAAGTCCCCTCTACTGCTAAAGCCATTTGGAACAAGCTAAAGAAAGAATCTTACTTAGCTCGGTCCTATCACAATTTGGATTCAGAAACTAATTGCTTTACATCATGGGGACCCAGAAATTTCAGCGCTGATATTTGTTCTGCTTGATGATTTGTATAATGCATATGTTCCTGGTCAAACACTCTTTGACAATATTGTACTCAACCAGTAATGAGCAAATAGGCTACAAAAGTTACCTGGTTTGACTTTCCTTTGGCTTCCTTTCTTTCCAATGCAGTTCAGTAATTTCATGGATTCAGGTCACTAATTTTATTGTGGCCACAGACAGTTTTGGAAAGTTATGGTTTCAGGTGTTGAGTCGACAATCTCTCTTAACATTGAGATATGCACAACGTAAAGCTCAGAGATAGAAAATTCAAGCCAAATGGTCTATCCTAGTGTTTATACATTACATGACCATGCACTCACTCTTCTTTATCTAATCCCATCAGCATAACCATCTTCACTTTTCTCCCACAGGTAATTATCTGGCTTTTCCTTAACTGCATATATTCACCCCAACTATTTCTTATGATAGTAAGTCCAACATTATAACCACTAACTGGATAAGAATATTTCTCCTGAATTCTGTATTGGTTTTCTTAGTGACAAACTTATGTTGATGGTGCTAAGGTTTGCTGTCTGTCACAAGTGGAAATAGCTTCTGCAAAGAGGTATAAAAACAAGGAAGGAATGATGACCACCATAAATCAGACTGGGAGAGCAGAGTATGACAGTCAATGATCTTTGTTTAAATTCCTTTTCCTGAGTCATAATGTTGAAAATTATCTTCTAGATCCTCAGCATGACACCACAACTGATATTTGCTGGGGCCTGGGAGCTGGAGACTGGGGAGTGGGAGCTGCGGACCTGCGAACATGAGGTTACAATGGCACTGGCAAGGATGGAGAAATCAAGGGCATGGTCCTCTGGCCCCCAGTGCTTTGCACTATGCTATCCTGATGCCAAGCGCATTGTTCTTTTTAATGTATTGGAATATCAATTAATTATTTCAGTTGTCAGAATTTACAATTCGACTTGGTTAAACAGGTATTTTAAGCGTAATAAGATGCAGACAATAGCAGCACACTAACAAAAGTCTTTACCAATTTGTTTTACCTTTATTATTGAACTGGTTCACAAATACACAGCTGTTGGAAATGTCAAATGTTAATAAGGCAGGGCAATGCTATAGTAAATTGCAGCCATTTCTCCACTGCTGCGATTACCTTGGTACAGACAAGCACCTATAATAATAATCCCATCTTGCAATTCTCTAACCACTCTGCAGACTAAAGTGCATCAGCCTGGCATTAATCCCACTTATCATACTGACAGCTAGGTAATTACACTCATGCTATACCTATGTAGCCCTAGTAAAATATCAGCTGCTGTTAAGGAATGCACGATGGGTTGGTTTTAAGCTCTTGTGGTTGATGATCATCAAGTGACGCTCATACTGACCTATTTCTTTTCTTTATTTGGCAATAAATTATCCTCTGACCGAAATGTAATGCGAATTCTAACGTGTAATTATAAAATAATGAAGGTGTTTAGAATTTCAGGAAATGCTTGCATGTCAAACTATGAAGAAAACAGACAATGTATCATCGCGAGTGAAAAGAAAGAATATTTAACAGTCTAATTTTCATTCCCAGAGAAGTTCCTTCTACATAAATGTTTAGAGTGTGCAAAGTTACGAACTGCTATAAATTGACTTTTCAGCACCAAACAGTTTGGTTTTTGGAAAGCAGTGGCCCATGAAGCAACTTAAAAATGAAGTGAAGATTCATTCTATTGCAGGTTGAGCAGGTGCCTCTCAAAATTGACTTTGATGACTGCCAAGGATGCAAAATTCATCCAGAAATTGTGTTGAGGTGACTTATGGAGAAAATTGGAATATTTACATCCCAAAGCGTGCTTGACATCAGGATTAACTATGATGTCTGTGGGTGAGACATTCCCCTCCCTGTTGGTAATGAGTGAGATGGTAAGAAAGGGAAATGGCTGGTGAGTTCAGTCACAACTCTTCTTGCCACCTTACTCAGTACACTCTGTGTAAGATGGTCCATAGGTGTCCTTCTCAACCCACTACCGAATCAGACTCAAAAGTGGTCATTACTGGGCTCTAAAGGGTTTCAATTCACCTCTTCCTCAGTTGTGTCTCTCCAGCAGGTAAGAATAGTGGTTAATTTCCTAACTGGGAAATCATGGTGATCTGCCAGCAGGCTTTATGGGAGAACCTCCAACTGCCTTAATCTGGGGGCATTTGGAGGCACGGAGTGAGGTGCGCCCTCCAAATGCTACCCACCCTGCCTTTGCCTCCAATACCCTCTGACCTTCCTCTCCCCAAAATCCCAAATCCATGACAAGAAGATATGAAAGACTTGTCCTCAAGTACAAGGCCTGGACTGGTAGACTTTAGGATTGAGAAGCTGGCAGTCTCTGATTGGCTGGCAGCTTCTGGCTACATGAACATTAGTGTCGAGGCCTGTGGTTTGCGGAGAAATACACCCAACGTTGCCTGTTAACTTTTACTGAGCTGATTGGTAGGTGATAGGATGAGTATTCCTGCCGTTGGGAGTGAAATGTTCATCACCACTTAATATGCTAGCCTCACATTTAACTAAAAAAAAAGGAAAAATTCCACCTTGTGACTTTCTTTTTCTCCAGTAAGAGCAATATGCCAGATGTAATGCTTCTCTGAAAATGTATGTTAATTCTTTCTTCTCACTCCAGTTCAAAGGGGCTTGTTTCTTCAGCTGGTAATTTGTACTGTTGAACTTGATACATGATGGAGAAAAGCACTATGTAGTCAGCTCAAGTGAACGTCTTGTCAGTCGATGCCCAGTTACACCTCATTCATGCAGAAGTTTAATGCAATAGTCACTGTAGTGATTAGAACTTGGTCAGCCAGTTGGATCCATAGACTGTGAGTTCTCTGATTGGGGTTGTTAACTTAGTCCAATCAAGGAGTCCTGGCTGATAGATATGACAGCAGTGTCAGAAGTTTCTGCTCACTCTAGGAGCTAGCTGGGTCAATGTCATGTACTATGCATGAGTAAATAAAGGATGATTTGGTGACAGGATATTGGCCTTCATGGAATTATTTCAGTCACCTTCAATTTCACAAAGATTGTTCTGGAGCTTTGGATAAAGATCTGGTCCCAGTGATTGAAAGGGATTAATGGTTGTGGGTTGAATTTGGCAGTTTCTTAATGGGTGAAGGATGTGGTGCAGGTTGATCTCGATCCTGCCATCTCAACATGGCCAAACAGGTCTTGGGCAGACAATTTGTGGCTCATTGGCGGGAAACCAGCCAACCAGCAATGGGTAATGGTGTTCTGCTCTAAGTAAGGCATACAGAGAGGGAGAAAAATAGAAATTGCTGGAAAAGCTCAGCAGGTCTGGCAGCATCTGTGGAAAGAAATCAGAGTTAACTTTTTGGGCCGAGTAACCCTTCTTCAGAACAAGAACCAAAACGTTAAACTCTGATTTCTCTCCACAGATGCTGCCAGACCTGCTGAGCTTTTCCAGCAATTTCTGTTTTTGTTTCTGATTTACAGCATCCACAGTTCTTTTGGTTTTTATCTAGAGTGGGACATCAAGTGAAAGAGGGGTTTGGCTGAGAACTAGAGTAGATTATGGCCATCAATTTGAAAGCTCCTGGCCCTCTCATTTTCTCCTTCTTTGTTACGCGAAAGCACTGAAGAAATAAAGTCTACCACCACCCAAAGGCTGCCATGCTCACCAGCAAACTCTCTTGCTGCATGAAACCATGTCATATTTGCAGTCATTTCTCCTCACCCTCATGTCACGTCCTTTTATCTGGTATAAATCAATCCTCAACTTTTCCATGCGACTAACGAAAATTGGGATGGACAATGTAAAATTGCAGCCAATTGCCTCTTTAACAAGTTCAATGAGCAAGTTAATTTTTTTTCACAATATTACTGATTGGGCATCTGATTTTGGCACCAACTTGCCTTCAGTAATATCAGTCTGGCAGTAACACATTGCTAACCTGATGCCACGGTGTCGTATTCTACATAAGTGAGGGAGGGAGCCTAGTTTACGGCGTTAAATCCAATCCTGTATCTCATGTCAACTGTAGCCTCAGCACACCCCTTTCCAAGCAAAATTGACTAACAAGCCTCTCAATGCTGCAGTCATAAAATAGGAGAATTTGGAGAGTTCTGCTGCAGTTGATTTGGTAGTTTCTCAGGAAAAGGTAAATTATTAAATGCCCAGTGTAACTCCTGAGTGACTATTAAACTGACCCTCCCCCAAAATTATTACAAGGCCCAAACTATACTAACCCCAGATCCATGACCAGACTGTACATGCAGGACCTTAAAGTCCTCACCATTGGCCTCCAACATCCCTCTCTTCTCCAGGACCTAACATGCTGACTCCTACCAGTGGACCCGATATGGCCCAACCTCTATACCCAACAACACACCTCCTCCCAAGAACCCCTCACCACCCACTTCCCAGGATCCAATAAAATCTCAAATGACCTCCACCGCTGGACCTGACTCATCCCTCTGGAGCATGACTCCCTCTCCCATTGGACCTAATGTCTACCCACCCACCCTGACCTCCCTAAACATTCCCATTCTTACTTGGTCCCCTTCCCACCTTGTGATCTGGTACTCTACTTACCTGGTGCCCTGTCCAGGTGGCTTTCTACTCTCCCAGCAACCTAACCTCACACCTTTACTGCTTATTCCATTTTACAGGAGCTGACAATGTAGAAGTCTATGATGACAGACAACTAAGTCACTCAGAATGGTAGATGACTGCTGTGAAAAAGGTGGGGTGGGGTGGGGGGGTGGGGTGCGGAGCGGGGATGTGTTTTGATTTACCCAGGCTATCCTGCTAGCTATGAAGACCCTGATAGATTTAAACTACGGCCGTACATTTTTGAAGGACCCCTAATCAGAACCACGTGTCAGAAGTGTGGAGTTTTTTCATAACATTAAAAAAAGCGGAAATCTGAATGTTGTTGTCATCTCTTCGAAAATTTGGCCCAGTGGTTAGAAATAGGAGCAGAAGTAGTCAATCTTCAGCCTACTCCACCATTCAGTAAGATCATGGTGAACTATATGCCTTGACTTCATTTTCTTGCTTCATCCCCATTCCCCATGACTGCTTTTAGAGCCATTCCTAAATTATCTCTTTTCCTGTTCGCTTCTTCAACCCTGCTAGTTTCCTCTGTCTCCTTTATGACTCTGTCAATTATGTAAATTTAATGTGTGGACGTGAATCCAGTACCTCAAATAAATTTCAGTATTTCCCATTAATTGCTGCTTAAATATTCTACGAACAAAAAAAAATCAATCTCAGAGATGTGTATTGGATTTGGTTACCCCAAGGAGCAATTTGTGGAGCACAGGCAAAGTAGCATTCAGTCCATTAATGTGAAAGCAGAAGATGATTACAACTTAAATGCAACATTGGTGTATGTATTAGCTCCAACACAACTGAGGACTGTAACACACCCACACAACACATAGAGACCAATGCAAACTATTAGGCACTTGAAATTTCGGCAAAGTTACAACTGTCTTAGAAAATGTAATTTAATTCCCAAAATCATAGATAACACTAGAATGTGCAGTGCTATAACACTGCTTCTGGTGATTGAAATTTGGCCATATCCTTTTTATTACACGAGAATTAAGATTTTCCAATGTCAGCTCAAAACATGTATTTCGATTAGAAGTAACACTGGAGGTGGTTTATGGTGCCGTTTCATTCTGAGAGCTTATTTATCTCTTGGTTCAACCTTGCAAGTGCTTAGCAAATGTCAACAAAAGAATATGCAGACACAAAAGGAGACAAATTTGTTCAAAAAATTTGCAGTAGGTCACTGCAATTTATAATGACACACAGAACAATACTTACCAACAACATTTTATACTAGGTGCATGATGTTTATGCTAATGCTACCTCCAAAGATTTTGTCGTTGAGAAAAAAAATTGTGCAAATTGTTCCTTTTTTAAAAGTCAGCATTGTTTGAACATATCACCTCATTGTTCTGTTTGACCGGATCACTTGTTCTTTTCAATAACTGAGATTCAGAAAGCAACAAATATATTTACATAATTAATTCTTAAATGTGCAGAAATGTAACATAAAACATCAGTTCAAGCAGTGCGTCATTTGTGTTCCCCTGCTTTATCAGCTACGGTTTTAACTTCACAGTACATCCAATAGGACTTCTCTCTGCCTCATTTTCTTACCTCTAATATTGACCTTGTTTCTAAACAAGAGTTAAAAATGAGCACACAAATTACACGCTGGCAATCCAGTAGTTCTCCTAGTGGGCCTGGGAGCAGGAAGGTAACTAAATCAGAAGTGATATCCTGGAAACCCACACCTTCCCACCTCCACTCAAATAAAGTCCTGGTTTGAAAGGGCCGGGTCCCACACACTTGCCGCCATTAACCATTTAAAGATTTTTTTTTGCTATTTCCACTTCTTTTTCTATTTACCTGGACTGTAACCAGGTGTCTGCTGGAGAAAATAGGACTCCATTGATACTTTTGTCCTCACAATCTTGGTTGCCTTGAATGGCTGACAGCTCTCTCTGGGCAGGACTTCTGTCACTGAGGATTGAATTTTAGAGGAAGTTCAACTACAGCCCTCTAAAAGATGTGATTGGAGGAAGTCTTGTGCTTAGGGGTCAGGTCAAGTGTTTTGCCATCCGTTAACTAAGTGAGTAAGACACAAACCTGAACAGAAGATACCGATGACTGAATGCAAACCATGCCTTTTAATGCTGGCCATGTGCTTAATATGTGGAGCTTTAATGTTCATCGGCATTTAATACACATCTCTGCACTTAAGGAAAGCCTAAGAGTCAAAATGTGCTTCCTGTCCAACTGATGCTCTTCACCACATGAAAGGAGTCATAGAGCCATAGAGCTGTACAGCATGAAAACAGACACTTCGGTTCAACTCATCCAAAATTAATCTAGTCCCATTTGCCAGCATTTGGCCTATATCCTTCTAAACCCTTCCTACTCATATACCCATCCAGATGCCTCTTAAAAAGTTGTAATTGTACTAGCCTCCACCACTTCCTCTGGCAGTTCATTCCATACATGAACCACCCTCTGTGTGAAAAATGTGCCCCTTAGGTCCCTTTCAGATCTTTCCCCTCTCACCTTAAACCAATGCCCTCTAGTTGAACACCCCCACCCTGGGGAAAAGACCTTGTCTGTTCACCCTATCCATGCCTGCCATGATTTTATAAACCTGTATTAGGTCACCCCTCAGCCTCCAATGCTCCAAAGAAAATAGCCCCAGCCCTATTCAGCCTCTCCCTATCGCTCAAACCCTCCAACCCTAGCAACATCCTTGTAAATATTTTCTGAACCCTTTCAAGTTTCACAACATCCTTCCTATAGCAGGAAGACCAGAACTGAATGCAGTATTCCAAAAGTAGCCTAACCAACATCCCATATAGTCACAACATGACCTCCCAACTCCTATACTCAATGCACAGACCAATAAAGGCAAGCATATGCCTATCCCCTCCCTAACTCCCCACCTACACTCACCTTTACTGGCCCCATCCCCGCCTCTTCGACCTGTTTGTTTCCTCTCCACCTATCCTCTCCTCTATCCATCTTCTATCCGCCTCCCGCTCTGTCCCTATTTATTTCAGAACCCCCTTCCCCTCCCCCTTTTCTGATGAAGGGTCTAGGCCCGAAACGTCAGCCTTTCTGCTCCTATGATGCTGCTTGGCCTGCTGTGTTCGTCCAGCCCTGCACCTTGTTGTCAAGCATATCAAATGCCTACTTCACTGTCCTATCTACCTGTGACTCCACTTTCAAGGAACTATGAACCTGCACAGCAAAGTCTCTTTCTTCAGCAACACTCTCCAGGACCTTACCATTAAGTGTTTAAGTCCTGCCCTGATATGCCTTTCCAAAATGCAGCACCTCACATTTATCTTGAGTGACATTTTGCTCATTGAAAGCATGCTTGATTGATACATGAATTACACTGTGGACTGCTTCCTTGGGTAGCTGCAAAGATTCAAGTTGCATTAAAATTAACATTCAGTGCACTCAGAAGAGTGATCAGATATTTGTATTGTTGGGTAAGAGATGGCAGAATTTTATTGCCATATCTCTTATGAATTAGAGGCTGCAAAATAAAAAAAGATCCTCAGTGCATTCAGGGCCAGAAGTAGTGTCAACTGTGGTTAATCCTCCGTTAAGATCTGTTTGAATTTACGTTTGTTGGCTTTCCTTCCTCTCTCGCTTGTCAGTTATGGAATTGTGAATTAGAAACTTGGAATTAATTCTGATCCTCACCACATTAATGGCGCCCTTTTAAAACCAATAGAAAATAAAACTAATGAAATAACAGAACAAAAACAGGAGTAGCTGGAAAAGCTCAGCAGGTCTAGCAGCATCTGTGAAGAAAAATCAGAGTTAACGTTTGGGGTCCAGTGACCCTTCCTCAGAACCCTTCCAATGAAGGAACATACTGATAGGTAAGTTTACACAAAAATGTGATGAGATAACCAATGTATATTTGCAAGGACAAAGAAATGAACACTGACTTTCATCAGTTAATAAGATCAGTTGGAAAGGCTCTATTGGTAAAGTCTCATCATACCCATTTCTTATAACAGAAGTGCACTCTGCAAACAGAACCTCAAAGTTCAAAAGTTCATCTTGGAATCCCAATTGCATCATTTTAATGACTAACAAAGGACTGGACATGCAAGAGCAGGAGGCTTACTTTCTCCATGAAAAAGAGGGTTTTTGAAAAATAATTTGCAGAAAGAATGTAACAGGTTGTTCAGAAGCTAATTTTCTAACTTTCCCATGCTGCAAATGAGACCTGTTTCTGTCACCTAAAAAATTTACCTGCTAACTATATGTGTATTTTTGTTCCATCTGACACTTTTGGATCACGTTTTCTTTTTCGATCAGTCACCATTTTGTGGTTTAACAGATCATCAGTGAATTTGAGCTGGAAGACATTAGCACTTTCAAATTTTTAACACAAACTGAAACGTCTGTACATTTGCAAATCATTTCTTGATTATCACAATGTATATATTCTAACTTGTGTATTAACCCAAATCTCTCAACCACACAAAAGGTCTTCTTTTAGTTGCAACATACTCATGAATTATCCAACATAAACAGCACAATATTGCAGGTTTCCGCATGAGGACTAACAACAGCTCCTTGACCCTAATGGCATGATCTCCTTGTAGCCATCCAGTCGATGTCTAATTGAACCTGTCTGCTCTGTTAAAGGTTATTATTAAATTTATCCTGAGAATTCATTTCATCCAAAAAGGTACTCTGGGGAAGCAAAACATACAAGGCTGTGAAAGTAATCAAGTGAGATGATTGACTTGCTGGGGCAAAATGAGTCATCATTACTTTTCACTTTCAATGGTGCCTAAAGCCCTTATTCCATCTGCCGACCCCAGCAGTTGTGGTCTAACCACACCGTACCAACAATACTCTGGGAGGTTTCTTTTTTCAGGTTCATTATGTTACTTACCACAACTGCAGCTTTCTATCAAACATGAGACAGCTGTTATATGTTGTTTGATATTATACAATCCCTGTAGACCCCACAGACATGATTCACAAGGGCCTTCCAAGCACAAAATAATCTGGTTACACTGTTCACAGTTTTCATTTATTGCTCTTTAAATTACAGACTTTTGACTCTCCATGATACATTATTTACACAATGCCCTGTTAACTTAACTATATCTGGCATTTTTATTTCTATACATGATAGAAATTTCATTCAACTCATACCATAAGTGTAAGGTTTATAAAACACAAGTTCCATGATTCCATAGAGAATAATAAGGTTTCTGAAAATATACAAGAATTTCTAAGCAATAGTAAAGATTACCTTAAAACACTCATATCAGACTATATTAATGTAAAGCAAATGATTTGCACTGTGTGATTATTACATCTATATGTAATGTAAATTATGAACTATGTGTTTATATCCATCAATTAGCAACATAACTTACTTACAGACTTTCATCTGGTACCAGAGGCAGTACACAATGCAGAAATGAGCAAGCTCAAAGTAAAGATAACTACAATCTAACTTTAACCAATCTGAGGGCCTTATGGAGCGTAGCTTTAAACACAGCAGAATCCAGCTAATATGCAAATAGTGGCCAGGCTTTAACAGGGATGCGATGGCCCCACTCATTGACTGAATTACTGCGGGCAACCCTACCTACACTGGTCCTGGAAGAAAGTTTGAATTATAAGTTGTTTTGACAATTAGTTAACTGAAATTGTGGCTACTGTTCTCCCCAAGACAGAATGATCCATCTACGAAGAGTTGCTAACCAATCAGAGCAGCAGCCTTGGGAGTGTTGACCAATGTTGGACTACAGTTTGCTGTGCTGCAGAATTAAGGTGAGCTCATGTGGACCAATCAGGCAACTCCTGGCAAGGTGGTTGGGAGCAGATGGAGGCAAGTGAGAGGTAGGGGATGCTTTTAAAGGGCGAAACCCTGACTCTTGGGTCAGCCTTTCTGTGGTTCATGGGGTGCATTAAAAGGAGGGACTCCAACACTATCTTGATCCCAAATGCTACATACCTCCCACATTGAACCAACAGGCAGAGAATATGTTGGTTGCTTTGCTACATGGCATGGGCACATTCTACTCAGTCCATTTCTCCTTCCAGCCAAGGGATGGCAGGAAATAGTCCTTAAGGACCTCAGTTGTCCTAAGGATGGGCAGTCTGCCTGATTTCTATCACCCAAAAACCTTCCCTCTCTGAATGTAACTGGGGGGAAGGGAGATGCAGGGTGAAGCAAATCCCCAGCCAGCACCCTCCTGTTTGATTAAACACAATCACCCCCAACTCAATCTCAGAACCCACCTTGGAGGAAGGGCCAGTAATTCCATCATGGAAGGTTTCCCCATGCTTTGTGTGAAGATGAATTTCCTGATAGCCATCCTAAAGTTACCTTCCAGTATTTTGAATCCATCTCCTTATTCAAATCAAAGTTTAATGCAAAGTTATATTCCATATTAACTTTTACTACTATCTCATAAGTCATTTCCTTATGTCTGGCAGAACTTCCCTAGGCTATTTTTTCACATTGCCCCATTTCTAATTTTTTTGTTAGTCCTTTTAGAGTCATGCAGTCATACAGTATGGAAACAGGCCCTTCAGCCGAACCCGTTCATGATATCCAGATTCCCTAAACTGAAGTAGTCCCATTTGTCTGCGTTTGGCCCATATTCTTCAAAACTATTCCTATCCATGTACCTGTCCAAATGTCTTTTAAATGTTGTAATTGTACCCGTCTCTAAACCTTCCTCTGGCAGTTCATTCAATTTATGCACCATCCTCTGTGTGAAAAAGTTACTCTTCAGGTCTCTTTTAAATCTTTGCCCTCTCACCCTAAACCTATGCCCTCTAGTTTTGCATTCCCCTACCCTGGGGAAAAAACCTTGGCTTATGACCTTATCTAAAGGCCTTATCTATGCCCCTCATGATTTTATAAACATCATGAAGGTCACCCCTCAGTCTCCTAAACTCTAAGGAAAGAAGTCCCAGCCTATCCAGCACTTCCTTCTTAACTCATACCTTCCAGTCTCGGTAATATCCTTGTAACTCTTTTTACACCCTTTCCAGTTCAATGTTCTGACCAATAAAGGCAAGCGTACCAATGCTTTCTTCACTATCCTGTCTACCAGTGACACCACTTTCAAGGAATTATGTACCTATACTCCTCAGGCTCTTTACTTGACAACACTCCCCAGGGCTCTACCATTATATGTGTAAGTCCTGCTCTGGTTTGTCTTACTAAAATGCAACACCATGAATTTATCTGCATTGAACTCCATCTGCCATTCTTCGTCTCACTGGCCCAGTTGATTAAGATCCCATTGTACTCTTAGATAACCTTCTTCATTTTCCACCATACGTTTAAATATGGTGTCATTCACAAGCTTACTAACCATGCCTCCTATATTCTCATCCAGATTGATTATATAAATGACAAACAACAGTAGAACCAGCACTGATCCTTGCGGTACACTGCTGGTCTCAGATTTCTAGTCTGAACAATAACCCTTGACTACCACCCTCTGTCTCCTTATGTCAAGCTAATTTTGTATCCGATTGGCAGACAAGTGTGAGGTGATGCATTTTGGGAGGCCAAATGCAGGAGCAATGTACATAGTAAATGGCATGACCTTTAGGATCACTGATATTTACACAGGAATCTTGGGGTGTGTATTCATAGCTCCCTGAAAGGGGCAACACAAGGGGATAAGGTGGTAAAGAAGGCAAACAGCATGTTTGCATTCATCAGTCAAGGTACTGAGTTAAAAAAATTGGCAAGTCACGTTGCAACTGGATAAGAGGTTGGTTAAACTACATTTGGAGTATAATGTACAGTTCTGGTAGCCACCCTCTAGGAAGGATGTGGAAGCTTTGGAGAGGGTGCAAAAGAGGCTTACCAGGATGTTGAGTGGATTGCAGTGTATTAGCTATAAGGAAAGGTTGGACAAACTTGGAATGCTTTTGCTAAAGCATCAGATGTTGAGGGGTGACCCCTGATAGCAGTATACAAAATTATGAGAGGCATGGATAGGGTGGAATGTTTTTCCCCAGGGTGGAAATATCAAATATTAGGAGGCGTAGGTTTAATATGGGACAGGATAAGTTTATAGGAGATGTGAGAGGCAAGCATTTTACACAGAGGGTGGTAGATGCCTGGAATGTGTTGCCAGGCAAGGCATTGAAGCAAACACAATAGCAACATTTAAGAGGCATTTAGATAGATACATAAGCAGGCAGGGAATAGAGAGATATGAACCAGAGAACTTGGGGTACAGGTTCATAGTTCCCTGAAAATGGAGTCGTGGATAGACAGGATAGTGAAGAAGGCATTTGGTATGCTTGCCTTTATTGGCCAGTGCATTGAGTATAGTAGTTGGGAGATCATGTTGCGGCTGTACAGGACATTGGTCAGGCCAGTTTTGGAATACTGCATACAATTCTGGTCTCCCTGTTAAAGGAAGAAACTTGAAAGGATTCAGAAAAGATTTTCAATGATGTTGCCAGGGTTGGAGGGTTTCAGCTATTAAGAGAGGCTGAATAGGCTGAGGCTATTTTCCCTGGAATGTTAGAAGCTGAGGGGTGGCCTTCTACAGGTTTACAAAATCATGAGGGGCATAGATAGGGTGAATAGACAAGGTCTTTTCCCCATGGTAGGGGAGTCCAAAGCGAGAGGACATAGGTTTATGGTGAGAGGGGAAAGGCATAAAAGGGACTTAAGCAGCAACTTTTTCACGTAGAGGGTGATGTGTGTATGGAATAAGCTGCCAGAGGAAGTGGTGGAGGCTGGTATAATTACAAATTTAAAAGGCATCTGGTTGGGTATATGAATAGGAAGGGTTCAGAGGGATATGGGCCAAATGCTGGCAAATGAGGCTAAATTTATTTAGAATATCTGGTCGCCATGAATGAGTTGGACTGAAGGGTCTGTTTCCATGCTGTACAGCTCCATGACTATATGACTTTATGTGCAGGCAGATGGAATCAGTAAATAATGGCAAAATGGTCGGGTCAGACATCGTGGGTCAAAAAGCCTGTTCCAGTGCTGTACTGTTTTGTGTTCAATGTTCAACAACATTCAAGAGTTTGATGCCATCCAGGACAAAGTAGATCACTTGGTTGGCACCTCATTCATGACACTGAACATTCAATCTCCCCACCACTGACATACAGTGGCAGCAAAACGTACCAGCTACAAGATGCACTGCAGTAACTCATCAAGGCTACTTCAAGAGCACTTTTTAAAAAAAAAAACGTTCAGTCATTGGACAGGGGCATCACTAACTCGACCAACACTTATTGACCATCCCTCTTGCCCAGAAGGCAGTTCAGAGTCAACCATATTTCTGGAGTCGTATGTAAGCCAGACCAGGTGAGGACAGTAGATTTTCTTCACAGAACAATGTTAGTGAACAAGATGAGGTTTTCTGCCCATGGTTTCATGGTCATCAGTAGACTCTTGGTTATTGAATTTAAATTCCACCATCTGCCATGATGGGATTTGAACCCAGGTCCCCAGAACATGACATGAGCCTCTGAATTAATAGTCTGGTGTTAATACTGCCTGGCTATTGTTTCTTCTTTCCAAGCCCACAATCTCTCCCACATAGAATGTGAAAGCTAGCAGATGCATGTGGACACCACAACCTGAAAGTTCACCTCTAAATCATACATCATCCTAACTTGGAATTATATTACCACTGTCACTGAGTCAAAATCCAGCATCTCCCTTCCTAAAAGCATATTGGGTGTATCTAATTCCCTTGGACTGAAACTGTTCATTTCGGTGACTTATCACCAACTTCTCTAAGGAGAAGGCAATGGGATTAGGTATCAAATGCTGGTTTAGCCAGCAATGCCTATCTCCATTGAACAAATAAACAAAACCCTTCCAAATCACAGAACCACCATAAAACCAAGAGATTTTCTCACTTAAATCAGGTTCTACACCTCTAAAGTATTCATTTGGCCATTTAGAACTTTGAGATAGTCTTTGGTTATGAAATATGTTACTAAAGAAGAATTGCTTCCTTATTCATATACAGTGTCTCATTGTGGAACATGCATACAAGTCTTAATGACGGCTTATCTTTGCAGTATGAAAATGCTGCACTGATGGTGGCTCAAGTGTACAAGTTTAAACATATGTTATCACTCAATATTAATTTCACAGTGAAACTTGCCAGGGTTTTGTCATTTGTAATGATACCTCCAATCTCCTAATTTGAAGAATGTTGTTGCTGAAGTGTAGACTGGAGTTGCCGATCAGAACCATGCAGAAATCCCAACGCTGTTGACTCCATTGAAGTTGCCCAGTAAACTGAAACTTTTGATGGGTAATTATCCAGTGCCTGGAACGTTCTGACAAGTTCCCCCAACAAGTTGGAGTTGGTAACTTTGGAAGCTTCTACTGACTTTGTTTAATAGCTACCCAGGAAATTTCAAGGGGAGTAAAAACCTGCCCTACTTCCTGGAAAACTACTGACCAGACCCTAATTCACCATTGACACACCCATATCCCGACTAGACCCCTAAATCCACCACAACATCCAGACCACCACCACAACCCTGATCTCCAACATCATCCCCTCTGCACCTACACAATCTGACACCCACACTCCTTACATATTCCCACCAACCCATCTGGCCTCGATCCTCACAAACATGAGGTCCATCCTTCTCATGGACCTGACCTATCCTTATTCCCAAAATACCCTCTCAACCTGACCTGACTCTACAACTTCTAACCTGAGCCATGACCCTCTGGCTCTCTCCCCAGAATGCTACACTCACCTGGTCCCAACTGAACACACCCAATAACTTTCAATGACTCAATCACAACCCCCAACCCACCATAAGCCCTCACTTATTTGCCTAAACCCCCGCTGTCTAGCACTTTAACTCTCCACCCACCCTATACCAGTAATCCCTCAACCACTTGGCACCTTATTCCATTTACTTATCTTCTCCCAGTAGCTCATAAAGTTATTTTGGCGCCTTTAGATTAGGGAGTTCAACAGGAAGTGCCATAAAAGAGGGATGAGATTTAAGCACTACCACTCCGCAGGTGCCTGTGTGGTTTTCTGGACTGTTTTAGTTAAGAAGTATCCTACTTGTAAGTTCAGCTAGAAAAATCCTGTAAAGGTAGGCTGACAAATTTTTGTCTGATCTAGGTCAGAAATAGGGATCGGAAGATTCGGCCCAACATTTCTTTTACAGCAACTTGGAATAACACAGTAAATAATGTGTGTGTGAGGTCTTCAGTGTATTTTTGGTACATCTCGGTGACTTGCTTTTGGTTTTTCACCACCTAATGACTTTGACCGTGTTATGCAGCAGAGGTCAACTCCCCCCGAAAACTAAAACCGAAACATCCAGAGAGACCTGCCTTGCCTCACCCTATAATCCGCTAAAACAATTGTCAACAGGGTATAACCTACCTATCATCCCCAATCTTTTATAAAGGAGCAGTTAAATGAAATAAACTCCTGACAGTCAGTAAAAATTTATTTTTCTAACTCTAACAGTGAATAAGTTAACTGAACTATTAATTAACCAAACAATTAAAGAACTTAGTCTGTTGAAATTACAGCCAGGTTACATCTTCTGGAAAGTTCTGTGTCTTCTCCATTGATCTTCTGTCAAGGATGCCTTCTCTGTTGACTTCCTTTGTCAGGAATATTAACTAAGAGTGCCACGGTACCTTTACTTAAGAGCTGAGAGCTGATCTCTCAGCAGATAGCAGTTACTCCACGGTCAATTTTGCAACTGTCCCCATCTTTTATACCCTTGAGAACATATCAATTTCTTACAACAGGGTTGGTTGTATGGTGTCAAAACCATCAGATTTAAATTTAATTGGTTTTTAGTATCTAAGTGCCTTGTTTAAATTAACTGGCTAAATTCAAACTTGTTGTCTTGATAATAAAACAAAACTGCGGCTTAGACTGCTAACCATCCAGCCTTTGATACAAATGTTACAATTCAGATGCTCAATGCACCTGCAAATCCACAACCTGCCCACAGGCAATTCCCTCCAAGCGTAGAAAAAACACATCATCTTTTAAAGGGACTGCAGACTGCTTTTCTCCCCATTATTTTCCAAACATCAATATTTAAAAACACCAAATTTTAATGTACCCTGCTTTCCAATCCACAAGTACCCTACCCAACTTTGCAACAATTGTCCTGTGGTGAATAATGCATACTGTTCAGTCAAGATGTATTCATGCCAAAGGCTCTTTTTTTCCCCATCAGAAGCATTGAAATCTCTCCTTGAAAGGTAAACCCCATGTAAAGGAATTGCTGCTCTTTACCTTACCTCTAAGTAAAGAATACTAATCTACAAATCCACAAATTGGAACAGAAAATTGAAGTAACTTAAAGGTGATCAAGAGCAGACTGTAGATCTATGAGGTGGCACATTTTGAAACACCTATTTGCATCTTCTAAATTTGCATGCCTCCCTCATAACTGACATTCTTTGCCCAGGAGTGATGTGTTTCCAAGCAAGATTTGGATTCAAATGTACAGTTTGAATCCAAATTTAAATTGATTGGCTAAATTCAAACTTGTTGTCTTGATAATAAAACAAAACTGCGGCTTAGACTGCTAACCATCCAGCCTTTGATACAAATGTTACAATTCAGATGCTCAGTGCACCTGCAAATCCACAACCTGCCCACAGACAAGGCAATGCAAATTCAGTTTTGGGTTGGTTGCAAGGCTGCTTTGGTTCTTGGTGACAGCAGACAAGCTTCTGATATCATTCTTAAGCATCCTAAACCTCACCCTCACCCGCTTTCCCGTGCCCTTTGATACACCTCATGAAGCCTCCATGCTCCCAATTTCCCCTCCACAGTCATTCACACAATATCTAAAATGTGCAGTCCACAGGTGCCATGCAATTTGTGCTGCTGTAAAAGTAACTATATAACAATCTAATGAAATGTATTCAAAAATTCATCTTTAATTTTGCAAAGAAAACAATACTGATATCACAGAAAAAACAAGTTGATCGCTTAAGTGACCACTAAATTATGTAAACAAACAACCATTTCTTAGGGAGATAGTAGGAACTGCCGATGCTGGAGAATCTGAGATAACAAGGTGTAGAGCTGGATGAACACAGCAGGCCAAGCAGCATCAGAGGAGCAGG
>NC_063341.1:61710065-61713464 GCF_021869965.1 Rhincodon typus | reverse complement strand
GTATCAACAAAGCTGAGTACTCCACATTTTTTGGAACTCAGCCAAGCATTTACAATAGTAACTCATATTAAAATATTTGTTTCAGACTTCAGGAAGCATGGTGTGTTTTCCATTTCCAAGCCTATCAAATCAACAGAGTAGGGGACCTGGTTAGATTTTGAGTTACAATTCAACTACAAAGCAATCTATTTCGCTGTGAAGGATATTTCAGTATTTAAATCTTAGCCCTAAACATGGCAGGAAAATTTCCTAGCATAGCTCTCTGCAGTTTTGGATATATTACTGTGTTTTCTCCATGAAAAGTGTTATGTAATGCATCCCAACGTTTGCACAATGCTGGCCAACGCAATGGCCAGCATACCTTTGCAGGAAAGGCTCCTGTGATCAATCACAACATTAAAAGCATGCCTACACAACAGTACAGTATCTAATACTGAGACCTGAAGGTGATAAAACATTTAAGACCTGCTTCTCGGAATGTTCCTGGCACATCAGCAGGTTTCCTCCAGAGACTACAAAACTCTGAGGAGGTGATATTTTTGTGCAAAACACACACCAGCGTACAAAGTCAATACGGTGACCAAAATTCAGATATCATATCATCTTCACAACAGTGATGCCAGTGTCAAAAAAGGTGTGAGTGGATTGCAGATTCATGAAAAGGTTACAAAAAAAAGTGGCATGTAATTTTGAATGCAGTGGAAACCTATTTCTCCAGAAAAGCAAAACTGAAGTTCAAAACTTTTTCATCTGATTCCCAGCTCCGGCGAGAAATAAAAATCCCGCCCATGGTCTGTAATCTTGATAAAATTCATGGAGCATTTATAAGCAATTATAAGAGAGAGTGGAAACCAAAGAGGAAACAACTTTTCATCAAGAAAAGACATTGCTTTTCCTGCCAGGATAATCCTTGAATAACAGAAAATCTAACTTTTTTTTAAAAATGCAACTATAGAATTTAGTTTGATTAATGTGACAAACAATGAGTAACTAGACCAAGCTTACAGTTCTTGGTATTGTTGATTGGATAGTTGGAGAGCTATACTATAGGGTCCAAGCTTCCAGAGTTAGTCAAGACTTGAACAAAATCGTCCATACAGTACTTAATTGACAACAATTAGAGAGGAATTATGCAATTTATCAGACCCATTGTTCCAAATTCAAACCTATTCGATGACAATAAGAATCTTCTTCAGAAGGGCCTAGGCCCGAAACGTCAGCCTTCCTGCTCCTCTGATGCTGCTTGGCCTGCTGTGTTCATCCAGCTCTACACCTTGTTATCTCAGATTCTCCAGCATCTGCAGTTCCTAATTTCTCTGTAAGAATTACCATTAAGTTGCAGCGATATATGACAAATATTTCATATTTGTCAAACATTACAAATAGGCCACCCAGTTTTTGGGTTTTTTTCTTTTGTTGAAATCTGCTAAATGAAATTGGAATGATGCATACCAGAATAACAATCACAATAGAAATCTGGAAGGGTATCGCAAATGCAGGAGACAGGCTACGGCTTGAATAAGGAAAACTAAGAGGAAGCATGAGGAAAGGATGGCAGGCTGCACTAAAACAAATAATTAAATATTCTTCTAACATATTAAGAGTAAAAAGATTAGGGAAAGATAGAGGGGGCCCAGAAGGAACAAGCAGGATAAGCTGCACGCTGAAGCAAATGGTGTGGCAGAGGTACAATATGAATATTGTGCTTCTGTCTTTACCAAATTAGAAGATGGTGACAATGACCTAGGTGAAAATGTGGGTGTTGAGCAATTGAACAGTATAGTGATAGATAAAGAAGAGGTGCTAATAAAGTTGGCAGCACTCTAGGTAGAGAAGTCACCAGGCCCAGATAGGATACATCTGAGATTGCTGAGAGAAGGAAGGGAGTAGAAACATAGACAGAAATTTTTCAGGCCTTGCCGAACACAGCATTATAATTGGGGCACTGGAGGATTGCAAATGTAATGCCACTTTTTAAGAAAGGGGCAAAGGGTAACTTAGGAAACAACTGACCTCTCAACTTGTCTGTATAGGCTCCTGAGAAAGCTATCCAGCTGGTCCCACTCTCGGGCCCTATCTCCGTAGCCCTCTAACTTCATCACTTTGAAATATATATCTAGCTCTCTTTTGAAACCTCCTGTGGAATCTGCCTTCACTACTCTTCCAAGCAGTGTATTCCAAACCCTAATTATTGTCTGAGCAAAGAGGTTTCTTCTAATATCACTCATAGCTCTCTTGCTGACAATCTTGACATTATGACCCAATGTTACTGACGTACCAACTTTTGGAAACAGAATATCCTTCTTACTCTGTCAAAAGTGTTTATAATTTTGAACACCTCAAAATGATCATCTCTTAATCTTCTCTGCTCCAAGAAGAATAATCCCAATTTCTCCATGGACACCAGCAAATTTGGTGTCATCTGCAAACTTACTAACCATGCCTCTTATATTCACATCCAAATAATTTACCTAAATGGTGAAAAGCAGTGGACCTAACACCGATCCTTGCGGCACACCACTGGTCACAGGTCTCCAGTCTGAAAAACAACTGTCCACTACTACCCTCTGTCTCCTACCTTCAAGCCAATTTTGTATCCAATTGGTTAACTCTCCTTGGATTCCACATGATCTAACCTTGCTAACCAGTCTACCATGCGGAACTTTTTCAAACACCTTGCTGAAGTCCACATAGACAAAGTCTTCCATTCTGCCTTCATCAATCTTCTTTGGCACTTCTTCAAAAAAACTCAGCCAAGTTAGTGAGACATGATTTCCCATGCACAAAGCCATGTTGACTCTCCTCAATCAGTCCTTGCCTTTCCAATTGCATGTAAATCCTGTCCTCAGAATCCCTTCCAATAACTTACCCACCAGTGATATCAGACTTATCAGTGCATAGTTTCCTGGCTTTTCCTTATGACCTTTCTTAAATAATGGCACCACATTAGCCAATCTCCAGTCTTCCGGCACATCACCCATGCTATCGATGGTGCCAAGATTTCAGCGAGGGCCCCAACAATTTCTTTCCTAGCTTACCACAGAGTTCTGGGATATACCTCAGGTCCTGAGGATTTATCCACTTTTCTGAAGAAGAGTCCCTATCCGAAACGTCAACTTTCCTACTCCTCTGATGCTGCCTGGCCTGCTGTGTTCATCTAGCTCCACACTGTGTTATCTCTGACTCCAGCATCTGTAGTTCTTGCTATCTCTTATCCATTTTCATGCTTTTTAAGATATCCAGCGCCTCCTCTTGGACACTTTTCAAGATATCACTATTTGTTTTTCCAAATTCTGTTCCTTCCATATCTTTCTCCATAGTAACTGCTGGCACAAAATACTTGTTTGGTATTTCACTCATCTCCTGTGGTGCCATACATAGACTGTCTTGATCTTTAAG
>NC_063341.1:61533999-61690065 GCF_021869965.1 Rhincodon typus | reverse complement strand
CTTAAAGATCAAGACAGTCTATGTATGGCACCACAGGAGATGAGTGAGATACCTTGTTGTCCCCCTTCACAAACTCTATCCTCCCTGGCTGGTATAATTCTTTTGTTCCAATCCAAAATCTGCATCTGAATTAGGACTATAGAGACTGCATACAAAAGAGCACTTCATCAAATACAAAGCACTTCAGCAAATTTTGAGAACAGAAAGCTGCCATATAAATGCAAATCCTTCACCAACTCGTCTGCTCAAGACAAGACTGTTGGTCCCATTTTTGCATAACAGGCATCAGGATTGAGCCCCAGGGCGTCAAACACTGTTTGAATTACTTTTGCAGTATGTTGGATTGAGAAAGATGTTGAGCCCAGTTCATCTCAAAGACAACCTGAAGAATAGCCAGGAATGAAATAGGTACCAGAGAGCTTATACAAATGAAAATGCTTACAGACAGAAATTAGAATCTTCAGAAAACTGAATGCTGAGCTTCTCGTTCAGTTTAAATATGTAACTAGTGTAATTACTCACAACAACATAATTTTTCGGCAGAGTAACGTATGCCATCAGGCAGTATTAAGCATGATGCATCCTGCTGTGAAAGGACCAATCCCATCAATCCCATCAGACAAAACTGATCTGAGCTGATCTAATGAGCAAAACATGCTCTAAAAGATTGGATTCATAGAATCCTTACAGCATGGAAGCAGGCCATTCAGCCCATCAGTCAAAACCAACCCTCCGAAGAGCATTCCACTCAGACCCACCTACCCCCATAACCCCACATTTTCCATGGCTAATCTACCTAGCCTGGACACTGCGGGCAATTTAGCATGGCCAATCCACATAACTTGCGCCTCTTTGGAATGTGGGAGGAAACCGGAGCACCCAGAGGAAACCCACACAGGCACAGTGAGAATGTGCAAACCACACAGTCACCCAACAGTGGAATTGAACCCGGTTTGCTGGCACAGTGGTTAGCACTGCTGCACCATCCTGTGAAAGTCCCATTGTATAGGATTACAATAAAATTGCGATGAGTCAAATTGCAAGGAATTTAACTACAAATTCATATGAAGTGGAGCATCTCGTTAGATGAGGAAGCATGACTCAGTGTGCCTACAAACACACTCAATGTGAAAGGAAAACACAGTAAAGCAGCAAAACATTTTTATTCTTCAATTGGTTCACACCTTATAATGGCCTGACCCAGTACAGTAAAAGTCAGTTAAAATATTTTGAGAGTTCACTCTGGAAAAGCTCAGTTACCTTTTCCTGCTGAGCATGCTGACTTTGGACGAGCATGATGCAGGCTGCCATGTTGCTGTCAATGCAGTCAAACACATTTTCTGCTTCAGCTTGGGATTCAGCCAGCTAAATATTCATCAAACTCTTCAGGGTCATCGGTCTCCTTGGGCTGATTTGGTGAAGGCCGTACTGCATCTCTGATCACCTAATCTGTAGGTTCCACTGTGTACAATTCCTGGCTCTTACTGTTGGGATTGCAATGGTAGTCTCCCACAGGCAAGTGAAAAGAGCCTCATTACCTTCATGTTGAAAGTTGGCTTGCCCACAGCTCCACAATTTCGCACTATACCGAATGCCCAACACCACGCTAATTTACGTAATCGTCCGTCAAATGTACACCAGTTCAGCTAATCTGAAGTTACAAGCCCAGAACTTCAGTTTAGCACATCATCATTTAATCGGAGAATCAGTGGATAGAACAAGACATAAATAGACTATTAAAGGATGCTAACAGACTGAAGGGAAGATAAGCAACCTGACACATCTGATTCAGTACCAACAGAGGCAGGAAGGCCATGATCACAGTGACCTCCATCCCCTCTTCACCCTATACTACACCCCACATCTCCCAGAGCTGTGCCAGGTGACAGGCATAAAACTTCAGCAAGGGAAGGCAAAATGATCAAAGCAAACAGAGGAAGAGATTGAATATACATGTGAGATAAACTGATGAAGCAGCGAAAGGAAAGAAAGTAGTTGCAAGAATCAACAAAGACAAATTAAGTGTTATGATGCCAACTGATAGTAATGCTGGACAAGTCAGATCCCCAAGTGAAATCTGGCCTGGTAGACCATAAGCTTTATTTTTACAGTTAGATTGTTGTGGTGGTTAGGCACAAACATGTTCATGCCAGGCTACCAGTGTTCTTTTAACAAAAGATCTATGTTTATTATACAAAAAAAAGGCTCTCTATAAAAGACAACATAGAAAGATTTTAACACAAACAAAAGAAAAAGGAAATTATCAACCATTTCCTCAGCAAAATCCTTTACAGTCACTCAATGCCAGTGTAATTTCACTCCCATCCAAACAGATTTCTGACTTAAGTTCAGCTTGATAACTTGGACTTCTTTTCAATTCTGATGGTCTGAACTTCTTTTTTGTTCTGACAGCTTGAAGACTTATACAAAGTTAGAAGAACTTTCCTTCTACAATAACTTCTGCTAAATCCAATCTATTAGTAGCCCCAGGCTATCTGTTTTCTTCTGTATGTTGTTAAAATTCAAGTTCGTAAACATTTAATCAATTCAGAAGTTACTTTATGACCTCATAAAAATCATTTTCACAGAATTAAAACCAAAGTTTATCTACCTTAACTTTAAAATCAATATTCCTAAATGATAGCAATATATTATGAAACTTTACCATATAAGAAAGAATTTAGGAACATGGAAGAGTTTAGCTTTATTCATTCATGGGACGTGGGGATTGCTGGCTGGGCCTAGCTGCTCTTGAAGAGATGGTGGTGAGTTGCCTTCTTGAACTGTTGTAGTCCATTTGATGCCCTTAGGGAGAGAGTTCTAGGATTTTGACCCAGTGACAGTGAAGGAACAGCAATATATTTCTAAGTAAGGATAATGAGAGCTTGGCAGGAAATTTGCAAGTTGTGGCCTTCCCATTTGCACATCAAGAATTGTATTTGCCATTTGTCAGCCCAAACATCGATATTGTCTAGTTCATGGGCTGTTTCAGTATCTGAGAAGTCATGAACAGTGCTGAACATTGCTTGTTCTCTTACACTGATGATTGCCAATGAGCAAAAACTGAGTGGGAAAATATGACAAGACAGGAAGTAAGCAGAGACAGAATATATAAGAGCGTTGGAAATAGACAGGAAAAAGATCACAAGACAGGAGCAAAAAGAAATGCAACATAAATGGAAGAAGCAACTTGAAATGGAAGAAATAAACAAAAGATGGAGAAAAAGAAAAGTGATAAAACAAAAATGGAATGGACAATGAAGACAGAAAAAGAGAAAGAATCAAAGGCAATGAGAGGAAGAATGGAAGAGAAAGTGTGAAAGTGAGCAGGAGAAAAAAAGTTGTAATTTAAATGGAGAATACAAATGACCATGAGAGTTGCAGACAGAAAAATGTAAATACACACAGAAAGGAAGAGGGAACGACTAAATATTCAGTGCATTTTGTGAAGAATCATCATATTTATTGATCCACCATACTGCAGCTACCTAACCAGCAAATAATTAATCCAAATGGTACAATTTAAAAGATAGCACCATAAACAAAATGTCCACACTTTATAACTGACCACAATTAGTGAAGATAGACAACTGCATTTCCTCCATGATAACCCTCAACACTGGAGCCCCGCAAGGATACATTCTCAGCCCCCTACTGTATTCCCCGTACACTCATGTCTGTGTTGCTAAATTCTGACTGAATGCCAACTACAAGTTTGCTGACGACACCACTGTGGTAGGATGGATATCAAACAACAACTAGTCAGAATACAGAAAGGAGATAGAGGGCTTTGTGACATGGTGCAATGAGAACAACCTTTCTCTCAACATTGGCAAAGCTAAAGAACTGATCATTGACTTCAGAAAGAAGGGAGGAGAGCTATGTCAAAGGAGCTGAGGTTGAGAGAGTGGAGAACACCAAGTTCCTCAGAGTGACGATAACTGATGACCTATCCTGGACTTCACACGTAGATGCGACAGTCAAGAAGGCACAACAACGCCTCTTCATCCACAGGCAGGTCAGGAAATTTGGCATGTCCATAAGGTCCCTCACCAACTTCTACAGATGAACCATTGAAAGCATACTGTCCAGGTGCATAATGGCCTGGTATGGCAACTGCTCTGCCCAGGACCATAAGAAACTACAGAAGGTGGTGTGCACAGCCCAGAACAATACAGAAACCAACCTTCCATACATTTACACAGCCCGCTGCTGTGGAAAGGCGGCCAACATCATCAAAGACTCATTGCACCCTGGCAATGCTCTCCTACAATCTCTTCCATCAAGCAGAAAGTACAGAAGTTTGAACAGATGCACCAACAGGTGCAAGAACAGCTTCTTCCCTGTTGTAATTAGACTGATGAATGGACTCTCTAACTTCAAATAACACTGATTTTGCTAATGTTGATCTGACCTAGCATATGCCCTGTGCAACATAAGCTGTATGCCTCTATCTAGTTTTTCTTTTCACCCTATGATCTGTACATCCTTGCTAACGATGATCTGCCTGTTATGCTCATAAACAAAGCTTTTCACTGTACCTAGGTATAAGTGATAATAAATCAGATCAGAATGAAAATCAAAACCAATTTTTACTTTCACTTTAACAAACCAGGCAAAAACAGGCAAATTAGTTATTTTTCTTTCCAGTAGAACTACAGTTTATATGTTGGATATAATAAATTGTCGATGAAAAACACTAGAGTTCCTGCTGTGCTTTTCTTATTATTCCAATTGAAAACTGTATTATGGTCTTGCGCTGATTAGTACATCACTGCAAGACGGCAGGGACCACAGATAATTTCAATTATAGTAAAAATAAAAGATGCCTTTAATCAAGCGATTCATGTCAACTTTGCCACTGCAGTATGAGTCAAATTGAAAACGCGAGCCAAAATAGTATTCTTTAATCAACTGTAAAACAGTTTCCATATTAGTACAAAAAGGTTACTTTTTAGCATTTACACAAAGGGCAGGATATTTTAACTACTATTTTTTGTTTTAGTATTTACAGTCCTTTAAATATGGAAAGTTTCTTTTTTATATACAACTGTATGAAATGACAGTTAAATGACCAGAGTGCTTTCAAATTTACAGGCCTTTTGTAATAAACATAATTTGAATTCAGCGCAGATTAATGTTAGATTAGGATAAAGACTCGTAAAATTAGATATCCCATTTAAACATGTTTCTGAGCATTGAATTCTGCAAATTCATCACTTGCCTGCGCTGCGGTATATTTTCATAGTGTACCAGTTCAGAATAAAGCTGAGCATTACTTTAAAACACTGTTTGCAGTAATGGCTGATGATCTTTTGAAACAGGTCTTAGACCTATTAGTTGCGCATATAAATATACGGAGGATTAGTATTTTATTTATGAATTTTACATTTAAATAACTTACAGATTTATAGCTAGAAATAATGAAAAAATTGCAGCTGACCGTTTGAAAGTTTTATTTTACAGTACAATTTAGCACACTGTGATGGTTAGCTTTTACTGAAAATGCAGATATTTGCTTCCTGTCCAGAGTTATTTTCGATGCCGCATTGTGAAACAAGACAGAGAAGACAGTCTTGAGATTGGAAGAGTGAGAAAATAGGCCAGCATAGCAAACAAGTTGGTATCTGGGGAAACAAATGTTAACTTCAAAGAGCAAGCAGGTTTGAAAGCGAGTGGGTGGTTAAAAGCTCTAAAATTGGCAGCCTATCAGAAAGACATCCCCCACCCTCCAGCTTAAGTAGTTAACTGGAGCACGTTTGGCCGGGTATGAGAAGCTGCCTGAATTTGTGGGTTGCCAATTCAATGATGCCAAGCAATAATTAACAGCTATGTTAACAGAGTCTTTCAATTTCAACTGTAGGTGCATGAGTTTCCCAGGCTTCCTGAAACTCACCAGCAAAAGCAAGTCAACAACACAGCAGCAATTAAGGATGCTGAATAAATTGGAGGCAAAAGAATCCCTTAAGCACTGAGGCCTGATGCCGGCTTCTTTGCTTAGGTTGTGTTCACAATTTTAGTTCCCCTTTTCAAGTTAATTCTACTACATTGGAGCAGACTTGGCTTGATTGGGGATTTTTGAGGCTGATCACCATTTTCAATTTGCTGTATATCACCCAAATGGGGCCACTTATGCTGCTTGACTCCAAACCTCAGATGATGACCAAGATGAGTAGCAACAACAATAACTTGAGCAGCAAGCATAGCCACCCTATTCTACCGACAGATCTACTGCTCCACAGAAGAGAGAGGATGAGTACAAGACTTAAAATCATAGAATTATTACAGCACAGAAGGAGTTCACTTAAGCCAGCCTTGTGTATGCCACTCTCTGTAACAGCAACTCCGGTAATTCCACTCCCCCTGCTGCTTCCCTCTAGCTCCATTTTTTTTTTTCTTTTGAGATAATGATTCAATTTCCTTTTGAAAGCGACAATTTAATATGTCTCCACCACATTCTCAAACAGTAGATTCCAGATTTGCATCATTCACTGTATAGGAAAGTATTTTCTCATGTCACCTCTTGTTCTTTTACCAACCATCTGAAATCAATGTCTGCTGGCTCTTAATCTTTCTCCCTATCTGCAGTGCCCAGACTTCTCATGACTCCTAATGCCCCTATCAAATCTCCTCGTGAACTTCTCTAAGGAGAGCAATCCCAGCTTCATCAATCTATCCGCATAACTGAAGTCTTTTGTCCCTGGAACCATTCTCATTAATCGTTTCTGCACCCTGTCCAATGTCTACACATCTTTGGTACAAGTGTGGTGCCCAGACTGGACATAATGGGCCACTCCTCCAAATTGAAGATTATTGCAGCAGCAGAGACAGGGTTGTTTGGTAGGACCTTGCAGACATCCTGGCGCAGCCGACTCCACAAGAATTGCCCCAGAAATTGAAACTTCCGTTGGGCAATGACCCAGCATCAGGAACCATGGAAAAAGCTCTCTAACTGTGGATTACAGTCAGAGATTTCAAAGAGTTCTGACCGACATAGCCATATAACTGCTCAGAAAAGTTTAGAAGAATTAAAATCTCACTTCATAAAATGAATCAAATCATCCCCAACTCACCACTGACTACTTTCAAGAATACCAAATCATCCTCCATTTACCCTGTTCTCCCCATCCCCCAATGATACCTAGCTCCTGTCCCTCTCTCCTTCCAAGACTCTCCCATGCATTCAAAAGTACAATGACACCTTCAGTCCACTTCCCCATAACTTACCCAGAGTGCTCAGACATTACATATCACCTACACCCATAACCCAACTTGGCATGCCATCTATCTTAGGCCCATCTGGCACCCTACTTGGCACCCAATCCCTCATCGACTGGCACCCTAGTCACCCTATTTCTTCATCCACCTGGCACTCTGATCTTCTGTCATGGGATACCCTGCAATCTCCTTCCCCACCTCCCTTCATTCACCTGGCACCCTAGCCCCTCAATTATCTTTTCTCAGTCACTTTCATAGTAGTTCCAGGAGTTTAAAATTTGGAATATTGTAGCTGGTGTTGAAAAAGGGATATGGTTTCAACTCTAATTCTCTCAGCTGCTTGTTGCATAGACTTCTGACCTGGACTGTGCTGCTTCAGCTGAGAAGGCTCCTTGTGCAAAAAGTTGATTTGAGAGCTTTTATAAACATATGATTTTTTTTAATGTCCAGTTTGATTTGGACGTAAGATTTCAGACCCTGATCAGAAGACCTTGGTTAATATTCCAGTTGCGGCTAAATCAGTGCTTCATAAATATTCACCATAACTTCTGTTCTTTCAAACTCTTCCTTAATAACTATTTTCTCAACATGCTTTATCACCTTCTCTGATTTTTGAGGATATACTGCCAGGTTATTCTGCTTTTGGTCTGCCTTTAGATTTGTACATCTTAATTTTACTGTGAATACATAATTATATTTAAGGACTGTCTGCAAAATAACTGGAAGATTTTAAACGTTTGGATATCTATTGGACTGAAATGAGATTTTACCATGCAATTTCTGGGAGTTTAATGCGTGCTGTTGGCCACCTAAATTTTACCGAAAATCAAGGAACATTGGTGAAACCAGTAAGAAAAGCTTTTGAGGAGATAAGAAATGGGGTTTATTGTCTTAACTATTGGGGCAAACCTAGCTTGGAGAGTACTAGGGACCTTGCGCTAAGTGTTGCATAGCAACACACTCTGTCTTGGTGTTCTGATTCTCAGCCCAGTAATCAGAGTTAATGAGTCACCCCAGAGGTTGCAGTCTCTATCTCCTGAAATGCTGTTTCTTAGGAGAAATTCTGTCAAAAACAGTGGCAAACTCCAGGTAGTTCACTAAGCTCCAGAGTAAAATGTGCTTCACAGAAGGATGAGAAGTTTTAGGATGGTACAGTAGCTGCCATAAGATAGGGCAGGAAAAATTAGCAATGTCCCAACAAACCTGCAGACCACCAATTATGTAAAAAAAAAGGTCATTTTAAAACAGTGCAGAGAGTCACAGCAAGAAGCTTACACTTCAGAAACCAAAAATACTGAACAAGTATTAGAAAAATTGAAGATATCAAAAATGTGCATGATATGGAAGTGGCATTCCTGGGCAGAATTAAAGGATCATTTAGAAGCTTTTGCATGCAGAAGTTTTAGGTGATGGACATAAAACATATTTTAAACTGGATACTGGAGCTGGAGCTTTGGTTCTTTCTTATGCTGAACTATGGTTTGGATAAGACTTTCTCCAGCCATCAAATGTGGATTTGGAAGCATGCAAAATCATGAGACAGAATCATAATGCCACACTTTAATGTAAAGAGATGAAAGTCACAGAAACTTTATATGTAATTCAGGATTTTTCATTTTTAAGTAAAGAGTTTGTACAAATTTACAACTAATTTACAAATTGAGGAATTGGGAAGCCAAGAAACACCGAAAGATTTTAGAATTGAATCATTCAAAGAACTTCAGACACTGAACACATCTTATCATATTACTTTACATCATGAGGCAAAGACTGATTTTTTCACACTGAGAAACGTTCCTCACCCACTTTTGCAGAAGGTAGAGCACAAAGCTGACTCAGCATTAAAACAAGGAGTTAGCGCATCTACAATAAAACCTGTAAATTGGTGTTCAGATCTGGGCTCCTGCACTGAAATCAAATGCATCACTAAAACTCTATGCTCATTTCACACAGTTAAATACAGGCATTGAAAGGAAAATTCATGCAACATTGTCTGTGGATGAGAGTATGTCAAAATTGGGAAAGAGTTCAATGTTCAGCGACATGTGAAAAGCAACTTTTAGGTAAATACTTAGAGTGATAATGTCATACAGACATATAGCATAGAAACAGACTCTTTCGTCCAACTCGACCAAGTGGACCAGATATCCCAAATAAATTTATCGAGTCACATTTGCCAGCATTTGGCCTACATCCCTCTAAACCCATCCTATTCATATACCCATCCAGATGCCTTTTAAATGTTGTAATTGTATCAGCTTCCACCACTTCCTCTGGCAGCTCATTCCATACACGCACCACACTCTGCGTGAAAACGTTGCCGCATAGGTCCCTTTCAAATCTTTCCCCTTTCACCTTAAACCAATGCACTGTGGTTTGGACTCCCCACTCCAGGGAAAAGACCTTGTCTATTTACCCTATCCAGCCCCTCATGATTTTATAAACCTTTATAAGGTCATCCCTCAGCCTCCAAAAATAGTCCCAGCCTATTCAGCTTCTCCTTATTGCTCAATCCTGACAACATCCTTGCAAAACTTTTCTGAGCCCTTTCAAGTTTCACAACATCCTTCCTACAGGAGGGAAACCAAAATTGAACGCAGTATTCCAATAATAGCCTAACCAATGTCCAGTACTGCCGCAGTGTGACATCCCAACTCCTACAGTCAATGCACTGACCAATAAAGACAAATGCCTTCTTCATTATCCTTACAGATGAAGAATCAAAATTACTCACTCCTTTTACTACCATTTGGGAGATAAAGTTTGAATTATAATCATTTCACTTCATGCTTGCACTACAGATCCTTCAGTTGACAATGTCATATACCCTGTGAGAATTGGAAGGAATAATTTACAGAGGTGATGAATCCACTACAACAGTGCATGATGCCAGAGTGTGACAAAATCAACAAGAAGCCAGCCTCATCCTCAACAAAAAATGTGCTTTCTCACAACTACCTATTACATTCCTAGGACCCACTGTCCATGCACCAGGGTCAGAGCAGGCCTTCAGAAAACGAGAGCAGACCTTCGAAAAAACCAGAGCAATTAAAGAATTTCCACCTCCCTGAAATGTCACAAAGCTTCAGCGTTTTATGAGGATGGTGAATCAAGTGGGGAAGTTTTAGACCAACTTGGTAAATTTGTTTAAATTGTTGCAGCAGTTGCTGGCCAAGACTAGGTGTGGTGCTGGGAAGAAGCCCAACATAAGTTATTTGAAAGGATCAAGGAAATGTTAATATCATAGGATATATTGGCTCCTTCTGATCCAGAGGTACCTATAATTTTTGCTGCAGATGCATGATTTATTAGACTGGCAGCTGTACATTTCAAGATTCAGAGAGATGGTGAATAAAGACCAATGTATTACACATCTACAAGTGAAACAGAACAAAGCTATGCAGTTACCTAAAAAGACACCTCAGCTGCTAGTGGGTGTATAAGAAATTTCCTGGATACTTCCTAAATCTTCATTTCACAACTGAGACTGACCTTGCACCATTGGATGTTCTATTGAATGCTTAAGAATTAGAAAATTGCAACAAGGAAACAGAAATTTTGTTTGATGTTGTAGCTTTGCTGCTACATCCGACCATAGGCAAGGGCAAAAACAAACTAAAGCAGACACATTGTTGCATTTTCCTATAGGAAGCCTGCTTAAAGGGGTGTTAATATTTCTGAAGATACAAAGACCTTTACTTCATTGATGATCAAGTATCTACCAAAGAGAGCTGTTGAGTTAACTGATATGTTACTTGATTCCTCTTTGAATATTGACATAACGTATGGGGATTCTCAGTTTCTAAATATAGTAATTGAAACCTCTCTGTTATTCTTAGCGAATTCCAATGTAAATTAGATAAAAGAAAAATACTTTTTTCTAAATGTTAAAAACTATTTGGTCAGGCTGCATTTGGAATTTTGTGGACAGCTTTAATCCACGTATCTAAGGAAGGATGTGTTGGCATCGGGATGGAGTCCAGAGGAGGTTTGCAAGAATGAATCCCAGAGATGAAGTACTTGTCGTATGAGGACTCTGGGTCTGTACTTGATGGAGTTTAGAAGGGTGAGAGGGGATCTCATTGAATCTGACAGAATACTGAGAGGACTGTATAGAGTGGATGTGGAGAAGATGCTTGCACTATCAGGAGAGACTAGAACCCAAGGTCCCAGCCTCAGAATAAGGGGACGACCCTTTAGAACTGAGATGAGGAGGAATTTCTTCAGCCAGAGGGTGGTTAATCATAGGATCCCTACTGTCCAGAAACAGTCCACTCGATCCATTGAATCTGTGCCTAACCCCTGAACAGCATCACACTCAGACAGACGTCCCACCCTGTCTCTGTAACCCTGCATATACCATGGCTGATCCACCTAGCCTACACATCCCTGAACACATTAGGACAATTTAGCATGGCCAATCCACGTAATCTGCACATCTTTAGACTGTGGGAGGAAACCAGAGCACCTGGCGGAAACCTGCACAGACACAGTGAGAACGTGCAAACTCCACACAGCCAGCCAAGGTTAGGTTTGAACCTGGGTCTCTGACATTGTGAAGCAGCAATGCTAATCACTGAGCCACTGTGCTGCCCAAATCTATGGAACTCATTGTTGCAGAGGCCAAGTTATTGAGTGTATTAATGACAGAGATAGATAGGTTCTTGATTGGTAAGAGGATCAAGGCTTATGGAGAGAAGGCAGGAGAATGAGTTTGAGAAACATTGCAGCCATGATCAAATGATGGAGTGAACTCAATTGGCTGAATGGCTTAATTCTGCTCCTAAATCTTATGGCCTTATGATCCATCATCTAATCAGATGACTGGATGCAATTTTTCTCATCACTAGATTCGGGAAACAGAATTTTGTAATACAATAGATAACAAATACTTTTGATTTTTCACAGTTTTCAAGCAAGTAAGCAAGTAACTCTACAGTTTTAAACCTGCTTTGTACCTACTTCTGAGTATCAGTATGAAATAGTTAGAAATGTAATTTGCAATCAGAACATGGAAGGCTTTGAAATTAGTTATGTTGCACTCACACTGACAAATGAATGCATTTCCATGACTGGAAAATAACCATTTTTTCTGCATACAGAGATAAGCACAATATATGGACATGCAATTAATTGTTTGTCATTCAAGAAACTTAAGAGAAAACATTAGTTTTATTCATTGTTGCTGCTGTATTTTTTGTTTTCTAAACACAATTCATTTTAATTTTAATTTCCCCAAGTGCCACTTTAAACATCTGTGCTTGGCAAAAGCAATGGGAACTGATGAGACTTAAACAGGTTTAAGGAAAAAACTTCCCAGGGAGAGTAGGCATACTAGGAATTCAAAATCAGGATAAAAATTCAGTTACCAAATGAAAGTATATACAATTGCACTTCAGTGAAGATTTTCAAGCAGAACAAGTCTATAGATTCACAATGCATTTCTCTCAGTATCTGACATGCTGAAAAATTACAACATATTTGACTTCAAGTTTGTTCATAATCTTTGTTATTTGCACTAAAATTGCATATGTACCTCTTTGAAAGATATTTTATAAGAATAAGATGAAGAAACTATGTTCTAATCACATTTAGATGAATGTTAACTCATTTTCAATTAGCCTATAATGAATCTATTTTTTTCACAAAGATTACTTATTAACCCACTGAGGTTTTCTTCATTCTTCAAGTGAATACCAAGTTGGATGCTTTGATCACAGGAGATTTTCTAATACAGACATACTTACTCATAGAGTCATAGAGTTTTACAGCATAGAAACAGGCCCTTCAGTCCAACCGTTCATGCCGCCCAGTTTTCACAATTAATCTAGTCCCAATGACTTGCGTTTGGTCCATGTCCCTTCATACCTATGCCATTCATGCACCTGTGCAAATGTTTCTTAAATGATGATATGGTATTTGCCTCCACCACTACCTCTGGCAGCCCATTCCAGATGCTCACCATCCTCCGTGTGTAAAAATTGTTCCTGTCAATCCTTTTGCAACTCTCCCCTTTCACCTTAAACCTGTGCTCTCTAGTTTTAGGCTCCCCTACCATGGGAAAAAGCTGTTGGCTGTCCACCTTATCTAATCTTATCTACCTTACCAAATCCACATTGAGACCATTGGGTTGTAGGCTCCCAAGGCGGAATATGAGGTACTGCTCCTCCAGTTTGTGGATGATGTCATTGTGACACTGGAGGAGGCTCAGGATGGACATGTCGCCCAGAGAGTGGGAGGGGGAGTTGAAGAGGTTCGTGACTGGAAGGTGTTGTCGTTTGTTGTGAACAGAGTGCAGGTGCTCTGCAAAGTGGTCTCTAAGCCTCCGCTTGGTCTCACCGATATTGAGGAGGCCATATTGAGAGCAGCGGATGCAATAGACCACATTAACGGATGTGCAGGTGAACCTCTGCCTAATGTGGAAGGTTTGTTTGGTGCCTTGAATGGAGGTGAGGGGGAGGTGTAGGGGCAGGTGTAGCACTTCCTGTAGTTGCAGGGACAGGTACCGGAGGTGGTGGGGCTAGTGGGGAGTGTGGAGCGGACGAGGGAGTCATGGAGAGAGCAGTCCCTATGAAAGGCAGAAAGGGGTGGGGAGGGAAATATATCTTTGGTTGTGGTGTTGGATTGTACAGCCCAATGGCCTAAATGTGGACTTTACCAGTTTCAAAATCTTCCCACACCCCCGCTCTCATCCCATGACCAACTGTCCCTCTCAGCCCCACCTCCCTGACCTGACATAACCTGTCCATCTTCTCTCCCACCTATCCGCTCCTCCTACCTCACTGACCAATCCTCACCGTTCCCTACCTGCATTCACCTATCACCATCCCACCTATCTTCCCCAGCCCCACCTTCCTCTCTCTATTTACTTCTGAGTTTCCTTCCCCCCACCCCACCATTTCTGAAAAAGCGTCCTGACCTGAAAAGTCAACTTTCCTGCTCCTCTGATGCTACCTGGCCTGCTGTGTTCCTCCAGTTCCACAATGTGTTATCTTTGACTCCAGCATCTGCAGCTCTTACTATCTCTCAGGAAGCTAAAGTTTCGAGACTTGATGATTCATCATCAGAGCTTCAGCATTGCATTTGTACTATTAAAGTATCATCCAGTGAATGTAGCGATCAGACCAAATTCCCCAAAATATATTATGGAGATAGTTTAAACCCTAACTTTCATTTTATTTTAAAGACAACTGTAAGGAACTATGTTCCAGATATGATTTAATTGTTCCACCAATCAGCTTTTATGAAAACTCACTTTATTGTTACAGTGCAATTAAAATGCAACAAAATGAAGAATTGGTATAGCTTTACTCTATTGACATACCAGCGAGACAATGTATTATTTAACAATTAATCATCAATTGTTCCAAATACAGGCAGCATCCCCCATAAACACAAACTTTGGCAAATTCAATGCAGTAAAACAGTTGTTATTTTCACATGCTGTCTCTCTCCAGTCCAGTAGAAAGAAACAACCTTCTGATTTCGAAGAGGAAAGCTCTTTGTCTAAGTTTTGATTCTAGCAGCAGAGAAAACTTTAGCTGTCAATTCCAGCAGCTAATTAACAAAGAACAACAACTGAATGGTTCTCAGGCTCTGTATGAGTGTGATCCTGCCCACTCATGATTCTTTTATCTTACTCTGAAAAACACCAGGGAGAAGTCCAATTTGTTTACAAACTGTCGAGAGGAGATAACTCGCCACCACTCTGACAAGAAACAGGACAGAACAGGCACAGTATTATTATAGTACCAATTTACAAGAACAACATCACAATTTTCTCCTACCCTAAGTCAGGATCATTGAATGGTTCATACTCGGAAATAAGCTTTTCACCTGTCAAACTTGTGTCAGTTCTCCACAAAAACAATTCAATCCATCCCATTACAATACCCTTTCCAGGTAGTCCTACAAATGTTTTCCCTTCAGCTGCATCTCCAATTTTCCCTTGAAGAATACCATTGATATTGTCTACACCAAATCCTACCTCTCCTTTCTCCTCCCACAGTGGAGATCAAAACCCTATGCAGCACCATTGCCAGAGTCTGAAAGCTCTTCAGTTCTTCCTTAAATAAAGATCTATCCACTCCCCTACCCATCATCACCTCCTCCATCTGCCTGAAGTTGTTTTCAGACTGAGCAACTACTCAGTTACACATCAAATAAAGGAGGTTGCAATAGAAAATCAATAGGTCCTAAATTCTTACACGTTTGTAGGATTTGTGGAACATTCTTTGTCCCAGTCCTACTTAGATCATTTCCCACACCTCTTTTTCACTACATTAATGGGTATCAGCACTGTTTCATATTTTCATTCCATAGATAAAATAATTAGTTAATGTTACTTTCAATATCCACTTTTCATAAACGTTCAGATGGTCCATCTCCAACTCTTTCATTTCCTTTTTCAACTGCTCTGTCTCATGTGTCAAGACAGTCTATTGATTAATATTTACTATGATTTCACTGATCCACTGACCATGATTACATTTCCTCACTCCCTATTTCTATACTCCATGACATGCTCCCTGTTTATCTATTTCCAGACAAGAAGGTAAAGGAGCTGGTGTTGTGTTGATAACATGAGAGGGGATCAGTACATTTGTAACAGAGGGTCTCAGTTTGGATGAACAATGCATAGAATTTGTTTGGATGGAAGTAAGAAACAGAAAGGAGCAGCAGACGGTTGGTGTTTCCTTGAAGCCATAAAATTGTAGTGGCTATATGAGGCATCACATAAATCAGGAGATGAGCAGGGGTAGGCAATGACCTAATGATATTACTGCTGGACTATTAATCTAGAAACTCAGCTATTTTTTGGGGAGCTGGGTTCAAACCCTACCATGGTAGATAGTAGAATTTGAATTCAATAAAGAATCTAGAATTAAGGGTCTAACAATGATCATAAACCATTCTTGATTGTCAAAAAAACCCATCTGTTTCACAAATATCCCTTAGGAAAGGAAATCTGCCATCCTTATTTGGCCTGGCCTAAGTGTGACTCCACACCCACAGCAATGTGTTTAACTTTCAACTGTCCTCTGGGCAATGAGAGATGGGCAATAAATACTGGCCCAGCCAGAGATGCTCAAGTTCCATGAGTGAATAAAGAAAAGTAATCATGGGTGATTCAATATGCATATAGACTGGGTAAACCAATTGAGAACTAAAGCTGTGGAGGGCATGTTTCTAAAGTAACTTAGGAAAGGTTTTCTAGAGCATCAGGTTGAAGAAATGGCTAGAAGACAGACTAATTTTATCTAATAATATTCAATTAAAAACAGCTAGATAATAATCTTATTATAAGAGAATATTTACGGCTAAGAGAGCATAAAACGATAGAATTTTACATTATGTTTGAAAGTGAGGCATTTCAATCTGTAAAAAGGGCGTTAAATTTGAATAAGGGAAATTGTGAGAGCATGGGGCACAAATTGACTAAGCTAGATTGGTAAAATATATTAAAAGGCATGACTGTGCATTGTCAATGGCAAATCTTAAAAGAACTATTACTTGGTTTACAGGAAGTCAGGCATCCCTTCAAGATGCAAAATCTCAAAAAAAAACATCAATCAAATGTGGCTGAAAAGGACAGTTAAGGAATGTATAAAATTTAATGAAAATGTGTACAAAGTGTTCAGAAATAGCAATGCATTTGAGGATTGAGAGGTTTTTAGAATACGCAAAGAAACTGGTAAGAAAATGAAGAATAGACACAAATGCAGTCTAGTGGAAAACATAAAAGTGGACTGTAAAAGCATCTATAGGTACATAGAAAGGAAATATTTGGCCAAGATGAATGTGGATCTGTTTAAAGCAGGGTCAGAAGAATTTATAATGGGTAATAGAGAAATGGCAGAGAAGCTAATTGTTTTCACTGAGTAAAATAGAAGCAATCTTCCAGAATTAGAGATTCGAGGGGTGAGGGAGAATGGTAAGTTGCAGGAAATTATTAGTATGAAGGCTGTACTAGAGAAATTAATGGGGCTGACAATTCACATCCCAGAGCGTTGAAGGAGGTAGCTATTGAGATAGTCAATGCATTGATAATCATCTTCTAAAATTCTCTCTATTCTGGTTTGACTCCTGCATATTGCAAATGCCATCCCATTATTTTAAAAAGGAGCAAGAGAAAAAGAAGGAAATTCGGACCCATCAGCCTCACACTACGAGTGGGGAAATTTCTAGAATCTACATTAATCATGTGATAAATGGAGACTTGGATTAAAACAAAGTTTGATTGGGCATGGTCAGCACGGACTTGAGAATGGAAAATCAAGTTAGACAAACTTGTTGGGGCGTTTTTTGAGAATGCTATTAACAAAATTGATAAGGGAGAGTCTTGGACTTTCAGAAAGCTTTTGAGAAGGTCACCCACAGGAGGTCGGATAGCGCAATTAGTATGTAACATATTGGCATGGATTAATGATTGGATAGCAGACAGAAACAAAATAGGAATAAATAGAGCATTCTCGCATTACAGGCTGTGACTGAGAGGTACCATAAGGATCAGTACTTTGGCCACAACTGTACAGAATATATATCAATGAAATGGATGTGGAGACCAAATACAATATTTCCATATTTGCATAGAAGATAAAGTTAAATAGGAGTGTTTTGTTATGAGGGAGATGTAAAAGTGAGTTTGCACAGGCTTAGCGATTGGGCAAGAACATTGCAGATGAAATATATGTGGAATATTGTGAGGTTAGCCACTTTGGTAGCAAGAATGAATGTGTAGAATATTTCTTAAATGATGACAGGTTTGAAAGTGTAGCTGTGCAAAGGGACTTGGGAGTCCTCAACAATATGTCACTGAAGCCTAACGTGCAGATTGAAGCAGGCTATTAGGAGCGCTAATGGAATGTTAACCATTATCACAAGGGGATTTGTGTACAGGAGGGATGAAGTCTTGCTTCAAATGTACAGAAGCTTGGTTAAGCCACATCTGGAGTACTGTGTGTAGCTTTGGTCTTTTTAACTCAGGAAAGATATTATTATCATGTGGGGAATGCAAAGAAGGTTTACCAGACTTGTTCCTGGGATGGCAGGGACTGTCTTATGAAGAGAAATTGGGCAAACTTGGTCTGTATTCCTTAGCAATTTCAAAAAATGAGAAATGATCTCATGGAAACCTACAAAACACTTAAGCAGATAGATAGGGTAGATTCAGGGAAGATGTTTCCACTGTTTGGGGAGTCTAGAAGCAGGAGGCACAATTTAGAGGATATAAATAAGATATCACTTTTTAAAATCTGTTTACTCAGAGGGTTATGAGTATTTGGAATTCTGTGCCCCAGAGGGAAGCAGTGCCTTTCTTATCTCATACACTCTCTAAAGTGGAAGTTGATAAATTTTCATTCATCAATGGTATAATCTGTTAAGGAATAGTGTGGGAATAGGGATTGAAGTATTTGTTCAGTCGTGATCCCATTGAAAGTTCGAACAGACTCAATGGGCTTAATGGCTTACGCTTGTTCTTAACAATGTCAGTTTATATCCTAGGATTTTTGATATGTTTTCTATATTTCCCTTCAACAAGAATTCCCTTCCACTTTGGCTGATAGGGCCTTCAACTGTGTCAGTTCAATTTTCCATACTTACTTCCTTCCTCCAAGAACCCCAATAAGGCTGTCCTTCTCTTTTTCCACCACACCAGCATCCATATTCAATAGATTATTCTCCACCTCCACCATGTTACCACTGTCAAACACATCTTCCTCTCCTCTCACATTTCAAAAGTACTGTTGCTACCTTATCATTTGATCCACTCCTCCACCATGTCCAAACCTCCCCCCCCCCCCGCCACCTTAAGCTCCCCACCTTGCCAAGGCATATTATCATCCAAGCACAGCAAATGCAAATCTTGCTCTTTTCGCTCTTCCCTTCCCAATATCCAGGACTCGCAGAAACTCCATCCAGCTCAGACAGTAAGTTACAAGTACCTTTCTTAACTTAGCATACTGTATTCAACACTCATGATAGACCTCCACTACATTTAGGAAACTACACAAAAATAGAGAACTGTTTTGTGTAACACCATATTCATTATGCAAGAATGATACTAAGTGTCTAGCTGTGTTATTTCCTGCCACACTTCCACACTCACCTCTCTATCTTTGGCCCAAAAACAGAAATTGCTGGACAACCTCAGCGGGTCTGGCAGCATCTGTGAAGAAAAAAATCAGAGTTAACGTTTCGGGTCTGAGACGTTAATTCTGATTTTTCTTCACATGTGCTGCCAGATCTGCTGACCTTTTCCAGCATCTTCTGTTTTTGTTCTTGACTTATAGCATCCGCGGTTCTTTCAGTCTCTAGCCTTGGCCTTGTGCACTTCTCAAATAAGCCCAACAACACGACTTTTAAAAAATATTATCGCAATTTACAGCATTCCAACCTCCCAGTTGCAATCAAAATTTTCATAATTTGTCTAAATGGCAACTGTTATTAATGATTCCATTACTCTCACTTACACCTGCTCTAGATCCAATTTTTTACTCTTGTCCCATTATGATCCCACTTCACCTTGCAGTATTATTTCTTTCGCTAGTTCACCTCTTATGTCTTCCACCCTTTTTTTTCCCTTTATTCATTAACGGCATCGCTGGCTAGGCAGCATTTATTGCCCATTCCTAATTGCCCAGAGGGCAGTTAAGAGTCAACGACATTGCTGGGGGTCTAGAGTCACATGTAGGCCAGAACAGGTAAGGATGGCAGTTTCCTTCCCTAAAGGACATTAGTGAGCGAGATAGGTTTTTCCATTCTAATCGACAATGGATTCGCAGTCATCATTAAATTCTTAATTCCAGATATTTATTGAATTCAAATTCCACCATCTGCCATGGTGGGATTCGAACCTGGGTCACAGAATGTTGTCTGGGTCTCTAGATTAACAGTCCAGTGATAATACCACCAGGCCATCGCCTCCCCTACTCTATCATAGACCTTCCTTTTCTTTCTTCCCCCTGCCCCTCTATCTGTCACTGTACCTGCTTTAAAACCTGCTGTATCTCCCAACATTTCCTAGTTATGACAGAAGATAATCAACTTCAAACGCTGACCTGAATTTACACGTCCCCAGCAATGGGAACCGGATTGAGGAATCCAGTGAAATAGTGAGGAGCCTCATCAGGATGGCTCCCTGTGCTATCCCGTTGACAGGCAATTTCTTTGTGGTGGGGCCTGATGAGGAGTGACTGCCCACTCTATAGAGCCAGGTGGTCAATTAGCATAATTAAGCATCAGTTCAGCGCCATTCTGCAAGGGCACCAGGATTTTGCCAACAGCAGGGCAAACCTCCAATACATTGCCCAAGGTAGGCCACCAGCTTAATAAAGGTGGCCTTACTGCAGCAACCAGAGTGTATTAAAGAACTAAAGGTTCAAAAGGAGGACTGCTCTTGCAGCCAAAATGTTCTCTCAAGAGGGCTTTTCCTTTGCTCCAAAGTCCTGTGAATTCTTAATCTTTTTTCAGTTACCTGCTGGAGTCTTGAAGCTGAGCCAGCAGCATAAGAATCTTGTCTGATCTCATTAATTGTTTGGTGGCCCACAGACAGACAGTTGGGAGAATGGCAAAGTTAAAATTGCAAAAATGCTCCTGTTTCCAGCAAGAGTGGGCTCAGGGATTGCTTTTAACCACACGATTGGGCTCCTAATACCTGAGGTAAAATAAAGATGGTAACTCTGTTTCTCTCTCCACAAATGCCACCTAACTTGTTGAATATATGCAGAATTTTCTATTCTTCTATGGAAATTTACCCAGGTTCTCTCCTTGTTTTCCAATTAACTTAATTCAGCATAAGTGAGGCAGGTAGAGGGATCCTACATTCAAGAACAGAGGAGCTTTAGCCCTTGACCTTGACCAACAGGTACAAAGTACTTGCTCCCTGTGTGGATGAGGAACAGGGCTGCAGGGAGGATGAGCCAGCTGACCATGGCACCATGGCACAGCAGACTATTCAAAAGGGGGGAGCAAAAAGACAAGTGGTAATTTCAGGGGATTCTATAATTAGGGGAATAGATAACATCTTTTGTAAGCAGAATGGAGAGTCTCACATGGTACATTGCCTGTCTGGTGCCAGGGTGCGGGACATCTGTGATCGGCTTGAATGGATATTGGAGAAGAAGGGGGAGGATCCATTTGTTGTGGTCAAGGTCGGGACAAACAATATAGGCAAGACCAGAAAAGAGGACCTGTTTAGGGGATTATCAGGAATTAGGAACTAAATTAGAAAACAGGTCCTTAAGCATCAAAATCTCCAGATTATTACCCGAGCCATATGCAAACTGGCATAGGAACGTGAGAATAAAGGAAATCAACACGTGGCTAAAGGAACGATGTGGGAAAGAGGGCTTCCATTTCTTGGGGCACTGGCATCAGCATTGGAATAGAAAGGATCTGTTCTGCTGGGACAGTCTCCACTTGAACCAAGCTGGGACTAATGTTCTAGTGAAAAGAGTAAATAGGCTGGTCAACAGGACTTTAAACTAGAAAGTGGCAGGGAATGGAATTGTAAAACTCCAAGAAATATAATGGCCAATTGGAAACAAAGCAACAGGTTAACATCTGGTTTCAACTGCACGGAAAAACGTGAAAAAAAAACAAGGAGAACTCAGGAGAGGTTATTAAAGTCTCCAGCACACAAAATAGGACAGAGTGTTTGGAAAGGCTTAAGAAACAGACTTCAAGCACACTGGATAAACAAATGATAATGAGAAGGACAGTCAAAACAGGACCGAAGGTGTTGTATCTGAATGCACGCAGTATACGAAATAAAGTAAATGAGCTTGTGGCGGAGTTTGAAATTGGCACGTATGATGTGGTAGGCATCACAGAGGTGTGGCTGCGAGGGGTTCAAGACTGTGATGCAAATATCCAAGGATATACATCCTATTGATAAGATAGGCAGGTGGGCAGAGGAGGTGGGGTTGCTTTGTTAGTACAAAATGAAATTAAATCAATAGCAAGAAACGAAATAGGATTAGATGATGTAGAATCTATGTGGGTAGAGTTGAGGAACCGCAAAGGTAAGAAAGAGATAATGATAGTTATATAAAGGTCTCCAAACAGTAATCAGGATGTGGGGCATAAGATACACCAGGAGATAGAAAAGGTGTGTAAGAAAGACAAGGTTACAGTGGTCGCGGGGGATTTCAATATGCTGGTGGACTGGGAAAATCAGGTTGGTAGTGAATCACAAGAAAAGGAGTTCGTGGAATGTCTATGAGATATCTTTTTGGAGCTGCTTGGAGCGGAGCCTACTGGAGAACATGCGATTCTGGATTAAGTGTTGTGTAATGAGGCAGACTTGATGAGGGAACTTAAGGTGAAGGAACCCTTAGAAGGCACTGACCATAATATGATAGAATTTACTCTGCAAATTGAGAGAGAGAAGGTGGAATCAGATGTAACTGTATTACAGTTGAATAAAGGCGACTATAGAGGCATGAGAGAGGAACTGACCAGAATTGACAGGGAGAGGACCCTAGCAGGAAAGACAGTGGAACAGCAATGGCAGGTATTTCTGGGAGTAATTCAGGAGACACAGCAAAAATTCATCCCTAGGAAAAAAGAAACATACTAAAGGGACGAAGAGACAGCATAAAAGCAAAAGAGAAAGCATATAATGTGGTCGAGGACAATGGGAAGCCAAAGGATTGGGAAGTCCTCAAAGACCAACAGAGGACAGCAAAAAGAGAAATGAAGAGGGAGATAATTAACTATGAAGGTAAGCTAGCCAGTAATATAAAAGAAGATTGTAAGAGTTTCTTTAGATATATAAAGGACAAAAAAAGAGACAAAAGTGGACATTGGGCCACTGGAAAATGATGCCGGAGAAGTAGCAATGGAGAGCAAAGAAATGGCTGAGGAACTGAATAAGTACTTTGCATCAGTGTTCACAGTGGAAGACATGAGTAATATCCCAAAAATTCAAGAGAGTTCAGGGCTGGAGTTGAGTATGGTGGCCAATACCAAGAAGGTGCTAGAAAAACTGAAAAGTCTGAAGGTGGATAAACCACCTGGACCAGATGGACTACACCCCAGAGTTCTGAAAGACACAGCTGAAGAGATAGTGGAGGCATTAGTGGTGATCTTCCAAGAATAACTGGAGTCAGGGAGGGTCCCAGAGGGCTGGAAAATCACTAATGTAACCTTCCTGTTTAAAAAGGGAATAAGACAAAAAGATGGGAAATTACAGGCCGATTAGCTTGACCTCGGTCGTTGGTAAGATTTTGGAGTCCTTTGTGAAGGGTGACATTTCTGAGTACTTGGAAGTGCATGGTAAAATAGAACAAAGTCAGTATGGTTTCATCAAGGGGAGATCAAGCCTGACAAATCTGCTAGAATTCTTTGAGGAGGTAATGAGCAGGTCAGACCAAGGAGATCCAATGGATGTTACCTACCTGGGCTTCCAGAAGGCCTTTGACAAGGTTCCGCACAGGAGGCTGCTGATGAAGATAAGGGACCATGGCATTAGAGGCAAGGCACTAGTATGGATAAAAGATTGGCTGTCTGGCAGAAAGCAGAGAGTGGGGATAAAAGTGTCCTTATAAGGATGACAGCTGGTGACTTGTGGTATTCCACAAGGGTCAGTGTTGGGACCATAGCTTTTCATTTTATACATTAATGATCTAGATGAAGGAACTGAGGGCATCCTGGTTAAGTTTGCAGATGATAAAAACATAGATGGAGGGACAGGAAGTATTGAGGAGGTGGGGAGGCTGCAGAAGGATTTAGACATGTTAGGAAAGTAGGCAAAGAAGTGGCAGATGGCATACAATGTGGGAAAGTGTGAGGTCATGCACTTAGGCAGGAAGAATAAAGATGTAGACTATTTTATAAATGGGGGGGATATTCAGAAATCTGAAGTGTAATGGGACTTGGGAGTCCTAGTCCAGGATTCTCTTAAGGTAAACTTGCAGGTTGAGTTGGTAGTTAGGAAGACAAATATATTATTGACATTTATTTCAAGAGGACTAGAATATAAAAGCAGGGATGTACTTCTGAGGCTTTACAAAGCTCTGGTCAGTCCACATTTGGAATATTGCGTACAATTTTGGGCCCAATACCTCAGGAAGGATGTACTGGCCCTGGATCAGGTCCAGAGGAGGTTCACGAGAATGATCCCAGGAATGAATGGCTTAACATATGAGGAATGTTTGAGGTCTCTGGGTTGATACTCGATGGAATTTTGGAGGATGAAGGGGGATCTAATTGAACCTTGCAAAACACTGAAACTGGACAGAGTGGAAGTTGGGAAGATGTTTCCATTGGCAGGAGAGACTAGGACCTAAGGGCACAGCCTTAGGGTAAAGGGGAGACCCTTTAGAACAGAGATAAGGAGAAATTTCTTCAGCCAAAGAGTAATGAATCTATGGAATTCATTGCCACAAAAGGCTGTGGAGGCTAAGTCATTGAGTATATTTAAGGCAGAGATAGATAGGTTCTTAGTTTTCAAGGGAATAAAGAGTTATACGGAGAAAGCAGGAGAATGGGATTGAGGAATTTATCAGCCACGGTCGAATGGCAGAGCAGACTCAGTGGGCTGAATGGCCTAATTTCTGCTCCTATGTCTTATGGTCTTATGGTCTAAGATAATGTGCCCATTGTTGGAAACTCTGGCTATGAGTTGAAGAAAATCTACATAACAGTAAGTGGTTTCAGCTCAGAATTAGGGAATTGTATGCTTCATCACCAATAATTTTGAGATGATTGAAAGGTTGGTAATCAGGCGGCGGTCTTTTTCAGATAATTTGTAAAGGAACCAAACAGGATGGAAGGACACACTAAATTGTGATGTGTTAGCGTTTTCATGAATGCACTGCTGAATGAGTGATAGAAGCAAAACTAATTGCTAAATTTTAAAAGGGAGTTGGATATATTGAGAAGGAAAATATGCAGGGCTTTGGGTAAAGAGTTGTGCTATGGGAGCTGGTAAACAGTGTGTACAGGCACAATGAACCAAGAAGCCTTCTATACTGTGTGATTCTATGACTTGATATTCTGAGGATTCTGAGGATTCACTTGCAATTTTTTAAAACCAAAGGTCAGTTCCCAATTTCAGTTTTCTAAAGAAAATGATGTCCTTTCAACTCTAGCTTTTACAAAGAAGAAAATGTCTTTCCAAGACTTTATTCAGATCCTATAGTGCAAAGACATAAGGCAAAACAGCAAGAAAGATACAGAAATCAAAATGGAAGATTACACAATCTTTTAATACCAATTTACAGGTAAGAATCCCAATGAAAAGGAAAGACTCATTTTTCCAATCCCCCAGCTGCATCTCTGATACTTTTCATCCAATTTGTAGCCTTTGCGAGGTTACCAATGGAAATTATTTTCACATACTTACAAAATATTATTTTGTAGCTTTATTAATTGCATACATTGTCTTTGGTAGATTATTCAGGACAGCTTCACAGGAAGTTTCTATTCTTTCTTATCCACTCCTTCACTCCTGCCTCCTCAAATCCCCTGCCAAAATAATTCCCTTGGAACTGTAGTTTGTGAAGGATTGAAAATTATGAGGAAAAATTCAAGTACAGCCATGTGATATTCTCTGCCTTATTCTGCCTGCACAGGACAAGAGATGTAGGCTTACCTTGCTTTGATCGATTGATTGATTTATTGACACATGCATTTGTTACAAATATAAAGTGTTATATAATGTTGCTGCTCTCCAGTGCCATCTTACAACACAGAAGTAAAGCAGTCGTAGGGTATGAAAGTAGAAAGATGAAGTTAAAAGTTCAACGTTACAGTCCTTCAGAGCAATGCAGTGGAAGTTCAGGTGATTAACCCTTAGAAATAATAAATAAGTTAAAAGGAAGCACTTGCCTTACACGAAATCTCAAGCCAAAGAAGTACTTATGATCTGTATTCACTAAGGATATGTAGGAACTATGGTACACAGCAAGACCTCATGAAAAACAGAAATGATGAAAGGATAATCTGTCTTAATGAGAGAAGTGTGGGTTTGTTCACATCGTTGATAAAAAAAATCGAAAAGCACGATATATTCTTCCAGCCTTGCAGCTTCTAAATATTAGGTGCAGCCATACAAGGATTATAGGAAGCATAGAGGCTACTGGAAGCAGTCAGAAAGACAAATGGCATGCTGGACTTCATTGCAAAAGTACTGAAGCACAATTATAAATAAATATTTTGACAGCTGTTTCAAGCTTTTGTGAGACTGGACCAGAAATGGTTTTGGTCTTCATTTCTAAGCAAGGCTACAGTTGGATTGGAGGATTGGGTAGTGAATGTTCTGTAGATGGGTTCCTGGGAGAGTTTTCCTAAGATGAGTGGCTGAGTAAATTTTGTTTACTGTCTGGAGTTTAAAATAATGAGAGCTCATCTCATTAAAACATACAATATTCTGAAGTGGATTAGCATGGTACGTGATGGAAGGATGCTTCCAGTGACTGTGCAATCTAGAGCATGGAGCACAATTGCAGAATAAAGGAGTGATCATTTAGGACTCAAATATGGGAAATTCCTTCAACAAAGATTTGTAACCCTTTGGTACTGTCTGTGGATGCTGTGATATGCTGTGGATACTCCATCATTAAGTATATTTAAGGTGAAAGACCACTAGACCATAAGAACAGGAGCAGAAACACAAACAGAAATTGCTGGAAGAGCTCAGCAGCTTTGGCAGCAGCTGTGCAGAGAAATCAGACTTAACATTTCGGGTCTAGTAGTCCTTCTTCAGACCTTCCTCAGTTCTGAGGAAGGGTCACTTGACCTGAAACATTAACTCTGATTTGTCTCCGCTGATGCTGCCAGATCTTCAGAGATGTTCCAGCAATTTCTGTTTTTGTTTCTGATTTACAGAATCCACAGTTCTTTCAGTTTTAAGTTATAAAAGGACCAGATGGAAGTCATTCCACCAGTCAATGAGATCATAGTTGATCTGATAACCTTCAACTCAGGAAATTAAAGAACAGGTGAGTCTCACATCAATGGTAGGGAGACTACTGGAGAAAATTCTAAAGGTGAGAATTAACATCCACTTGGAAAGGCATGGGTTAATTAGGAATACTCAGCATGGCTTTGTCGGAGAGACATCATGCATAACAAATTTGCTTGAACTTTTCACAGATGTGATCATGTGTGTGGATGAGGGAAGTTCAGTCGATGTAGTTTATATGATAACAAGGTGTTGAGCTGGATGAACACAGCAGGCCAGGCAGCACCAAAGGAGCAGGAAAGCTGACGTTTTGGGTCTGGACCCTTCCTCTGAAAAAAAAATTCTGAAGAAGGGTCCAGACCCGAAATGTCAGCTTTCCTGCTTCTCTGATGCTGCCTGGCCTGCTGCGTTCATCCAGCTCCACACCTTGTTATCTCAGATTCTCCAGCATCGGCAGTTCCTACTATCTCTGATGTAGTTTATATGGATTTTAGCAAAGCTTTTGACAAGGTCCTACATGGGAGACTGATTGAGAAGGTTAAAGCACATGTAATACAGGGAAATTTAGTGAGATGGAACGGGATCTGGCTTAGTAATAGGACACAAAGGGTAATGGTAGAAACATGTTCGAGTGACAGGAGGCCAGTGTCTAACAGTGTAACACAAGGATCAGTACTGGGACCTTTGTTTTATTCATTCATGGGATGAAGGTGTCACTTGCTTGGCCAGCATTTATTGCCATCTCTAATTGCCCAGAGCGTAGTTAAGAATCAACCACATTGCTGTGATTCTGGAGTGACATGTAGGCCATTGCCTCCCCATATTGTCTGTTTTATATAAATATATATATGATGAAAATGTGGGGAATGTTAAGCAAGTTTGCAGCCAACTCCAAGATTGGTAGAATGGTAAATAGTGAAGAAGTTGTTAGGTTGGCATAAAACTGAAAGAACTGGGGACACTAAATCAGGAACAAAAACAAAGTTGCTGGAAAAAGCTCAGCAGGTCTGGCAGCATCTGTGAAGGAAAAAACACATCTAATGTTTTGGGTCTGGTGACCCTTCCTCAGAACTAGATAGGCTGGTCACATTGGCAGAGCAGTGGTAGATGGCATTTAACCCTGATAAGTGAGAAGTGATGCACTTTGGAAGAAATAAAATAAGGGAATGTTTAATGATTTATATAGAATTTATATAGAAAATATAGACAATTGGACATTTAATGAAACTCTCATACGAGTTTGCATGTGAGCATGTTAGCCTATGAGGTTGGCCATAAATCTGAATGCCAGCTGAATTGTGTAATCCTTGCTCTCCCTTTTCACATCAGTAAAACAGACCACACTAGCCAGAAATCCAACCCCACTATCTTCTGAAGTATAATTTTCATGCAATACTGTTCGATTGACTCACAAACAGGGATCATCATCATTAATTCACAGTTAGAGACCATTCACCCTGATAGATCTCATAACAAGTGGAACATTGTAAAAGCCTAGTAATGATAAGGTACTCAAATCTAAAAGATATGCTCAAGCCCATTTACAAGTTAGAGTATTGGTAATAGACCTGTAAAAGTACCAGGTGCCCACATTCAAAAATGGAACAATATTGATTCTCATAGGCAGTGATATTAATATTTGAAATGAAAACAGAAAGTGCTGGAGAAATTCAGCAGCTCTGGCAGAATTTCAGAAGAGCTCTAAAGAAGTGTAATGTTGGACTAGAAATATTAACTCTCTCCACACTTGCTGCCAGACCTGCTGAGATTCTCCAGCACATTTTGTTTTTCTTTCAAATTTCCAGGATGTGCAAAAAATTGCTTTTATTATCATTAAAATTTGATTCTTCATACTTATGTACATGCTGTATTATAATTGAATTACAGTATATTAAATTTATTATGTCATAGAAGTTGGGATAAAATGAGCTAGAAAATTCAAGGTCCCAAGAATAAAGTAAAATTAAAGTCACCAAGGTCCTACTGAACCATAAGACTGCTCTCTCATTAGAGAGAGAAAACTGGTGGGGGTTAAATCTGAGGGTCGCATGCCTTAGGCGAGGAGAAAGGTTGAGAAGGAGAATCCTTCAAGGTAACCTCAGCTGGTTCAGAAATTGAACCCATGTTATTGGTATCACTCCACATCATAAACTGGCTGTCCAACCAACTGAGCTAACCAACCCCCTCCCATATTGCTTGGGTGAAAGTACCTACTAGATTCTTTAAGATCTGCTCAAAATGATTACAAGAAGACACATGCACTTCAATATATAGCTAATTTATTAGCTCAATCTACTTAATATATATTCAAACTAACAAGTGAATCTCTTTGCTTAAACTACTTTGTACATGTACACACTAATGAGTCACTACCTTGTCTTCATGCTTTGGGAATTTGAATGGCTGGCATTTGGTGCTCTGTCTCAATAGTCTCACGAACCCCAGTCCAATGGTAAAGGTCTGTGGCCGCAGTTCCACAAACCTGGTTCAATGGGGAAATGGCTCTCCCCAAATTAGTACTATTCTGAATCTGATATAATGTGCTGCATTGCCATTCCTGAGCTCTTTCCCAAACATTTCTCTGTACTTAGTGGTCACAAGTAAATCCAGGTGTTGCTGCAAAATAGCCTGTTCCCAAGTCAAGGCAAGGTCATTGCAGTTACTGTCCAGCCACAACAGGCTGCTTCCATATATTTTCTTTCAACTGCTTATTGCCATGTCCATTGAACTCTTAACAATCAACTCTTAATGATCTGGTTTGGAGGAATCATTCTTGACCCTAACACTACACCTCCTGAGAATAAGTACATGCATTTTGTTGGACAAATACCCTATAAAATAGGATTTCAGTCATGTTGAGAAATGGGCAAATAAATGTAATCAATCAAGATTGAAAAAAGTACATTAAGTGTGATTAGAACGCTGCCCTTTTACTCTGTAATTTGCACTGAACTATTTTAAGGCTGTAGGCATTAGGTACAGTGCCATGTTAAGAGTTTTACTTCTGAAAATACCACTCTGCCAGGATATTTGTTTAGGAATCCAATTGTTTGTATATTGCACATGGACTGTACAATGATTGACTTATAGGGTCTAATGCCTTTCCTAAATCTACATCTTTGTAAACTTGCTTTTAATCGTGGATCATCTACAGATCACAAAAATCTTGCAGATGATTTTGGATCCAGTAATGTCTAATGAGGCAGGTTTAATAAATGCTCTTGTAGCATTATAAGAGTCAGGGTAAAATATTCCCTGAAAGACTTTGATCATAACAGGGTGGAATTTAGCATTCAGCATGAGAGTAAGAACACTGGCTCAGGCCTGGTTGTGCTAAGTTTGAATAAGGGTCATTATACAGGAATATATGTAGTGTTGGCTGGAATGGACTGGGAAGGGGATTTAGCAGAAAAGAAGTTTGAGAAGCAATGACTGACATTTAAAAAGATGGTTCATGGCTAACAATAAAAGTGTATCCCAGCGAGAAAGAATAATTCTAGCAAGAGGATAAGCTGACCCTGGTTAACAAGTGAAGTTAAAGATCGCATGAAATAGCGAGAAAAAAATTGCACATTGTGGCAAAGATTAGTAAACAGCCAAAGGATTGGAAAAGTTTGAACAACCAACAAAAGATGACCAAAATAATAAAGAAAGAGAAATAAGCTGTGAGGGTAAACGTACAAGAAATATTAAGATGCAAAGAAAGAGCTTTTATAAAATGCAAAAAGGAAGAGACAGACTAAAGTGAAGCTCGGCCCCTTAGAGAATGAGGCTGGAAATATAATAGTGGAGAACCAGGAAATTGCAGAGGAGTAAATAAATATTTTATATCAGTCATCACAATAGAAGCCACAAATAGCATTCCAGCGATACTAAATAATCAAGGGGCAAAATGGGGGAGAGGAAATAAATGCAGTAATTTCCATTAGAGGTATGAGGTATTAGTAAGATTACATCTGAAAAACTGTGCATAGTCCTGGTTCCCATACTTGCAGAATGATCCATAGAATAGAATCTCTACAGTGTCAAAACAGGCTGTTCGGCCCAATGAGTACACACAAGCCCTCTAAAGAGCATCACACACAGACCCATCCCCCTACCCTATATTTCCTCATGGCTAACACATCTAATCTACATATCCCTTGATGCTACAGGGCAACTTAGCATAGCCAATCCACCTAACATGCACATCTTTGGAGTGTAGAAGGAAACCAGAGTATCCGAAGGAAACCCACGCACAGATATGGGGAGAATTTGAAAACTCCACACTGACAGTCTCCCGAGGTCCCTGGCACTATGAGGCGGCAGTGCTAATCGCTGAGCCATCATACTGCCCCTGACATTAATACATTGGAAGCAGATGAGAGAAGGTTTACTAGACTAATGTCTGGAATCAGTGGATTGCCTTATGCATAAAGGCAATAGTTTAGGCCTATATCCTCTGGAGTTTAGAATAGTCAGAGTGCCTTAATTGAAACATACAAGATCCTGTGGAGACTTGTCCTAGTGGACATGGAAAGAATGTTTCCTATTATGAGAAAATGTAGAACTTTAAAAATGAGGAGTTACCCATTTAGTAGCTAAGTGGGCTAAGAATCTTTGGAATTCCATTCCTCAAAAGGCAATGGATGCAAAATGTTTAACTATTTTTAAGGCAGAGGTGGGTAGATTCTTGATCATCACAGAGAAGAAAGATTATTGGGAGTATGGAGGAACGTAGAGTTGAGGTTATAATGAGATCAGCCATGATTCTATTGAATGGCTGTGCAGGCTGGAAGTGTTGAGTAGTCTACTCTCATTCCTTGGTCATACGGAAATAAAATATTAAGGAAACTAATGGGGTTAAAAGCCAATAAGTCACCTGTACCTGCTGGGGATGCATCTTAGGGTATTAAAGGGAGTAACTACAGAAATAGTGGATACACTGGTAGTAATCTTCCAAGAATCCTTAGGTTCTGGAAAATTCCCAGATGATTGAAACACTACAATGTAACACCCTTATTGAAACAGGGAAAGAGGCAAAAATCAGGTAACTATATACAAGTTAGCTTAACGTCTGTTAAAACCTATTTTTAAAGGATGTATTGGTAGAGCATTTGAAAATACATAATGCAATCAAACAGACTCAGCGTAGCTTAATAAAAGAGAAATCATGCCAGACTTTTTTAATAGAATTCTTTGAGGAAGTAACAAGCAGGATAGATAAAAGAGAATCAGTAGATGTAATATATTTTGATTTCCAACAGGTGTTCCATGAGGTACTGCATATTAGGCTACTTAATAAGATAAGTGCCTATGGTGTTGATGATAGTATATTAGCATGGATAGAGGACTGACTAACTAATAGAAGGCAGAGGTTTGTGAAAACATTTTCACGATGGCAACCTGTAACTGATGGAACATCACAGGAATTGGTAATGAGCAGAAATAAATTGCAATATATGAATGATTTGGAAGAAGGAAGTGAATGTACTGTTGCCAAATTTACAGGTGACAAGAAATGGCCAGAAGGCTATGGTGAGGATGCCACAAAGGGTCTATGGAAGGATACAGCCAGATTGAAGGAATGAAGAAAAACTTGCAATAAATGGAATATAATGAGGTAAAATGTAAAGTTATGTAGGAAGAATAGAGGAGTTTTTTTTTTCATAGAATCCCTACAGTGTGGAAACAGGCCCTTTGGCCCAACAAGTCCACACTGACCCTCAAAACATCCCACCCAGACTCATCCCCCTATAACCCACCTAATCTACACATCCCTCAGTACTATGGGCAATTTAGCATGCCCAATCCACCTCTCCTGTACATCTTTATACTGTAGGGTGAAACCAGAGCACCCAGAGGAAACCCACACAGACACGGACAGGATGTGCAAAGTCCACAGACAGTCGCCCAAGGGTGGAATCGAACCCAGGTTGCTGGTGCTGTGAGGCAGCAGTGCTAACCACTGAGTCACCACACTGCCCTGCATGGTGAATATTATTTAAGTGAAGACAGTCTGCAAAAAGCAACAACAGAGGCCTCATCCATGAAAATCTAATGTCCATCTTCAACAGGAAGGCAATTGGAATGTTCGCCTTTATTTCAAAGGGAATGGAATATAAAAAATAAGTAAGTCTTGCTAAAGCTATATGAGATACTAGTTAGACTGCACCTGGAATACCGTGAATAGTTTTGGTCTCCTTATCTAAAGAAAGATGTTGACACTGTGGAGGCAATTCAGAGAAGGTTCTGAGTATGCAGGGGTTGGGGGAGGGTGGTCTCTCTGAGGAAATTTTTAGTAGGTTTGGCCTGTCCTCATTGGAGTTTAGAAGAATGAGAAGTGACCTGATTGAAACATACAAAATTCTTAGGGAGGTTGACAGGACAGATGCTGAGAGGCCGGTTCCCATCATTAGAGAGTCTAGAAGCAGAGGCCGTAATCTCAGAATAAAGGGGCACATAGTTAGTACAGAGATGAAGAGGAATTTCTTCTCTCAGAGGGTAGCGCATCTGTGTATTTCTTCACCACAGAGGGCTGTTGAGATTGGGTGTTAAGTATATTCAAGATAAACTTCTAGTTAGCAGCAGAATCAAGAGACAGATGGAAAAAGTAAGAAGGTGGAGTTGAGGATTATCAGATCGACCATAATCTCACTGAACGGCAGAACAAACTCAATGGGCCATACAGCTTACTTCTGCTCATATGTCTTATGGTCTTATGCAGAAACATAAATTACTTTCTTTTTAATCCCTGATATCTGATATGAATCCTATTTTTGGCTAAATTAAATATTGTATGGGGGAATAATACAGCAAGTTAATAAAGACTGAAAGGTCTACTTTATAAATTAGTTTGATTAAGGCTGGGAGTTTTTTTTTTCTCAATTTTCAGTATTTCTTGGTTTAAAAAAAATCTTCTCTGCTGCCTCTTCCTTGAAAATCTATGGGTAAAGTTTAAATTATAATCGAATGTGCAAAAAATCGTGAAAATTAAAATGGATTATAATTAGAGTACCATTCTAACTGAGTTCTAGAATACCAATGTTTAGTATCACATCAAAGGTTATGGATTCCTCCCAACAATTAATACCTAGTTTTCATGATGCCAATGATGTTCTTCCATTTTGTTCTGAAACTAAACTCTTGATTATTTATTTTTTAGAAAGAGTAGAGAAAGACGTTGGCAGTGAAATACAAATCAATCAATACTTCAAAACAATTTCCAACAAATTGCAACCTGTTTTCTATGCTTCCAGACTTTCTTGACCATTGATGACAGAGTAGAATGGAAAAATGGATGTCAGCTTTCTGTTATGGTCTAAGGCTGAACTAAGATTTCCCCAATCCCCCCACCACCGCTGCCCCCCACCCACCCCCCCGACTTTAAAACTAAAAGTATCAAGCAAGGATTTACTATCATCACGAAAAAGAATGAGAGTGATTAAACATTACACAATTAAAATAAAACACAAAAAGGATGAAAAAAGTCTTCATTTTCACATAGATGTATGTGCCAACATTTCACCATTTACAGATGTAATTACGTGATTGTACAACACTTTAAGATTGAGTTCTATTAAATGCAATAAATTACATTTAATACAAGTCTATACAAAGCTTTTAAACAGTGCAACTTACCCACACTATTAATCTTATGGGCCAATTATGATTTTTTATGTAAATGTAATGAGTCACATCAACAATAAAAAGAAGTTGTTGGTCATAGTGACTTGCTGCAATGTGCTTGCATAAATGGCATCACTTTGGATTTACATTGGTTGCAAGAGGTGAAAAGTGAACTTTCCAAAGAAAACTTGTCTTTGTGTTGGTGAAGAGAAAAAAAATTCCACAGTTCTCCAACTAGCATTTAAAAAGTACAATAATCAGTTAGACTCTAAATATGCGCAGACACAGATTGCCAGACAAGAGGAGAATACAAAACAATCAGCATTACACTTTATCGATATTGTTTCAGCAGAGTTCTGTCTTAAACTAATATCTTCAATTTTAAAAAATCTTGTGATAATACTGATTATAAACTGATTATTAAATATCATCTCATAGATTAAAGCAATGAATATCATTTTTGCTGAATAGCTGAATGACTTGCGAATCACTTTGGTATTTGAGTTACAATATCATCCGCATGTATGAAAGTTTAATAAAAAAAGGTATATTGCAGCTTAAATGTGAATAATCCTACTTTTATGAAATTTATGATTCAGAGCACTGGAATTGATAAAATTTGCTCCAAAATTGCTTTAGACTTGAACATTTCTAAGTACATAAAGAATTCCTGGGGTGAAGGAAATGTCGTTGTGCCAATCAGCAGTTGGGTTAAAATGATTGAATTCCTTTTAAGTGGTAGACGGGCTTGTAAAAAAGAAGCTTTTTTGTCTTATGGAGGCAGGCAGCTGAAGTGAAAACATTATTTAAATTCTGATTGCACACACAGGCTGAACTAGCTGCATCCTTGCAACCTAAGCACAGCCCCAAGGGAAGATACTCTACTGACAAATTAATACCTTAGAGAAAAGATCAGAATGGTGGCAATGAACTCATTTCTTCCTCCCAATAATAAAGAATGGCTTTTTCCTTTACCAATCGGTGATTGTTGCCATGGCGACTTGGACTTACCTCATTGCTTCACGAAGTGCTCCTCGCTCACTGAGAGTGGTGTGTTTGATGTCATCAAAATTATTCTCCAGCTTCTCATGGCTCTGGAATAAACCAGGTAAAAACATTTTCCTTTAAGTACTTACTTTCATGCTCGCATTTTAAAACAGATCCCCTTTTCTACCAACATATTCTCTCAAGTCTTTCCATTGCATAATCAAAATTGACATTATAAACCTGCCAAAAGTCAATCTTATTCACAATGTGGTTGTCATGGAAATCTTATCACTAACTCACCATGTATGAGAGGGACACATACGAGAAGACAGCCATGGATATCTGATTGCAAATATCTCATTTTATTACAAACCTTAATGTGCGAAACATATAAAACTATTTATGTCATGCTTACTTTTATTTAAATAGTTTGCCTTCCCTAAGGCATTTGTCCACTAACTTGGAAAACCAGCTGCTTTAGAGTCAGTGTTTGTATACTGGGTGTAATGTAAATATCTCCAGGACAAGATGAATCAGAGAAATATAAAAGGTAAACAAAAACACACAGACAATAACAATGTTTATACTCGTCGTGCATACTCTTTTGAGTTTTAGAATAAGAGAGAGACACTTTTAAAAGTGTCAGGACTCCATAGAAGTGTTAATTTACCTATAATTGAAGAAAGATATTTTTTAACTGAAGTGGGAAAATATTCAGCGCAGCAGAATGCAAAAAGCCAAACCATAAACAAGATCTTATGCATAAAGAGTATGTACAAAATGTGAGTAATCTCTTCCAACCTCTTCCCTTGGGCGGAAGATACAAAAGTTTAAACACACGTAGCAACAGATTCAAGAACAGTTTCTTCCCCGCTTTTATTAGACTTTTCAATGCACCTCTCAAATTTTAAATTTAATATTGATCTTGCTCTTTGTGCACTTTCTCTGCAGCCATAACATCGTATTCCTCACTCTGTTCTATTACACTAATGCACGTTGTATGGTATCATCTGCCTGCACTGCACACAAAACAAAACTTTTCACTGTACCGAGGTATATATGACAATAATAAATCAAATTAAATCAAAATAAAATAATTGAATGGGGGTGGGGATTTTGGGGAGAAGGCAAAAGAGAAGTAGAACATTGAACAAAACATTTTAAAGCAAAACATAAGGTTACAGTTGGGTTACATCGAATTCAGAATAATTTGAAGATTATTCAGATTTATTGCATTGTGTCACATCTCTTCCTGCACAACCGCTTGTGCAACACTAGATGTGATGATGCACTTATTTGTATATCGCTGAATCACAACTTCCCATGAATGTGCATAGCAATCACAAAGGCCTGCAGCATCTGGCTTATCACTATATTCATAATAGAAAAATGCTTCCAATCTCATTTTCTTCGTCTTTAGCAGAACATAAACCTGACTTCCATTAACCCAAGAAAGCACTGAAAAAAAGAAGCACATTTGCCATCTCTTCCTTCAATATTCACAGAAGGTCAGGTGCAGCAGACGATTTGTCGTTCTCAATCCTCAGCAATTTGGAATTCAGAAAGATCTCTGATGTAGTTTGGGGAAAATAAAGTGGGACTCAGTAAAAATATTTTACGAATGGATACCATTGTTATCCAGAGGATGAAGGTCTGATCACATATCTATGCCATCAGTTAATACTGTGTATATCCACCCTTGTCACTATCTGTGTCTCAGCTCAGCTATTGATGAAACCCTGAGTCATTAGCTCCAAATGTGGCCATTCTAATACAGTCATGGCTGCCTCCTGTTGCCCACATTGTTCCCACACTGAGTACAATAGGCCCCAAAAAATGCCACTGAAAACACCCCTGCTGACCCAATCTCTGGAAACCCTGAGGAAATTAAGTCCTCTCAGCCAGTAGGAAACCTGCTAGAGTGGCTCCCCGTTCCATGGAGGACACTTAGTTCCAGGATTTGCCTCAGTAGTTGGGCAGGCTTGGTTCTGGTAGCCACAATGGAATTCCATCCCTGAGAACTACCAGCCAGTCTCAGTTCCACAATGCTGGAAATACACTTTGACTTTCATCACGGATCATTATTGAATCACTGTAGTAAGGTAAGTGATGGGAGCTTGGGAAGGCAGTAAGGGGTGGGGTAGGGGTGGGTCAGAGGAATAGGCAAATGGGTGGCTCTGAGCAGAACCACCCATTCCTAACGCAAGACCCTTGACTGGACACTAGATAGGTTGGGAACTTTTCTCACTGGGGTATAGGAAGTTGAGAATGACCTTACAGAGGTTCATAAAATATAAAGAGCATAGACGAGATAAATAGCAAAGGTCTTTCTCTTAGGGTAGGGATGTTGAAAACTAGAGGGCATATTTTTAAGGTGTGAGGAAAAGGATTTAAAAAGAGGCTTGATGGGCAACTTTGTCACACAGAGAGTGGTTTGTATGTGGAATGAACTTTCAGAGGAAATAGCAGATGCAGGTACAGTTACGATATTTAAAAGATGTTTGGACAGGTACATGAATAGAAAAGATTTAGAGGGATATGGGGCAATTGCAGGCAAATGGGGCTAGTTTAGTTTGGGAAGTCTGGTTGGCATGGACCACAGGGTCTGTTTCCATGCTGTATGACTCATTGACGCCATGATTCCAAATACCAACCAGTCCCTCCCCACCCTGCCTCCACCCGACCCAGCCCAACTAGGCTGTTAGGTTTGCTGTTTGGTCTTCCATATGGCAAATTCACCACTCACTGTGAGTTCAACCAACACTCAGTCAGGAATGCCATCTGAACTTCCCTACTCTGACTTAATCAGGGTGAGGTAGGAGGCCTTCCACAACCCTCCCACCTGATCAAACAGTTACCCTGCCTCCAAGCTTGCTGCTCAGGGGTGGTTATCGACATTAGGTTCATCCATCGCCCTGTGCTTACTGACCTACCATGGCTCCCAGTGACTATAAAATTCTCATCGTTATTTCCAAATCCCTTTAAGACCTCCCCCACTTTCTTCTTGCTCTGACCTCTTCCAGACCCACAACCCTTCGAGATGTCAGGTGCTCATTTAATTCTGGCTCCCTAAGCATCCGTAATTTTAATTGCCTCACCAATGGAAGTTGCCAAGGCTCTATGCTCTGAAATTCCATTGTTCCATCTCTCCACCTCTTTTTCAATCTTTCCTCCTTTAAGATGCTCCTGAAAACCTGCAGCCAGCTGCTCTAGTTTCTCCTTATGCTGCTTAATGTAAAACTTTGTTTTAGAATGCTGCTGTATAGTGCCTTAGGATGTTAAAGTCAATACATAAATACGTGCTGTTGTTGCAAATGTGCTACCTGTCACAAACACTGCAGTTGTACTTGCCGATGACACAAATCTAGTGAAGGTGGTACATTGAAAAGCTGAGCAGGATAAGCTGCAGGAGATTTTGAATGTGTTTTGCAAGTAGGCAAACAGGATGCAGAGGAAACTAAATGTGAAGAAACACAAAGTTCTCCACCATGGGCCAAAAATACTTAGAGGACATTTCATCTGTGAGGCGCAGCAGTGAGCCTTAATGAATGGATCATCAAGAATATACATCCAAAAATGAAGCAAAAAGTGGAGATTTAAAGCTGAATTTGTGTAACAATTACAATGTGCCATTGATTATTCTGAAGACAGAATTGAAATGCTTATTTATTTTAAAATATTGAAACAATCACTTTTTATTTTGATCAAGTCTTGCATGAATAAACTCCAGTATTGCTGAGGTCAATAGCTAAAGAGTAGCTTATATCTATAGAATCTATAGCTATAGATTAGTTGGGGAATTTACAAAGGAATGCTCCCTGGTGTTTCTGTATTCGGAGTCATGCCAAGGTTGATAGGTATGATTTTGAGAGGTCAGTCATCATTGCTCCAGGGTTGAAGAATCATCAAATTTTTACAGTGCAATAGAGACCATTAGGCCCATCAAATCTGAGCCAACCCTCCGCACAGCATCCTGCCCAGACCCAGCCACAGATCCTATATCCCATAATGCTGAATTTACCATGGCTAATGAAACTTGCCTGCACATCCCTGGGCACTACGAGCAATTTACCATGGCCAATCCACCTAACCTGCACATCTTTGGACTGTGGCAGGAAATCAGAGCACCCAAGAGAAGCTTATGCAGACATGGAGAAAATGTGCAAACTCCACACAGTCACCTAAGGCTGGAATCAATCTGGGGTCACTAGAACTGTGAGGCAGCAGTGCTGACTGCTGAGCCACCATGCCACCCTAAACAGCAGAAATTCCTCAGAGAAGGATGTTCAGTGCAACAATCATCAAGTGCTTCACCAATTTTTGCCTTTCCTCCATCATAGAGGCAGCACAAGAACTGAGGAATAGAAAAAGGGAATTCCTTAACTAATAAGAGACAACAAGGTGCAGAGCTGGATGAACACAGCAGGCCAAGCAGCATCATAGGAGCAGAAAGGCTGACGTTTCGGGCCTAGAACCTTCATCAGAAATGGGGGAGGGGAAGGGGGTTCTGAAATAAATAGGGAGAGAGGGGGAGGTGAATAGAAGATGGATAGGGGAGAAGATAGGTGGAGAGGAAACAGACAGGTCGAAGAGGCGGGGATGGAGCCAGTAAAGGTGATTCCTTAACTAATACACTGGTTATGAGACATCATGGACAAGGACTTCAGCAATTCTTGGAGCAATTGCAGGTCATGTATATGTAGTTTTGGCAAGATGAAGAGTATCGTTTTCATAGCACATAGTATTGAAATTTATAATATATAAGCAGCCAGGGACATTTATTTCTACACTCAGGGAGTAAGAAGCAGGTTGGAAATTTCACAACCAAGCATGGTCCAAGGTATATGAGCAGGGGAGCAACCTTATTATGGGCACAGGACCTTCACAGCAAAGGACTATGAAACAGATCCAGCATAAGCCAGGCCAATATCACATAGTTAAGGGGGAAAATATTGAGGTAAATATTCATAGCTTATGCTAAACTGCAGATGAGCGCAGGTAGGTATATGAGGGAGAAATGATAGGCTGCTGAATCAGGGAATACTTAAGTAGCAACATCGCGTATATGGGCCAAGTGACTTAAATTTCAGTTCAGGATTTGGCTAGTGGATAATAAAAAATATTAAAAATAATTACATTCTTCAACATAATTATTAACTTAATTACCTAAATAGTATTTATATAGGTTATTCACCATTGGGAGTTGCCGCTCAGTCCCATCAATACATGCTATTATTTAAGCCCCTCCTTATCTAAAATGAATTCCATAACCGGTTATTTTGTAATTCTGTCTCCCTCAAATTTTTTGTATAGCTTCCCTGTAAATGTACTCATACTGTTCATTTCAACCACTCTCTTTCGTAATGAGTTCCACACTCTCACCATTCTTTAGGTAAGGAGGATTGTCTCTGATTTATTGGTGATTATCTCATATTAATAACCTCTTGTTACACTCTTCCCACAAGAGGAAACATGCTATCTCTAATCACTCTTTCAAAAGCTTTCAGAATTTTACAGACATCGACTTGGCCATCCTCATACCCAGCCTCCCAATCCTATCCTGACATAGACACACACAGTTTGGGTAACATCCTCGTAAATCTTCTCAGTGTGTCCATATTCTTTTCACAATATGGTGATCAGAACTGCACTCATTTTGTTCAGATGGTTTGCAGACAGAAATTCTATGAAAATACTGCAGCCAGTCTACTGGATAGAACATGAAAGTATAAGCTGGAAATAAGGTGTGATGAGCAGAAGACTCTGTGTAAAATGTCACTCTGTGCTATGGTGTAGCACAAAAGACTTCAACTGAAAATGGGAAAATGCCACCAAAGGTCTTAGGTAGGGAATTGTGCAGTGATGGGCCTTTGTGACAGCAGAAGGGTGACAAAGAGTGGGCTGCTTGAAACCCCCACACAGCCACCCACTGGGTCAGAGATCATTATATACATTAAACAGCAGTGACACAAATGACTGAAATAACAGAAATGTTGCAAACAACATCACCAAAAGATATTGATACTCTATGTTCATATAGGGACGATATTATTAAGTTGGAGAGGTATCAGAAAAGATTTACCAGGACGTTGTCGGGAATGGAGGGTTTGAGTTATAAAGAGAAGCTGGATAGGCTGGGACTTTTCTCATTGGAGCGTAGGAGGTTGTGGGGAAACCTTACAGAGGTTTATAAAATCATGGAGGATATAGATAAGGTGAATGGCAAGTGTTTTTTTCCCTAGCATGGGGAATTTCCAGACCAGGAGGCATATTTTTAAGGTGAGAGGAGAATGAGTTTAAAAAGACCTGAGAGGCAATTTGTTCTTACACAGAAAATGGTTTGTGTGTGGAATGATCTTCCAGAGGAAGCGGTGGATGTGGGTACAGTTGCAATGTTTAAAAGACATTTTGATAAGTACATGAATAAGAAATGTTTGGAGGGATATGGGCCAAGTGCAGGCAGGTGGTACTTGTTTAGTTTGCGATTATGGTTGGCATGTACTTGTTGGACCGAAGGACCTGTTTCCATGCTGAATGACTCTCTGACTCTATATCCAGAATCTCCCTCGGAAAATGCTCAAAATTGTCAAAATTTCAAGTTTCCTTAGAGCTTTGAAAAGTATTCCCACCCCCACCAACCAGAAAATATATTTTTCTCAGAACATTGAGAAACCCATTTGTCCAACTGTCCCCTTGCCCTTTGTCAAAACTGCCTCATGGCTGCTGCCAGCTACGTATTTTACATCTTGATGGTATAACTGCTAGTTCTCCAAAAGAAAAGATTAATCTTTAGGATTTTCTTGTTTTGAAAAATCTAACCTTGACTACCTTGATAAAAAAATAATCCCTCACAATCATTTTGTCCTCCTATTACTTCTAGTTTAATCTCCCTCTACTCTCTCATTCTTCAAAAGGACACATTAAAATCAAAGCTTGGCTGCCTATTCCAATGAAAGTTAAAATATGCCATAAGACCAAGGATTATCAGCTAATTATTCCAGGCTATGATGTGTGAAGAAATATTAGTTAAGAATTAAGTCGTTTTTATGCAAACTGTGATTAGCGATTACGAAAGCAGTGCCTGATGGTGTGGTAGATGTTGATTTGATAGTATCTTTCAAACGGGAATCCAATAGCACCAACTTGCAGGGTTATGTGCTTAAGCCATATTGCGGGATGAACTAGATTTATCTTTGAAAGAGACAGAGAAGACTTCATGGTCTAAATAGTTCTTGTGGTGTACTTACCTATGATTCCATTAGAATGGCTAGTTTCTGCATTAATCAGAAATAACTTAATGAAAATAAGAAAGCGCATGACTGAAATGGAATTCATATGTACTATTAAAAGATGGCCACAAAGTTGTAAAGGCATGGGAGATATGGTAAGATATTTTGTTTTCACTGGCAGGAAGTGCAAAGTAGTATCTTACACGGAGATAAATAAGACATAAACTGGCACCAATAGGCACATAAATAATTTTAGAAATTCAATCTAGCAAAATGGGGCATGCTTCATTTTAGTGAAAAATAAAGAACCCATTGGAAGGCTTTGAGGCAAAAAGAGCATAAATCTGATAATAACAAATTAAGCTACCATTTGATCTTCGTGTGTCTCCCCTCATTCCCTTTGATCTGCCATTGTCAGGTCAGAAACTTTAGAATTCTTTCCATAACACTTTCTGCCACTTCTCTTCCCTCCCTTTAGTTGAAACCCACCTTAAAATCAAGCATTTATTCAAACGTTACTGTACTGCATTTACCTGCTTCTGGACTAATTTCTATCTGATTATCCCTTGTGAAATATTTTTGAACATCTTCTTACATAAAACGTTCTGTATAAATGTAAGTTATTAATTATAGCCATTATAAAAGCATTGTGGCTGCTCTGGCTTGGCATTATCATATTGCTAATGTACAAGTGTGACAAAATCTATTTGAAAATTGTCAGTAGTTATCCATGATTCTTAGCTTCTTCTACACAATTATATTCACATTGGGTGTTTGGTATCAGTCAGGCGAACCAATTCATTATAATGCTCACAGTTTGTGCAGAAAATCATGCGCTTGTTCGAATAAAGCAGGTAGGAAATACAGAAAAATTCTCTAAAGAACTAACATTAACATTGAAACATAATATGTGGACTTTCTAAAAATTAAATTTCAGTTGTTACATGCTTACATTGATTAAAAGGTGAAAAACATCATAAGCTGATAACAATTTTGTGTAGAAAATACAAGTTTTGTGACTGCACAATATTCACATTGATATGCAAAAATAAGTTTTCAAGAACCCTACTTTGATTTTATAATATAAAATGAACAGACACAGACGTTACATAATCTGTCAACATAATATGGAAAACAAGGTGAGAATGACAGGTGGAATTATAAATTTTTATTTTTCTTCAATGTGTAGCGTTTTTTTTTTCCATCCCTTTTAGGCTTTTTGGTTCCTGCCCTTTTATATACTATAAGCTTACTTAGAATTTACTGAACAGGAACATGCTATTCATCTAACAGTTTTGTTCTGCTTTTCGTGCTCTGTAGGAGTCTCCTCCTAACTTAACACATTGGACCTTTTCAGCATATCTTTTGATTGAAGGATCAGGTAATTAACTAGAAATCCCTTTTAATTCATCCTAGCTATCCATCCCAACCACTACTTGTGGTAGCAAGGTTCACAATCTCATGACTCGAATTAAGGAGCTCCTCCTGAATTCAATACTGGATTATTAGTGAATATCTTGCATTTATAGTCCCCGGTTTTATACTCCCTAACATTGGAAACAATTTCTCTCAATCTCTCCCTTCAGCCTTCTCCATAACTTTAAAGCCTCTATCTAGTCACTTTCAATCTTCTCTTTTCTAGAGGGCATCAGCTACTTCAGTTTCTTCTGATAACTGTAGTCTCACAGTTCTGATATCATCCTTATAAACTTTATTTTGTGCTTGAACCAATGCTTGTAAACCCTCATACATCTTTATGTAATATGTATGTTTTATTTATTCTTTCACAGGATGTGGGTCATATCTCACATTGGCTTCAAATATATTCACAAACTTTGATATTCAATATCATCAGCAATTACTCACTAATGAGTATGATTGGCAAATTCCGTGTCACTGATCATGGAGTTCTATGGGTCCTTATGTGACAGATGAGCCAACCCGAGAGCCTCATCTCTGACACCATATTTGCCAGGTGTTTCTGGGAGGTGGAAGTGATCTTTGGCCTTGAGATCATTGGCTTTCCTTTCTCTGGTTTCTTTTCTGCATTTTTTTTTCTTGCTGCTGGATGCTCGCAAAGAATTGTGCCTCTTCTTACTGGAGATTTCCCCAAGTCGATCTCCCATGGATTGACTTCTATGTTGCATTTCTTAAGGGAAGCCTTCAATGAGTCTCTGAAATGCTTCTCTTGTCCTCTTCTTGTCTGAGTGCGTTTGGAGATTTTGTTGAAGACATTGTTGGAAGTTCTCTAGTCTTGTTGAGCCTTGAGGTTGCTCAATGTTGAACTCTTTTCTGAACTGATTCTTTGTCTTCAGTTGTTTCTGGTGGCATCTGATGGGCATTGAGGAGTGGCTATTTGTCTGGAACAAAAACAAAGTTGCTGGAAAGGCTCAGCAAGTTTGGCAGCATCTGTGAAGGAAGCAGTCATCCGCACTGGTCATCGCTGCGGTAATGAGGACGTCCTTTAGGTCTCAGGATCAAATGATGATGTAATCGATCATATGTCAGTGCTTTAATCATGGATGCCTCCAAGAAATCTTGAACTTGTCTTTTTAGTGGAACAGTGTGTTGGTGATGACCAGCTGGTATAAGCACATAAGAACTAAGAGCAGGAGTAGGCCATCTGGCCCCTTGAGCCTGCCTCGCCATTCAATAAGATCATGGCTGATCTCTTTGAGACTCAGATCCACTTACCCGCCTGCACACCATAACCCTTAATTCCTTTTCTGTGCGAAAATTTATCTAGCCTTGCCTTAAACACATTCAGTGAGGTAGCTTCAACCGCTTCACTGGGCAGGAATTCCACAGATTCACAACCCTTTGGGTGAAGAAGTTCCTCCTGACCTCAGTCCTACATCTGCTTCCCTTTATTTTGAGGCTATGCCCCCTAGTCCTAGTTTCACCTGCTAGTGGAAACAAAACCCCTGCCTCCATCCTAACTATTCCCTTCATAATCTTATATGTTTCTATAAGATCTCCCCTCATTCTTCTGAATTCCAATGAGTATAATCCCAGCCTACTCAGTATCTCCTCATAATCCAACGCTCTCAACTCTGGAATCAACCGAGTGAATCTATTCTGCACCCCCTCAAGTGCTAATCTATCCCTTCTCAAGTAAGGAGACCAAAACTGCACACAGTACTCCAGGTGTGGCCACACCAGGACCTTATACAGCTGCAGCATAGCCTCCCTGTTTTTAAACTCCATCCCTCTAGCAATGGCAGACAAAATTCCATTTGCCTTTTTAATCACCTGCTGCACCTGCAATCCTACTTTTAGCGATTCATGCACAAGGACACCCAAGTCCCTCTGCACAGCAGCGTATTGCAATTTTTTACCATTTAAAACATAGTCCATTTTGCTGTTATTCCTTTCAAAATGGATGACCTCACACTTATCAACACTGTACTCCATCTGCCAGACCTTTGCCCACTCACTTAGACTATCTATGTACCTCTGTAGACTTTCAGTGTCTTCTGCACACTTTGCTCTCCCACTCATCTTAGTGTCATCTGCAAATTTTGACACACCACACTTAGTCCCCAACTCCAAATCATCTATGTAAATTGTAAACAATTGCGGTCCCAGCACTGATCCCTGAGGCATACCACTAGCCACTGACCACCAATCAGAGAAACACCCATTTACCCTCACTCTTTGCTTTCTACTAGTCAACCAATCCTCTATCCATGCCAATACATTACCTGTAATACCTTGCAACTTTATCTTATGTAACAGCCTTTGGTGTGGCACCTTGTCAAATACCTTCTGGAAATCCAGATACACCACATCCACAGGTTCCTCATTGTCCACCATGCAAGTAATGTCCTCAAAGAAATCCACCAAATTAGTTAAACATGACCTACCCCTTCATGAACCTATGCTGGGTGTTCCCAATGGGAGAATTTGTGTCCAGATGTCTTGCTATTTCTTCCTTAATGATAGATTCAAGCATTTTCCCCACTACTGAAGTTAAGCTAACTGGCCTACAGTTACCTGCTTTTTGTCTACTTCCTTTTTTAAACAGTGGTGTCACATTGGCTGTTTTCCAACCTGCGGGAACCACCCCAGAGTCCAGTGAATTCTGGTAAATAATTACTAGTGCATTTGCTATTTCCCCCATCACGTTTTAGTACCCTGGGATGCATTTCATCAGGGCCAGGATACTTGTCTACCTTTAGCCCCATTAGCTTGCCCAGCACTGCCTCCTTAGTGATAATAGTTTCTAGGTCCTCACCTGCTATAACCTTCTTGCCATTAGTTTTCGGCATGTTATTTGTATCTTCCACTGTGAAGACCGACACAAAATAACTGATTAAGGCCTCGGCTATTTCCTCATTCCCAGTTATTAAATTGGCCTTCTCATCCTCTAAAGGACCTTCGCCACACTTTTACGATTTACATATTTATAGAAACTTTTGCTGCCTGTTTTTATATTCTGAGCTAGTTTACTCTCATAATCTATCTTACTTTTCTTTATAACTTTTTTGTGGCTTTCTGTAGGCCATTAAAGATTTCCCAGTCTACTAGTTTCCCACTAATCTTTGCTTTGTTGTATTTTTTTTTAATCTGATACTTTCCTTTATTTCCTTAGACATCCATGGTTGACAATTTCTTTTCCTACAGTTCTTCCTTGTCGCTGGAATGTACTTCTGCTGAGCACTGTGAAAAATCGTTTTGAAAGTCCTCCACTGTTCCTCAATTGACCCACCATAAAGTGTTTGCTCCCATTTTCCCTTACCTAACTCCTCCCTCATCCCATCATAGTCTCCTTTGTTTAAGCACAGGACATAGGTACTGGATTTAACCTTCTCACGCTCCATCTGTATTTTAAATTCGACCATACTGTGATCGCTACTTCCGAGAGGATCCCTAACTGTGAGATCATTAATTATTCCTGTCTCATTACATAGGACTAGATCTAGGATAGCTTGTTCTCTTGTAGGTTCCATTACATATTGTTCAAGGAAGTTATCACGGATGCATTCTATGAACCCCTCCTCAAGGCTGCCATGACCGACCTGGTTTGACCAATCGATATGTAGATTTCTGCACATATGGTGAGCAGGAGAATCTTAATGGTGTTACAATTCCCGACTCCTTCTTTTCGAAAAGTTCCTCTCCAAAGGTCGTGTGGGAGAGCAGTTGTTGAAGTCCCTGAGGAGGTTAATCTTATCTTCCTCAGGGATTTTGGTGAGTAGGGTTTTCAGAGTGAAGTAGGAGCCTTCTTTGAACTCATTGATGGCATCCATGTTTGTAGCATAGGCACTCACACCTGTTGTTTGCTGGTTTTTGGCAAGTATTAGACAACGAATCATGAGATGATTGTTAATGCCAACACGGAGCTCTGAGAGTCGATTGACATGTTTGTTCTTGATGGACAATCCAATTCCATGCAACCTGGGATAATCCTCAGGTTTTTCACTCTGGAGAAAGATACAACAATCGCTTTCTTCCCTTAGCTGCCCTTCTCCTACTGATCTAGTCTCCTGCAGTGCTGCAATATTGATGTTGAAGGGCCTGAGTTCATGGCAACAAGGGCAGATTGGGGTACGGTATGTGCGTATGGGGTGGGGGGTATGCACGTTTGGGGTGGCGGTGTGTGCGTGAGGTGGCGGTGTGCACGTGGGGTGGCGGTGTCTGTGCATGCACGTGTGCATGTGTAGTATGTAGGCGCATGCATGACGTGTATGTGTACACAGAAGAGATCCGGTTCCAGTGGTAGAGAAGGAAATCTCGATGACTTGGGATCTCCCTAAACTACAGCCTTCATCTGCCAAAGCAGCTGTTGATATCACACTCGTATCTTCTGCCTGGATCACAGTTGAGAATTTCTTTTGGATTGCACTTTGCCTGGAGCCACCTTTCTGACTTTACTGTCAATAGGTGTGCCTGCCAGGAGCTGAGAACTCCTGATGGCATCACTCTCAGGATCAATGAAATGCTCAAGCCTCGCTACCACAAATGGCAATCCATGGAAAGGGATATACAGTATAGGTATACTTTAACAGGCTTGAGATTGTGAACAGAAGAGCCTTTCTTTTCAATAACTTAGCTACTGGAATTATCTTATGTCTCTGTATGATCTTTCCTGTCCTTCAAATTGCATTGAGCAATATCAAACTTATTTCAGATATTGTGGATATCAATTTGGATCCTCAAAAGGGAAACAATAAAGACTGCATCTTAAATGGGTGTAATTTTCATGCAGAACTTGGATATGCAAGGCTCCTTTTCTTTGTTTTATTTCTTATTACTCCAGCATCCATGCTAATCTAAACTTAATCTGAACCATGAAATTTTAAACCCATAATGAAATTACAACTCATTCTCACAAATTTACCAGAACTTCCTGGATTTGAATAACTATTGGCCACATTCAAAGTTACTTGCTGCCGGATACTTCACCGAACAATTCAAATATAATTTGTTCATAGAGAGGGAACCCTTTCATTAGCTTTCCAGGCTGTCAACATAACGTGCTAAATTCGTATCAAGTCAGATAGAGACAAGATTCTGATGCTGTAACTTCCTCATTCGTCATTCAATACTCTTGGCGGAAATTATTAGATTCTGAATATTCTTTACTTTAGGTATTATTTTTTCTCCATTTGCAGTCTTAAAATCTATATTGAGTCCAATATGTTCTGTCCCTTCAATAAATTTGTTTCCTGTCCATCACTGAGATTCTATCATCTTTTGCCGTGAAGGTGAGTAAAAAGTACTTCTTTAAGAAATCTCATTACCCTGTTTGCTTTTTGAATGTTTCATGTACTTTTTCCTCCAATAGAAATGGAAGGATATGGAGACAACAAGGTGCAGGGCTGGATGAACACAGCAGGCCAAGCAGCATCATAGGAGCAGAGAGGCTGACGTTTCGGGCCTAGACCCTTCATCAGAAAAGGGGGAGGGGAAGGGGGTTCTGAAATAAATAGGGAGAGAGTGGGAGGCGGATAGAAGAGGGATAGAGGAGAGGATAGGTGGAGAGGAAACAAACAGGTCGAAGAGGCGGGGATGGAGCCAGTAAAGGTGAGTGTAGGTAGGGAGTTAGGAAGGGGATAGGTCAGTCCAGGGAGGACGGACAGGTCAAGGGGGCGGGATGAGATTGGTCGGTAGGAGATGGAGGTGCGGCTTGAGGTGGGAGGAAGGGATAGGTGGGAGGAAGAACAGGTTAGGGAGGCAGGGACGAGCTGGACTGGTTTTGGGATGCGGTAGGGGGAGGGGAGATTTTGAAACTTGTGAAACCCGGTGTGCCTTCCTCTACATTGGGGAAACCAAGCGGAGACTCGGGGACCGCTTTGCAGAACACCTACGCTCGGTTCGCAATAAACAACTGCACCTCCCAGTCGCGAACCATTTCAACTCCCCCTCCCATTCCTCAGACGACATGTCCATCCTGGGCCTCCTGCAGTGCCACAACGATGCCACCCGAAGGTTGCAGGAACAGCAACTCATATTCCGCTTGGGAACCCTGCAGCCCAATGGTATCAATGTGGATTTCACAAGTTTCAAAATCTCCCCTCCCCCCACCGCATCCCAAAACCAGTCCAGCTCGTCCCTGCCTCCCTAACCTGTTCTTCCTCTCACCTATCCCCTCCTCCCACCTCAAGCCGCACCTCCATCTCCTACCGACCAACCTCAACCCGCCCCCTTGACCTGTCCGTCCTCTCTGGACTGACCTATCCCCTTCCTAACTCCCTACCTACACTCACCTTTCCTGGCTCCATCCCCGCCTCTTCGACCTGTTTGTTTCCTCTCCACCTATCTTCTCCTCTATCCCTCTTCTATCTGCCTCCCCCTCTCTCCCTATTTATTTCAGAACCCCTTCCCCTCCCCCATTTCTGATGAAGGTTCTAGGCCCGAAACGTCAGCCTCTCTGCTCCTATGATGCTGCTTGGCCTGCTGTGTTCATCCAGCCTTGCACCTTGTTGTCTCGCATTCTCCAGCATCTGCAGTTCCTACTATCTCTGGAAGGATATGGAGCCTGTTTTACAATCTGGATTGGAAACCTGATGTCCAGATCTATTCTGGGTCTCACTTCCACACCTCATCTGTATAGCCAGTACCATGATATCTTCAAATTCTAACCTGTTAATTGGGCAAGAGGCAATCTCGATGCTTGGTTCATGATGCCAAGCATTTCTAGGAGACAGGAAACAATGGTCAAATGCAATCCTCAAAGGTACACAGCAGCCATGAGGGGGTTTGTTGCTGTTTTGCAAAATTAAGGAGGCAGGAGATTAAAGAGATCATAGTTTCATGGCACAAAGAAATGGTCAAATAGCCCATGAGATGGTACTACACCCACTCTGACATAGTAACCCATTTTGGTAAAATATTTTCTTTAGCAGTGATGTGAATGGTTGGCTCCCACGATGCACCCAACAACTCTGCATTAACATACATCAGAGTGTTAGGGTTTTGCAATGTCCAAACTCAAAGCTCTCATCTTTCAAAGTGCATTACAAGCCCTTCAAGATGCTTATCGGGGAGCAAACTGGAACTGAACAGATTCCTAACTCCCTGTCCTTGCGTTGAAATGAGCAACACATACTGAAACAATGGGGATACTGACCCATAATCTGAGAGGTGTAATTTTGAAACAGGTCCACACCAATCTCGCTCCAATGGGTCATTGAAAAGCCTGGCCACGGATTATACCTACAGCCTAAGTTACAAGCCAATTTTGATTGAACTTTTCATGCAATTGCTTATTTTCGCATGGCTTATGAAATGCCGAGGTGAATCACAGGTCTCCATCAATGTAACCGGCCCAACATTTGCAATGAGGATAATGATGAGACAATCCAGAAGTTGGAAGTAGCAAACTGCATGTAACTGTGAAGAGAACATGGAACTTGATAGGGTAGATGCAGATTCTCCGTTGTAGGAGAGTCTGGGACCATTGGGTATAATGTCAGATAAGGGGTTGCCCATTTAAAACAGAGATGAGGAGAAATTTTGGGATAACAAGGTATAGAGCTGGATGAACACAGCAGGCCAAGCAGCATCAGAGGAGCAGGAAGGCTGACATCTCGGGCCTAGACCCTTCTTCAGGGTCTAGACCCTTCTGTAAAAGCTTAAAACAAGTCTGAACAAGTCTGCAATCTAGCTAATGAGTCCCTAATGTGATCTGTCAGCACTTACGGATTTACCTCTTAAAAGGGACACTCACAACGTACTTTTTACCAATTTTAACACAGAACTGGGTGGTTAATATTTAAGGCTGAGATAGATAGATTTTTAACCAGTAAGGGAGTCAGGGGCTATGGGGTATAGGCAGGAAAGTGGAGTTGTGGATGATCAGATCAATCATGATATTGAATGGTCGAGCAGACACAATAGACTGAAAAGCCTACTTCTGCTCCTATGACACCCTACCTTATTTGGTAATAATCAAATGTAAATGCACACATGTACTCCTCTTGCTACTTGGAAAATCAGACTTTTTTTTCTCAACTTTGAGAATCCCATTTCTCCAATCTTGCCATATCTCCTCAATGGTCTTGGTACTTGGTGGCGTGCAATGAAAACAATCTGTCTCTCAACATTGACAAAACTAAAGACCTGATCATTGACTTTAGAAAGAAAGGAGGAGAACAGGCCCCCAACTAAATCAACGGAACTGAAGTTGAGAGGGTGAAGAGCATCAAGTTCTTCGGAGTGACAATTACTGACAACTTATCCTGGACTTCCCACGTAGATGCGACAGTCAAGAAGGCACAACAACACCTCTTCTTCCTCAGGCAGCTCAGGAAATTTGTCATGTCCATAAGATCCCTCACCAACCTCTACAGATGCACCATTGAAAGCATACTGCCCGGCTGTATAATGGCTTGGTATGGCAACTGCTCTGCCCAGCACTGTAAAAAACTACAGAAGGTGGTGTGCACAGCCCAGACCATTACAGAAGCCAACCTTCCATCCATGGAATCCATTTACATGGCTCGCTGTCACAGAAAGGCTGCCAATGTCATCAAAGATCCATCGCACCCTGGTAATGACCTTCTACAACCTCTTACATCAGGCAGAAGACACAGAAGCCTGAACACACACATAAACAGAGTCCCCTTCCCCTCCCCCCTTTCTGAAGAAGTGTCCAGACCCGAAACGTCAGCTTTCCTACTCCTCTGATGCTGCATGGCCTGCTGTGTTCATCCAGCTCTACACCTTGTTATCTCAGATTCTCTAGCATCGGCAGTTCCTCCTATCTCCAGGTTCAGGAATAGCTTCTTTCTGGCTGTTATCAGACTGATGAATGGACTCTCTAGCCTCAAATAACGCTGATCTTGCCAACATTGATCTCACCTAGTGCACGCCCTATGCAATGTAATCTGTATACCTCTGTCTAAGTCTTTTTTATCTGTAAATCCTTTGCTTACTATGATCTGCCAGTACTGCTCATAAACAAAGATTTTCACTGTATTCCGGTACATGTGATAATAAATCAATCAATCAAGCAAATTAACCAACATCATTCAGGACCTGAGAAAATTCCACCCATTGATATTGGAGAAACACATATTTTCTTGTTTCAAAGCAACTGCTGTTTCGATGCTGCTGCTCCTCGAACCTGCTGAACTAATGTGTGGCCCAAAGTGGCAGATTACATTCAACAGTCCAACATGAAACTCCTTTGAAATTAGCTGAAAAATGCTAGTTTACAAAACACTTTCTCAACAGACAAGATCTCGTTTCATCATGTGTGTACTTAGGATCGTTTAGAAAAATATAACAATCAAAAAAGATTGTTCAAAGACTGCATTAAGACATCCCATATAAATGAAAACATATTGTCACAGTCATCTACTTGCAAACACAGAGCACAATCCTTCCAACCACTTGAATTACAGTGTATAGGTAGCACAAATTCAACAGGAAAGAATGTTTGATTTTACTCCCTCTACTATTTACGTTTTATATGAATTTCAATATTAAATTATATTTATTTCGGTCAGCAATCAATCATTTTGTTTTCACAAGAGAGCGGTACAGCAGCACTTGTTCAGTAATATTTTACTTTGAATTCAAGGAATTGCTAGAGGCACTAGTGTCTGTTCTGATTTTCACCTAAAAGCAATATTGAGTTCAATCACTTCACTTCAGTAAATTGCAATCACCTTGTTCAAAATCAATGTACACATGTCTCTCATAAATGAAAATCAAGACCTTTGCAACATCCTTTGGGCTGCAACCGACCATTATGTCACTGCCAGTCGGACTAACACAATCTAATAAGGATGTCTTTTTTGTCCATTGGATTTGAAGTAGAGACAAGAATCTATTCCTCAGGATCAATATGTCATCAAATCTGGAATTTAATACCAAAATGTATATGTGTTTCTAACAGTCAAAAAAAACGAACATTCTTTCACATTTGTATAATACAAATGCATGTTATTAAATCTTGATGTGGATAGAATAGAACAAAAATATATCATCTTGTATATTCTCACTTTTAGGTCTTTGAACATCTCTTCCTGATTCCGAAGCTGATCGACAATGTAACTGACTTAATCATCTTTTGCACTATCCCTTTCTATGCATACAGATACAGACACACACACACACACACACACACACCTTTTCCCTTACTTAATGTCACAGAAATGGAACTTAATCCATTCCAAGACAATTGATTGAGTCCATTAAGAGGTAAATTTATTGATAAATGCAACATGACAGGTAAATTGATAAATACAAGAGTAGGCACACGGATGGGAAAATACGTTTTAGAACAATTTGGGTCCAGTCCTGTAGTATCAGTAAGTACAGTTAGTTATGCTGAATAGTCTAAATTGTCATGTTAATAATTGCTTAGAGATTAAGAAGATATTTTAAGGCTTCTCTCTTCTTGGAGGTTTAAAATTTCTTGTCTGCTTTAGATTAAGTTAGTTGGGTACTATGACAATGAACATTTGATGTGGCCAATTGAAAAAAGTAGGATCAATCTTTCTAAATGGAACATGACAAGCCAAATTATTACCAATTCATCAAATGAAGCCTCTTCTTAAAATCTGGCAAGGCTCTAAATGCCATTTCATAGAAGTAGCATATTCATAAGAAATGGTTACACTGGACGAATTTTACCCATTTTGCATGTGTTAATAGACTATAACTGTTGTATATATCATTACTCTCAGGTATGCAGCGCGGACATTCTCCCTATATCTTGGAACAAGAATTTATTTAAAGTGCTTTAAACTGTCTGCTCCATGCTTCCAGAAACTTATACAGTTTGTTTGCTTTTCTCTGATTCCACATGGCAATAAGGGTTAATTATTTATTCTTATAATTTGGTATCTTAGGTTTTAAAGTGGACCAAAACATATATATCTTTAAGGGTAATAAAAGCAAATACTGATGCTGCTGCCGGTGATTTGAAATAAAAACAGAAAGTGTTTGAGAAACTCCAGTGACTCTGGTTTTCTCTCTCTCACAGATGCTGCCAGAACAGTTGAGTTTCTGTTTTTTTTATACCTTTAAGTTTGATTTATATTTGTATTTGTGTGCTTTAAGAAGGGGCAATACAGGCACAATCTTCCCGGACCCCTGGGCTTTGGTGTCACTTAGGAAAATAGGGATATCAGTGGAAATGAGATTTTGTACAACAAAGGGAAGATGTCCAATTCTCCAACCATGTTTTGCAGGGTGAGATGGGAAACTTGCTAGTGAGTGGCAAGGGGCCTATTTGCATCAATTTTCACACATTAGCATGACATTGGTACCTAATCTCACCTCTTTAATATGTAGTTTCCCATTCGCCCACTCGTCAGATATAAATGAGACACTGACAGTTCCTGACATGAAAGTACCTGGTGATTCTAGATCACTGCTTATTCCTCTGGGCATCCATCTTGGACGGTAATCACTGAGACCTCAGGCTAAACTCCATGGCAGCAAGTGCCTGCATTCTCCTGTCCACTGAAGCCGATATTGGGCACATACCAGCCTCACCACACATGGCACATTGCCAACTCTTTTGCAACACGGTTTGTACTTCAATGCGGCACTAGCACCTATCGTTGTAATGCTCCTGTTGTCACAGTTAATGCGCAGAGACAGGCACTGATCTGATGTGCTGGGCCAGGGTGAATCTCAAGATTCCCCACTTACCTTCTCAGCACTTTTCTGTTCTGCCCTCTCATCCAAAGCTTAAAAGCTGACAGAACCAGGAGGCTTGTTAGGGCTGTTAGCAGTGATCAGCCTAGTAGGTGGACATGTTGCTGCATGGCGCAATGCTACGTCAATCTCTCACCAGCAGCATGTGCCAGTATGTGGCAACCATACTGCAAATGCTTCAAACAAATGGCCATGTCTCAAAGTCAATTGGGGTTCGACATCGGTCAGGCCAAGTAAGTCAAGGCTGGCATCTGCTATCAGTTCAAGGGCCTTTGACATGGTCATTTGGCAACATGGGGCTGTCAAAGTCAGGGAGCCTGTGCCACTGCAGGTTGAAGGAGTGGGCCATGGTCAGTTCTGCATCCTCAGTGCAACCCATCTGAGGATTCATGGTAAGCACACAGATCTCACATATCAACCATTCGACAACTGTGTCTTCACAGTTGTGCCTAAACCCTAGTATCACCGGGTCAAAATCACAGAACCCTCTCCCTCACAGCATCAAGGTTCTACTTACACCCCAAATACATTGCAGTGGTTCAAGAAGGCAGGTCATGATTACTTTATCATGACCAACTTGGGATGGACAATAAATGCTGGCCCATCCAGTGATGTTTATATTCTGTAAGGGAATAAAAAGAAGGTTTTAGGGTTACTGCTCATTTTCCTTCTTTTTCAGGCATTGCTGTAAACTGTCCTCTTTGGTCAAGGCGCTGCCCTCAGATTTTAATATTGCTGTATCCATTTTATTTCTTTGCACCTCGACAGCATAGCGATTTTTTTTTCCTATTTAAAAGCGTTTATAAAGAAATGCAATTCGCAGTTAATCACAATCTAAATGTCACAATATTTTCCTTTATTAAGTAAAGGTAAAAAACAAAATCTAAGACATGTGAATTGAAAAGTGCTTCAAATCTGCCGGAGTGTGATTTGGGTGCTTTTCATGTTAAAGTTCAAGATTTTCTAGAGATCAGGTTTTCAGATGCCGTGACATAAATGCCAATAATTAATTAATTGATTTATTGTTGGCACATTTATCGATTAACAGTGAAAAGTGTTGTTTTGCATGTTACAGAGGCAGATCGTACCATACCATCAGGGTAGCAGAACACAGTGCAGAATAGAATGTTATAGCCACAGAGAAGGTGCAGAGAGAGAGAGATCAGAATTAATATTTGAGAGGTCTGTTCAAAAGTCTGATAACAGTGGGAAAGAAGCTGTTCTTGAATCTACTTGAATGTGTATTTAAACTTTTATATCCTATATCCAAATTTTATATCCAAATGGATGAGGGCGGAAGACAGTATAACTGGAAGAGTCTTTGATTATGTTGGTTGCTTTCCCAAGGCAGCAGGAAGTATAGATGGAGCCAGTGGATGGAAGGCTGGTTTGCGTGCTGGACTAGGTTGTGTTCACGATTCGCTGTAGTTTCTTGCCCCTCTACTATTGTCTCTCTAACCTCTGCCCTTTGCCCTTCAAGATTTACTGTCACTATGCATTTAGTTTCTCAAATATAGGTAATAGATTGTTGGGTATATTTACAGTTTAAATTGCAAAAGCTATTTATTTAAGCATTGGAGAAATATTATTCACCCTTGCCAGATACTTTTAAGCTTTTGTCAGTTATTACGACTTTTCCAGATTATTATGACCAGTTAGATATAAAACAAAATTGAAGTTAAAATTAGTTGCAAGCTGTACTCATAAGCTTTCATCTTCAGTCAACTGACAAGCATCTTGTATTATTATTACACTTTTCTATCGTGTCTCAGTAAAAAAAATTTGAAAAAGCACAGGCTGATTCCAAAAATGATTTTTTACTTCCCACATGACACCTTGTTTCCAGAATAGTTTTCACAGATTCAAAACCCAATCATAACTGTCTCCACAACAGCATAACATTTTTAAAGCTTACTTATTACGGCCCATCAAGACTGGAAGATTGCTGAAGTTATTCGTTCAAATCATAACCATTCTTGTTCATCATGACTTTAAAATTAGTCTTTGTTCTCCATATTTCATCATTAGAGAAACCTTTAATCTCATTCTAAATGTCATGGAAAGCTGATGAAGTTTCCCAATGAACATGTTATATTCAGAAAGGAACCCAACTTAACAAGATGCTATGTCATTGTTAAGTGTCAGAAAAGAAAATATTGCGTTTGTAGTGCACTACAGGCACACAATGCAGTTATGTCTTATACACAAAACATGCTCTGAGAATTAGGCAAAAGGACAACACTGAACAAATAGCCAGAAATTGGTTCTGACTTGCTGGCAGGGAACGAGGTAAAAGCCTTGCACAAGAATGAGTAAGCGTTCTCCCCTCACATCAGCCTGTTACTGGGCCCTGACTTTATGAACATGGGTGGGTCGTGGGCTATTCCTTCGCTGCTTACTAGTGAAAAGTATTCCAATTTTGGGCCATTGTTTCACTGGAAGGAGCCATCGTATATGTTTTCAGAGAAGCTGCTCGGAAGAGTGCGGTCTCCAGTGGAGCTAGGAGCAGCAGTGCTGCTATTCCTGATACAACATTCAAGTCAGTACATTTTTATAAGCTTAACCTGTTGGTGGCAGCTGATGATGCCCCTTTTAAGGACCACTGATAAGGTTGTATCTAACCATGTTTTACCGACCACAACTAGATTAGCAATTGCTGCATTTACGGCAAACTAATTTTTAAAGATTGATGTACACCTGTCTTGACATGTGCAAATAAGTGATCTAACAGCTGTTTCAACTGTGGACTGTGGAGGCTTCTCTAGGTGGCTATAACAATACAGTGCAACACACTTCAACTTGCCACATAACCATACTTGACATTTTCACATCTATATAACTGGTGCAGCTTCATCAAATTTTCAGGCCATGCAGCCAAAATGAAGCAGCTGGTTGCACTTACGCAACATCTTTAAATGTAGCAAAATGTCCTATGATGCTTCATGTGGAGTGCTTTCTGACCAAGTTTGAAACCAGGTTAATTAAAGGATAAATTAGAATCTCTTATCAGTTTAGTCAAAAAGGTATGTTTAAAGGAATGTCTTAAAGCAGGAAAGAGACTAGTGAGGTCAAAAATGTTTAGAGAGGGAATTCTAAAGCTCGAGGCCCAGGCTATTAATGGTAGACCAATGGAAATTGACTATCTGCCAGAGTGTAACAAACAGCAACCTCAAAGTGTTCAGGGGCTGATGCTGCTTATAGAGATATTAAATGGGGTGACCATGGGATAATTTGAAAAACAAATGAGAAATTCATAATCAAAGCAATGCAAGGCTAGCACGATGAATCTGCCTGTTCTCTCCTCATTATGCTTGGATAAAAAAGAAAATAAACAGTCTTTTTTAGTGAGGATAAAGTTTCAATAAGAATATCGTGCTTGATGCGTATTCTCTGTGTAATATAGAGTCATAGAATCATGGAGATGCACAGCATGGAAATAAACCCTTCGGTCCAACTTATCCATGCCGTTTTTGATTCAGTTTTTTTTGTGAATGTGGCCCAACTCATCGCTAATAGACTTTGAAAAGATTATTGTGATCCATTTTCTTGGATCACTGCAGTCTGTCAATCCTACAGTGCTTTTAAGTGGAAGCTCTGGGATTTTGACCCAGCAATGGTGAAGGAAAAGCAAAATGGTTAAAAATCAGGATGTTCAGTAATTGGAGAAGGGCTTACAGACGGTAGTAATCCTCTGCATCTATAGAACTTGTCCTCCAAAGTTATGGAGCTCATGGGTTTTAAAGATGGTGTTGAAGAAAACTTGTAGAGTTACTGCAGTGTTTCTTGTAGCTGGCCTGCAATGCTGCTATTGTCTGTCAGTGTTGGAAGTGGTGGGTGCCTCAGGTGGTAGTTAGGGTACCAGCCAAGCAGGTTGCTTTGCCCTGGGTGCTGTAAAGCATCTTGAGTGCTGTTGGAACTCATCCAGGCAAGTGAAGAGCATTCCAACACAATTCTGACTTGTACCTTGTAGATGGTGCATAGGCTTTGCAGAGTTAGCAGGTGAGATACTCGCTGCAGATTTCTCAGCCTCTGACATGCTCTTGTAGCTATGATATTTATTTAATACTGTGTGTATAATGGTCTTTTAAAATTTCGCAGATGCAAGAGTTGTTGTGAATTCCAGGACATTTGCTAAGTGACTGGCTGTTCTGGGAAAGGTGCATGGTAACAGGGGGCCAAAATTTGACCTAAATGCTGTCATGGGACTGGGTGGCTAGTTAATGAAGCAAGTTTGGTAAGATACACTGAAAATATTCATTGGGTCTTGTAATGGAAATCCTTCCAAAACACTGACACTCAGGCAAAAAGAACACAACATTCAATTCCCATTGCTCAAGTATGTGCCTCTGCAGGAGACTTATTTATCATTAATCCTTCGGTACTTAAGTAAGCATATATAGTAGAAAACATGGGTGTTAATGGCAGCAAATATACCCAGAGAAGATCCTAGCTGAACAAAGAGGCAAAAAAAGAACATAGCAGAGATTCACAACATCACTAAACTCAGCATTTTCTGGAACCAAAAATCAACTTTGGCTACAAGAGGCAGAATGCAAGTTCTTTGAACTTTGTGGGGAGGGGTGAGGATGAAGAAAGGAAACAGGAGCTGGGCCTGTTTCTGGAATGGGAAACCCACCTCTGGTAGGATATTGATTACATTTCAGATTTTCATGAGGGTGAGCCCTTATTGATAGGATGACAGCTTTCCTGACTGAGTAAACTCCATATAGAACCCGGGTGAGGCTATAGCTGAGGTTGTGTGCACCATTCTGGTCAAGGCAAAACCAGAAGGAGATGATTCCTTTGGAGGGAACACGAAGGAGATTTACAAGAATGTTGGCCTGGCTTGAGTATTGTAGCTATAAGGAAAGATTGGAGAGGCTAGGGTTTTTTCTTTCGAAAAAAGGAGGCCAAGGGCTGAAGTTATTGAGATGTAAAAAAGTATGAGGGGCCCAGATACCAGGAAAAGTCTGCTCCTGCTGGCGAGAGGTAAATTAAGATGGAGAGCTGGAGTGTGTTGGGAGAGGATAAGGGTGGGGCTTGGGTAGAGGGCACACAAAGTTAAGGTACTTGATGAGAGGGATTAGATGGGGCATGTGGAAGAACTTACTCATCCAAAGGGTGGTGGGTAACTGGAATTCACTGCCCAGTTCCGTGATGGGGGCAGAAACAATCAATCATTCAATTTAATAGATTTCTGGATTTTGTCTCTCATTTATGTAAATAATTTGGATTAGGATATAGAAGGCATGCTGCCTGTGATCTCCATAAATGATTTGGAGAAAATGTAGCCAATAAGTTTGTAGATGATACAAAGATTGGCGGAGTTGCAGAGAGTGAGGAGGATTGTCAGAGGATACAGCAGGATATAGATCATTTGGAGACATGGGCAGAAAAGAAGCAGTTGGAACTTAATCCAGACAAGTATGAGGTGATGCATTTTGGAATGTCAAGTATGGGTGGAATATATACAGTGAACTGCAGAACCCTTAGGTGCATTGATATGCAGAGAGATTTGGGGCTGCAGGTCAACAGATCACTGAAGATGGCAGCGCAGGTAGATAAGGTAGTAAAAAAGGCCTATGGTACGTTTGCCTTCATTGGAAGGGGCATTGAGAATAAAGGATAGACAAGTTATGCTGCAGCTTTATAGAACTTTAGTTAGGCCACACTTGGAATATTGAGTACAGTTCTGATCACCACACTATCAGAAGGATGTGGATGCTTTGGAGAGGGTACAGAAAAGGTTTACCAGATGTTGCCTGGTAAGGGGGATTTTAGCTATGAAGAAAGGTTGGATACATTGTGTTTGTTTTCACTGGAACTCAGGAAGTTGAGGAGTGATCTGGTAGACATTTATAAAATTGTGAATGGCATGGATAGAGTAGAAAGTATAAGGCTTTTTCCCAGGGTGGATTGGTCAATTACATAGGTTCAAGGTGCGAGAGGGAAAGTTTAAAGGAAATGTGCGAGGGGCATTTTTCACACAAAGGTGAGTGCCTGGAACTTGCTGCCAGAGGAGGTGGTGGGAACAGACAAAAGTGCAGCTTTCAAGAAACACTTGGATGAATACATAGATAGAAAGGGAAATGAGGGTTATGGATCCTGTAAGTTAAGACAGTTTTAATATGGAAGGGCAAAATGTGTCAGCACAGGCTTGGAGAGCCGAAGGTCTTGTTCCCATGCTGAATTATTCTTTGTTTTTAGTAGGCCTGCGGATAACACCAAAATTAGTGGTATAGTGGACAGTGAAGAAGGTTATCTAAGATTATAAAGAGATCTTGATCAATTGGGTCAATGGGCTTAGAAGTGGTAGATGGAGTTTAATTTGGATAAATTCAAAGTATTGCATTTTGGTAAACAAACAAGGGCAGGACTTAAACCATTAAAAGGCCTTGGGTAATGTTGAAGAACAGAGTGAACTAGGGGTTCAGGTATATAATTCTTAGAAGTTTGCGTCACATGTAGATAGGGTGGTTAAGAAGGCTTTTAGCATGCTTGCCTTCATTGCTCAGACCTTTGAGTATAGGAGTTGGGACGTCATGTTGAGTTCGTGCAAGATGTTGGTGAGGCGTCTTCTGAGTACTGTGTCCAATTCTAGCCGAACTGTTATAGGAAGTATATTATTAAGCTGGAGAGGGTTCAGAAAAGATTCATCAGGATGTTGCCAGGAATGGAATGTTTGCGTTTTAATGGGAGGCTGGATAGGCTGGGACTTCTTTCACAGGAGCATAGAAGTTGTGGGGTTACCTCGTAGAGGCTTTTAAAATTATGAGGGCATAGATAATGTGAATGGCAAGTGTCTTTTCCCCAAGTTGAGGGATTTCAAGACTAACAGGAATATTTTTCAGGTGAGAGGGGAAAGATTTAAAAAGGACATGAGGGGTAACATTTTTACACAGAGTGGTTCACGTGTGGAATGACTTCTGGAGGAAGTGGTGGATGCAGTTACAATGTTTAAAATACATTTGGATAAATACATGAATAAGAAATGTTTGGAGGGATGTGGACCAAGCGCAGGCAGGGGGCCTAGTTTAGTTTGGGATAATGGTCAGCATGGACTGGTTGGACTGAAGTCTGTTTACGTGCTGTATAACTCTATGACGCTTTTGGATCTGCACCTGAAGTGGTGTAATCCGCAAGGCTGCAAATCAGCTGCTGGAAGCTGAGATTAGAGTAGGCAGCTAGTTTTTCTCACTCTCACAGGTAACACAGCCACAAAGGTTTGAATGCCCCTTGACATGCTGTAAATTTTCCACGGTTCTACAGTCAGTGATGGCAGGGATCGAGATAGATCAGATGAAGAGACAACTGAGTCAGACATGCACAACAGCCAATACAGAGGCTGTTGCTTGTCCTATGGGGAATAGTTTGTGCCAAAATATTCCACTGAATGGCAGAAAAGTGAGAGGTCACAGCTTATTTGTCCCAGAGCTCTGCCCCTTTCTGTAAGGGCCACTATGCCCTCGTCACCCAATGGTTTTGCCTTCTGAGAGTGTCGCACCCATTGCCAGCTGCAAACATCCCTGTGGATCCAACCAGCTTCAATGCCCATGTGACATTCCCTAAATTGTCCAAATTCTTCAAACTGGTTTCTCACCCCCATCCAAAGCTGTGATGGGCTGCAGTAACTTTAACCAACTTTTTAAACATTTCTGGCCTCTATGGCGCATTCCCCACATGGTGTCTGCTGCTTTCTACTGGTTCCCAGGAGGCAACTGCTGAATGCCAGCCACCTCCAACAAAATCCAAAATCATTTTGGAGATGGGTTTTTAACAAGCCCTTAATGATGTTAATTGGACTGGTTTGGAGTGCACCCTTCACAAAAACTGTGATTAAATGAAATACAGGTGTGTCAGCCAGTTACACCGCACTGCTGCCATGTTTCCGGGTCATCCACCTCCACTCCGGTCTGATCCAGGAAACGTAGCTCTATGGCTGACCCAAGCAGTCTATTCCAGTCTTGAATATTTCTCTTTTACTAGATGCAGCTCACAGAACCTAATGAGTATAAATGAACCTTCCGCATTTTTAATGGCCCTCATTAAAGCTACATAAAAATGCATAGTTAATGAATAAAACAAATGTTTTATTCATTCGTCATGTATTATTTGCATTCAACAATAAAGAAGCATAAGATGTAGAGTACCCCCCTTCTCATGAACAACTTTCTAACTCATTAGTTCACCATTTATGAAATGAATTTGATATATCAAAGATGGATGTCAATTGGAAGTCATCCATTATATCATTGGTAAGTAAATGATTTAGACATAATCAGCAATAATTTCATTTACTATGTCCTGTTACTCGACTGAGTTACATTTCATACCAAAAGGACCTACAAACTACCTGTTCAAACTGCATCTCCTTCTGACTATTTGGTCTGCTGAGAATGAACTGAATTGTTACCTGGGGGCTCTTTGTGAATTTTCTACAGTATTTTTAATAAAAAATGCCATTTTTAATGCTTTGCAGTTTTTCTCAGAAGAACTTTGACAAACAAATTTTTTAGAATACTACAATCATTTTCCATATCAATGCAATTAAATTGCATATTCGTGACAGATCTTCAGAAGTGTGCAGATGAAAAATAACACTATTTTCTTGGCAGGAAATAGAAATGGTTCCAATAATCTAATTGCTGCTGCTTTCAAAGGATTACTACAGCCGGAGGCTGGGAAACTTCAAAGCATTCTCCAGTTGGATTTTTTTAAATTATAAAAAATATCTTTTTGCAGAACTAGTTTAAAATTAATTTAAAAGAAGCTATTTACATTGCATGCTGAAACTATGTAATTAATTCAAATCTTACTGGCAGATATGTAAGTCAATTCTTAAAATGATGCAAAATAAAGTTTTGATTTGAGTTCTATTTTAGATCACAGATTGCATGTGCATTTCAGAATGCCAATAATGTGATAAATTTTCACTGGGACCTCTCATCACCCTGCCAGTTGTCTTCTTTGCTGCATTTTAACACTGACTTAATTTAATTTGATTTAAGATTATATTAAAGCACTGCAATTTGTCCAAATCAGTGGTGCACCTAAGATCATCCCAACATTTATTTCCCCTCTACTCCCTTAGCACTTCCTTATATCTGTATGTTAAAAAACACACACAAGCACATATTTGCATATACATGTTTCCTTGAAATAGATCCTGTGCCCAGATTTCTAATGGAGATTGTCTACGTAAAGTTAACATATTCCTTGACGACATCCTGTTTTGGTGGAAGTGCCATAGGAGTTGAGCATCTACGTAGGCAGTTCACATTATAAATATAAGGGTGAAAATATGAAAATTAAGACATAATAAATTTGTTTAAAAGGTGACTAAATTAATTCTGTGTGCCATGGTCTGAATAACCCAATATCCAATTGACCTCACTTGGTCTTGATTCTCCATGTACAACATCATAAGAAATGGACAGGCAATATTAAAAGGCTATGAATTCTCCTTGTTCATAGTTCAGAGCTAAGGTTTATAATATAATTAATGCCTAGAGGTATTGCTTGCTTTTATAACTTTAATATATTTTCCAGTCAACCTGTACAGCAATGTTATTACACACTTCTGGAGCAGGTCGGACTTGAACCTGGGTCTCCTAATCCAGAGGTAGGGATAGTACCATTGCACCACAAGAACCTTCTTCAATTGCTTTTTTTCAGTGGCTTTATTTTATTTAACCTATTTTCCTAATCAACCTGTTCAAAGAGTTATTACAGACCTCTGGAGCAGGTAGGACTTGAACCCAGGTCTCCTAATCCAGAGATAACAAGGTGTAGAGCTGGATGAACACAGCAGGCCAAGCAGCATCATAGGAGCAGGAAGGCTGACGTTTCGGGCCTAGACCCTTCTGATGAAGATTCTCCAGCATCTGCAGTCCCTACTATCTCTCCTACAGAGGTGGATACACTACCACTGAACCACAAGAAACCTCTTAAATTCCTTTGATATAATAATTGCAAATAAGTGCTCCCACCACTGATGATGTAATGGGTGGGATCTTTATGTTCCCACTGAAATGAATTAGGAGGTGAGACCAAGTGTAAAGTTTGGGGAAGTGGTGCAAAGAGTGGTAGAGGGGAGGGGAGTATTAGCATCTCCACTCAACCATCCCAGCATGAACTCATTGAGATATGATGGCCACAGTCACAGCTGCATGCGACCCTTGGAGCTGGTTATAATAGTTCCACTCTTTTGTATTTACTTACAGAGTTCACATTACTAGTGTAAACATCCTGACCCAACAACTACCACAGTTTTAATCTGTATCTAATTATAGAGAGTCATGCGTACCATCCATTAATGCCCACCATTTGCGTATAATTAAGCACTGTTACCAGGCAATTAACAATGATGGTCTGATAGCTGTGGCCTTGCATAGTTGCTCATTTTTAAAAACCTGTTCAATTTTTGAGATCCCCTTGCAATTTCCAACATGCCTCAGTGGCAAAAATGTTTCCGCAGTGGAGCTGCTGGCCAGAGGTTGGTTGAAACATTTCTATTTGACCTCCTACCTTTCTTTCTGGTCAGCTGATTGTCACCAGTTAAACAGGACTTCTGAATGTTCTTCTTAATTGACCATCTCCAGGAAAGTCAGGAATGACATCAAACATAGCCACATTTTAAATTCTAACCTAGAAGTTAAGTTGACGTCATGAACACAACTACTCTCCACACTAGCTGATCACTTGCCAACCTCTGATTATTCCCATTCACACTTCCCAACATGACTATATTCCCCTGATCTCCAACCCTCACTTCTCCCCTTTACCCATCCCAACATGGCTTTATTCCCCTGACCTAAACTGACCAGCTGACTAACTCCAATACCTATCCTGTACGGGGCCCAAAACTGCTCACAATTTTCACAACACGGTCTAACTAGAGCCTTATACAGCCTCAACAGAACATCCCTGATCTTGTATTCTAGCCCTCTTGAAACAAATGCTAACACTGCATTGGCCTTCCTAACCGCCAACAACCTGAATGTTAATCTTACGAGAATCCTGAACTGTGCTTCAGATTTCCAAAGCCTTTCCCCATTTAGAAAATCATCTATGCCTCCATTCTTCCTACCAAAGTGCATAGCCTCATATTTTCCCACATTGCATGCCATCTGCCGCTTGGTTATCCATTCTCCTAGACTGTCCAAGTCCTTCTGCATCCTCTCCACTTCCTCAACACTATCTATCTCTCCACCTGTCTTTGTGTCATCTGCAAACTTAGCAACAATGCCCTCATTTCCTTCATCCAGATCGCTAATGTATAAAGTGAATAGTTGTGGTCCCAACATTCACCCCTGTGGAGTTCCCCTGGTCACCGGCTGCCATCCTGAAAAAGACCCCTTTATCCCCATTCTCTGCTTTCTGACTATCAGCCAATCCTCTATCCATGCAAGTATCTTGGCCTTAACACTATGGGCTCTTATCTTCTTCAGCAGGCTCCTGTGTGGCAACTTGCCAAAGGCCTTCTGGAAATCCAAATAGATCATGTTTACTGGCTCTCCTTTGTCTAACTTGCTCATTACCTCCTCAAAGAATTCTAACAGGTTTGTCAGGCATGATCTCTCCTTGACAAAGCTGTCCTCACTCAGCCCTATTGTACCATGCACTTCCAAGTACTCAGAAATCTCATCTTTAAAAGTGGACTCCTAAATCTTACTAATGACTGATGTCTGACTAGCCAGATTATAGCTTCCTGCCTTCTGCCTCCACTTCTTCTTAAACAGGAGTGTTACGTTAGCCATTTTCCCAGTCCTCTGGCACCCTGTCTGACTCTAGTGATTCCTGAAAGATTATCACCAATGCCTCTACAATCTCCTCAGCTATCTTCTACAGAACACAAGGGCTGTAGTCCATCTGGGCCAGGTGGTTTATCCACCTTCAGAGCTTTTGGCTTCCTCAGCATGTTTTCCTTAGTGATGGCCACTATGCTCACCTCTGCCTCCTGACCCTCAAAGACACTAGCAGCATACCAGGCCTATTGCTGTGAAAACTGATGCAATGTACCAATTTAGTTCCTCCCTCATGTCTTTGCAGTTACTTTTATTTCTTTGTTGCCCATTACTAATTCTCTAGCCTCATTTTCCGGTGGTTCAATATTGATTCTTGCCTTTCTTACTGTTTAGATATCTAAACAAAACTCTTGCAATCTTCTTTTATATTTCCAGGTAGCTTACCCTCATATTTCATCTTCTCCCCTCTTATTGCCTTTGTAGTTATACTCTGCTGGTTTTTAAAGGCTTCCCAACCCTCTGGCTTCCCACTATTTTTCACCACATTATATGGTTTTTCTTTTGTTTTTATGCTGTCCATGACTTTGGTTGCCAGCCACAGTTGATTCATCCTCCTTTTGATGTATTTCTTCTTCCTTAGAATGAATTTCTGTGGGCCTTCTCTTATTACTCTTGGAAACTCCAGCCTTTGCTGCTCCATCATCTTCCCTGTTAGACTCTCCTTTCAATCAACTCTATCCAGCTACTCCCTCATGTCTTTGTAGTTACGTTTACTCAATTGTAATACCATTACATCTGAGTCCATCTTCTCCTCCCAATATGCAGGGTGAATTCTATCATATTATTGTCAATGGTCCCTAGGGATTTCTTCACCTTAAGCTCTCTAATCAAATTTGCCTCATCACGTATGTGAATCTAGTTGAACTCTACGTATTTGTCTCTAGTTTACTAGAAGCTTTGCTGATGATGTCCTTGAAATTCAGATTGGCAATTTGGAATGTCTAAATATAAATGAACTATCTGTCAGCATATTTGATACCAATTGCCAAAGATAATCTAATGCAGATCACATTAAAGTTCAAAAACAGAATTTTCTCAAAATTGGACACTGAACTTCTAGGTGCTTTGTGATTTGCTTTCTTCTACACATTCTGCTCAGCACAAAATAATCAGTTCCTATCTGCACTATTTTAATACAGTCAACAATCTCTTTACAACAGAACAGATTAATGACTGGTCTAGAAAGATTGGGATTTAATGTCAATATTTAAACAAGTCCATTAAGAAGAATTTAAATCCATCCTATTTTAATTTTAATTCCAGTGTGAGTGAATAAGATGTACTACAGCAATGAATATACTTCCCAATTTCTAAGGTTAGCTACTACATAAATTATAGTAGCCACTTAATGTGATGGGGATGAGATAGGCAATTTAAATGGTTGACCAGTAAAACAATAGCTCAGATTGCATGATCAATGGCGAGAGTCCATAGGTTTCTATGAGCACTTGCAGTGGAAATTACAATCCTTTCAAAAAAAAATTATTCATGGGTATGTGTGTCACTGACTAGGCAAGCATAGAAGTTTCCTTGGTGAATCAGATGGATTCTTCCCAACCCCACACTTCCCTAACAATGGTTTCATGATCATCATTAGACTCTTCATTCCAGACTCTTTTTTTTAAATTGAGTTCAAATTCCACCATCTGCCACGATGGGATTCCAATCCAGATCCCCACAACATTATCTGGTTCTCTGGATTAATTATTCAGTGATAGTAACACTGGAACATACCTCCCCTATAAATCCTTTTCTATGCAATGTCCTCCGCAGGGTATCTGGACCTTTGTTAGGAGGATAAGTTCTTTACCTTAATCAGATTAAAGATTCATACTGATCCACGCTGTGTCTAATCCAGAAAGTGTAAATTTGAATATTTAATTTAACATTATATCATGTGCCAAACATCATCTAAAAGTAGGTTAAGAAAGATGAGAATAGGGATAAGAAAGATAGAATTGACAGTGAAAGAAAGGGGGAAAGAAAAAGTGAAATAAGATCACAGGAGATTGTTTTACACCTTCCCTTTTAGTAACAATGAGTGCTGAAAGCATGTCTGTTATTTTCATGACAAATGCTGGGCTATATCTTTTTGTCTCTGTGAGCAGTAATGTTCAATTAAAGATTAATGCAGCTTAATATGCAGACTTTACCATTGAGAGAAAAGTACTGCATTGAAATAAGGGAAGTTTCAAATCAAGCACAATAATATTAGAACAGAAGATCAAATAGTACCATTTCTGGGTAATTTATTTTGCTTCATGGTTTATAAGGTTATCTGGTTTAAAGGTTGGGATTATACGTTTAGTTTGACTTCCTAACGCCTCAACATAAATTGTTGTAACCCCAGACGAGACTAACAAATTTTTGTTACGATCTGGTTAAGGAGCAGTATCTTTTTTCTAATTTAAAGTAGACAAAATGTAAGATCTCAGGTATTTGCTTGAAAAGTGATGTGACAAGATTCCATGGCTTTGACCAACAAGGTAAGCTTTAACATAAAAGCTTAGAACAGTGTAACAATCAACTATGTTTTTATATATAAATATATATCCGACAAATCAGAATTAATAAAATATAAATATTGCTAGCAGATAAACTGGTCAAACACCCCACAGACAATACTGTAAAGTGTTAAGTGGTCAAGATAGATTGTACTCAGACATTAGTGACACTATGGATCACCAAATCTCATTAAAATGTTCTCTCCTTTAGAAGGCATTCTGATTTTTTACTTTCAAAGATCTGGCTTCAGAATTTTCTCCAAAGTCTCTCCAGCTTAGACTGTCTCAATGACTGCTCATATCTTGGTAGCTCAATTTCTGCTCTCAGGTCCAAGTTCCCCAGGACTACTGAGACTGTTCCCAAACACCTAATTACTGCCACAATTTCAATATTTATAAAACAGCTAGTTTAACCAAATTGCTGTTGAATTTCTCAACACTTCAATCTTTCTCAGTTGCATCAAGTAAACACTGCTTGTGGGTTTCTTTCATTCTACTGTTAATGGTGCAACGCTATCAATGATTCTCAGAGGCTTCTTCTGCCATTCATGCCTGTAGTATATTAACAGAAGTCCCTGTTCTGCCCAACCTTTGTTCTGAAGAAGGGTCACTGATCTCAAAACGTTAACATTGCTTCCTCTTCACAGATTCTGCCAAACCTGTCAAGCTTTTCCAGCAACTTTTGTTTCTGTTTTCAGGTCACCAGCATCTGCAGATCTTCATTTTATGTTAGGGCATGAGTCTTGCTAGGAGATGGAAACAGTATCAGAGATGTAGAGGTGTCAGAGCAGATGGCGGCCTTTACACTGGCAGAGTGTAAAAGCTCATTCACTTTCTTCCTATGTCGCTGGCATTCCTCCAGATGGCTGACAGCGCACTGAGCCAGTGGCAATCTTGCCCCAGATTGGTATAGTTTAGCATCATAGCCTCCACTGCTAGTTCTGGATGTCCCAATTCTGCACCCACCCACCCCCAACCCATCCAGAAGGACCTCCATGTCCCTGCCTGACATTTGGGGTCAATGTCCCACTGTCTGCCATGTCCAAGACAAATGCCAAGAACATTGCAGGGCAGTTCCAGACAAACCTTGCTTGTTGAGGTTCACAACAGGCTTTTAAAGGTGATATGAGCGCAAGGGATTGCAGTGAATTCTGCGATATCCATTGAGGGATGAGCTGTTCTGGGAAGGGTGTATGGTAAACAGGGCCAGAACTGGACATGAGAGACACCATCAGGATTAGGTCAGTGGCAAACGGTTTGGAAAGAGGCAATGAGAAAACTCACCAGGCCTTGCAGCAAGAAACTGTCCAAAAAAACTGCAATATGACTCAGACTTGGCCAAAAACTGTACAATTCAGCCTTACCTTTCTCGATGTTAATCCTTTTAAAGCAACTTGACTCCAACCCTTCAATGTTTCAATTGATTTTTAACCTATTTCCTACAGTTAAACATTAGTTCTTAAAACTAACATATAATCTAAAATGCATTGATAATAAACTTAATTTTTGCAACAAGCTGTTAAAGTTAAACTAGATAAAACCCAGTCAAAGATCATTTAATCAACATAATGTTCATCCATCTCCAGAAGGAATCCCCAGCTGATAGAGCCGGCAGCTAATCAGAGGCCAGTAGGTCTGCACACAGGGAATGCAAAAGGACCACTGGTGCTGCAAATCAATTGAGGGAGGTGGGCTTCAACCATGGAACCAGGTACTTAGATGTGTTGAACGTCAATGACCTGCTGAAGGGTGTCTCCAACGCACTGCTCATAAAATCATAGTGATGGGTGAGCTCGTGGCGGGCACACCATATCTGCCTGCTTTCCCACGACTGGATGGTTCATAACATTCAGCTGTATTGTTCAAAAGCCACTGTTTTTACAATGAGTAGATAGAATCAATAATTGTTTGACTGTTAGTGTAAGTACTAACAATAGCCGATTATTAACTTTTTATTAATCTGTGGCATTTTTATTCCTATCACTCCATAAATTTCAATACAGAAAGAATTAATGTAGACAAGTGAATTCAAGAATCTAATCCCATTTATGTAATAGTTATGAATTTATAGATTAAATTGCAAATCATTTTCTATATGCTATTTATACCATATATCCCTTGAATAAAATGTACAAATACATTGCCTTTGATTCAAGATGGCAAGTTAACAGATCTGAAACATTCAACTGACTTTTCAAAGCTGTACTTACTGAGCAATTTTTACTGGCATTGCGCTTCCAATGAGTTTTGTCCATCTTTGTAGTTGCTGTCGACCGCAGAGATGCACAAGTCTTCACACGTGGATTTAATGTGAGTATATTCTAATGGTAAAACAAAATACCTGTATTAGCATAGTTTCCTATTTGAAAGACTGTAAAATTATTTATACAAGTTAACTCTATTCATGTACAAATTTGGCATCTCTGAAACACTAGTGATCTAAACTCAGAACAAACTTTCTGCTCAGATGTTAGTACCTTCAAAATGAAATTTAAAATCATGAGGAATGGAAATATATTTGAAATAATTACTCTGTAAATTGCTTCTAAAGTTTTATTTAAAATTTCTGAGCACTGCAATTGCTTTTGTGAGAGGTTCAAACACTAAAATCTCATCTTTATTTAAACATTTTGAGATAACTGGTATCTCCAGATGTTCCAGTGGATGCCTGCTCGTAATTCTACAAAATGAATCTACAATCTGACAACAAGAAGTCAATCAAGAACTTTCCCAAAAAGGTGAAACAGGAAAGTTATCGAACTGTAAAAATTGATATTGATTATTATATAAATAATCTTTGCAAGACAAGATGACTAACAAAATTGATTGAATAAACAGAACTAATTCTTCAACTTGGCAAATTTTAACTCCCTCCATCCGATAGAAACCCAGAAGGTGAATTCAATCTAAACAATAGAATTACTGTTGCTTTTCAAGCATGTAGTCATCATGATGGCTAATGGTTTAAAAGAAGGTTGAAGTAATAAACTAGCCCAGGGGAATACTTCATGAATCTAACTAAATCAGGATCCTATTATGTAGGTGAGACCCAAAAGAACATAACTCACTAGTTTGTGAATGGAGCACCAGCATTGACATACCTTTCAGTAGTACCTGTCAACCAACAAGTGTTGACTTTCAAAACAGTAATGGGGGGAAAATTATTTTTGTGGATAAAGCAAAGCCAGATATATCAGCAGCGTTCCTTTGGAGAGCACATGAACAATATATGAAATCATATGACCATAAGATATAGAACAGAACAGATCATTTGGCCCATTGGATCTACTCCGCCATTCGATCATGACTGACATTTTTCTCAGTTGCATTCTCCTGCCTTCTGCCCGTAACTCTTGGTGTTCTTACCAATCAAGAACCTATCTACCTGTCTTAAATGCAGTCAATGACTTTTTTTTTCATTAATGTGATGAGGGCGTCGCTGGCCAGGCAGCATTATTGTTCAGCCCTAATTGCCCAGAGGGCAGTTCAGAGTCAACCACATTGCTGTGGGTCTGGAGTCACATGTAAGCCAGACCAGGTAAGGATGGCAGCTTCCTTCCCTCAAGGACATTCGTGAACCAGGTGGGTTTTCCCGACAATCGACAATGGATTCATGGTCATCGTTAGATTCTTAATTCCAGAATTCAAATTCCTCCATCTGCCGTGGCAGGATTCAAACTCAGAATGTGACCTTGGTCTCTGGATTAACAGTCCAGTGGTAATACTACTAGGCCATTGCTCTGCAGCAATGAGTTCCACAGATTCATCAACTTCTGGCTGAAGAAATTCCTCCTCATCTCAGTTCTGAACGATTGTTGCTTCACTCTGAGGTTGTGCCCTTGGGTCTTAGTCTCTCCTACTAGTGGAATCATCTTCTCCATGTCCATGCTATCCAGGCCTCTCAGTATTCTCTAAGTTTCAACAGATCTTCTCTCATCCTTCTAAACTCTGTCGAGTACGAACCCAGAATCTTCAACCACTCCTCATATGACAAGCCCTTCATTCCCCAGGATCATTCTTGTAAACCTCTTCTGAACTCTTTCTAACACTAGCACATCCTTTCTTAGATACAGGGCCCAGAACTGCTCACAGTTTTCCAAAAGCAATCTGACCAGAGCCTTATACAGCCTCAAAAGTACACCTCTGCTCTTATATTCTAGCCCTCTTGATAATTGCATTTGCCTTCCTTACTGCCAACTGAACCTAAATGTTAATCTTAAGAGAATCCTAAACTAGGGCTCCCAAGTCCCTTTGTGCTTCAGATTTCCGAAGTCTTTCTCAATTTAGAAAATAATCTATGTTTCTATTCTTCCTACCAAAGTGAATAACCTTACATTGTATTCCATCTGCCACTTATTTGCCCACTCTCCTAGCCTGTCCAAGTCTTTCTGCAGCCTCACTGTTTCCTCAAAACTATCTGTCCTTCCACCTGTCATTGTATCTTCCGCAAACTTAGCAACAATACCCTCAGCTCTTCCATCCAGATTGTTCGTGTATAACATGAGTAGTTGTGGTCCCAATACGGACCCCTGTGGAACTCCACTAGTTACCAGCTGCCATCCTGAAAAGACCACTCTATCCCCACTTTTTGCCTTCTGCCAGTCAACTAGTCGTCTATCCATGCCAGTACCTTACCCCTAACACCATGGACACTTTTCTTATTTAGCAACCTCCTACATGGCACCTTTTCAAAATCACATCCACAGGTTGTCCTTTATCTACCTAGCTCGTTACCTCCTCCAAGAAGTCTAACACACTAACCTCTGCCCCCTGACTCTCTTGAAGTTCTGGTTTGCTGCTGGTGTCTTCCACAGTGAAAACTGATACAAAGTACCTATTCAATTCGTCCGCCATTTCTTTGTTCCCCATTATGACGTACCCCACCTCATTTGCCAGTGGCCCAATCCTCTATCTGACTTGATGGTACAGTGGCTCAGTGGTTAGCACTGCTGTCTCGCAGTGCCAGAGACCTGAGTTCTATTCCAACCTTGGATGATAGTGTGGAGTTTGCACATTCTCCCTATGTCTGCATGGGTGTCCTCTGGGTGTTCCAGTTTCCTTCCACAGTCCAAAGCTGTGCAGGTTTAGGTGGATTAGCCATGGGAAATGCAGGGTTACAGGGATAGGATTGAGGGGTAGATCTGGGTGGGGTGCCCTTTGGAACGTTGATGTGGACCAAATGACCTCCTTCCGTACTGTATGGATTCTATGAGACAATGTCCATTCTTGCCTCTCTCTTACCTTTTATTTTTCTAAGAATCTCTCCTTTTTATGTTACTAGCTAGCTTAATTCATCTTCTCCACCAACCCACCCGCTCCGTGTTGTTCTTTTAGTTACCCTTTACTGGTTTTAAAATCCCAATACATGATCCTAATCATGCAGATTTCAATCATCTTCACCACGTTGTATATGCTTTCTCTTTTGCTTTTATGCTGCCCTGACCTCCCTTGTCAGCCAAGATTGCCTCATCCACCCCTTAGTAAGTTTCATCCTCCTTGGGATGAATCTCTGCAGTGACTCCCAAATTGCCCCCAGAAACTCCTGCTATTACAGCTCCCTTGCAATGTTCTCCTTTCAATCAACTCTATCCAGCTCCTCCCTCATGTCTATGCAGTTACTTTTACTCAATTGTAATACTGTTACATCTGATTCAAGCTTCTTCCTCTTAAACTGCAGGATGAATTCTATCATATTATGTTCACCGCTCTGGATTTACCTCACCTCGCCTGTCCCTTCCCAGCCTTCTTTGCTCCCTCCACCCAACAGAGATGGACCCAAACTGACTTTGTTGCTGTTCAGTGACCTGAATCCAGCAAGCCACGCCAAGAGAAAAGCAAAATGCTGCAGATGGTGAAAATCTGAAACAAACGCAGATAATGCTGGAGAAGCTCAGCAGGTCTGGCGGCATCTATGTGGAGAGAAAAGCACTGTTAGCAATTCTAACCTGGTATGACTCTTCTTCAGAACTTAAGAAGCTACAGCAGCAGGCTGCTAACTGTTTCATTAATTTGAGGTCCAACCATCCAAATGGCCCTGATCTCCTACTGCCTCTCACCAACAGTTCACCTGTAATTCTACTGGTTAGCTGCTTAAAACATTATGAAAAAGCTTCTTTGCATTTTTGTGGGAGACTTACCTATCGTCCTGAAGAATCTGGGTTATAGAATGGCCATTGGGGCACGATGGTTAAATTTTGCACCTCTTGGCAATCAAGTTAAGCACCTTTTGCAGGACGGGTAGAACTCAACGTAAGAGGAGACAATGGAGGAAAAGAGAGGCAGGAAGGCAACAGAGGCTATACCCTCACTTGGGGTCAACCAGTGGGGACAAAGCTATCTGCAGATGGCCACAATCCAATGTTGCAGCAGATTGCATCTCTTTAGGCAGATAGTCACAGATAACTGTGTCCTCATTGCTAAAGACCCTGCATATCAGAGAACTGTTTGCCATTCCCTCCAAGTGACAATTAATGTCAATTGAGTCTTGAACCTCTTCACTTCTGGCTGTTTCCAAGGATTAGCTGTGAACATCAATTAGCACATCATTGTATCTCATTGGTCATGAAAACCACCTTATAAACGTGCATTCATTTCAAACACACATGGCCTGTCAGGGACAAAAGGCTTTGGGTTATGCTGCTATTGCTGTATTTTTTCAAGTGCAAAGCATTATCAGTTTGTGAATAACAAGGACTCAGCAACTGGCCAGTGAGATTCATCAACAGGAAGGGCTCCTACTCACTCGACATTCATCTAAACTACACCTACAAAAGCTTCCTCCATGTGTGTGCTTGTTTTCCTAGCACTTGCCATGAATCCTTCATCCTTCAACCACTTACGCTGCTTCAGATCATCATTTCAGAGATGGCTACTGATCCCTCAGACAAGATGCAACCAGTGCCACCTGCTGAGCATGACAACCATTGAGCAGGTCGCACAGTTTCTGAGGATGCAATTTGATTGCCTGGCACTGGTCAGGTGGCACTCTCAAAAACCCTTGTGCAAGGGTCTCTGTCCTTGTGATACCCTCCTGAGTTGTCTATAACATGGCCCTCCTGGGACTCGTAGAACTTGGGGACAGTAAGCTTCAGGAAGGGAATGTCTTGTTTGAGGAAGACCAGTAGGTGAGAGGAGAGGTGGAATTAGAGGGAGAGGAAGGTGGTGGTGAACAGAGAGGCACCACAGCTGCATTACAATCTTGTCTCCTCCTGCTTCCCTCTGGGAAGAAGATCTCCCTCCTCTCCCTCATGGCCTCCAGCATTAGATCCAGGTCAAAATGGAAGAAGCAAGAGACTGTTGTCTCTTGTCCCAGGTGCTAGCCTTCCTGCTCTCATGTTATATCTTGTTTCTCTCTACTTGTTAACAGGTAAACAAGCCTCTTCTTCTGGATAACAGACAGCCTCAGTGATGGCCCATATGGGGAGACTAAAGAAACCCATACTTCATCTGACCTCACTCCATTCCTTCCCCGCTATGGCTTTAAGTGGAAACTGATCTCCATATCAGATAAGGCCTTCCCCATGTGAGCTCATGAACAAATTCTCATTGGAGGTAGGTTTCTGCCCCAAAGTAGGCTCAGCTCCTGTTTCTGCACACATCACGCTCCTCCAGCCCCGCCAACGTAACCAATTAGCATGCAGTGAAGAGCTAATGGGTGCAAATGATCAGAAAGAGAGCAGCAGTATTACCCAGAAGTCAAATTAGCAGCATTATTTTCAAATACATTGATCAAGAGTTTAAGATAAGCTCCTAAATGTAGCTTTACACCATATCTTGCTCACACAGCCACTACAGTTGTTCACGTACAGCTCATACAGTTCTAGCCATTTGGAAAGCCCTATTTTAAAAGCACATTAAACCTCCAGGGAAATTTATCAGCCTACTTTGACTCTTTAAGTTATGGCAGGAACTATGGTGCCTGCTTCTGCTCGTATAACATTAAAAATGACCTGTCTGGGGAAAGTGACTTCTACCCATGTCTTCAAGCTCCATACTCAGCAAGTTTAATGTGATGTGCACTGAGCGATGTAACTCAGGCTTGCTGGCTGAACAACATGCCACACAACATGCTGTTCTGGGATTGATATATGCAGTATAATGTCTGTTTAGAAGATCTTTGTGCATGGTAGCTTCATGAGAATTATTTGATCCTTCCAGTTCCTGTTGTATAAATTATTGCAACTATCAGTTTTTGTTTCCAATACAGGCAGGGTGAACTGTGCCTCTTCAAGGAACATTTCTTCCATAGTAAAAAGTCATTTGCTTCACCACAAACAGTATTGAAAACAGTAACTTGTATTTATAGACTGCCTTCAGCATACCAAAACATCCCAAGGTACATCCTGAAACTTTGTCAAAGATGTGGGTTTTAAGTATCAACTAAAATGGGAATAGAAAGATTTCAGGAGGAAGTTCAAAGTTTGAGCTGAGGCAATTAAAGGGGATGAAACCATGGAGATGTTTGAAAACCAAGACAGAAATTTTAAAAACTCAACATTGACAAACATGAAGTAACTGGAAGTTAACAAGCACAGCTGGGTTAATAGGACTGAACGCAACCTGGGAACTAAACACAGGAAATTTGGATAAGCATATGTTTGTAGTGGGTTTGAGGTGGGAGTTTGGGCACAATGACTACAGCCAAATGTAGAAAACCAAACCTTCTTGTTATTCATTTACTTTCAGATGTTAGTATTAATCAATTAAGATATTAAGATTATAGAATAGAGAGACCTAGGGGTTCAGGTATATAATTCTTTGAAGTTTACATCACATATAGACAGGATGGTTAAGAAGGCATTCAACATGCTTGCCTTCATTGCTCACTAGTTTGAGTTGAGGAGTTGGGATGTTATGTTGAGGTTGTAAAAGATGCTGATGGTTCATCTTCTGAAATATTGTGTCTAGTTTTGCTTGCCCTGTTACAGGAAGGATATTATTAAGCTGGAGGGAGTTTAGAAGAGATTTACCAGGATGTTGCTGGGAATGAAAGGTTTGAGATATGGCAAAAGGTTGCATAGGCTGGGACATTTTTCTCTGGAGTGTAGGAGGTTGAGGGGTAACCTCATAGTGGTCTATAAAATCATGAGGGGCATAGATAAGGTGAACGGCAATTGTCTCTTCCCTTGGATGGAGGTTTCAAAACTAGGGGGTATATTTTTAAGGTGAAAGGAGAAAGTTATAGAAAAGACATGAGGGGCAATTTTTTTGCACACAGCGAGTGGTTTGTGTGTGGAATGAACTTCTAGAAGAAGGTGGATGGGGGTACGGTGGCAATGTTTAAAAGTCATTTGGATAAGTATATGAATAAGAAACATTTGGAGTGATATGGGCCAAACGCAGGCAGATGGGACTGGTTTAATTTGGGATTATGGTTGGCATGGACTAGTGGGACCAAAGGGTCTGTTTCTGTGCCGTATGATTCTATGATACTATATTTAAAAGTTTACATAGTCAGCAACACAGAAAAAAATACCATTTCAATCAGAAAACCATTTAATGAATATTTTTGGGTTTGCTCCAAAGAGTCGTTTGAGGTGAAAAGTGGTGTTTGTGCTTCTGAGTTTGGTGTTTATGAAACTGAAATAAAAACAAAGTGCTGGATAAATACAGCAAGTCCAGCAGCATTTGTGGAGATGGAAACAATTAACATTTTGGGTCCAGTCTGACTCTTCTTCAGAGCTGAAGAGAGCTGGAAAATGGTGGATTTTATCCTATAGACAGAGGGGGAGGAGGAGCAAATGGGACTGATTGTGAGGGCGAACAGAGCAGAAGACAAAGGCAATGATAATGGGGCTAAAGGAGAGATAGATATGTGAAATGTTCTCGTTACTTATGAAACTGAGCTCATGTTGGCGGTCTGCAGCATTAGAAATTAAGCTGAAGTCATGTTACCCCTGTTCAGTTTGATGTAAAAAATCTTTATTTAAAAATGAATAAAGGGAGCTCCTCAACTTTCATTCTTCACCCAAGATATTAAAAGAGACCCCTGATCATGGTATCTCTGTTGAGGCATTGCTGGCTGAAAACTTGCTCTGTTAACATATATTGGGCAAAATTTCTGAACTTGGTCCCAGTTGTGTGGTTAAATAGCATGCCTCCTTAAGCTAAGTAACAGCATTAGAATCCCATCTCCAAGTTCCCAAACCAATCAGGGAGGGAGAACAGGATTCCTAATTAAAGAAATTGTGGCAGTGACTATAGAGTTGTTCAACCAGACATGACATTTCTGAGGCTAGAAATCACATGACACCTGGCTATAGTCCAAGAGGTTTATTTGAAATCACAAGCTTTCGGAGCAGCGTACTTCAAATAAACCTGTTGGACTATAACCTGGTGTTGTGTGACTTATGAACTTGTCCACTCTAGTCCAACACCGGCACCTACACATCATTTTCTGTGGCTGGAGAAATCACAGGTATCAAAGAGAGACCTGGAAAGGCTGTTCCCTGGACTTCTCTCTTCCAAGGGGTCTCCGTCTTACCTGGAGGTCCTGCTATGGGTTCTGAAGGGCTACAGTCAATTGAGTTTTCCCATGGATAGAAAAAAAAGTATACTGCTTCAGTAAGCAGACATACTTGGATTTCCTGAGGAAGTCAGCAGGAGTGTGGTCCCTCAAATCAGGAGACCATATTTGGATAAGTGATCTCTCGATGGCATGAACATAAAGTAACATGTCACGTTCAGAAGGCAAGATCCACAGTCTGATTTCCCCAGCCATTCTCTTATACAGCATTCATCAGGCCAACTCAACTTACTCTATTCTTTCCAGGCATCTCTCACCCCCACATGAGCATCTAATCCAGGCCTCCTAACCTTTTGTACACATGCTTCTACTCATGTTGCCCTTCCCTGATAACACTCAACCCATTGCAACCATTCACTTTCCTTGTTTTTAACCCTTCCAGGAGGCAAATACAGGTGAGGAGAGGGCCTGGTTACTAGGGGGGGCGGTGGTGTTGTCCTTCTAGTGACAATGCTGATCCACAGGGAAGGAGGTCTCGGTCCAGTAGACTTAGGATATCAACAATGACCTGCCATGAGTTTCCTGAGGTACTGGTGCAAACATATTAATTGAGGGAGGGTCTGAGGAAGGGTCACCAGATCCAAAACATTAACTCTGATTCTTTTCTTTGTAGATGCTGCCAGTCCTGCTGAGCTTTTCCAGCAAATTCTGTTTTTATTCATTGAGGGGGAGGTAAAAGCCTTGTGGCATTATCGCTGGACTGTGAATGAATATGAAAACAATGTCAATAGAGTTGATTGTCAGCCAGATGACACTATTCTGGAAATCTTGTCTCTTTGGAGCTGAGTTTCCATCCCTCTACTTAATGGAGGGATATGTAGCTGAGGAGAAAGCAGCTGCTGAATTGGCTGGCTCTGTTGTTGTTCATGTTGCTGCTGCTGTTATTCTCTCTTAGGAGAGAAGTGTAAAATGGAAGTGCAGCTGAAGGTGAATGAAGTGCCGGACTGACTTGTAACAAGTTGGCTATCACTTGTCATGCAATGAAAATGTTCTCTGCAAAAAGGGTGCTGTGAGACTCTCACCTGGATACAGCTCCAGCTCTTCAGTTTCAAATGGCTTAAAAGGTTTCACAGCCTTCATGAAGCCAGTTTGACGATAAAAAAAGTCATTCCCTCCAGTCCCTGGCAAGTCGCTGTCAGCTCAAGAAATAGTTTCACTAGCTGCTGAAGCTAGAATTCCTGATTAGAACTCACCTTAATGAGCGACTCGAATATTTTAATTACTTTCCTGACAGCTGCACAGGCATGCCCTGCTCATCTCAAAATCAATTTGGGTCAAATCCCAAACAAGGAAGAATGATGTCAGGATACTGACTGAGTGACACTAGGAGAATTTAACTCTTCACACACAACCAAACTTGCCCTGCCTTACTCAGACAACTCTATCCATTCTAATCAGGGTTGGTGCCTCTTCTGTCATTGTCCATGTTCCAGGCACTATTGGCTCATCTCTCCTCTTCATTGCAATCATGACATGGATTTGACAGGTGATTTAACAGCCGAATAACCATCCCTGCTGCTCACCCTCGCCCATTATCAGGACAGTGATACACATTATCTATCTTCTACTTTTGACTGTATTCCCCATTACAACAGTATTGACACTTCAAATCATTCATCCTGGGACATGAAAGAAGTTAAGGAAGTGGATGTTCATTAAAAAAAAGGGTGTCAATTGGAAATTTTGATGATATCCTAGTCGGTAAGAGGGCAGTTAGGGTGGCATGGTGGCTCTGTGGTTAGCACTGCTGCCTAACAGATCCAGGGACCTGGGTTTGATTCCAGCCTTGGGTGACTGTCTGTGTGGAATTTGCATGCTCTTCCCGTGTCTATATGGATTTTAGCCACTCTGATTTCCTCCCACAGTCCAGGGATGTGTAGGCTAGATGGGTTGTTCATGGTAAATGCAGGGTAATGGGGATAGGGTAGGGAGTTGAGTCAGGAATGGACGCTCTGAGGATTAGTGAAATCTTGATGGGCTGAATGGCCTCTTTCCACACTGTAGGAATTCTAAGATTTAAAACTTTTCCATCCCCACAGAGGGGGCTCTAGAATATTGAGCAGGAGCAAATATTTTGAAAATAGCATGACAAACTCCTCCTCCAAGGGGTTGGACACAATGACCCAGAGACCCAGAGATCACCAACATAACATTGCAAGATAGAGGAGCGGTTCTTTCGATAAATCCAAGCATCAATGCCTCAGGAAAATTGGGTTCTCACAGCAGTTCTTTGCAGAAATCTACAGCATCCTGTCCTCGCTCATAAAACAAGATGGCCAATTAGCTCACAAAAGGGCCTACTTGAGGCTGGATGAAGACATTGCTTGGGTCTTCCTGGTATAGAAGTAGCCCCACTTCCATCCCTCACATCTCCATCTGGATAGAGATACTTCTTAGAGATAGGGTCCCAGCTACAGAGCAGGGAAGGGATAGCAATATAGGAAGTACAACAATATCTTCAAGTGATTATCTCAACAATGGTCTTGCTGAGGTGCATTGGCTATAGCTACAGCTGCAAGCCATCTTGTGACAGGTTTCCTTCCAGAATGAGGACCTGATAGCTCTGCATGTAAAATTTTTAATTTGCCCCAGCCTTGCAGAGAGATTTGTTTTGAGCAGCCTTTTGTAGCCTCCAGCCTCTCAACAGTGTCCATCTCCTGATGGAGCTGCCAGCTGGACATCATCACAAGTCTTCAGAGTGGACATCACACTGGTCCTTCCACCATCCTTAATTAGAAAAGGCTTTCAAGAGATTGATTATAAACAGAATTATCCAAAGGTACAGTGAGCAATGTCCGACAAGAGCCACTTCCAACTTAGAATTGAACCTGACACCAGGTCACTCACCAACCAGGAAAATCCAGCTGGGAGAATTCAAATCACAATTTGCCTGTTGGAAATTTGATCTTGGATTTTTAAAAAAGAAGCACTCTGGAAAAAAAATCTGGTAGCAATAAAAGTTACTGTACTGATGTGGAAATGGAATCAGTGTCCTTCCCCAGTCTGGCTGATACATGACTTCAGGCTCGCCCCTTTGTAATCAACTCTTAACTGCTCCTTTGAAATGGCTTAGCATTCTGTTCCATTTTATCAAACTGGAGATCATCCTCATTACACCAATGGCTGTGATTCGAGGCCAGTTAGGTGTGAGATGAGGGTAAGTTCCTTCACCCAGACAGTGTGAGCCTGTGCAATTCTCTGTCGCAGAAAGCGGTTGAGGCCAAAACATTGAATATTTTTCAGAATGAGTTAGATATAGTTCTTAGGGCTAAAAGGATCAAAGTGTATGGGGACAAGATGCAACAAGGTACTGAGCTGGATGATCAGCCATGATCATATTGAATGGCGGAACAGGCTCAAACAGCCAAAATGGCTTATCCCTGCCTCTGTTTTCTATATTTCGATATTTGATTGATTACTGTCATATGTACTGAGATACACAATGAAAAGTGTTGGCTTACTTGTTTTATGGGCAGATTGTACTATACAGGTGCATTAGGGTAACAGAACAGAGTGCAGAATACAATACAAATTTCTAAGGATGTTAAAATTTGAGTTAAATTAAAGAAAAATCTGGAATGCAATAACCAGGCTAGTGGTAACCATTGTCAATTGTGAATACATCTGGTTCATTAGTGTCCTTGAGGGAAGGAAATCTGATGTCCTTACCTGGCCTAGTCTACATGTGACTCCAAATCCACTGCCATACAGTTGACCTCTAACTGCCTAATGGGCAACGCATGCTGGCCTAGACAGTGATATTGCCATCGAATGAGTGAATAATAAGATCTTTAGCAGGAAACTGGTAGGAACTAATCAGATGCCTGCTCTGTAACTTGCCTACTTTGAATTTTAATTACAGTCTGTATGAAGTAATTTGGATGGGTTACAAATGTGCAGCTGATCTGATGCCATTAGTTCCCTGCGAGGCAGCTAGGTTAAAAATTGTCTCTAATGTAACCGAAAATGTAACTTTTTTTTTGTAGGAAATGAATTTCAAAACATTTCCAGGCTTGAATTTTGACTAGTGCCTGTGGATATCCTAATCTAAATGACAGATAACATATGGCTGGTTTGCTAAAGTAATTGATTAACATATATGAACCAGAGCCAAGAGTTTGGGGTGCTAGAGAAACAAGGATCTTGAAATTACTCCATGGGATACCAATGTATAAATATTTAACATGGTATTCTGGAATTATTCTGATGTATTGTTGAACAAAATCTGAACTGTAACAGTAATTCATTAATTAGCAAAAGAGAAGACTATATGTCTTATTTTAGTTCATTTGGCTATTTTCACACATTAGTAGATAAATAATAATTACTGTGTATATAATTGCCTTTTTTAAAAAATTGCTTTGTTTCTTTCTACCAATAAAATTCAATAAAATTCCAAACAAGGTGAGTTCTTTCTGACAGCAGGTACAAAACATAGCACGTATTTAAATTATGCAACTTGTCATACATCTCCCCTGTCACCATCTTGTCCTGCCATCATTCCCATTACTGTGTCATGGTACAAACATTTGCCTCTGAGTCAGTACATTGTAGTGTCAAGTGCCATTCCAGAGCATTGAACAGTGAAAAAAAAACCTAGGTTGATGCTGCTGTGGAGTATGGACAGAATACTGTAAGATCAGAATTGCTGCCTTCTGGTAAAGCAAGGCCCCAAGAACAGAGACAGAATACTGTTTCGAAGGACAGTATTGTTGCTGTTTCAAAGGACAGTATTGTTGCTGTTTCAAAGGGTAGCAGTAGATTATCCTCAGTTTCCTAACCATTATTCATTATTCAACATCACAAAAACAGATTATCTAATTATATTATATTACTATAGTTCCAAATTTACTACAAACTGCTTATACTTCAAAATAAGTAATTAATTGAATGTAAAGTGTTTTGCAACATCCTGTAGTTGTGAAAATAAATATAAATGGAAGACTTTTTTACACTGTATTATTACACTATTATTAATTAACTCTGTCTTGGATTTTTGCAGAGGAATTCAATATGGACAAACATTTTGCCCTTAAAGCATAGACAGAAATAATGTACATGCCTATGCAGTCAGAGTGCAAGGCTATATCCGACAACAAATCATGAGCAGTAAAGGGCAACTTGTCATTTTTCTTTTAAAAAGGTTAACAGAAAATAGAAGGCACGCATCAGGGGGCCTTGACATCATAACACCCTGGGTAAGAAGATTAATACAATGAGTAAGATTATTTCAAAGCTCAAACAGGGATTTGAAATAACCACCAGGCATCTAACAGCATAGAAACGTCATTTTATTGCAGCTAATTCTTTCAGTTTCTCCAATGACATGAAAAAGGTGACTTCAGCTTTTAGGGCAAATAGTGGAAATTCACCTAATTTATTTGCTCATGGCCTCTCACTGGCATCATACAGAGCCCATTGTCATGGGGAAAGAAGATTGAAATGGGAATAAGTACCAAAAAAAACCTTTTGTTTAATTTTCCTGCACAATGAAATTTTATCCACTTTCTGCCAAATTATTTGGTGTGTCCTATTGCAGAAACATATTTTTTGGTGAAGGTAGGTGCAGGAGTTAAAAATATTGAAATCCTAAAAGTATAAGTTATAGTAGCATTGTTGTCATCTGCCAGAGAATTGCAATTTAATATTCTTTTAAAACTGAATAGTTATTAAAAAATGGTAATTTGGCATGCAAGTTAAACCTTCAAGTACATTTTATGTCCCTTAAATATAACAGGTCATAAATAACATTAAAATTGATACAAATGCTGACCACAGAAAGGAATATAGCTGAGTACAACTTGTTCAGTAGATTTTATAGTACAATTTAATAGTTAAGCATTTCTGAGGAAGTATTTTGCTGAAATGAAATGGTTTGATTATACCTGGTCAGACTGATATATTAACAACACTCCTCTTGTAACAATGTTCATAACTGAAGGAAAGACACAGAGTCATAACATTCTAAGTTGTTGCTCAACACAACTATATTGCTACACTTGCCAACTTTTTCCTCAAAAATTAGCAAGTGGTGAAAAATAAATTTCCGTAACTGATTTATGACTCTTGGCCATTTCAAAGTCTGCAAACCAGTTTCGCCTCTTAATATATGACTTACCAACATGTAACCAAAAGGCAAAATTGTGGATGGCAATGTTGTGAAGGACACTAAAGTTAACTCTAATATTTATTTTATAAGTGAGCAGATGACATGATGTCCATTTTAAAAGTTCAGGCAGAATTTTCCCACATTCACAGTCTCTTCTCAATGGAAAAGTAATTTGATGTACATGGTTCAACATTGCATCACAATTTTATAAAGTATTATTGATTTTAGCCAAAAGGGAAGCATATATTTTATTGTTAAACTGCATGGGATATGTAATCCGTGAATTAATTAAAATATCATAATCAACACGAAAATAATAGTCTTGAATTTTTTTGCACAACAAAAAACATATGACAATAAATCAAGTAAGAAATTTCTGCACCTAGCTTTCACACATCAATATTGTTTTGAAGTACAGATAATTAAGTTTTTTTTACATAATAACCGACTATTAACAAAACTTCAAAATACCTACAAGAATATTCAATTGTGTGGCAGATAATTTTATTGAAGGAGCATTACAACACTTCAGCAACAACAACTAATATCCATTTAGCATCTTTGATGAAATAAAATATCCCACATTGCTTCATAGGCTTGTTATAAAACAAAGTGTAGCACTGAATCACATGAAGAGATAATAGATCAAATGATCAAAAGCTTGATCAAAGAGGTAGGATTTAACGAGTAACTAAAAAAATCAAGGGGAGTTAGAATGGTAGAGAAGTGTAGAAATCATATTCCGTAGCCTAGAAACGAAGCAACATTGAAGGAGCTGCCACGAATGGTGGAATGATTGAAATTGGGGACACTGAAGAGTTAGAGAAGTCCAACTGTCTAAGGAGGATTATAGAGCTGGAACAAATAAAAGAATAAAGTAAGGGTGAGGTCATGATGGGATGTGAAAACAGGGAGAGAAATTTTGGAATTAAGCAATTGTCTAACCAGGAGACAGTTACGTTCGTAAGCACTTTGGTGCTAACTGAATAGGATTTAGTGAAAGTTGAATCACGGGCAGTGGACTTCTGGATGACCTCAAGTTTACTGAGGCTAAAATATGGCAAACAGCCAGGAGGGCACTGGCAAAATCAAATCTAGAGGTAACAAAAGCATGTAAGAGTCCAAGAACAAAGTGAGAATCAAAAACATTCCCTCGAAACTGGTGAGAACGGCGAGGGCAGTAACTCTCACATTACCTCTGGAGTTTAGCTTCTTTGTCCAAGGCTATAACAAAGTGAGGAGCTGAATGATCCTGGTGGAACTATAACTGAACATCTTCATTCTGAGCAAGTTCCACTAGTACTGTCAAGGACAGCTTCAATCATTTTACTGTTGATTGACGTTTAAGAATGAGCTGATAAGGCAGTAACTGGCCAGATTGGATTTGTCCTGCTTTTCATGGACGGGCCATACCACATTGTCAGGCAGATGCTAGTGTTATAGCTATACTAGAACAACTGGTGGCATGACAAGTTCTTAAGCACAAGTCCTCAGTTCTACTGCTAGGATATTTTCAGGGTTCAATGCCTATGGAGTATCCATTGCCTTCAGTCATTCCTTGATACCATGCAAAGTGGAACAAGTCGGCTGAAGATTGGAATATGTGATACAGTGGAGGGTAAGAAGTTGAGTCATCCACTTAGCATTTCTGTTGAGATGACAGAAGTCGTGCAGCCTGTCCATCTTTTGCCATTTGAGGCCTTTAAGTCATCCTCCTGGTATTTCACAGTAAGACTGTTGCAACTTAGAAGTTGCTGGCCCTCTGATTGATTGATAGTTCCTGGAGGGCAGGACACTCTGCCTCAGACGTCAGTACTGAATAATTCACTTAACTGACAAAATAATGTTCTAGGGACGGTGCAGATGGACTCGCGCCAACATTCTGGCAGGTGGACAGTGTTAGAGTGTCCACATGAAATCCCTGCCACTATCTCTGGGACAGGGTCCAGAGGAAAATACCTTTGATCAGGGAGTAGTGAAGAAGACAAATTTGGAAGGTAGGCAATGCACTGGTTCTTTTCCTGTCGGACTGAATTATTTGAAATCACAAAATACATCACACAATTTTTCCTTTCTATTTCGGAGGCTAAATTTTACAAGTGGTAAATTGAAAGAGCTAATAAATGTGCATCATTTTAAAAGTATTCTTATGCGATAGAGTATGCCCCAGATCTCCCCAGAGATACACCATCATCTGGTGGAATAAGAAAGGGCACAGACAAGAATAATTGAAAGGAATGTGTGCAAATTCAGAAATGGTGCTTCTGGCACTGACTAGAATGACCCTATTACTGTTAAGGTTGCATTAGAGTTTTTCATTTGCTACTTGGCTATTTTTATAGAAAAGTAATGTGATTTCTGCTCCCCCCTGCAAGTAATAGATTATTTGCTGCCACCTGGAGAAAGACAGTTCAAAATTTAAAGAAATATAATTAATTCCCAAAGAGCATACGAATCCCTTTGGGATCAATTACCTTTGTGCCGTTTGCCCTGAGTGGGATTGGGGCTCCACTGAGGTTAACTGGGAAGAGCTGTGTAGACTTCCAGTAGTTCTCTAGATATGGCCTTACAGTACATCCCCAAACTGCTGCTGGAATTTGGTGGGAAGCCAATAAACCTGTATCATCTCCCTCTGCTGAACAGGAGTCTTATAAACTAGCAGTTGCGAGGAACAACAATTTCCAACTTTTGCTTAAAACTGTGATTTCCCCTCACTATTGTACCACTGGCAAGTTGTACCAACTAGTGAATGTCATTCTTTCAGTCATGCAGTCATCAAAAAGACAAAATATGCAACAAACTGGTAGTTGCAGAACGGCTTTGAAAAATTCATGTTTTCTCAAAATGTACTGTAAAACTGAGCTCAAATTTAATGGGAGGCATATTCAGGATTGTCCATTTTACATTTGTGCAACCATCAACAAACCGCAACCAATGTTGAGCCTCTCCTGCAACATTCTACACATAGACATTTAAGTTTTAAAACATTTTGACAAATCGGTAACAAAAAGGAGTGCCCGGTGATTTGAAAATGCACAACAACTTTAAAATCTAGTCTACAATATACATCAAGATTAATATATGTGTTAAATATGTTAATACTTTATGTATTATCTATAATACTACTGCATAAATTTCTGGCAGAGTAAGATATTGGCATGAGAGGTGAAAAATACTAACTTCAAGTCAATGCAGCAAAGGTCTTTAAATGATAAACATAGATTCATTGTTGACTGCAATGGCTATTAAATTTAAGATAACTAGTTGTTGAATTTTTTTTGCTGTTTGCTGTACATTGCTTTTTTTCTATACTCATGTGTCAAACTGTAAGCCATTTAATTATAACGAACTTCTATATCAAGCTTTGATTTTGCAAATGTGATCAAAAGCTAAACATTGCATTTTGAGGTATTTTCAGGCTACTAACAATAAATCAATACATCACTAGAGCTTTCATCACATGACTTGCCCACACTCACCAGACATTAGTCAACGAACACATCCATCTTTGCAGCACACTGCCATCCAACACTGTTTAGAAAAAGTGAAAAGGTTCATTACCCAATTGGATGATGCTTACCCATCAGCCAAGCAGCATTGTTTTAATTTTCTGTGAATAGTGAAAATGAGAACAGATTTTTTTTATGTTCCTGTGATTTTTTTCTCCAGGGTAGCACACATCAGTTTCCTGGAAATTGATCTTCAATTCCTGAAGACTCCAAGCCAATCAAGCAGGGTTGGACATCCTAAGGTTTTCTATTTCTAAGTAACTAAAATATTCCTCTGATCTTTCTTTCATTCTCACACTGGAATTAAAATTCATCACACCACCTCCTATTCTTTCCTTTTTATAATATCAAAGTACGCAAGACCTTCTCTCTTTCAATCTTTTCTGCTTGGAATTAATACTATAGGAAAAAGTTAAAACAAAAAGGAGATGGTTTATGTCATCTAACTGCTGTGACCTGATTTACTCCATTTTCCATTCTTGTTCTACAATGTGCACAGATTAAATTGGAACAAAGCATACCTTATGGTTAAATGTCCCTGACTGCATTCTGTAGCCCTATTGTAACATTTCATGTTGACACTTGGAGCTGTTAATTGAAACTATCCTCTACTCAGAATTGGATTGTGAAGAGTTACTGAGGTAGATTTTATGAAGGTGCAATCTGTACGGAAGTAAATGGTTCCAAGCTTCTTCATCCATTTTTTGAAACAAAACAAAATAATTGGTACAGAATATTCAAAAGGTGTGCCAATGTTTTTGAAGAGAAACTTGTCTGAGGAAGTCTCAAACCAGCAGGGGTCATGGAGGAAATTATCCATCATTTGCTTAAATTATAACAAACTGGATATCTGAAGCAGCAAGTTGTAGCTTACACTATCCAGTACAAATCTGTCCAGCCATACAGAGCCATCCTGCATAGCTCCCAATAAGCAAACTAGAATATTCCAAATTTGGAACACTATTCTCAACTACAATACTTGTGACTCATCCAGTATAGGAAAGGGCAATCTGTACTGATGTACCTGGAATATTGTAGTTTGCTTATTGGGAACAATGCAGGATGACTCTGTATGGCTGCACAAATTTTTACTTATAATGTAAGCTGCAACTTGATGTACCTGCTCAGGAATATTGAATATCAAACAGCACCTAAAACTTCTGTTATGACCCTTTCATCTATGTTAAACGAAACCAAATTATCCGGAACAAAAGAGACAGGAACCACTTTCATGATATCAAGAGAAATCAGCCAGGACAGATTTGGTAGGGGGAGGGATGGGTGCAGAATGGCGGCAACAAACAGCAGGGATGCTCAGAGACTGAGAAGGGACATCATAAGACTGGGAAAGGGAAATCAAAGTCAATTCGGAAGAAGCAGTATCAGCCAGTTTGCAGAATGGTATATTAGTTATGACCTGTCAGGTCTGAAGATGAGGTGTGGCTTCACTGACAGAAGGTAACATAGGCACCTGCAACTTTAGGTATCCAATCCTCCTGTGAGGCCCATCATTTGCATATGCATGGTAAAATAAGACTGAGTTAGCTCAGTTGCATCAAGGAGATCATACCTCACACATGTGTTAGAATTCTTTGAGGAGGTAATGAGCAAGTGAGACAAAGTAGAGCCGGTAGGCATGATCTACTTAGATTTCCAGAAGGCCTTTGACAAGGTGCTGCACAGCAGGTTGCTAAATAAGAGAAGAACCAATGGTGTTAGGGGCAAGGTAATGACATGGATAGAGGATTGGCTGACTGGCAGAAGGCAGAGTATGTGGATTAAGGGGCCACTTTCAAGATGGCAGCTGGTGACTAATGGAGTTAGACTAGGCTTAAGGTTGGGACCACAACTATTCACGTTCTATATTAACGGAGGAACAGGTAGTATTAAGGAAATGGGAAGGCTGCAGAAGAACTTGCACAGGCCAAGAGAGTGGGCAAAGAAGTGGCAGTTGGAATACAATTGGGAAGTGTGAGGCTATGCACTTTGGTAGGTTGAATAGAGGAATAGAGTATTTTCTGAAGAGGCAAAAGCTTCAGAAATCTGAAACACAAAGGTACTTGGGAGTTCTAGTACAGGACCATTTTAAGATTAACTTGCAGGTTCAGTTGGCAGTTAGGAAGGCCAAAGCAATGTTAGCATTTATTTCAAATTGGCTAGAATACAAGAGCAGAGATGTACTATTGAGGCTGTATAAGGCTTTGATCAGACCACATTTGGAATATGATGGGTAGTGTTGAGCCCCATATCTAAGGAAGGATGTGCTGGCATTGGAGGAGTCCAGAGGAGGTTTACAAGAATGATCCCATGGAAAAAGGGCTTGTCATATGAGGGATGGTTCAGGACAGTAGGTCTGCACTCAATGAAGCTTAGAAGGATGAGGGGGCTATCTGATTAAAACTTACGGAATACTGACAGTCCTGGATAGAGTGGACATCGAGAAGATGTTTCCATTAGTAGGAGTGACTAGGACCCGAGGGCACAGCCTCAGTTTGAAGGAATGGCCCTTTTGAACTAAAATAAGGAGAAAATTCTTCAGCCAAAAGGAGGCAAACCTGTGGAGTTCATTGCTGCAGAGGGTTGTGAAGGCCAAGTCACTGAGTGCATTTAAGACCGAGATAGATAGTTCTTGATTGGTAAGACATCAAGGGTTGTGGGGAGAAGGCAGGAGAATGGAATTGAGAAATATATCAGCCATGATGGAATGGTGGAGCAAACCTGATGAGCCAATTGACTTAATTCTGCCTCTATAATGTATGGTCTTATGGAGCTACAGCATGTTTTGGTCATGGGCACTTTTTTTGTCGCATTCTTAATGTAGGCAGGTTCCATTTGAACATATATCAAGCTTCCTGCCAGCTAAAGGGCATATAATGTGATTAGCTAGTTATCATGAAGCAGGCCCTTATCTTCATTCCATTCACAGTATGGGCATACTGGTGGCAGTTCAATTCCTCTTGGCTTCCTGGATGCCTCAGAGATCTTGGTGGAATTGATTATTTTTTGCTGATTCTCTTCTTTTAACTTTAATCCAGTGTGGGTTCCACTGACCTCAACATGAGTGAGGAGAGAGAAATTTCTGACGTAGTCTGGGAATGCCTTCCCCTCCTCTGTATGGCCACAAACTGCTGCTGAGATATGGAGGGGTTGGATATGGAGGAGAGTGATAACAGATACTCATCCTTCTAATCTTCCACCAATCAGTGTTTCTTCAGCGCAAACAGTGCAAAAAAGCATTCAATGGTATAATAAGGATGTTGTCAATGCTCTAAATAGGTTGTGCTTGATAGTCTTTTAGAGTCAGAAAGTTATACAGCATAGAAACAGACCCATTGGTCTAACTTGTCTGTGCCAACCGGATATTCTAAACTGATTGAGTCCCATTTGTCAGCATTTCCCACTGAAGCCTTCCTATTCGTGTACCCATCCAGATGCCTTTTAAATGTTGTAATTGTACCAGCCTCCACCACCTCCTCTGGCAGCTTGTTCCATATACGCACCACCCTCTGCTTGAAAATGTTACTCCTCAGGTGCCTTTTAAATCTTTCCCCTCTATAAAGTCACTCCTCAGCCTCTGATCCTCCAGGGAAAATAGCCCCAGCCTATAAGGCCTCTCCATATTGCTCAAACCCTCCAACCCCAACAGTCTGCTCCTATGATGCTGCTTGGCCTGCTGTGTTCATCCAGCCCTGCACGTTGTTGTATCTATGCCTTTTTCTTCTAACTTTACCTACCATTGTAGCGTCACCATGTATTTACATAACAAAGTCTGACAAATTAGTACAGTAGTAGCACATCTGGTCATTTAATTAAGAATCTACAATATAGAAAGTCACTTGTAAAGTTTAGTTAAGATCTAAAAGATTTTAAAATCATTCAGAGACAGTAAGCATATGGTTCAAAAACAAAAACAGCTGGAAAAAGTCAGCAGGTCTGGCAGCATTTTTGGAGAGAAAGCAGAGTTAACATTTTGGGTTCAGTGACCTTTCTTCAAAGGATGCCAGATCTGCTGAATTTTTCCAACAATTTCCGTTTTTGTGCCTGATTTCCAGCATCCACAGTTTTTTGGGATTTTTGTTTTGTTCATGATATATAGTTGTTTTAAAAATTGCTACACTGTATACATTCATTACTTGGAACATATATATCGATGAAAGGAATCTGAGCAATGCATTTTCACAGGAGTTCTCCTGTGGAGCTGCAGAAACTCCAGAAAAAGAACATGAAACAGTGGTTACACAATACATTTTTCTCCAGGTTCTGCTACTCTCCTACTGAATAAAATTCCAGCCAGAGACAAGTAGACATTTTGTGGAAATTCACCTTACAAAGTCTAATCACGATATGTTGCACATTCCTAATTTGAGAAATATAGAAATTTTTTTTTGCCAGGAAACAGATGGTTGAGAAAGTTTTGTCTATCAAAACAATTTCCTGACAGTACAATTAACTCATAACTAACTTCTCCTTTCAACAGCCAATGTCGTATTTGCTTCATACCGATCCAGCGTAGAAATTATTATGTCATCTGTTGTAGTTTTAATATCGCCATAGCTTATAAAATTTAAACAGTTATCTTACATTGACTACATAATGCTGCATTAATTCCACAAGATTGTGTAAAGAATTACACCACATAAATCTCGACTGGAAACTGACAGAAATGACAAGAAGGGACATGCAAATAGATGTGATGCGCAGAGACATTCAAAGCATTTGTCAAATTAACAAACAGTCAAACTATCAAAGAAAATTAAAAGGAATGCAAATAAGGAGATGGTAATGAACTAGATTTAAAACTGGTTAGAAGGAAAGAAAATGAGAGGAAGAGCTAAATGCGGTTAAGTGACTGAAAGGCTTTTGTTTTAGAATTGCTTCTTACTGTGTACATGAAGCATTTCATTAAATGAAGGCAAAGTACTGATGATGGTGCAAATCCAAAACAAACACAGAGAATGCTGGAGAAACTCAGCAGGTCTAGCAGTCTCTGTGAAGAGAGAAAGAACAGTTAACATTTCAAGTCCAGTATGGCTCTTCTTCAGAACTTCCTCCATAAGGCCAAAAGACCATAAAATATAAGAGCAGAATTAGACCATTTGGCCCATCAAGTCTGCTCTGCTATTCAATCAGGGCTAGTATGTTTCTGAACACCTTTCTCCTACTATCTCCCCGTAACCATTGATCACCTTATTAATCATCTCTCCAAAGATGCTGTCAGACCTGCTGAGTTTCTCCAGTTTTTCCTATGTTCATTTTAAAATGTTTATAGGGCTAGAAGAAAGGATGCCAAAATATATAGTTAATATCTAAGATGGCAGGATAATAAATAATTTTGGGATATATGTCAACAAGGTGGGCACATGGTATTAGGACCACTGTGAATAGGGTGAATAGCCAAGGTTGTTTTCCTGGGATGGGGGAGTCCAAAACCACAGGGCATAGGTTTAAGGTGAGAGGGGAAAGATTTAAAAGGGACCTAAAGGGCAACTTTATCACGCAGAGGGTGATGCATGAATGGAATGAGCTGCCAGAGGAAGTGATGGAGGATGGTACAATTAAAACATCTAAGAGGCATCTAGATGGGTATATGAATAGGAATGGTTTAAGAAGGATATGGGCCAAATGCTGGCAAATGGGGTTAGATTAATTTAGGATATCTGGTCAGCATGGATGAGTTGGACCAAAGGGTCTGTTTCCATGCTGTGCTGTTCTGTGACTTTATGACTTTATGTTCTTGTGGTATGTGAACATTTTGGGACAAAATCCCTCCATGTGTTTTAATATCTATATAAATTTGTTTCAAGGTACCAGTCGAATAGAGAAAGTCAGAGGACTTGATTGGCTATTGCTGTTTAGAGAAATAAAAAGAAGGACACATTTACAGGGACAATCAAGATTAGCTTGATAGATGAGACAGGTAATCATTTTTGATATGAACAGGCTTCAAAATATTAACATTAATTTCAATTGCTTGTCATTTTTCTTCCCACTCTGAATTCTAATCATCTTTGCTTGCAAATGAATAATCATCAGAAGACAAATTTAATGAATGTGGTGCATATGTCTAAAGAAAATATTTCATGATTAGTTCTTTAAAGCAGATTTAGAGAAGACTGCTTTGTGCCATGGGTTAGTTGGTTCAGGAAATTCCTCCCAAAACTCCTTTATCTTTCCAAATCCCTCTTCTTTAAAAGTGCTGTTAAAACTCATCTCTTTCCCCATGCTCTTGGTAACCTCTTTTAACGTCTTTCTTTTTGTTCAACATCAGTACTTTTCTGATTTTACCTTTTACTGGCTTTGGGGTATTTTCTTCTTTAAAGGTACTTTTTAAAATTCAAGTTAGTGTAATTGTGGTTGTCTTACCTTTAAATTCAGTTTAATATCACATTATCAATTCTTTTAAATGCAAACTAAATTATTAGCTGAAAACCCTCCCTGTATGCACTGCAAGGCTGTATTGTAAATTTCATCCACAACTTTGAACCAGAATCCTTGTTGTACTTCATTGGATGCTCCGTGAGGAAAAAAAGTTATTCTCCATCAAACTAAGCTAGTATCTGCCATCTTGATTAGCATAAAAATTCGACAATGTGAAATTAACTTAACATTTAGTGATATAAGAATCACTGCTTATTTAAAAAATGCATAGTGTGCATTTTGGATAATTTTAACTCAAAGTAGGACAAAGGTTGTGGGCACAATAAAGTTTTGAGTGCAAAATACACCCAAAAAATACAGTCCATTGCGAAAAGAAAGGTTTCCATCCAAACTCAGTTATAGCTATTTTTAATCAATCTGTTTCAACATGCTATGACACACTTTTGGACCAGGTAGGACTTGAATACAGACCTTCTGGCCCAGACGCGAAGGCACTACCAGTGAATCAGATGACCCTCTGTACCTCACTTATATGTTGTAAAGTGCAAAGATTGCAATGTACCAGATCAATTGGGTTAGAATGTTTATTTTTCAAATGTGCCTTTATATTTACAACTGATATACTACTGAAATTTGATAAAGTTTGATTAATCAAGCTGCAAATGGCATCATCGGTTTTGATGAGTAACCTGATCATAAATTGCTGGAAATGATTAAGAAATATACACACTATTTTCCAATTAGATTGGGGTGCCATCATCATTTTCGTCTTAAGATTTATTTTTAGAAACTATTCCATTAAAAGCTTTTTAAGACTTATGTATTAGTATCCTTATATCTTAATTTTTGGAACCTGCATGATAGCTTGTGAATGGTCAGAATTAATGGAAACTCACAGCCATGTTTAATTATCCCAGGATTGTGCACCAGTTTTGTACGTGGGGCCAGCTTCTCCTGCAAAAATTCCCAGAAACTGGATTTCCACTAAATGCAAAATGCTCGCAAATTTCTTCAAATGTTTGAGGTGGAAATGCTGAAATTGAGAAAATTGCACCAACCAGAAGCAAACAAGAAGTGGGAACTTCAGATCACTATTAATTTTTAGAATAATAGTCTATATAGAATGAAGCATTGTTTTAAATGAACCTTTCCCAGCCTGTCTATTTGCAGTCTTATAACTAAATAAAAATTGCCAAATATATATCCATCAAAATGATAAATTTTTATAGTTGCTAGTTCACTACATTTAGAAGTATCCAAAAAAAGACTAAAACCAGAGACGTTTTGATTTGCATATGTTTGGAATGCAGTTATCCATCATATCTGAACATCTCAGATAATTACAGTACCCTTCAATATTGTCGTCGGGCCTTCATTTCACTTTCTAAATTCTGTCAATTATAGGGAACAGTTTATAGACTGTAAAGTTTTAATTTTGGTTGTAGCCAACAATCCTGAAACACTGAAATTCTCATTAAAACATTAATCAAAAACACAAGTTAACAGATTTTTCTAACTCTTGGCCATATGTGACCTTTACCAAACTCTCCACTGACACATGCAATACCTGCCTGTGTCAATCGAACCTCGGTATAGGAACAGTGCTGTTCCCTTTACAGATGTTTTTTTAAATCAGCAGTGTTCTCCATGAGAAGACAAAGGATCAAGATGTAAGCTGGTTCCAAAATTAAGACAGCAAATTACTTTCCAAAATACAGAGGGTTCAGTGTGCCACGTTACATAAACAAGAACAGTGTTAGGAAACTATCACTAATTTACTTGAATATAATTTGATTCCCACAATTAATCATTTACATTGTGTAAAATCAGTTGACTGTTAGATACTGTGCATACATTGGCAGATTGGTGGTGCAGGAATAGTCAGTACTTCTATACTGACATACAAGCTTCCTCAAAACAGCAGCAGAAATTATAACCTCAAGTCTTACGGGACAGAGGTTAAACAAGTGAAATTCATGAACCTGACTCCAAACACTGCGTGCATGCTTGTTGAGATATTTGATTGTATCACCTTTTAATTGATCAACTGTTATTAACTTAGTTAATCCTACAGTATTACTGTGAGCCTGATTTGCAGTTTTACAAGGATCAGTATTCGTAACAGTGAAAGGATAGCATCAGCTGCCAATTCCTCAAAGAAACTGGCTGTCTCAGAAATGTTGTGTGGTGCAGGAGTGTTTTGGTCTCAGGGAAGCTATCGGTAAGCCTCAGCCCGAATCTCCTTCCCCTAACTCTACTCCTTCTGCTTTTCAAACTCTATCATACAACTTCCAGTTTGAGCTTCATTCCTTCCAACCCCAATTGCTGAACTCAGCTTCCATTTCCCTGTTGCACAAGTACCTTTGCTTATAAGAGACTTTACCTTGAAAGACCTTGTGTGCTGTGCATGTATAAGGCTGCAACTCTGTCTACCATTCTGTAGAACTGTGTCATGTTGACTTGAATAAGCCAGTGAAGAGTTTCATTATACTTTGTTTGCATGTGGTTAGTTGTTGGGCAGTTTCTGTCAGGAAAAGCTATTTAACTCTTACCAAAAGTAAGAGTAATGGTTTTATTCTATAATGGCTCAGGTTAATATAAATTTAGGCTAAAAAGTGAGAACGCGTTGAGGCCAGGACACAGATTTTTAAAATGTTTTGATGGTTTTAAAATGTTTTTTTAAATGGTTTGGTTTGGAACAAACTAGGTAACAGGCCTTTAATGCATGTGTATGTGTACATTTATGACTTTGGAATTATGTTCAATAATGAGTTCTGCAGTTGTTTTTACCTTTTTAGATATATCATTTGGAACATTTGGAAATATAGTTAATCACATTGAGGTGACACATAGCAGCTCCACTTCCTACAGACAAAGGGGTGGCCACGAGTACCGGCATGGGCCTAAGCTATGCCTGTCTCTTTGTAGGATACGTGGAACAATCCCTCTTCCGTAGCTACACCGGCCCCATCCCCACCTCTTCCTCCGTTACATTGATGACTGCATTGGCGCTGCCTCATGCTCCCATGACGAGCTCAAACAGTTCATCCACGTTACTAACACCTTCCACCCCAACCTTAAATCCACCTGGACCATCTCCGTTACCTCTCTCTCCTTCCTGGACCTCTCTGTTTCCATCTCTGGCAACCACCTGGAAACCAATATCTATTTCAAACCCACCGACTCCCACAGCTACCTAGAATACACCTCCTCTCACCTACCTTCCTGCAAGAATGCCATCCCCATTCGCAATTCCTTCACCTCCGCCGCATCTGCTCCCGAGATGAGGCATTCCACTCCCGGACATCCCAGATGTCCTCTTTTTTCAAGGACCACAACTTCCCCTCCACAGTGGCCGAAAATGCCCTCTACCGCATCTCTCGCGATTCCTGCACCTCAGCCTTCACACCCCCTCCCCACAATAACAACCAAAACAGAATCCCCCTCGTCCTCACGTACCACCCGACCAACCTCCGGATCCAATGCATCATCCTCCGACACTTCCGCCATCTGCAATCCGACCCCACCACCAAAGACATCTTTCCCTCCCCACCCTTATCTGCCTTCTGGAGGGACCGCTCTCTCCGTGACTCCCTTGTCAGCTCCACACTCCCCTCCAGCTCCACCACACCCGGCACTTTTCCCTGCAACCGCAGGAAGTGCTACACCTGCCCCTACACCTCCCCCCTCACCCCTATCCCAGGCCCCAAGAAAACCTTCCACATTAAACAGATGTTCACCTGCACATCTGCTAATGTGGTATATTGTATCCGCTATTCCCGACGTGGCCTCCTCTACATCAGGGAAACCAAGCGGAGGCTTGGAGGCTGCTTTGTGGAACACATACGCTTGGTTCATGACAAACGACTGCACCTCCCAGTCGCGAACCACTTCAGCTCCCCTCTCCCACTCCTTGGACAACATGTCCATCCTGGGCCTCCTTCAGTGCCACAATGATGCCACCCAAAGTTTGCAGGAACAGCACCTCATATTTTGCTTGGGAACCCTGCAGCCCAATGGTCTCAATGTGGACTTCACCAGCTTCAAAATCTCCCCAGCCCTGACTGCATCCCAAAACCAGCCCAGCTCGCCCCCGCCTCCTTGACCCGTCTGTCTTTTCTCCCACCTATCCGCTCCTCCCACCTCACCTACCAACCACCACCCCCACCTCCTACCTACCAGCCTCATCCAGGCTTCTCCTTGACCTGTCCATCTTCCCTTGACTGACCAACCCCCATCCTAACTCCCCATATCCTTAGACTTACCTCCCAATGGGAACATCCTTCCTGCATCTACCCTGCCTAGTGCTGTTAGAATTTTCTAGGCTTTAATGAATTCCACCCTCATTCTTCTGAGCTACAGCAAATATAATCCTAACCAATTCAACCTCTTCCTCATACATCAGACCCGCTATCCCTCTATATTGCACTCCCTCTATAGCAAGAAGATCCCCTCCTCAGATAAGAAGACCAAAACTGCACGCAATAGTCCAGGTGTGATCTCACCAAGGCCCTGCATAGTTGCAGCAGGACATACCTGCTCCTGTACTCAAACCCTTTTGCTATAACAACCAATATACAATTTGCCTTCTTTACCACCAGCTGCACCTGCATGCTTACCTTCAGCAACTGGTGTATAAGAATACCCAGGTTTGTACATTCCCCTCACTAAATTTACAGATCTGAACTCAGGCCTCCTGGATCAGGGGTAGGGATATGAACACTGCATCACAAGGCCCCACTTAAGACACATTCTAAGCTGTAGTGGTACCAGAAAAGCAATTGAGCAGCTGCGATAACAAGGTGTAGAGCTGGATGAGGCTGGTAGATAGGAGGTGGGGGTGGGGGCTGGTCAGTGAGGTGGGAGGAGCAGATAGGAAGGAGAAAAGAAGAAATTTATTCACCCAGTGATTGGTGAGGCTCTGGAATTCGCTATCAGAAAAAGCAGTCAAGGCCAAGACATTGTATCCTTTCAAGAAGGAGTTTGATATAGCACTCGGGGCTAAAGGGATCAAAGAATATGGTGGAAATTTTCAGCGATGATAAAAATAGATCGGAAATGTTATGACAGTAATTTAAAGTATATTAAAGTATAAGTAACCTACTCAAGTTGTGTTCATTCAATTCTGCCCCTCATTTGCTTGTTACAGTAATGATTTGAAAATGTGGGATCTTATTGTGGTATCCTTCCAGTTATTAAGTAGAAGTTTCTTTTTAAAAGTTACTAGTCTCTACAGACATCATAAAGCTTCTTCACCATCACTATTCACTTTTATATTAATAGGTTAATCAATTAAAATACAGCAAAAGATGATATCCGTTTTTATTTTGGAAGCAAGGAGGTAAGTGAACATTTACTTCTGTCAGTATTTTATGGACTCCAATCGGGAAGATGTCAAACTATCAACAGTGGAAAAAGATTTCTGTTAGTGATTGAATCTTGAAACTTGTAGATAAAATAATTGTGTATCTCAAACCACAGATTCAAAACCTAATTTGAAAACGGGAAATGACTTTCATGAGTTGGCTTTAATTTGAAATGACAGATGAATGCACATGTCAATTCAGATCAAATCAAAGAACCAATCTATATACTCATCAAAAGAATGAAGGTGTGACAAACCTGTAACCCTTTGAAAGCAACGCAGATGAAAGATACAGCAAACCTACAAATGAAATGCATTAATACTACTAATACCTGCAGCTGAAAAATGTATAGTGCTTACAAGGAGTTAAACATGGTTGATCAGCTACAAGTTGTCATCAGGAGTTTAACGAAAAATAATTAGAGAAACAAACTCATTATCAAAAATGAGAAACAAAATAATGACAAAACTAACCCTTATTTTTCTAAATTGAGAAATTGAAAAAATCCTACAGCTGTTAAAATGATGGCCTGCAGAGAGGAAGCATTTCTGGCAACTGCAGAATATTAGGAAGACAGATTCATGTAGACCTAATTCTTCCAAAGTGTTAATAAGGGCAAATAAGTAAAGTAGCCCTTTCTAGATCTGAAAAGGATGCAAATAATATTTGACAGGTCATCTAAAACACTAACTAGCAAAATGAGCAGCGACGTGCACAGTTATAGGCAAAGTTTTGATGGGGAGAACATTACAAGATCACAGTCTGCTGCTTCAATCACTCAATCATAAACTGGCAACATTGTCTATGTCCGCTTCTTACAGTCCAGACTTCCCCCAACCATACAAATAATTGCAGAAAAAGAGGGTTAAACCATAGTAAAACAACTGATAAGTTATGAAGAAATGGCCTTCACCTATTGCGATGACAAACAAAGTACTAGTGGATATGTGATTCTCATAGGGAAACATAACCACAACAAAGAGTCACAGATTTCTCTCACCAAAGCAGTGAATGGTGCCTTAAGCTTTATAGCAAGTAACAGAAAAATATTGAGAACATCAAGAACAAACAATTATGTTCTCATTGTTGGAGAGAGGCTCCTAAATGCATTTAGGCAGATCTCAGAAATTCAGATACAAGACCGTTTCCGAGGGCAGACTCCTGCTCCTGTTAGGTTCACACAAGTTTACTCTCAAAGCGTAAAGGAGTTGTGAAAAGGCAGAGAGGTTCTAGTCCAGCATTAGTAGCTCCAATTCTAAAAACATTCAGAATATCCAAACAATGATCATTGCTGTACTTCCACTTTGGAGCATTATGTCACAATCTAGTGCAAAGGAGCAAGATAAAGCACTTTAAAAGAATATCAACTGGGAAGCAGAGACAAAGTACATACAATACATTGTGATATGGAGGCAGACAGTGAAATACCCATACCATTACATTTTCCAGCTGTTCGAGCTGTATTCTTTCAGTTGGAAATGTGAAAGGTTTTAATGACAATATGGACAAAACCAGTTTTCATTGATGCGAAGTAGGTGATGGGTGTTGAAATTTTGTACTTTACTTTCTTACTCACAGCTCAGCAATGCCAAAACGTGCTATTCACTGAAATATATTCTTAATCAGCAAATTCCATGCCAAGGGGCTGCCTGGAAGCAGATTTGTAAAACTCAATTCCATTCTTTCAGCTCACACAAAGACATTGTTTCAAACTATTCCACATTTTGTCCCCAAGCCAATTTTGTATCTATGCAACTATTGTCAGTCTAATTCCATGGCTTTACATTTTGCTAACAAGTCCATTATGTAGCACCTTATCAAACATCTTTTGAATATCCACATTATCCTCATTAGTCCCTTCTATTACAACAAAGAGCTCAATTATGTTAGTGAAATCTGACCTACTTTTTAACTTGCTGAATGTAATTTATTAACCCATTTTTTCCTGCCGAATAATTTTCACTCAGATTATTGCACCTAAAAGTTTTCCATGGCTAATAGGTTGACAGGCCTGTTGCAGCTAGGCTTACCCCATCCATTTTTTTCAGCAGGGCACAACATTTGAAACCCTCCTGAGCTCTTTCCATATGAATAGAAACCCTACAGTGTGAAAGCAGGCAATTCAACACACCAAATCACACTAACTCTCTGAAGAGCATCCCTCCCAGGTCCACCTTCCTAATATGTCCCTGTAACCCTACATTTGCCGTAGCTAACCCACCTAGCCAGCACATCCCTGAACACCACGGGCAATTTTGCATAGCCAATCCATCTAACCTGCACATCTTTGGATGATGGGAGGAAACTGGAGCGCCCAGAGGAAACCCACACAGTCACAGGAAGAATGTGCAAACTCCACACAGACAGTCATCCAAGCGTGGTATCAAACCCAGGTCTCTGGTGCTGTGAGGCAGCAGTGCTAACCACTACACTACTGTGCCACCCTACAAAAGATTTGAAGATTGTAATCAAATTTTGTACAATTTCCCTCCATGACCTGCAACTCATCTGGACCAGATAATCTTTTTATTATAAACAATGCCAACTTTCTCGATAATTTTTCTTCATTTTTATCCTATACAATTTTTCTGCTGTTTCCTCCTTAATGTTACATTGTTAGTGTCCTCTATTGAAAGCAAAAATAGTCACTTCGAATCCCTCAGCCATGACTTTTGCCTTCACAAGAACTCATTTTTGTTCCCTAAATTGGTCCCACCTTTCCATTTATTCCCCTTTTACTAATTGTATTTTTATAATTTATTGGCTCTCTTTTAAGTTAGCTTCGAATCAAACCTTATACACTCTGTTACCCTCTAATTTCATATTTAGGTTCTCCCCTATATTTCTGGTAATAAGTTTGCTTCTCTACTGAATTATGAACCTGATATTCATTATAAATCTTTGCTCCATTTCATTTCAATCTCTGTGTGTTTAGTCATTCAGGGAGGTCTATCTTTGTATCCATTTCTTTTTCTATTTCTTTGAAGAATATATCCAGTCTATACCTGAACAATTTCCACTTTGAAGAACTCCTATTGTTTATTTACTCACTTACCTGTCAATCGTTAATTCCAACCCACCCACTGAAATGAACCCTCCTCCAATGGCATATTTGCACATTTCCTTGACATTTTCCATAATAATTCTAAACCCCGTGCCCCTTGTTAGGATTTCCAATGCTAGAAACATTATAAAAAAGTCATCTTGAGTCTATTGCATTTAATTGTTTTTCATGTAATGCACTGAAAGTAGATTTCCTCAGAGTAACATATCTTTCCTCAAGGTAATACTTCAAAAGTGTAATTATCAAATATACTGGCTGCTACATCAGCAGTATTTCCCTTCATGATTAGCAACCCAAGCCTACCACTTATTCCCTCTCAATAACCCTAGATATTTACCACATTAAACTGAAATGTTTTAGGGTCATTGCCAATTATATTCATCCCATTCTTGTACATGGAGGTACCTGAACCATTTTAAGTTTGATAATGCTAACTATCTGGTTTTCTGTGGCTGTTTGAAATACTTAAAGCTTATGGATTACACTTCTATGGCTGAACAGGAGACAGCTGATACAGTCACCACCAATCACTGGCAAAGATTTTCTGCAGCCTACTTAAGTATAGCAATTTAATAAATCTAAGGTTGGAAAATCTTGAACCTTACATTTAATGGTGGCATGGTGGCTCAATGGTTAGCACTGCTACCTCACAGCTCCAGAGACCCGGGTTCGATTCCACCCTCGGGTGACTGTCTGTGTGGAGTTTGTACGTTCTCCCTGTGTCTGCGTGAATTTCCTTCAGGTGATCTGGTTTCGTCCCACAGTCCAAAGATGTGCAGGCTAGGTGGATTGGCCATGCTAAATTACCTGTAGTGTTCAGGGATGTGTAGATGCGAGGATCTAGGCCCAAAACGTCAGCCTTCCTGCTCCTCTGATGCTGCTTGGCCTGCTGTGTTCATCCAGCTCTACGCCTTGTTATCTGTGGATGCGATGGGTCTGGTTGGGATGCTCCGAGGGTCAGTGTGGACTTGTTGGACTGAAGGGCCTGTTTCCACACTGTAGGGATTCTATGATCTATGATCTTAAAATTATTACAAAACAATTTAATTGTCTCTCCCACAATGAAACAAATTCCATTGGATGCTGACAAGATGAGGAAATAATTGCACCATAGTAAAATGGCTGCCTTATAAGATGAAAGAAGAATTGGTCAGAACTTAAATGAAAAGTGCACACTATGTTTTGAGAATCATAGAATCCCTACAGTGTGGAAACAGGCCCTTCGCCCCAACAAGTCCACACCGATCCTCAGAGCATTATGCCCAGTCCCCTATAGCCCACTTAATCTACACATTCCTGAACACTACAGGCAATTCAGCATGGCCAATCCACCTAGCCTGCACATCTTTGGACTGTGGGAGGAAACCAGAGCACTCAGAGGAAACCCACGCAAACACGGGGACAATGTGCAAACTCCACACAGACAGTTGCCCGAGGCTAGAATCAAACCCAGGGCCCTGGTGCTGTGAGGCAGCAGTGCTAACCACTGAGTCACCATGCCCTCTTTCATTTCTTGCCCAAATACGTGTAAATTTGATGATGGGCAAGTTCTCATAAAGTTTCAGAAATCCATAAATTTAGATAATTACTTGTATGCAATGAAATCACATAAAATTAATCTGTTTCATATATGAAAGTAGTTGCTTGAAAGGAATGTGGAGCAGGTCAGAATACAGAAAGTAAATTTTGACTTCACCCAAAATTGACTTCGTGTCAGCAGAGCGACGACATCATGATATCTGCAGCCAGAAGTGAAGCCATTTTTAGGTTAGCTTCTAATGGCGTCTTCAAAGGCACTTATTGTTGGGCTCAAGTGGATGCAGTATGCAGAGCACAATAAGTAATAAATAGGGAATACCACAATGATAGCAATCACCTTTCGGTCTGATTGGCTGTGAATTGAAGCCTTGGACCTGCGAATCATTCTCAGAACTAAGAGAAGGTGTGATTACTGTTTCATTTTAATTACAGTTTGGAAATGTGAATACTCTATGATAGAAGGTTTTTATTTCAAAAATCTAAATAGTCAAAGTGTATTTTTAAATTTATATTGGCTTAGTTTATGATATTAAATGGTGTTTTACTGATGGTGTAAAATTTCAGGCTGCACCAGTAAGCTAAGACATCGATTTATTGTTATCGTAATGAACTTCCACTTTCAGATTTGACAAGACAGCTAGTTATCTGGAAGTAAATTGAGTGATGGCTGTATTTTCTGAGGAGGGTTGTCAGTTCTGGAAGTGGAAGAAGGGTTTATTGTCTCTGGATGAGGTGTTGGGTCTAGCAGCAAGACAAAGTTTCTACTCTGAAGTGGGGGGAGGCAGAGGTTTCAGATCCAGAGCAGGAAACGTGGCGGGGAGCAGTATCCAGTTTGGTGGAAGGGAAAGAGGGGATTTCAATCCCAGGGAGGCTGCTGGGTCCCAGGTGTAGAGGATGGGGATGCCAGAACTGGTGGCAGTGGGGGTTTTGGTACATTGGTGTGGGCAGGGTTATATTGGTTCCCAGGTTAAGAGAGGATGTCAGGTTGACACACAAGAGATCTGGGGGAGATGTAGTTGTTGGTGGAGGGGGGAATGTAGTGTCAGGTAATTATGGGGTCAGTGGAATAGTTACTCTGGAGTTAGACTATGTATTTAATAATTTAACTTTTCTTTGGTAATTATTTACCGAACTTCAGTGAAATACCGTGAATTCATGGAATCATAAAGTACAGAAGAGTGACTTTGACCAATCGAGTCTGCACTGCCAAAACTATGATAAGTCTACACTCGTTCCACTTTTCAGCACTAGGTCAACAGCCTTGAATGCTGTGAATTTCAAATGCTCAAAGTACTTTTTAAACTTTGTGAGGGTACCCGCCTCAACTCTCCTCCTGGGCAGTGTGAGCCCTCTGGATGAAAAAGTTTTTCATCATATCCCCTCTAAACCTTCTGCCTTACACAGTAAAAGTGTGCCTCCTTTTTAAGGAGCCTTTAGAGGAGAACAGCTACTTTCTATTCACCCTGTCAATGACCTACATAATCTTATGCACCCCTATCAGACATCTGTCCAACCTTCGCTGCTCCAAAGAAAACAACACAAGCTTATCTAACCTCTCTATGTCAGGCAACATCCTGGTCAATCTCCTTTGCACCCCCTCCAATGCAACACATCCTTCTGTGTTGAACAGAACAACACACTGCTCCAGCAGTGGTCTCACCAAAATTGTCTTGCAGCTCCAACATAACCTTTCTGCTCTTATAATCTATGCCATAATAGATAAAGACATGTTTTATGTGAGCCTTTTTAATTAATCTTCAATTTCCTGTGCAGTTCCTACAGAGTGTGCTATGATGGGGCTTCCATGGGGTCTCCATGTATAACTTCCATCTAGGCTTTAGAAACAACAATCTGGCTATCAGAAAATCTGGACCAATATTTGCAAAAAAAATGAAAAATAGGAGGAAGACTAGGTCATTCAGCCCTTCAGCTTGCTCCACTATTCAATGTGATCATGGTTGATGAGTCAACTCAGTACAGCAGGAGGCCATTCTCTCTCTATACGTTAGTCCTGCGATCCTAGGAATCAGTTTGATAAACCTTAGTTGTACACCCTCCATAGCCAGAACATCCTTCCTCAGAAAAAGAGACTAGAACTGCACACAATGCTTCAATACTTCAGATGTGGTCTCACCAAGGCCAAGTATAATTGCAGTAAGATATCCCTGCTCCTGTCCTCAAATCCTCTCACTATGAAGGCCAAAATTCTATTTGTCTTGTGTAGCATCTGCTGCACCTGAATGATTACTTTCAGTGATTAATATAGGAGGACATCCCTTCCTCCCCACCCAAACTCTCATTGCACCTCCCTCTTTCTCAATCTACTGCCATTCAGATAATATTCTGCTTCCTGTTTTGCTACCAAAGTGGATATCTCACATTTTTTCCACATTATACTTCATCTGCCATGCATTTTCCCATTTACCTAACTTGTCCAAATCACACTGCAGAATCTCTGCATCCTCCTCACAGTTCACCCTGTCACCCAGCTTGAGTCAACTGTAAACTGGATATTACATTTAGTTTTCTCATCTAAATCATTAATGTATAACGTCAATCGCTGGGGCTCCAAACACTGATCTCTGCAGTACCCCACTAGTCACTGGCTGCCACACAGAAAATGACCCATTTATTCTTACTCTGTTTCTTGTTTCCCAAACAGTTCTCAATCCATATCACTTTACTATCCCTAATCCCATGTGCTTTAAATTTTATACGCTAATCTCTGTGGTACCTTATCAAAAACATTCTAAAAACTCCAAGTTAACCACATCCAGTGGTTCCCCTTATCAACTTTACTGTTTATATCCTCAGAAAGTTACAGTAGATTTATCAAACAATATTTCCCTTTTGTTATTCCATGCTGACACTGTCTGATCCTGTCACACTTTTCCAAGTGCTCTGCTGTTAAATTTTGTCTTATGGACTGTTGCATTTTCCCTAATATTGATATCAGTCTAACTGCTGTATAATTCCCTAATTTCTCTCTAGCTCCTTATTACATGTCAGCTACCCTCCAATACAGAGGAAATTGTTCCAGAGCCTATAGAATCTTGAAAGATGACCTCCAATTCATCCACTATTTCCACATCTACTTCCTTCAGTACTCTTCCTTCAGTAGATTACCAGGCCCTGTCAGTACGAACACTGCTTTCCTTCAGTTCCACCCTTTCACTAGGCCCTGTGTTTCCCAACATTTGAGACATTATTTGTGTCATTCTCCATGAAGAAAGAACCAAAGTATGTATTTAATTGAAAACCAAAAGAGCTGCGGATGCTGTAAATCAGGAACAAAAACAAAGTTGCTGGCAAAGCGCAGCGGGTCTGGCAGCATCTGTAAAGGAGATAACAGAGTTAACGTTTCGGGTCCGGTGACCCTTCCTCAGAACAGGTTCTGAGGAAGGGTCACCGGACCCGAAACGTTAACTCTGTTATCTCCTTCACCGTTGCTGCCAGACCTGTTGTGTATGTATTTAGTTGGTCTACCGTCTCTTCCGTGTTATAACTTCCCTTGTTTCTTACTTTAAGGAATCAACATTTGTCCTCACAACCTATAGAAGCTTTGACAATCAGTTTGAATGTTGCCTGTAGGATCATTCTCATAGTCTATTTTCCCACTCTTAATCAATCCCTTTGACCTCATTTGTTGAAATCAAGACTGTTCCCAATACTCAGGTCTGCTGCTTTTTGGGTAATTTGTAGGCCCCTTTCTTGAATGCAATATTATTCCTAATTTGCCTTGTTAACCATTATTGGATCGCCTTTCCCGTTTTATCTTTATGATAGACAAGGATTAATAATTGTTGCCTTTCCTTCACACACTTTTTAAATGTTTGCCATTGCCTATCCACTGTCAACACTTTAAGCAATGTTCCCCAATTTATCACATCCAGCTCATGCCTCGTACCATCATAGTTTCCTTTATTTAGATTCAGGAACATAGTCTCAGAATCAACTATGTCATGCCCTATCTTAATGAAGAATTCCTTCATATTATGGTCAATTTTCCCCGAGGGAACTTGTGTAGCTAGATTGCCAATTATTTCTTTCTCATTGCACAATAGGCAATGTTATTTCAAATAGACCAAAAATAGACATTTTGTTTTCTTTCCAGTTTCCTGAAAAAGACACACAAATTGCACAAAGTTTAATTAAAAAAATTTCTATAAATTTTCAGCACAGAGTTGCATTTTCTCTTAAAAGAACATTTGCCTAGTTGGGAGTCTGTGAAATGTGATAAGCCAATACCATTGTACAAAAAGCGAAAGAAGTACAATTCTCCTTGCTAACAAAACAGGATGTATTTCAAGTTTTAAAAAATTCACAAGAGGTGCTTACAAAGTTCAATGGCCCAAATACAAACATTTATATTTTTATATAATAAATGGCTCGTACTTATTCTTATTTTCATTAAATTATAAATAGAGTGAACCTGCGATAAGTCAAAATGGGATCTTTTGAAACTTCAGTTACATCAAAGTTTTCAGCCATTCCCACCAACAGAATAGGAAATCCAAAGGAAGAACTCTTGTGATAAATCCAACTGGTAGCTCTGAATTAGCTGAATTCATGCAAACTTGTTTTGTGACCACAAGAAGTAATCCATCCTCTGTTAGGCCACAATAGAGCAATTTATAAGCCATTATTTAATATCAGGTTCTTCCTGTTAAACCTTGGAGGTATGGATCAGTTTGTGTTGCTGTTCAGAGACAAAGTGAAGTTAATAAAGCAAGGAGATTCCACCATTGAATCAATGGGTCAGTTATTGATTAGGAACTTAAAATCGAACAACTGATAGCAGCTGAACTCCTGTGTCATTGATGCCATGGGTCAAAAGCACATGTACAACTGAGCTGTCTGGAGGCCACGTCCATGGCAAAGATGGTCTGGAAGGTAGTAGCAAGAGCCATATTTACGAAATTGTTCAAACAGGCTGTGACTACACAAGGCACTGAGAATGAGGAGGGGCAAGCCAATGCCAATGAAGAAGCTCTTTTTGCTCACCTGCAGGAGGCCAGCACGGACATTTCAGCAGAGACAATTACAGAAACATACATCAAGATAGACAGCAACATATGCTGCACAATGGAACTGACAGGTGAGACATTCATCGATACAATAAGTTCTTCAGCTGAGGAGACTGACAATGCTGAAGAGTCTAACAAATACCTGTTCACCTGCCTGTTTCCCTGGCTGAAGCTGCAAAGGTTGTAATTTTGCTTTGATGCCTGAAAACATTGAACAAAATGTTTGATTGCATTGATGATATGACAGACTGTATCACACTCTTCTGAAGATAGCATGCTAAGCAGATAAAAATTTACTGATCTTTAAGAGTGAACTCCCAACATTGTTCAATGGTTTTTACAGCACAAGTCAGGCTGTGGTAAGGTGTAAACAAATTTGTTTAAAATTTCATTTTTCACATATTTAGTATGCTACTCTGTTCTGACTTCTTTTTTGACATAGAGCATGTTTACAGTCAAAACTGGGCACCTTTGGGACCTCTTCAGCTCCAATTTATGGGTGAGGCCTCTGCAATTTGCCATACTGTAATTGTACCATATGTTAATTCTAGTCTGGGGGTGTCTGAGTTCATGTTCATAGGGGGATTTTTAATGCAAGGAGTTTATATTTCTGGAACAGAAAGTTACTGAACACAACAGTTTGCAGTTTGCAGATTGTAGGATTTGAGGGATGCTCACAAGGAATGGTGTTGAGCCAGAGAAATTACGGTTATACAAAACATCCAAAATTGTAACAGAAGGATATGCGGAGGGTTAAAGTGTCTGAACATTTTCTCTTGATTGTTCCAGGAACAAACAACGGAGAGTACCATCTGTTCACTTGCTGAAATTTATCCAAGTCTTCAGTTATAAGCAAAAGTTGCAAGAGATCTTTTTTTTCCTATCAGCTTAATTGGGTTACAATCTAAAGATCACTCGTCAACCTTTTACTGTAATCCCTTGCAAAGGCTAAAGTAGAAGTGCCAAGCTGATCATCCAGCTTGGACTCCTTCAGAAGTCCCCAGCATCACAGACGCCAGTCTTCAGTCAATTCAATTCACTCCATGTGATATCAAGATGCTCTGGATACCACAAAGATAATAGTCCTGTCAACATTCTGGCATGAACACTGAAGATATGTGCTTTAAAACTTGCCACACCCCTAGCCAAGTTGTTCCTTTACAGCTTAAACATTGGCATCTCCCCAGCAATGTTAGACCAGTGAGCCTTACTTCGGTTGTGAGACCAGTGAGCCTTACTTCAGTTGTGAGACCAGTGAGCCTTACTTCGGTTGAGGGTAAATTGTTGGAAAGGATTATAAGAGATAGAATTTTTAATCACCTAGAAAGGAATAATTTGATTAGGGATAGTCAACACGGTTTTGTGAAGGGTAGGTCGTGCCTCATAAACCTTATTGAGTTCTTTGAGAAGGTGACCAAACAGGTGGATGAGGGTAAAGCGGTTGATGTGGTGTATATGGATTTCAGTAAAGCGTTTGATAAGGTTCCTCACGGTAGGCTATTGCAGAAAATACGGAGGCATGGGATTGAGGGTGATTTAGTGGCTCGGATCAGAAATTGGCTAGCTGTAAGAAGACAGAGGGTGGTGGTTGATGGGAAATGTTCATCCTGGAGTTCAGTTAGTAGTGGTATACGGCAAGGATCTGTTTTGGGGCCACTGCTGTTTGTCATTTTTATAAATGACCTGGATGAGGGCGTAGAAGGATGTGTTAGTAAATTTGTGGACGACACTAATGTCGGTGGAGTTGTGGATAGTGCGGAAGGATGTTGCAGGTTACAAAGGGACATAGATAAGCTGCAGAGCTGGGCTGAGAGGTTGCAAATGGAGTTTAATGCGGAAAAGTGTGAGGTGATTCACTTTGAAAGGAGTAACAGGAATGCAGAGTACTGGGCTAATGGTAAGATTCTTGGTAATGTGGATGAGCAGAGAGATCTTGGTGTCCATGTGCATAGATCACTGAAAGTTGCCACCCAGGTTGATAGGGTTGTTAAGAAGGTGTACAGTGTGCTAGGTTTTATTGGTATTGAGTTTCGGAGCCAAGAGGTCATGTTGCAGCTGTACAAAACTCTGGTGCGGCCGCATTTGGAGTATTGCGTACAGTTCTGGTCGCCGCATTATAGGAAGGATGTGGAAGCATTGGAAAGGGTGCAGAGGAGATTTACTAGGATGTTGCCTGGTATGGAGGGAAGGTCTTATAAGGAAAGGCTGAGGGACTTGAGGCTGTTTTCGTTAGAGAGAAGAAGGTTAAAAGGTGACTTAATAGAGACATGCAAGATGATCAGAGGATTAGATAGGGTGGACAGTGAGAGCCTTTTTCCTTGGATGGTGATGGCTAGCATGAGGGGACATAGCTTTAAATTGAGGGGTGATTGATATAGAACAGATGTCAGAGGTAGGTTCTTTACTCAGAGTGTAGTAAGGGCATGGAATACCCTGCCTGCAACAGTAGTAGACTCGCCAACTTTATGGGCATTTAAATGGTCATTGGATAAACATATGGATGATAATGGAATAGTATAGGTTAGATGGGCTTCAGATTGGTTTCACAGGTCGGAGCAACATCGAGGGCCAAAGGGCCTGTACTGCGCTGTAATGTTCTATGTTTTATGTTCTAATGCAAAACTTGCTCAGGTGTGCTCTTTCCTTAAAAAGCAGGCGAATCCAACTTGATCCATTACTGCCCCATCAATCTAATCTCAATCATCAGCAAAGGCTTTTTTTATTTGTTCACAGGAGGTGGGCATCGTTGGCTAGGACAGCATTTATTGCTGTAAAGCAGAGCAGTTAAGGATGGCAGGTTTCCTTCCCTAAAGGGCATTAGTGAATCAGGTGGGTCCTTTTCTGACAATTGACAATGGTTTCCTGGTCATCATTAAATTCTTAATTCTAGATATTGAATTGAATCCAAATTTTACCATCAGCCATGGTGGGGTTTGAACCCAATGCCCAGATCATTACTGGGGTCGCTGGAATAATAGTCTAGTGATAATATCACTAGCCATCATCAACAGTGTTATCAAGAAGCACCTGCTCAGCAATAACCTGCTTAGTGGCGCCCAGTTTGGGTTCCACCAGGGCCATTCAGCTCCTGACCTCATTACAGCCTTGGTTCAAACATTGACAAAAGAGCTGAATGCCACAGATGAGGTGAGAGTGACAGTCCCTTATAGTAAGTCTGCATTTGACTGAGTGTGGCATCAAGGAGGCCTAGCATAACTGGAATCAATGGGATTCAGGGGAAATCTCTCCACTAGTTTGGAGGTATACATGTCACAAAAAGAGATGGTCATGTTTGTTGGAGGTCAGTCATCTAACTACCAGGACAGGTCAGGGTAGTGTCCTCAGTCCAACCATTATAAGCTCTTCGTCAAAAGCACTTTCCCTCCATCAGGTCAGAAGTCAGATGTTTGTCAATGACTACATAGTGTTCAGCATCATTTAAGACTCCTTAGATATTGAAGCAGTCTTCGATATCAAAATAAAGCCACATCTAGACAATATCCAGGTTTGGGCAGAGAAGTGGCAAATAACATTTGCGCCATTCAAATACCAGACGATGACCATCTCCAACAGAGAAGCTAACCATTGCCCATTGATATTCAATCATGGTACCAACACTGAATTCCCCCACTATCAATATACTGGGGCTTACCATCAACCAAAAGCTGATTGGACTAGTCATATAAGCACTGTGACCACAAAAGCAGTTCAGTGTTTGGAACCTTAGTGAGTAATTCATCTCTGACTCCGAAACATTCCATTTATAAGGCACAAGTCAAATGTTTGTTGGTACGCTCTCCACTTGCCTGCATGAGTGAAGTTCCAGCAACACTCGAGGACCTTGACATCATCCGGGATGAAACAGCCTGTTTGATTGGTGCTGCATGCAACAACATTCACTCCTCCATCAGCAATGTTCAGAAATGGCAGTGTGTACCATCCACGAGATGCAGTGCAGAACTTCACCAAAACTCCATAGACAGCACCTTCTAAACACATGACCTAGAGGGACAAGGGCAGCAGATATATCGAAGCACCACCACCAGCAAGTTCCCTTCCAAGTTGCTAATCATCCTGACTTGGAAATACATCACACTTCCTTTAATGTTGCTGCGTAAAAATCCTGGAACTCCATCCCTAACAGCACTGTGCGTGGACTCCAGCAGTTCTCGAACGCTCTCTGCCACTGCCTTCTCAAGGGCAACTAGAGATGGGCAATAAATGCTGGCCAAATGGTGAAGCTGTCATACATGGAATGATTTTAAAAAAGTGGCAGAGATACTGATCAAATTATGCATCTGTCCTGCAAGATATTGTGTTTGAGTATTATAGACATAACTATCTAGACGTGTGATAAGTAACTATTAAGCTTTGTATTGTCAGGAGACTATTAAACTTTCCTCATTTTATGGCTCTTTATATTTGGAGCTGGTCCAGTTTAGTTTCTCACAAGTTGTGACTCCAAAATTGTTGAAATGCATTGAAAAAGGTTAGGGACTCCTTAATGTGTGAAACAGCTATTACCAGGCACTTAGCTATTAGTTGTGAACCCAGGCTTGGATGCAATCCAGGGCTGCTACTAGCTGCTATAGGCTTATTTTTTTCAGTTATTATGAAAAAAGAAAAACACTAAACACGAGAAAAAAAATCATGTTCTTGATTTTGAGCAAAATATGTAATGAAAATGTACAAGTTTTTTAAAAAATTCATTCGCGGCATCACTAGCTAGGCCAGCATTTATTGCCCATTCCTAACTTCCCAGTGGGGCACTAAAGAGTCAACCACATTGCTGTGGGTCTGGAGTCACGTGTAGGCCAAGCCAGGTAAGGATCACAGTTTCCTTCTGCAAAGGACATTAGTGAACCAATGTAGCAAAGACACCAGCGTCAAGTATATTTCCCTACACAGCCCTTGCCATGATCCCCTGTATCTCATGGTCACAACAACCTTCAATTGGATTAAGGTTCAAAACTAGACAATAAGGGCATTTATTTTAGACACATTCCTCGCTTCCACTGACCAGGCTTCTGAGAATATCATTGTGCCATATTCAACCAAATGCTATCTTGGTGCCAAACATTTGAGTCAGGTAATTCTCCTGAAAACTGAATTAATCATTAATGAGTAGGTGTCACTTGATTCATTCCGTTACTCAACTGATGATTGGTGTAAATTACAGTGGGAGAAACGTAACCTGACCGGCCAATTAGCATTTGGTTTCATTTAGGTGAGACATAGAAACCACACAGCAAAGTATATTAGTACCAGAGTTTTTGAACTAATCCTTCAACTCCTAAAACAAAAATTAAACAATTCTATGTAATTATGTGTCCTAATGATGTAGGGGTGTTCTTTACATTGTAGGAAACTTGTTTTGCAAATATGCAATTTCTCCAAAAGCTCAATATTTCAAATTTCTTTTGCAAAACGGGCTAATTCTGCTCCTTGCTTCAATAATGGCTCAGAATTTGCAGGAAATGCAATGTCACGTGAGCAATGCACAATGTTATTGATGTAAAAAGTAGCCAGCATTGGCAATGGCGATGACGTACCATAATGAATTACAAATTGTCTTAAGTTGCTAGTTGATTTCTGCTACTTTGCCATCAGCTTTTTGAAAGCAACATCTGATCCTGGACCTTCCTGAATAATTTTGTAAAGTCGTTGAATTTTCATATGAATTTCCCATATACTTGCCAAATATTAAGTGTAGAATTAATAGCTTAAGTACAGTTATCAATGTAATAGTTGTTTATGACTGTCAATCAATCTCATGTGCTCAGAAAATGAACAATGAAATATGAAGTGTTTCATTACCTTATGTTATAAATTATCGAAGATTTTAAACATGTCATTTTTCTCCCAATTAGCTTTCCTTTCTGTCTCTTTTTTCCTCACTCTTAGTCAAATCTTTCTTTTCCTTTCTTTCTGTGCTTGATACATTGAATTCATCCATTTAATCCACTCTCCTCAATAAGCTTTCCATTGTTTATTTCTCAATTGTCAAATTTCACTGATTAAGAAGATACACTTTTCACCCAGATGTTCTGTTGCCTTTGCCATTGCCTTGTCAGCCCTCCAGCAGGTTTGTGGTCAAAAGAGTTAGTGAATCTGAACTTGTACAACAAAACTAAATCATTGAGTATGTCACATGATGCAACTCTCCAGCAAAATCTGGTCCAACATTTAATTAGTATAACTCAGACATGATATTGACAGCTAAATGATAGATAAACAACACAGTTGATTAACAAAACATCCAGAACTAAAATGAAGCAAAGCAAAGGGCACAGTCATGCCTCTACTCGGATTTATGTTTTGAAACAAGGACATGCTGTAAAAGCTATGTCTCTGCATAGGTTCGTTGGAAGGAACCCATGTAAAATGATTATTGTCCAGTAGGAACTCAACCCATTTCTGAGCAGGTTCGTGTTCATGGCACAAACCTGGCTGCAATTTTACTCGAGAAATAAAATTAGGAATCTAATTCCAGAAGACCAAAGTATGATTGCAAATAGAAAAAAGTCACTAAACGCAGTTGTTGCTGCTATTGCGAACCAGAGCCAAAAATCATATTACTGGAGTGAAGTAAGGAGAGTTTTATTCTGCATGTGGCTCATGCAATATTCGTCTCAGAATGTTTCATACTTATATCACGTCCTAGGAGTGAAAAGGTTAATGCTGCAGAGTAGAGGTTTCTCAAATTTGAAAGCAACTAAAAGCACACAAAAATATTAGTTTTCAAAAGGATTAACCCTTTTTACAAGAGATAAGGCAATGGGATTCAGCATGCCTGACAACCTATACAAAATTATTTCCTGGTGGATATTCAAAACTTACAATTAAACTAGATAAGAAAATGAACAGCAGGAATTTATACTTTTATATCTTTGAAGCTACAAGAGAACATTTTCACTTACAAGAGTAAAAGAACTTCATCAGATTTACAATTAGCACAGGACAATGAGTACAGCTATTTGGAGCCTGTTTATATAAAGCTGGCAGCACAGTTACACCCTCTGCATCCTATAAAGGAAAGAATAAATTTTTGGATGAGGGGGAAATAGGTTTGAGAAATTGGGTTAGGTAGAACTACACTATTATCTTCACTTATATCATCCCTACCACTGGCCTTGACTTCAGTTGTGTGAATGCTTCTATATTGGCCCAGACTAACTCTTACATTAAGTACAGATACCTATCTCCCACCAGTTAGATGTTGCTGACCATGGTCATGTGCCACCTTGTCCTGAGAGGGAAAGGGATAAGAATCAGTGAGTTTGGTGAAGTGTGTTTGGTTAATGTAGCTGTCATGGGTGAATAACTGACAGTGAATGCAGATGGTGAGATGTGAATGTGAGCCAAGCAACAGTGCTAAGTATGTGAGAGTAAGGTGACGCTGCAATTGTGAAATATGAATCATGCTCAATGAAGAATGTCAGTTGGTGAGCAAAGGGGCTGGAGAATGGAGCAGTGGGTGAGGCAAGTGGTTTATTTCTATGCATATATTACTTGTAAGATGCATTCACTGACCTTAAATCACTTGCATGAGGTTCTTCAATCTCAACACGTCCTACATCCAAGTCATCTAGTCTGCATCTCTTGCATTTGGAAGCGAAGGCTCTCCAGTCATACAGCCCTTACAATGTCCACCTGGAAGCCACTTGTATCTCTTGCAGCTACAGGATTCTATTTTCCTCTACTGTCCACCTCCTGTACCAAGGCGTTCAGCTTAAATCAACTAAACTTGGAGTGCATTTTCTGTTGCCTTAGTAATTAAGCTAATTGAAAATTGGTGGTGGACCTAAATAGACACAGACTGAAACTGTGGTTGTTGGGTTAGAAGGTGCATGCTTGCAATCTGTAACTCTTACAAGAATCTGATGATTACACTATGTGAAGATTGGGTCCAGTTCTATCTTTAATCAAGTAGCTTTTTGGAGAAAAATAATATTCCTGCTGCACAATTTTCACTCTTCCTGTTCACACTTTCTTCCACATTTACTTCTAGCACCTCATGCAATCAGCCTGCACTTACACTTTAAAACATTTCAGCTAAATTTAAAGCAGTCCTGATTAGATTTAAGTGGGTGCAGGCCTTGCATGAACTTGCGCCACTATGTGAGTATGCAGCCACTCAACACCATTGGGTTGCATGCTACCATCCCTGAAATTAATAAAAGTTTTCTTGCTGCCAATTTCAACAATTGGACATGCCCATTTTCGGGATCTTATTCCAAGTTTCGTACATCTCCTTATTTCTATGATGATGTAAAATTTAAAAAAAAATTCATTGCTTTTTATTCGAGAATAAAACATTCATTACACTCATTGAAGTACAACGGCTATTTCCATGCAATAGAAAACAGACCTACACGAATAATTTTAATAAAAATAAAAGACACAGTACAAGGAGGAGCAGAGTAGGAAAACTAATGAAATGTCATAATAATGTATGAGAAAAGGGATGTGCAACCTAATTAAAATTAATCATGGTACATAGTGCCAAAAATGCAGCTTCTATCACAAACTTATCTCAATCTACTCCAATTGCAGTGGAAACAGCTATAAAAAATAAAGTTCTTGGGTTACAAGGAACTTGATATCACATAGTGCTGCTGTGGTGAATAGCATAGATGGTGTTAAGTAAATTCTAGGAAAGTATGTAAAGGAGAATTATTCTGGTAAGGTGAAATGAAAAGGGGTGTTTAATCATCAGTGTAGATCAGATGGGCCAAAAGCATGTTTCTGTATTGTAGATTCTATATAATTGTAGATCGGTATATCTCCTGTATCAAAGATTGCAAGTGGCTTCTTGTTTGTCTCTAGAGGACCAAGTTAATTTTCTGCTCCTTCGTCTCCTTTCCACAGAGCTGCTAAATGTCACTCTTCAGAGTTACAATCAGACAATCTAGTTTATAGAGAATCCACTTTAACACAAGTCAATTCAGTATAACTGCATGCCTGACTGAGTTCCAGCTGATCAAGCTTGATCAATGATTCGCTTCACATTCTCTCCACAATGGCAAGAGGCATGCCAGATCTAAGTCTCTCCAAAAGTACATAAATATAGTGAACAACTCACTTTTTGAAAAGGAATCAGATAATGTAATGCTAATAATTCATGATTCATAAGTCATAAATAAGATTAGTTTCAAAATATTTGGCTTGGGCACATGATATTTTTGTAAATCATGCAATCAGTTGCAAATTCTGGTTCTTACAGCTTCACAATTCTGCTCAATATATCACATCATGACATGTACCTTGTTTTCAAAGTATCATTCAGTACAGATGTGGTGTTTCAGCCCATTGAGTTTGTAGCACCAAAAATATATTAGTCCCACTTTCCCTCACTCATAGGCCCATAGCCTTGATTGTTATGACACTTCAAGTGTGCTAATCCAAGTGCTTTTTAAATGTTTTAAGGTTTCCCACTTCAATTCCCCTCCCCAGCAGCTCTTTCCAGATCCCCACCATCTCCTGGGTGAAGCTTTTCCTCAAATACCCACTAAACTTCCTAAGTTTCACTATAAATTTTTACCTTTTTGTTAATGACCCTTTGGCTAAGGAGACAAGCTGCTTTCTATTCATCCTGTCAATGCCCCTCATAATCCTATACCCCTTAATCATCTCTGCTCCAAAGAAAACAACCAAAGTTTATCCAGCCTATTTTCATATGAAATGCTCCATCCTGGGCAACATCCTGGTGAATCTCCTCTTCACTCTCATTGGTACAATCATATCCTTCCTACAGTTTGATAACCAACACTGCACTCAGTAATCCAGCTGTTGCCTAATCAAAGTTCTGTCCAGCTCCCTGCTTTCACAATATATGCCATGACTGATAAAGGCAAGTGTCCTATATGCCTTCTTAACTAAGTCATGAACTTGTTCTGTCACGTTCAGGGATCTGTGGGCAAGCACCCCAAGATCCGACTGTTCCTCTGAGCTTCCTAGTGTCTTGTCACTCATTGACTACTCCCATGACTTATTCCTTCTTCCAAAGTGCATTACAACACAGTTATCAGGGTTAAATTTCATCTGCTGTTGATCTGTGTATCTGACCAATCCATTAAAATCCTCTTGTAATGTAAACACCTTCTCCTGAATGTCAACTACCCAATCTTTGTGTCATCTGAAAAGTTATTTGTCAGCATGACCGTAATCATCGAAAACTGTCCCCTGCCCAACTCCAACATTCTCAGCTACATAATTTATGAATATCACAAACAATACCCTGTGGCATGCTACTGCACATCAGGCTCCAGTCACCCTAGAATTCTGTCAAAATACAGGCTGAATCTCAGTGACATCTGCTTGCGCGCAATCAATATAGTTCATTCAAAATTACTATAATATGCAGAGTTGCATTAGGCGAGAACTACTTTTCACAAAACCATGGACTCTCAATGCTAAAGAGCTCCTACGAGCCCAATGCAGGATTGGCAAGCCAGATTTCCAGATTCTCAATTCCACCCTTCGAAGCTTAAAAACGTAAATTTAATATTTCCAACAGTTTGTAGGAAGAGACCAAGAAAACTTATCAGGAAAACTGACATTTGATTGTAAGTATCTACGATTTAATAAATTAAACTTGCTTCTGCTATATGGTCTAACTTACATGGAAACAATGTATGAAAAAAGCACATTCTATTACTATTCCAATATATGGGTGCCGTGAGGTAATGTAATGCTTATTCCAAAGCTGGTAAATGGATTGGACTTTTTTTTTGAGTACAATTGCTATCAACATTGCTAAACTACTAACCATGAGCTGGGCAAAATTTTCTTACTTGGTCAAGACAAATGCAAAGTCATACTTCTGTCATGAACTAAAACAGAAGTTGCTGGAAAAGCTCAGCAGGTCTGGCAGCATCTGTGAAGAAAAAAGTCAGAGTTAACATTTCGGATCCAGTGACCCTTCCTCAGAACCCTTCCTCAGAACCCTTCTGAGGAGGGGTCACCAGACCCAAAACGTTAACTCTGATGTTTTCTCCACAGATGCTGCCAGACCTGCTGAGCTTTTCCAGCAACTTCTGTTTTTGTTCCTGATTTACAGCATCCACAGTTCTTTCGGTTTTTATTTAGTACATGCCTCTGTCATGTCTGCTGCCTCCATGTGTTTTTGTTCTCTAAGCAGTTCCACTCATCCTTTTATGATCATTTTACAATCTATCTGCTTATAAAAACCTTTTGGATTCCCTTTTACATTAGCTGCCAGTGAACATACTCCATTTAATTCACTTACATGATTTTGCAATTTCTCTCTGAACTGTCTATTGCGTCTGATTCTGATTTGTATTATCCACCTGTTAACTGCCACATGCACCCTTTTTCTTTTTCATCTTACTCTCTATCACTGTTCTCACCCAAACAACTCAGGGCTTGTATTCACTCCATTAAAGTGAAGCGATATCCTTACATTCCACCGTGAAAGAAAGTGAAAAATGTTCGGAAGGTTCCACAAATATTGCGTTTTCAACTGTACTGACTAAACTAGAATTTTTCCCATTGCTTTGACTTTGGAATATTTGAATCCTGTAAATACCTCAAGGTAAATTATTTACGTTAAATAAAGAAAAACTCTAGTCGTAAACAAAAAGAGAATTATGCCAAATAGGCTCAGGTATAATGAAAGATTACTGGATTTTTCTGCTTACTTTTGATATTGCTACACTTATTTGCAGTAGTCATGGCTGAAAAAAAATACAGATAAACACCACCATAAATCAGCATACAAATGCATTGAGGAAACCACCCTGTTATTTATTTATTTATTAAAAACAGAAAATGCTGAAAATATCCAACAGGTCATTCATGGAAAAAGAAGAAAACGTCATGCCCACTTGGCAGCGCTGGAAATAATTATAGACGTAAGAGGTTTTAAGCAAGTACAGAGGCAGACATTGTTACGGTATAAATTAATCGTATTCAGGCACTTGGCATTGACTGAAGGGTTCACTTGTGCACCTACATAGAAAGAATAGAAGAGATTCTTATGTTGCAAAGGCAAGTTTTCGTGCCTTATGGCCAAAATGTCTGGGTTCAATTACATCCCTAGGATGTGATGACCTTGGAGATACATAACGACAGTTCCAAACAGGTTGATTTAAAAAGTAATAAAAAAAATGAATGGACTGAAACTATAGGGAAGGAGCTTCATGTCTGCATTGTGTACATCCTTAAAAAGACTGTGTGAAGATTTTTTTCTGTTTAATCATTCTCCACCTGGTTTCAAGATTATAACAGGCACAAGGGTGTGGAAGAACAAAAATGGGAGTATTTCTGATGGTGTACGAAGACAGGAGATGTTACCCTATACCATCATTATTCTTATGCATTTTAAAGGGCAAGGTCATGGAGCAAATAAAGGAACAGAGGGTGGGTCGGGAGGAATTTTAATGGCAATAGCAAATTAACAACAGTCACTGTCCAAAAAAAAAAACAGGATTGCTGTTACAAACTGAAACACAGAAAGCTAGCACATAGGGTGCAGCAGGTAATCAAGAAGGTTAATGGAATGTTGGTTCTCATTTCAAAAGGGTTGGAGTATAAGAGTAAGGAAGTCGCAGTGCAACTGTACAAGGTGCTAGTGAGACCACGTCTGGAGTACTGTGAGCAGTTTTGTTTAAGGAAAGATATTATTTCATTGGAGGCAGTTCCGAGAAGGTTCAGTATGGAGGGATTGTCTTATGAGCAAAAGCTAAACAGGTTGGGACACTGCTCACTGGAGTTTAGAAGAATGAGAGGTGATCTCATTAAAACATATAGGATTTTTAAGGGGTTAGACAGGGTAAATGCTGAGAAGATATTTCATGGAGAGTTTTAGACCAGAGAGCATAGTATCAGAATTAAGATTGTATATTGTTAGGCTGAAAGTGTCTAATGTGTTTTTTAAGGTCTGATCAAAATGATTACATGAATACACACGACCTTCAATATATAGCTAATTATATATAGCTAATTTATAGAGTCATAAAGCCACACAACACAGAAACAGACCATTCGGTCCAGCTAGTCCATGCTGACCATAATCCTAAATTAAACTAGTCCCACCTGCATGTGCTTGGCTCATATTCCTCCAAACATTCCTTATTCATTTACATGATCTAAATGTCTTTTAAGTGTTGTAACTGTACCCATATCCACCATTTCCTCTGGAAGTTCATTTCACACATAGGTCTGAAAAACATATGCACCTCATGTCTTTTTAATATGTTTTTCCTCTCACCTTAAAAATATGCCCACTAGTCTTGAAACCTCCACCTAGGAAAAAGACACCTGCCATTCACCATACCTATAACTCTCATAATTTTATAAACATCTCTAAGGTCACCCCTCAACCTCTTACGCTCTAGTGAAAAAAGGTCCCACCTCTTTCAGCCTCTGCTTATAACTCAAACCCTTCATTCCCAGAAACATCCTGGTGAATTTTTTCTGAACCTTCTCTAGCTTAATGATATCCTTCCTATAACATGGCAACGAGAACTGGACACAATTCTCCAGAAGAGGCCTAACCAACATCTTGTACAACCTCAACATAACGTCCCAACTCCTGGTCTGAGCAATGAAGGCAAGTGCGCTAAATGCCTTCTTCACCACCCTGTCTAGTGTTGTTCAGGAATTCAGGTTTTTGGGCAATTGGAATGTCTTTTGGGATGGTAAAGACCTGTTCTAAAAGGATGGGTCTAACCTAAACTGGAAAGGGACCAATATCTTAGCAGGGAGACTTGCTCATTCTATTAAGGGAGATGTTATACTGTTAGAGAAGTTGAGGGGAGGAATTCTTAGCAGCAGTGTCAATGGAATTATTGATGGGGTAGGTTCTGTAGGTGAGGAAAGCATGTCAATTAGAAAAAAGAAAGACAAGACAGAGTCAGTATGTAGTAACTCTAAAGAATAAAATTGCATTTATTTCAACGCAAGGTGTCTCACAGGTAAGGTTGATGAATTCAGGACATGTTTAAGAACATGGGATTGGGACTTTTTATTCATTCATGGGATGAGTGGATCGCTGGCCAGGCAGAATTTATTGCCCACCCCTAATTGCCCAAAGGGCAGTTCAGAGTCAACCACATTGCTGTGGGTCTGGAATCACATGTAGGCCAGACCAGGTAAGGATGGCAGTTTCCTTCCCTAAAGGGCATTAGTGAACCATCATATCTATTACAGAAACTTGGCTGAGAGATGGACAAGACAGGCAGCTCAATATTCCAGGTTTTAGATGCTATAGGAAGGATAGAAAAGAAGGCAAGAAAGGATAGTGGTGGTGGTGTTTTTGATTAAGGAATACATTACTGCTGTAACTAGGGAAGATATTTCTGAAAAATCGTCCAGTGAAAATATATAGGTAGAAACTACAAATAAGAAAGGAAAGATCACTTTGATAGGATTGTACTATAGGCCCCCCAATAGTAAGACAGCAATTGAGAAATGAATATGTAGGGAGATCTCAGATATATTTAAACATAGTACAGTTGTAATAGTGGAGGATTTTAATTTTCCAAACAGTGGCTGGAACTATAATAGTGTCAAAGGTTTGAATGGTGAAGAATTTGTCAAATGTAATCAGGAAAATTTTCTTTGTCAATATGTGGATGCTTGTACTAGAAAAGAAGAAAACTAGACCTTCTTTTGGGAAATAAAGCAGGGCAGGTGACTGAAAAGTAGGAAAACACTTTGGGTCTAAGGATCATAATTCTATTAGTTTCAAAATAGTTGTGGAAAATAATAGGCATTCCAAAGAAGTTAAAGTTTTTAATTGGAGTAAGGCAAATTTTGATGGTATGAGGCAAGAACTTTCAAAAGTTGATTAGAGTAGACTGTTTGCAGGTAAAAGGACGTCTGATAAGTGGGAGGCGTTCAAGGGTGTGATAATAAGAGATCAGAGGCATTTTGTTCCTGTTAGAGTGAAAGGTAACACTGGTAAGATTAAGGAACAATGGATGAATAAAGATATTGAGGTTCTAGTCAGGAATAAAAAAGAATCATTTTAACTTAGTTCAATTGAATCTCTTAATCAGTATAAAGAGTGTAGGGGCATTCTTAAGAGAGAAGTCAGGAAGGCAAAGGGGGGGCGATGAGAAGATAAGGTTGAGGATAATACCAGGAGATTCTACAAATACAGTAAGAGCAAAAAGGTAACTAGACAGAGGGTAGGACCTCTCAAAGATCAAGGAGGTCATCTTTCTTTCGAACCCCAGGAGCTGGGAGAGATACTAAATGAATATTTCACATCAGTTGTTACTGTGGAGAAAGAAATGGAGTCCAGAGAATGCAGAGAAATAAACTTTGATGTTTTAAAAACAGTTCAGATTACAAAAGAGGAAGTTCAGAAGGTCGCAGAGAATATAAAGGTGTATAAATCTCCGGGACCTAGTCTAAAGTATCCCTCAATGTTGTGGGAAGTAAGAGAGGAAATTACGAAACCCTTTGCAGAAATACTTGCATCATCCATAACCACTGGTGAGATGGCTGATGACTGGAGGGTGGCTAATGTTGTACCTTTGCTAAAGAAAGGTTGTAAGGAGAAAGTGAGACAGTGAGACCAGTGAGTCTGACTTCGACTGTGGTAAATTGTTGGAGGTGATTATAAAAGGTAGGATTTATGGACATTTAAAGAGGCAAAAATTGATTAGGGATAGTCAGCATGGTTTTGTGCGAGAAAAATCATGTCTCACAAACTTGATTGTGTTTTTTGAGGAAGTTACCAAAAAGATTGATGATGGCAGAGCAGTAAATGTTGTTTATTTGGATTTTAGTAAAGCCTTTGACGAGGTTCCGCATGGTAGATTAATTAGTAAAGTTGGTCACATGGGATTCAGGTTGAGCTTGCCAATTGGATACACAATTAGCTTAACAGCAGGAGACAGAGAGTAATGGTGGAGGGTTGCTTTTCGGGCTGGATCCACAGGGATCAGTTCTGGGTCTTCTTTTATTTGTTATTTATATAAATGATTTGGATGAGAACATAGAAAGCATGATTAGTAATTTTGTGGATGACACCAAAATTGGTGGCACTGTAGACAGTGAAGAAGGTTTCTTAAGATTACAAAGGGATCTTGATCAAATGGGTTAATAGGCTGAAAAATGGCAGAATGGAGTTCAACCTGGATAATTGCAAGGTATTGCATTTTGGTACAACAAACAAGGGTACAGCTACTACAATTAATAGTAGGGCCTTGTGTAGTGTTGTAGAACAGGAACCTAAGGGTGCAGAGACATAATTCTTTAAAGTTCGCATCACATATAGACAGGATGGTTAAAAAGACGTTTGGCATGCTTGCCTTCATTGCTCAGTTCTTTGAGTATAGGAGTTGGGATGTTCCATTGAGGTACAGGACGTTGGTGAGGCCATTTCTGAAACAATATGTCCAGTTCAGGTTGCCCAGTTATATGAAGGATATTTTCAAGCTGGAGACAGTTCAGCAGAGATTTACAAGGATGTTGCTGGGTCTGGAAGTTTTGAGTTATAAAGAAAGGCTGAATAGCCTGTGACCTTTTTCACTGGAATATGGGACTTTGAGAGGTGATCTGATAGAAGCTTATAAAATAATGAGAGGTATAGATAGAGTACATGGTAGTTGTCTCTTCCAAAAGATGGGGAACTTCAAGACAAGGGGACACATTCTTAAGGTGAGAGGAGAGAGATTTAAAAAGGACACAGGAGGCAAATCTTTTACACGGAGGGTGGTTCGCGTTTGGAATGAACTTCCTGAGGAAGTGGTGGATGCAGACACAATTACAATGTTTAAATGACACTTGGATGGATATATGACTAGGAAAGGCTTAGAGGAATATGGGCCAGGAGCAGGCAGTAGGACTAGTTTAGTTATGATTATGTTCGGCATGGACTGGTTCGGCCGAAGTCTCTGTTTCCGTGCTGCATGACTTTATGACTCTATATGAGATGCAAACTTCAAAGAATTATGTACCTCAGCCCTTAGGTCTTTCTGTTCTACAACTGTAACCAAGGCCCTACTTTTAATTGTATAAATCCTGCCTTTGGTTGTGTTACCAAAATACACTACCCTGTTAATTTACGCTATGATTCATATACAGAATATTTACATATAATAACAAAATATATTTAGGTAAACAACTGAGATAAACAAGCGAGTCTCAGACTGCCTTTCTATGCATCATGGTCTTGGCAATGACAGCACTCAGAGTTCTATCTCAGATTCCGCAGTGTGAAGTCCATGGCCCCAGTCTCACAAATCCAGTCAGATGGGAAAAGCCCAAGTGGGACAAAGCTCCTGGTATTAATACTATTCTGGTGACAAATCTGTCAAAGTTCTTTGAGGACATAATGAGCAAATTAGACCAAGAAGAGCCAGTGGATATGATGTATTTGGAATGCAAGAAGGCTTCTTACAGAGTGCCGCACTGGAGGCAGCTAAATACGTAACAGCCAATAGTATTAGGCATGGTACTGGCATGGATAGATGATTGGCTCATTGGCAGAAGGCAGAGAGACAAAGGGGTCTTTTTCAGGATGCAGCTGCTGGCTAGTAGATTTCTCCATGGGTCAATGTTGGGACCACAACTATTCACGTTATATATTAACAATCTGGATGATGGAACTGAGGGCATTATTGCGAAGTTTGCAGATGAACAAAGATAGGTGGAGGGACAAGTAATGTTGTGGAAGCGGTGAGGCTGCAGAAGGACTTGTACAGGCTAGGAGAGTGGGCAAAGAAGTGGCTGATGGAATAAAATGTGGGAAAAAGTGAGGTTATGCACTTTGGTAGGAAGAAGAAGCATAGACTATTTTCTAAATGGCAGAAATATGAAGCACAAAGTGACTTGGGAGTCATAATTCAGAATTCTCTTTAGTTTAACATGCAGATTCAGTTGGCAGTTAGGAAGGCAAATACAATGTTAGCATTCACTTAAACTAGAATACAAGAGCTGAGATGTACTGCTGAGGCTTTACAAGCCTCTGGTCAGACCATATTTGGAATATTAAGAGCATTTTTGGGCTCTGTATCTAAGGAAGGATGTGTTGGCTTGAAGTGAGTCCAAAGGAGGTTTACAAGGATGATCCTAGGAAGTCATATGAGGAGTGGTTGAGGACTCTTGATCTGCACTTGACGGAGTTTAGAAGGATGAGAGAGAATCTCATTGAACACTGAAAGGTCTGGATAAAGTTGGTGCAGAGAAGATGTTTCCACTAGTAGGAGCAACTAGGACCCAGAGCCACAGCCTCGAAGTGCAGAGACAACCCTTTAGAACTGAGATGGGGAGGAATTTCTTCATCCAGAGTGTGGTTACTCAGAGGGCTGTGGAGGCCAAGTAATTGAGGGCATTTGAGGCTGAACTAGATAGATTCTTGATTGTTAAAGGGAATCAAGTGTTACAGGAACAAGGCAGGAGAACACAGTTGAGAAACATATCAACCACAATTGAATAACAGAACAGACTTCATGGGCTGAATGGCCTAATTTTGCTTCTTTATCTTATGATCTTATCATAGGTGCTGCTGAAGTTGGAGGAAATTGAAAACCATCAGAGATACCAACTACTTAGTTAATGTGATAAGACTGGAATCCCATGTATAATGTTTAAAGACAATAGTCAAAATATATTCCTCTACTGCACCACAAAGTAGCATAATCACTTTCTCAAGATAAGGCTACTTTCAAAGTTTAACACCATTGATAATTTACTTTTTAGTAAGGTCATGCCCTGAATAATAAATTCTGAAAGATACCATGCAATTACTGTAAATGTCTGATGTGATGCCAGCACATATTGCCAAATTTTCCACCTACTCATCTGCACAATTTCAAATTTTATGCTTATTTTTATGCTTAAAAGTCAAATTTAGTCTTTGGATGTCCGCTGCATTATGTTTATATCAGGAAAACCAATATTGAACCAAATCTTGTTGAGAAAGCACCTTTGGCTGGTCACGTTCTGGACAAATAAACACATATGACAGCCTCACCAGCTTCACCACTCACTCCATCCCACTTCCTCCCTCACATGGAGAACTAGCATTTCAGAAACAGTACTCATTTTCTGGATGAAAATCAGTGAGAATATAAACTTCCCGTATCCTGCAAAAGGTCGCCCATCAACATGTGCTGCTGCTTCACAATACTCCCACGCTTTGTGGGACAGGTTGAAGTAAAGGCACATATTCATTCTGCTTTCCAGTATGGCTGTGGGTGGCAGGAAATGGAGTGTATAACTGAAGCTGTAGTTTGGCTGATGCTCGTATCTGATTCAGCAAATTCTGGAACTCATCAGCTGCAAGTTTACTCATTAGAAAACTCAAACCTAAAGAACCTTCTCCATGGATTGAAATTTTTTTGTACTGCTTACCAAGGCATTGCTGATGCGACATTTCTCTAATAAACCAACTTTCAGCAGTGCCAACGAATTCCAATGCTTAAACAATTCGCAAATCAGGTGTCAAATCCTGTATCTGCACTGCATCACTTCAACATGATGCTGATGGCAGTCTTTGCCCCTGATTCATGCTGAAATCTTCATCTCTGACTCAACTGCTCCAATACACTAATGGCTGTTTTCCCACCTTCCACCCATAAACTTGAGCACATACAAATCATTGCCTCTAATTTAACCCACAGCTAGATCTATTCACTTTTATGTTCACTGACTCTGCTCCCAGACTTCCAAAGGTACAAAGTTCTTATCTCACCTATCACCGTCCCACCTACCTTCCCAGCCCCACCCCTCCTCTCTCTACTTATTTCAGAGCTCCCTTCCGCCTCCCTCTTTTCTGAAGAAGATTTCCAACCAGAAAAGTCAGCTTTCCTGCTCCACTGATGCTGCCTGGCTTCACTCTGTGTTATCTCTGACTCCAGCATCGGCAGTTCTTACTATCTCAAAGTCCTTATCCCTGTGTTCATGTCCCTCTATTGCCTCACATCTCTCTCCTTTGTCAACTCCTCCAGGCTCACAGTCATTAAAGAATTTTACACTCCTCCAACTCTGATCTCTTGTGTATCCCCAAACTCTTTCAATCTACAAAAGGCAGCCTGTTTTCACTTCTCTACACATTAAGCTTGGGAATTCCCTTTCTAAATTTCTACTCCTTTCCAAACCTGTCACTTCTTTTTAGATGTCTTTAGAAGTACCCCTTGATTATTTTATTGCCTGTTTCAATGAGCTAGAGTTTGCTTCAAAATTCTTTTGAGCTATGGACTTCTCTGGCTCCGCCAACGTTTTTCACCAATCCCTAACTGCCCAGACCCCCAATTAAGAATGAACCACTTTGCTGCGGTTCTGGAGCTACATGTAGGCCACACTAAGTAAGGATGGCAGATTTCCTTCCCTGAAGGACATTAGTGAACCAGATGAGTCTTTTCCTCAAGGTGTTTATGGACGTTTCAAGTCCAGTGACTCTTCAACAGAACTGAGAGCAGCTAGGAAAAATTGATATTTATGCTAGCGTTAAATCCCTTGTTTACCTACCCCTTGCATATTTCTCTCTCACTGTGTTAACTTGCTTTCTCCCCCAAATGCTGCCAGATCTGCAGAGTTTCACCAGCAAGTTTTGTTTTTGTTTCCAATCTTCAGTATCCACAGTTCCTTGTTTCATTAAAGATGGAATCTGTTTCAGTTTATTTGTCGAATTGAATTCTACATTCACTGTGAAATTGTTTCCCACACCTCCTAATTCTATTTGAAAGCTTCTTAACTTTGTGCCCTATGCTACCATCTCACCAGCCAACTGAAACTGTTAACTCTTAATAATCCAAAGAGCCTCTGTTCAGGCCTCTGGAGGTGAAAGTCCTTGAGTCTCAAGTTTTTTTTCAGGACTGTACCAATCATCTCCGGTAGTGTGATTGCTTTTTTTTTGTATTCTTTCACAGGATGTGGGCATTGCTAGCTAGGTCAGCACTTGTTGTCCATCCCTAATTGCCCAGAAGGCAGTCAACCACGTTGCTGTGGGTCTGGAATCACATGTAGGCCAGACCAGGTAAGGATGGCAGATTTCCTTCTATGAAGGACATTAGTGAATCAGATGGGTTTTACTGATAACCAACACCAGTTTCAATATTCTTAGGCTGTTAATTCCAGATTTCTAATTGAATTGAAATTCAGCCATATGCTGTTGAATCCAGGTCCCCAGATCATTACCAGGGTCTCTGGATTAAAATCTAACATTAATCTAACATAAAATCTAACATTAATACCTAGGCTGTTACCTCCCTTTTCCTTTTGGATCAGGAATGCACAGTCTGAGAGTGAGGCAGAGCCAGAATCAATTAAGGTTTTCAGAAGAGAATTGAATCATTGCCTGAAAATCAAAAAAATAGTTGTAACGGTTTAGGAGAAAAAGTAGGGAAGTGGCATGAGGTGAGATGCTCATTCACAGGCCAGTACGACATGATGAGCCAAATGACCTCCCTTCCTTTAGTAATGTAAGCAGATGAGTCTGGTTACTTTAAAGCAAGTGACAGGAAGAGAACCCTGACTGGACAGATTAGAGGAAGGAAAGTAGTTTGATTAGCAGCTTAGGCACAATAAAATAAGAAGTGGGTCTTATGGGCAAGATGAGCTCCAGGAAGACATGACGGGAAATGGAAGAGCAATTCGGAGATGACAAACATTCAAAACTAGGGAAAACAGGAGTCTGTGGCATGGTTTGACTTGGTGTGAAAGGTAAGGGAATAGAGGCTGGTAAATGGATGTGTTAAAGTCAGTACCATAAGTCCCTGAATCTTGTGTACACAGGCAAGATGCCCAATAAGACAGTTTGATGTGGGGGAAAAAAACTGCACTTGAAAAGCAGAATACAGCAGATGTTGGAAATCTGAAAACTAGAAAATCTTGAAGTGCAGCAGGTCAGACAGCATCTGTCGAGAGAAACAGAGTTTATATTTAAAGCCGTATTCAACTCAAAGTAACTGTGACTTGATCCACAGAACTGCCAGAACCTGCTGAGTATTGACAGCACTTTAATTTTTTTTTATCTCAGTATCCAGCATCTACAGTATTGTGCTTGGACTTCTGAAAAGAACTGTGGCCATTTTTATAAAATGATCTGGGATGGTATGATCCAGACAAATTCATTTGCTTGGATTAAGTGTAGGATTTGCACTACACACTCCCCTGTCTGGAAAGGAGCATGAGTATCAGTCACACCAGACATGAAAGGAAATAGCAAACAGGTTTATGAACTGATAATCAGTCACAGAAATAAACAGCAGCAGGCAAGTTCCAGACCTTAACATGGCTTTAGAGTTACCCTGTTCAAATAACACAGAATCTTTGTAATAATTCATGACAAGCCAGTCAGTTAAGTTTCTACAAGATTGTGCAAAGAAATTTGAAAGATGAACACACAAGAGAGGAGAATAGCCATCCAATATATATTGTTTGCAGTACTTTGCAGAATTATGTCGCAGCCATATCCAAAAAGTCCTGTCTTTTTCAGTATGCTGTAGAGAAATATCAAGTCAATGTGTGCTTGCTATATCAAGTCTCTAATCTTTATATCCATACACATTCTCTATCTTTTGAGATATATGCTCTCATGACAAGTGTTATCTATATTGGGCTATCCAAATTAGATTGTGTTGTTGCTTCACAGACTTGTGATACATGTTAATTGTCTCTAACATTTGAGTAGGTTCAATGATTACTAATAGATGTAAGCATCTGGGAAAACATTCAACAGACTTGGCAAGATTGGCTGCTTTCCAATATATTCTGAAACAAAAAACTGAAATTGCTGGAAAATCTCAGGTCTTCAGAAGTTCTGAAGAAGGGTCACTGGACCTGAAAATTAATTGGTTTCTCTCCACAGATGCTGCCAGACCTGAGATTTTCCAGCAATTTCTGTTTTTGTTTCAGATTTCCAGCATCCGCAGTTCTTTCTTTTTTTTTCCCACCAGTCTATTCTTTTGGCTTTGCAGGAAGGAGAAGGTAATCTTCCAGCATGCAATTTGAGGAAAGCATTTTGTTTCTTTTTAAATTGAGCTGTTAATCTAAAAATTCATGTTATATTAAAAAAAAACCTTAAACATGAAACAAAAGTATGTTGCACATTCTTACTATAGTCTGTTTTACAAAGTACAGAAACATTAATTAGACTCTGTAATAGCTATTTTATGCTGAGTTGGAGATATTTATTGGCAAAATGTCTAATCTGTAATAATGATACTCAGATGGTGCTTATCCAGATTGTCTGGTTGTTGAGTTGATTTGTTGGCAAAGCAGGGTACACCTGGGTCATGTGGAAGATTGAATCACACCATGTACACGTGGTTGGTGATGGCAGCGATCAAAACTGAGAGTAAGGCTGTGGCTAGATATTTGATAACATTATCTCTACAGGAATACTCTTGAAAATGGGATTAGAATAGTTAGGTGCTTGTTTTTGACCTGCAAGGAGTCGGTGGGCCCAAGAGTCTTTTTTCTGTGCTGTAGACCTCTATGACTCTATGTGACTCTGGCATAGTGGCTCATAGGGGTGGCATGATGGCTCAATGGTTAGCACTGCTGCCTCACAGTGCTTGGGACCCAGGTTTGATTCCACACTTGAGCAAGTGTCCATGTGGCATTTGCATATTCTCCCTGTGTCTGCATGGGTTTCCTCCAGGTGCTCTGGTTTCCTCCCACAGTCCATAAATGTGCAGGTTAATTGGATTGGCCATGGGAATTGCAGAGCTACAGGGACAGGGTAGGGGGGTGTGTCTGGGTGGGATGTTCTTTGGAGGGTCAGTGTGGACATGATGGGACAAATGGCCTGCTTCTACACTGTAGGGATTCTATGAATTGGTATCCTAGGGTGTGTTATCTCCCAGTCAATGTAATATACCGGGATTAATGAGATCTCGCTTGTAATGCATGCAAACCACAATGGTTGAAAACTGCATTTGAGTGTTGTGCCACATACACATATTCTCACTATCTACATAATTAGTAAGACCCCCATAGTAACCCAACCTTCACTAGATTCTCCAGACTTGATCCAAATTTCTAACAACAAAAGCAAATATTTCACTTTTGGTATTCTTCTATCTAATCTTAAGTGACAGTAAGTATGGGATTAAGAGGATATGCGTTCTATAATAAAACAGATATTGTGCCATCTATTGCATAATGTACTTTCAGGGCCATAGATGATTGGCAAGTGAATAACTCAAACTGTATTTTAAGTAAGTGTGAATTTGGGGAACTGAGCTGTGTCAGTTACTTAATCTCTTTTGGTTTTTGTAGATTTACTAGGTTCTCAAACTGTAGGCTGCACTGGGAAAAGTTGTAGCCACAGATGTTCCATCAGATGTTGATAGCATTTGGGTTGTAGTTATTGTGGGCAGAATCTCATAGGGATCTGAGAAGCCCAGGCGATGGCAAAATTTGTGGCAGAATTGGACAAAATCTCCATCGAGGCTAATCTCGATGTTCCCAGCAACTGGCTCCATGTTACAGATGTTTCCTAATCAACCCACTCACAGGTGTTATTAAACAACTCTGGAGGAGGTGGGACTTGAACTCTGGCCTCTGCTTTTTACAAATGTCATTGCGAGTTTCTCGCTAGGCAAAAGTGAGTTGCCAAATAATGGGGATTACTGTTTCTTAAATGCCTTGTTATCAACCCAACTCACCTCATTAATATTCAGCTTCCTATATTACCAAACATGCTGAAACAAGATAATCGAGAACACTCAACGTGGAAATCAACATGCAACATGGAATTCAGCTCACCACTTGTTCCAAATGACGTCCTTGCTGGACACCAGGCACCGACATTTTGGGGCACAAATCATGAGCATTGGCCATATGCACCCCACATCCATGGACATTGGCATCCAATATGTGCCAACCCTGAGGAAATCATAAAACACATCTCCGATCCACTTACAGAATGCTTCTTCTCTACAAAGGGCTTGGGTTATACTGGCAATAATCATTGTAATACTGCAGCTAGGACACTGTGCACTCAGGGACATGCACCCAGCACATGGACTGGACCAGGGTGCATCTCTGTGCCCTTCACTTGCTGTATGCTGCTCACTTACTCTGAGCTTACTTAGACGCTCACAGCATTTCTGCTTTGCATTTCCTTGTCTGGTCCTTTTGTGTTTTGCCCCTTCAGCCAGAGATACCAGGTTCATATTACTGTTTAGTGTAACTACAAAGGAAGAAAGCTTGCCGTTGTTGTCAGTAGGCCTCAGTCAAGCCAAGGGCGATAACCTTCAGGCAAGTGGTCCCAGTGCAACAAGTCAAAGGCAGCCTCTGATATTAGTCCAGGAATTAGGAAAGGTCAGTAAGCCCTATGAGACAGTCAGAGTCAGGATGTGCTCAATACAAGAGATGAGAAGTCAGATTTCAGACAGCCTACCACCCATCCTGACTCTTTCTGCACTATTAGGAGTTGTTTTCCTCCTGCAATGAGATAGAAGCAGGTCTTAGGGGAGATGAAAGTAGTGGCACTGCTATTACTTTTGGTGTAAGTGAGGGGGTGTCCAAAGTGAGTGAGCAGGCAGCACTGAGGGAATGCAGGGCTAATTGCGGTGGCTAAAAGCCAGTGAGGGAAGATGTTGCAAGTATTCATGAGAGTGCTAGAGTATGAGCCTTGGTGGAAGATGGGTAGTAGAGATAGCATGAGATATCAGCGAGAAGTGGTGGCAGGTACAATGATGGAATGGAGAAGATCATTGACATTCTTCCTACACTGCAATGCTTCCATCCAAATGCTAAGACTGCTTTAGCCCAGACGACAACCTCAGACCAGGTTAGCATGTTCTGGTGTCATGGCGTCCATTCTTGGTCTTGGGGGAAGAGGAAGTCCCACCTTTGCACCACCTCATCCAGCAAGACCTTCAGGACACTTCCACAATGTGAGAAAATCTGCTGGGCCCCAAAACAGAAATCCCTCCAAACAAGCCTACTGAGGTAAAAAATATGTAAGATGTGTTACAGTTTTCTAAAGCGACACAAATGTGACAGAGAACCAAATCAGTGCTGATCAAACTTATAAATTACATCCCATGTGACTGTGAAACAGGTAAACATTCCTTCCTCATCCTGCTCAACTCTCCTGTTGCCTTTGACTTTACGTCTAGTACTGAGCATGGGAGGTAACTGCACAAGAAAGAATGTGGTTTGAGGGATTCAGACAGAATACCAAGATGCTTGTGGAGCGGGATAGGGGTATGAGTTGGGAATGGACTGCAGGGGGATGTCAATAAACAAAACTGGTTTTGTGAGAACAATGAACAATGTGTGGGTGATTGCAAAAGAAAGAAAAATGGCTTTTATTTAATTTTGTTTAATAAGTAGGAGTCAACAGAAGGTCCAAAGAATGGTCACTGAACCCGAAATGTTAACTCTGCTTTCTCTTAACAGATGCTGCCGGACCTGTTGAGTTTATCCAGCAATTTCTGTTTTTGTTTCGAACTTCCAGCATCCACAGTTCTTTGTCTTTTTTCCTAGGACTTACATTTGTAGCCAGTTGTAAAAGGACACAAAAAATGAGTGGTAAGGATGAGGGTGCTGATAATTGCGGTAAGTGGGAGAAACAACAGGAGGCAATGAATGACAACTTTAACTCTCTCATGGTATTGACATTAACCTGGGTCACAACCAAGGGCATAAAAATGGCTAGGTGAAGTAGAACGTAGAAATGTAAGGTTGTTCATAAGACCATAGGATATAAGAGCAGAGGTAGGCCATTTTGCCTATTGTATCTATTCTGCCAATAATTCATGTCTAAGCTGATAATCTTCAAAACCGATATAATTTCAGCAAGACTTTGATCTTTTCATACTCCATTCCCTTTGGAATAAAGGCCAACATCCACTTGCCTTATAGGCGCAAATTACTACAGATACTGGAATCTGAACTGAAAGCAAAAAAATGCTGGAGATCGCAACGGGGTCAGACAGCATCCATGGAAAGAAAGCAAGCTAACGTTTTGAGTCTAGATGAGTCTTCATGGATGCTGCCTGACCCGCTATGATTGCCAGTATTTTTTGTTTTCCTTCCACTTGCCTTCCCTATTACCTGTTGAATTTGGTTGTTGTCTTTTCGTGATTTACACACAAGACTGTCAAAGTCCTTTGTGCTGTAGCTTTCTGCAGTCTTTCTCCATTTAAATAATATTTGGCTCTTCTAATCTTCCTGTTAAAGTGCATAACCTCATATTTTGTAACAATATATTCCATCTGCCAAGGTTTTGCCCACTCACTTAACCCGGTCTATAGCCCTCTGCAGAGCCTCTGTGTCACACTCACCACTTGCCTTCCAACCGATTTTTGTGGTTTTAGTATATTCACTTCCGTCATTGAAGTTAATAATACATAGTAAATATTTGTTGGACCATCTATGATCATTGTGGCACTCTATTTACAGGTTATAACCCTATAAATTCCTCTTTATTCAAATTCTGACTCTTCAATTGATGAGCCAATCCTTTCTGCAAGCTCATGTTTAACACCATAGACTCTTACATTCCGTGCAGCACTGTATCAAGCACATTTTGGAAATCCAAATCTATTATATCTACTGCTTCCCCTTTATCTAACCTGATTGTTGCCTTTTCAAAAGACAGAAACCTTAATAAATTTTTCAGATATGATTTCCACATCATGCAGCCATGCTGACTCTACTTGGTTATATTAGTATTTCTAAATGCTTGGCTATTACAACCTTTAAAAGAGACTTTGACATTTTCCTGAGGAGAGATGTTAGCTAACTGACCTGTAATTGCTTATTTTTAGTCTCCTTCCCTTTTTGAACAAGGATGTTACATTGGCAGTTTTCCAATACACTGGAACTCTTCCAGAATCCAAGGATTCTTGAAAGATTAGGACTAGTGCATTCATTATGTCTGTAGTTACTTTCTTTAGTATTCTAGGATATAACCCATCATGTCCAAGGGACTAATCAGTCTTTAACTCCATTAGTTTTCCTAATACTTTTACTCACGTGATAGCTGTTGCATTCATTTCCTCCACAACCTTTGCCCCTTGATTTTGTATTTTTGGAATGCTATTCATGTCCTCTACCATGAAAACTAATGCAAAGTATTATTCAACTCCTCTGCCATTTCCTGTTTCTCCATCATTATTTCCCCAGCCTCATTTTCTAGGGAGCCTATGATTGCTTTTGCCTCTCTTCATTTTGATATATTTAAAGAAGTTCACTTTGACAGGAAGAACTAAAAAGCAGAATACTATTCAAATGGTGGGAGAGTGCAGAATGCTGTGGTATAAATGGTTTGAGGTGTCTTTGGACATGAATCACAAAGAAGTTAGTATGCAGGTATAGCAAGTATTGGGAAGGCAAATGGACCATTCGTCTTTATTGCACATGGCATGGATTCTTAAAGTAGGGAAGCTTTGATACAATAGTACAGGACATTGCTGAGACCTACACTAAGACCATTTGTACAGTTTTGATATTTTGTTTAAGAAGGGATGTATTTGCAAAGGAAGCAATTCAGAAAATTAGGTTGATTCTTAGGACAAAGGAATCAAAGGACAAATAAAGGTTGAGTGAATTGGATATATATTAATGGGAGTTTAGAAGAAAAAGAAGTGACCTTACTGAAGTACTTAAGATCCTGAGGGGTCTCATTACTGAGAGGATATTTTCCCCTGTGAGGGAATCTAGAACTAGGGACAGAACTATTCTCTTAGAATACTGTTATGCAATACCAAAATGCTGTTCCACAGAGAGCAGTGGAGACTGGATAATTAAATATATTCTAAGTGAAGTTCAACAAATTCTTGATCTACAGATCAGGGGGTGGTAGTGGAATACAAGTGGGATTATGGACATAGTCAGATTAGCCACAAATTTGTTGAATGGAGAAGCAGGCAAGTGAGCCAAATAGCCTACTTCTCCTCCTTTTCTATATGTTTTGCTCTTATGTTCTGTCAGGTACCACCCTTTGTTTTACCTTTAGGAGTCAACAACTGGATGAGTGTGAAGGGACGACCAAGACTTTAGTGGCAATGAAGTGATACTACAGTGTCTCCTGTGAAAAGAATGGATGCAGCTCTGTCAAAAGGTGGACATCTGGCACTGGTAGGGAGTCTCACAGACTGCTGCATGGTGCACTAATGCGACATGAATTATCCGAACCACAAAGGTAGCACTTAGCATGACATCTGTTTCGGTATAAGTGCTTGATTTTGTGATGAGGCTAATACAGTTTGTCTGTATTCTCACAGAAGAGGACGCAATATGCCAAGGTCCAATTTCCAGCCATCCTAATACCCATCAAGAAGAAGGCTCTAGAGGCCAGCAGAGCAGAAGGGCTGCCATCATGTACATTCACAAAAGGGAACCTCAGCATGAGATTGCTACTCCTCATAAAATATGGTCCATTATCAATATAGAGGATTGCAGTAAGGTTTCGATAGATATGTTCCCAGGATGGCAAGACTGTCCTACAAAAACAGATTGGGCAAACTGGGCCTGTTTTCTCTAGGGTATTTTAAAAAAGAAACAATCTCATTGAATCCCACAGAATATTTAAAAGGGACAGACAGGCTCAATGTAGGCAAGATGTTTCTCCTGTTTGGAAAATCTTGGACCAGAGGCACAATTTAATAATAAGAAAGATGCCATTTAGGACTGAGATGAGGAGAAATTCTTTTACTCACAAGCTGGTAAATCTTTGGATTTCTCTATCATTGAGGATTATGGAAGCTCAGTTTTGAGTATATTTAAAGTAGAGGGTGATAAATTCTTGATTATCAATGATATAAAGAGTTATGTGGATAGTGTGGTAAGAGATATTGAAGTGGCTGATCAGCTATGATCATACCAAATGGCAGAGCAGGCTCAATGAACTGAATAGCCTACTCCTGTTCCTATGTTTCTGCGCTTGTATGTGATTTTCTGGATATTTGTCACTAGGACTACACTCATTTGTTAGAATACAATGTGTTCCCAATCAGCATGATTCTGCTCTGCAACTCAATTGTTTCAATTTTAATGGAACTTCACCCATCATCCCCATCTACAGGGTCAGTGAATGTGAAAGAGATGGTTCAACTATAAGCAAGTAAGGAGCAGAATAGGAAAAGCTGAGGAACTTGAGCAGTTGTTCCCTGCTGAGTTTCAGTATAGATTTTCAGTGCATTGCTTGTCTCTCATCTCTATTCTGCTGTGTTAGCCCAGGAAAGAAACCTGCCTTCTCTTGAGCCAAAGTCCATTTCTCCAATAGCTTCTGAACTTTAATGTCATTGGCACTTTCTATACAATAACATTCTGTACTAGAATGCCTCTATTCAAATAAATAGTGTGCTTCTGCAGACACAATTTTCTGCTCCGCTGGGAATTTCTCACTCAGTACTGAGCGTGTTCCAATCTTGTGCTGGAGTCTGGTCCTTGCTGCTGAATAATTTCTGCTTTCTGTTTAAATCCTGTGCATATAAGCTCCAGGCTTCCGTAAAAGCTGTATTTGGTTGAGTTGGTGTGGCTATCTGAGTTCCCACTGCTGATCCTGAATTTGAGTGCTCCTCATCTTCCTCCATTTGTACCTTTAAGTCAGCTCCCTTACCAATCAGTTTACGCATCTCCCTTTGGTGTCTACCTGGATTTGACTAGTCTTAGCTTTTAAGTTTAGCTGTAACCATTCCTATAACCGGATCTGGTGTACAGGATCTGTTGGTGTATACTGCAGTAATATGATAAATAGGCACCTTTGAGATCAACTTCTGTTAGTCCATGGTCAACTCTCCACCCCTTCATTGCTCTCCACTTCCACTGAATTTTCATAACTGAACTCAGAAGATATAAGAAAGGATTAAATATGAGGCATTATAATTAGAAGTGTACTTGCGCATAGAGTACAACAAGGTTTGTGCAACTCACTAAGTAAGAATATTGGCAAAGACTTTGTTGTTAGCCACAAAAGGATACTCATCATTCATTGTATTTACAACCGTCCACATTGTTTTGATGTACAAATGCCCAAGTACAGTCAATGGATGCCTTGAATAGTGCATTGCTCCCTACAGGGATCTAAACGTGTTGGAAACAAAGCAAGATGCAGCACCTTTCTTCCACTAATCAGACTGTGAATTACCGGCTAAGGAATGCAGTCTAAACAATGAAGTATAAGTTAGAATATTTCATTTAATGTAAATTCATTTACAGAAAGGACTGTAAAGAAGAAGAAAGAAAAATGGGATTAAGAAATAGTTAAACAAGAGGTAAAAAAACATTTGCTTTGTTTAGTAAAACTCCAGCAATAAAAAAAACTAAAACTGGTATTCCATATTCTTACAAAGAAATTTTCGCTGCTGAACAGGTTAGTTGGTAGTAATTAAGACTTGCCAGACCATTAAAATTTCACTTACATGTTAATGGATATACCTTAGCTATTGCTGGTATAGTTAGAGGGCACAGACTCCTAAGACCGCAAACAAAGGGATGGTTACAAAGGGACATTGATAGAATGCAAAGCTGGGCTGAGAAGTGGCAGATGGAGTTTAACTCTGAAAAGTGTGAGGTGATTCATTTTGGAAGGAAAAGCTTGAAAGCAGATTACGGGGTTAATGGAAAGATTCTTGGTCGTGTGGAGGAGCAGAGGGATCTTGGGGTTCATGTCCACAGTTCCCAGAAAGCTGCCACCCAGGTGGATAGAGTTGTTAAGAAGACGTATGGTGTGTTAGCTTTCATTAATAGAGGGATTGAGTTCAAGAGCCATGAAGTTATGCTCCAGCTATACATAGGCCTGGTTCGGCCACATCTGGAGTATTGTGTCCAGTTCTGGTCACCTCATTACAGGAAAGATGTGGAAGTGTTGGAAAAGGTGCAGAGGAGATTTATCAGAATGTTGCCTGGAATGGAGGAAAGGTCTTACAAGGAAAGGTTGAGAGAGCTAGGGCTTTTCTCTTTAGAATGTCGAAGGATGAGAGGCGACTTGATAGAGGTGTACAAAATGATCAGAGGTATAGATAGGGTAGACAGCCAGAGACTTTTTCCTAGGGTGGAGGTAGCTATTACGAGGTGGCATAGTTGTAAAGTGAGTGGAGGTAGATATAGGGGAGACGTCAGAGGTAGGTTCTTAACTCAGAGAGTGGTCAGGGTGTGGAATGCATTGCCGGAGAGGGTAGTGGAATCGGCCTCATTAGGGGCATTTAGGCAGCTATTAGATAGGCATATGGATGATAGTATAAGGTAAGGGTGGAGGTTAGATAGACATTAAGATTAGGGTAAAAGTTCGGCACAACATCGTGGGCCGAAGGGCCTGTACTGTGCTGCACTGTTCTATGTTCTATGTTCTATAAGATCATGATTGCACACAAACCTACAGAGGGCACCTATTGGGTAAGTAAGTATCACATCTTTATGCAGTTGTTTGTTAGCTTGCTGAGCCATTTGCTCTGTGGTGTGCAGACAGTTCGTTACCCTTCCAGGCAACATCATCAGTCTAATCGAAGCGTTGGTGTTCTGCTTCCTTCTGGATTTATATGATCCTCTGGTGCAATGGTCTTGTTGCTTCCGGTTCTGTTGTTTTAGAAGCAGTCTGTATACGGGGTCTATTTCTATGTGTTTGTTAATGGAGTGCCATGTTGAGAATCAGGCTTCCAGAAATTCTGTTGCATGTCTGGTGTTCACATGTCCCAGTATGTTCACTTTGTCCCAGTCAAAAGGATGGCCCTCATTGTCTGTGTCTATTGAGACAAGTGAATATTGGTTGTGTCTTTTTACTGCCAGCTGGTGTTCATGTATCCTGGTCACTAGTTTGCTCCCTGTTTGTCCAATGTAATGTTTATTGCACATGCTGCATGGTATTCTGTCTCTCACATTGGTCTTGTTTACTGTCGGTATAGGGTCTTTAGTCTTTGATAAGATTTGGCGCAGTGTTGCTGTAGGTTTGTGTGCAATCATGACCTTATGCGGTCTTAGGAGTCTGGTAGTCATTTCTGATTTATTTTCAGTGTAGGGTAGCGATACTAGTGTCTTTTGTTGTATCATGTCCTCTGACTGTCGTTTGACTTGGAGGCATCTAAGATGAAACTTCTTGGGTATCCGTTGTTGGTGAAACATTGTGTTTTCCCTTTGTGAAAACTTCCATTCTCTGTAGTTCTGTGGTGTTGTAGTGTGATGCGGCTCGTTTAAATAGTGCCTTGATGCAGCTCTGTTTATGTATGGTGGGGTGGTTGCTATTGAAGTTAAGGATGTGGTCCGTGTGTGTTACCTTCCCGTATATTCGGGTCCGGAATTCACTGTTAGTCAGTCTCTCTGCCATTACATCTAAGAACAGGAGCTATTTGTTGTTTTCTTCCTCTCTAGTGAAATTTATGTTTGCAAAGATGTTGTTGACAAGTTGGTGGGTTTTTGGAGGAAGGTCACCAAACCCAAAACGTTAGCTCTGATATTTTCTTCACAGATGCTACGAGACCTGCTGAGATTTTCCAGCAACTTCTATTTTTGTTCCTGATTTACAGCGTCCCACAGTTCTTTTGTATTTTTTATAAAGCCAGGCAACAGCCTTCTGATTCTATGTTTAAATGCATGCATGCAGACATTGCAAGTTGCTGTCTGTTTTACTCTTTGAAAAGTGAGCACAGGTAGCCTTGTTGCTGTTCCTCCCACAAATATCAGACCATTGCTCCAACTTCCTCAAATGCCTATTAAAAAACCCTCAATTTTAAAAAAGAACTTAGTGATCAATCAGTACTTGTTTGCAACAGTCAGTTCTTTATACAACAATAAATTGTGAGAAATAAATGTGACAAATTTAAATCTTCTCTTCGAAAATCACAAGTGAGATTTTCTTTCAAAAGTGTAAATATGGTTTAGCATACCTCCATACTAAAGCACCTTGCCCTGAAATTGAGTCATAAATATTGTGCCACCTTCTCACATTAATGCCATAAATTAGAATTCATAATATTTACTTTGCATCACCATCCTTAATGTCTTCCATTTGTCAAGCAAACTGGGGAGATAAACTAGTGTTGTTCCATCAAATTAACCTGCAAGTGCATATCACTACTTAGCATATACATCATCACTAGCAGTTACGGTTTGTATTAATATCAAAGTTACCACAATATGAAGGCCACTTTAAGTTGCAAGTATACTAGATCAGCCAGAGACTAAGTCTACAAGTCATGCAAAAACAGTTCCAAGTAAAACAGTAGGCAGGATTTTTGTATGTCTTATCAACTACTATGAGAAAGATCTGGCCATGTTCACATCTGCATATCTTCAAACACAAAGAAAGAAGGAAGTTTGAAATGCCAAGTCTGTTTTTGTTTAGGAGAAATCAGCTAAATACATGAAGAAGCCTAAGTTAAAACTCATCAACAATCCAAACACTCATAACTTAAAAATGTGTCATTTCTAAAAATATAATGTAATTGCCAGTTCAGACCATCTCCTTAACTCACCTAATTCAAAACAAACATCACGTGTTTTTACAAATAAGTATTTTGGAGATTTAATGCTTAGTTTTGGATTTCAGTAGCAATGCAACAATTGGTAACTGCAGTGTAGCACATACATCTTTCATCTGTGTCACAGCCTGGGCAGTAATGTGGTAGCTGTACTATTGAGCCTTTATAAAATCCATTACATCTTTGCAATTATCAATAGCAATGGATTGAAACTTAGCAAACTTAGTCAGGTTTAAATAAAAAAAAATGAGATCTTCCTCATCCCACCACATCCCCCACCCCAAACACACACACACACACACACACACACACACACAGACACACATTAGGAACCAGCTGATAGAAACAAAAATTTACCCAATCGCTGCATTTTCACCCGAGTGTTGAAACACAAGCAGACTAGCAGACATAATAGACCTGATGAATTGAAACTGCAACCCACAGCACATATTTCAGCTCACAAACTCTTAACCCAGCCTATGCTTCCTTTCTTCTATTAGACCTTTTGCCCACACTGAAGATTTCCTTGAGCAGTTTAAGCTAACTGGACCTTCAGAGTTGGAGACCTGCCACTTAATTGATTCAAATTCATTGCTCCATTCTTGGACTAAATACTCAGCAAAGTTAAAAAGGCTGAACGAGCCATGAACTGAGGGATAACAGAAAAGAATAAGGCCCAGAATATCCCTCCTAGGGAAAGGCATCTCCCTGCTCCATTCAGCCAACAGGAAAAATATGGCCGACAAGTGTGGATTTTCAGCACAAGATGGCAGTATGCCCTGCAGTGGGGGTGAGGTGACCCCAATATGGTGTGGAGGCTGTGGGGTGTGGAAGCACAAGATGTGTCTCATAGCACTGATATTGTGTTCAAGTTCAATTTTCTTTTTAAAAAGAATAAACATGAAACGTCTCTCCAGTCTTCACGATCATTCCACACATTCCCCACACCACATGCATGCCAATTTAGGCCACCCACTTAAGCCCCCAAGCCAGGTTATATCCAGAGAATAGCCCCATTTACCCCCAAGCCAAGATATACTCTCAAACAACACCCTAGACCCTGCACCCTCCACATCAAGTTAAGCCCCTCTGCTGTAGCTATTCCTCTCAGACCCTCTGTGCCAAACTGTGCACCTCCAAACACCCTCATAGCCACTTATAACCCCAATTCTAGCTTGGTACCAGCTCATGCCAACCTGTGTCACCCACCCAACTCACTTGTCCTTAGTCCTATCATGCCAACTCATTCAAGATCCACTATGGCAGACCTTAGGACCCCAGAGGAGATAAAATAAAGTTCTTTAAAATAAAGTTCCAAGTATTTATTGGAGATTTTATTATTGAAAAAAAAGCATTTACTACATTTATATTCCTTCAAACAATAAAGCCATACATTTCATTCAAGTGCACAATAGTTTTAACAACGCAGGTCGTGGTTAGGATATTTCTGGCCATGTTCACCATGATACTTAATCCTATGCTCCCTCCAATTTTGTTAACAATTAATTCATGGTCTCACAAAAAAAGTCCATAACTACGTATAGCTGTCAATCAAACTGAAATGGCAGGCTACCTGTGATAATGGATGGATGAGAAATCTATCATTTGGCACTAATCCACAAGGTAAGATCTCTGGTTTAGGTCAACAGACCTGCTTGCTATTTCACACTATGATTTTTATTGGCACTGCAGACGTTTTTTTTTCAAAACGCAAGGAGCAGAACTTTTAAATATCTTGGTAGCTTGTCTTCTGCCTTTGACAAGTGATTTTGACAGGAGAGACAGACAGTTCCAGTCAGATTAACTGTAGCGTTTATGCAATTTCTTTGCACATTTGTGCTTACTTTCAACTTTTCCAAACAGAACCTTGCCTACATTCCCCTCACAAAAGGATACTTGACCTCCCAAAAATGGAATGTTACCTTCCCCAAAGATGTCTGACGACCAGATCCAAACAAATCCGTAAGTTTCAGGCTTGTTCCATGCCTAATTTATGTACTTTAGATTTTACACTCCAAGCCTACCAAAATCCCATATCAATAGAGGAAACTGGTTATTTAAATTACCAACTGTGCCTGTAAAATACACATGCATTAAACATGCCACATTCTACTTCCTGCCCCATAAAAATGGGAAATGGCATGGTCAGGAAATTTGGGGCCATATTCAATACAACTTTTGAGTTGTACATTCCCTTTAAATTTTTTTGCTTCTGAGACGTCCAAGGTTGGGACGTGACAGTGACTCTGAAATCAGAAGTCAATGGTGGGAATGGTGATGACACACTAGTCAGCAGGCGTGGGCTCTCAAAGCCACGTGTCCACACAACTTAGAGGGAATTTGCCCTCAGTCATGCCAAAAACCAGGGCCTAAATGATAATGGACCACACATATGAGACAAACAAAAGGCGAGTCAATAAAAAAAACTCTGCTAGATTTGATAAAGAAGAAAACTCTTTTGCTGCACAGCTGAGCTGATTTTCTTTTCCCTTTTTTCTCATCTATAATTTGAATATCTTTAAAGGAGGGAGATGTGCAAGTCGTGGCTCCATAGTTAGCACTGTTGTCTTGAGTCACAAGATTAGGGTGGGTTGTATGAGCATTCCAGAGACTTAAACACTAAAATCCCCCAAGCTGAGAATCCAGTGCAGCATTCAGTGCAGTGACATGTTAAACTGAGAGTCCATCTGCTCTCTTAGGTGAATGTAGATTTCAGTTCATTATATCAAAGAAAATTAACATGAACCCAGTTTCCTGGCCAACTATCTCTCAATTAATATCAAGAAGGCTGGAGTCGTATTTGTAAATAAATATGCCTGGTTGTGCGGGTTTGGATTTTTGGCATGGGTAATGTTTAGATTTTAGCACTGAAAGGTCTATTATGTGACTAGAACTATAGCTTACGGAGCCAGGACTTCTTAAAAAAAAGTTAAATGTAATCACGCCATGTGTCTGCTTCAGGAAGTTAATGGGCCTTGTGCTGAATCATTTCACTTGCCTTCACAGTATATCCCTGAATGCATACACACTTATAAATATTTAAAATACAAATATATATATAAATGCAGCAATGTACAAACCAGCTGAAAAGAACTCATCAGACTGGAGGCACTTTGAGACACCCTGGTGATGTGATAAGGCTGCACGTAAAAATGTAGACTTGCTCATGAAAGCTACAATTGCAAAGTGAAAAGGAATTGAGAACTGTCCTTGGGACATTTCTAAGCATCTTTGCATCACGTTCTGGACTGAAACCCAGATACTATCCACTATCTGTCAGCTGTACAAAAAGACAAGTTGCTGGAAAAGCTCAGCAGATCTGGCAGCATCTGTGAAGAAAAATCAGTTCTGATGAAGGGTCACTGGACTCAAATAGTAAACTCTGATTTTTCTTCACAGAAGCTGCCAGACCTGCTGAGCTTTCCCACCGACTTCTGTTTTTGTTCCTCATTTACAGCATCCTCAGTTCTTTTGATTTTTATCTCTCAGCTGTAACCTGATGCATGGTCTGAGAGCGAATCAAATAAGGGAAAAAAAAGCTCATGGAGCTTCAAATGAAAGATGCCTATGCAAAACTGCTTATACTCTGCGTCCTTCATTTAGGGGAAGTACCCAGTCTGACCTTAGGTGCTGAAAAACGTGGTGTCAATCAATGTTTGCTGTTTGAAATGTCCAGTACGCAAATTTTGAGCACACTGTTTAGCCTCTCCCTTAAACACATGGAATTTGTAGGTGGGAAACAAACAACTGCGGTTAAAGCAGCATATATTACCCAAATATGATTTTGAGTCATTGAATCACAGAGTCATACAGCATAGAGACAGGCCTTTTGGCTCATCAGGTCTATGCCAACCAATGAACAGCAAACTATAGCAACGCTCAAGAAGCACCTAGACAAATACATGATTAGAAAGGGAATACGGGGATACAGATCCTGTAAATGAAGACAGGGCAAAATGTGTCACTGCAGGCTTGAGGGCCGAAGGGCCTGTTCCTGTGTCGTACTGTTTTTTGTCCTTTGTTCTTTGTTGTTCTACACTAATCCCATTTATCTGCACTTGGTCCATAGCCTACCATGCCCCGGCATTTTAAATGCTCGTCAAGATACTTCTCAAATGTTGTGAGAGTACCTGCCTCCACCTCAGGCACTGTGTTCCACATTTCTACCACCCTCTGCGTGGAAATATTTTTCCACAGATTCTGCCTAAGCCACTTACTCCTCACCTTCGATGGCACCAGTTTCATTTCAAATCCAAACCCCATTGGCACAGGACTCTGTGGACTCATAACTTAGGAGATCCTGAACTTGAGGCATTGACTCCTGATTGCGACATTGGGACACAGGGTGGGACCTTCCCAGTTCCTTGGGTTAAACTGGGGGGTGGCAGAGGAGAAAGGTAGGAGTGGGGTGTTGGAGACAGTTTTGTTGGAGATCGAAGGATATGGTGAGAAACAAGGTCATAGACAGGTACCTCTGGGAAACATTTCCAGGGTCAGACTGGGATCTGAGGTTGCACCTCAAACAGGCTAGTCAACTAGATCAAGTAAGGCTCTAATTATAGGCATTACTGAGACGGAACCGGTATTTTCCAGCTGATGGAGTTTACCCCATCCCCTGTATCTGCGTTGCGCAGTGCTCCTTATTCTGCTGTTCCATCGTCATTGCTAGCTCTCCAGCATTGGAACCATTCTGCCATTCAGAATAAGATGGACAACAGGGAGGTAGCCAATTACGAGACTGCCTCCTGGATGGTTGTTGAGAACATAGTCAGGGCCAAAATCCCCACATAGACCCAATATTAGGGTCACACCACCCACCAGAAAATCCAGCCCAGGGTCTTATCAAGCAACAATGAAAAAATAAGAATTTCTTAAAATTCACCAGATATCTAAAAACGTGACCAATTCTAATTAATAACTCTTAAGCACAATTATTAAATGATATGTTTTAAGATATTTTGAAGTCATGTTAGTTGAATGATTTAGAACATTAATTCTAAATTTGCATTTCACGTTGCTGCACTGAAAAAATAATTTCTCAGTTTTCTTTTTTAATTAACCAAACCACCAACTGTTTCTGACTACATGACTAAGCTAAATGTGCCAATTATCAATTAACACTCAAGCCTATGCTTGGCTGGTCACAATATTGTTGCAGCTGATATTGGGCTTTCTATATACAAACGGATTATAATTTTCACCATGAGGAATCTATCTGCCAACTGCAAAAACACATGCTGTTAGAGTAGGCAGATGAATGACATTTCACTATACATCACAGGTGAGAATTATAAAGAAGGTTTATAAAGCTGTGCTCCACACACAGAGAATCACAATGTTTCGTAGATCATGCAAGCCATCCAACCATTAGCTTTTCTGCCCAACTCGTCTGTGATTCGATGAGCGTACAATCATTACCAAATTGCTTACCAACTGCCTCCAGCTACAGCCATTGTGCAACCAACCATGATTGCTCGCCAGGCAGTATGCCAAACCTATCACTGGTTAAGTGTTAAAATTGCTGACAGCCTGCCAACTCACTGCAGGGCTCCCACCTGCACACTGCCTCATAATTTAACCCCATCTGAATTCCAAGATTTGTGACTAGGGAGAAAGATCCTCTGATGGTAATTGTTCTAGTCGCTTCTGAACCCTCTGTGGTACAACCCAAACTAAATAATACAAGCCATCTGCACATCACTGTTCAAATTCACTCTAGAAAACTCAGAAGTAGTAGCAAAATATCATGAAATGCTAAAGTTAATTCACGGATTCCATCCTAATTCTGAGACTTTCTTGATAAAATTATATTGCATTACTTTGGTTGAAAAAGGGCTTTTATGACACTAACAATGTCAACATGCTACTTATTTACTTGAAGTGATCTGATTAACGAGTTATTGCTTGCTAAATTGCACTAGCAACTAGATGTTAGTTATTTTAGAAATGAGGTGAAATTGGACATGACCTGAAAACAGGCACAAGGCTCATGATGCCTACTTCTTATGATTTGGATGTGAATATAGAAGGTATGGTTAATGAAATTGCAGATAACTCCAGAATAGGTGGTGTAGTTGATAGTGAAGAAGTGTATCTTGGAGTACAATGGGACTTTGATCAGCTGGGCCAATGGGTCGAAGAGTGGCAGATGGAGTTTAATTTAGATAAACGTGTGCCAGGACTGAAAGGTTTGAGCTATAGGGACAGGCTGAACAGACTGTGGCTTTTTTCCCTAGAATGTCAGAGGCTGAAGGGTGATATAAAAGTCTATAAAATCATAAGGGGCATGGACAGGGTGAAAAGCCAAGGTCTTTTTCTAAGGGTAGTGGAGTCCAAAACTAGAGGGCATAGGTTTAAGGTGAGAGGGGAAAGATTTAAAAGGGACCTAAGGGGTACCTTTTTCATACAGAGTGTATGGAACAAGCTGCCAGGGGAAGTGGTGGAGGTGGGTACAATTACAACATTTAAAAAGCATCTGGATGGGTACATGAATAGGAAAGGTTTAGAGGGATATGGCTCAATTGCTGGCAAATGGGACTAGGTCAGATTGGGATGTATGGTCAGCGTGGATGGGATGGACTGAAGGGTCTGTTTCCGTGCTGTATGACTCTACGACTGTACACCTGAGCAAGGGGCACACAATCATGACATGAGTGCAAGTTATAAACAACTTGCCTGAATCAAAGTCAACCTGCACCTCTGAGAAAGCAGTGACCTGTGGCAAGATAGGTGCTGCAAGTCACTATAAAAGTGATTTTGATATGAAAAGTACTGATTGATATAACATCGCACACGGTGGGCTCCAAGATTTTCTGGTGCTGCACAGGAAGTGCTTTCCAGATAAACTGCAGCAACGGTTTTAGCAGTCAATGTTGGGCACACAGCCAAAAATGTGCTAGATGCACGGCCACAAGAACTTCAATAATCTCACAGAAGTGGCCAAAATTGTTGAACTTATCCTCAAAATGTAACACTGGCTTTCAACACTGCTCAATGCCACCATTCTGCACTGCACACAAACTACCAATATCCATCAAATCGGGCCTCATTCCCAAAATTCAAAGCTTCACCTAAACTCATGCTTCAGTACAGCCTTAAACCTTACACCCACATCTCACAACTGATACACACAAGCAGCTATTCAACCAAGACAGCTAAAACAGATTGCACTGTACTTCCCTCTCTCTTACACGACAGGATGACATCACAACTAAACGCCAGCATGTACCCGGCAGGGTATAGGCAATGGCTGTGTGTCCTCCCACCGATTATCCGTCAATGGAGTAGCAATGGCAAAATCTGTGGCCAATGATGGAGCTGCAAGCAAATGCACTTGTATCCTCATTCCTAATCCTTCTTCAGCCTGTCCCCTTTCCAACCATTCCACAATCTGTAATGATTTACCAACTGTAAATATTGTCTGGATCCACCTGTTGCATCCTCTCCCCTTTGCCTCATCGTAATTTCCTATTGTCTTCTTCCCATTACAGGTACCTCAAAATGCACCCCTCACCCACAGGCATTGACAAATCGCATTTGCCAACCCCTCAGGATCCTCATGGCATCTTTCCAATTCACTGGAATACTCAGGAAAAACAGACCTGCGTTGCAGGGTGCACCAACATTGAAAGGCTGCTGACAGACTCAAGCTTGCAATGTTCTCGCCAAGAGAGTACATGCCTTTGCAGTCTGGGAAGAGGGTTGGATGACCCAGCGGGTATTGTGTCTGATGGCATGTCTTGACATGACAAGGGCTTTCTTGCCAGAAGCGGACCCTCCTTGGCTTGAACTGCTGAGGCTCCTGGGAGGACAGGAAGGGTGCAGGTGGAGGGCTCAGCCATGTCTGGAGTTCCTGAGGAGATATGTGAGAGCATGTGTGGGGGTCCCTGTCATCTTGTGTGGTCAAGGACTTTAAAGTGAGGATCAGGTTCTCTATGCCTATGGTCATAAACACCAGTGTCAGGTGATGAGGACACTGCTGGCAGTTAGATCCACATAGCATTACTGCACTCCTGCAACTTCCAGGCAATGAGGGAAAATGCCTGCTGCTCCTGTTGCTCTCTGTTCATTTGGATGAAGTCTCTGATTGCCAACACCTTAAGGTTCTCTCCTGTCTGGAGCTGAGCAGGCATCTAGTCTCTGGTAGTCTTCCAAATGCCAGCGGCCTGAAGTGTTTCTCCTCAGCTGAAACAGTGAGGTGTTTACCAGAATGTGCTCCCAAATATTCTAAAGCTAGTGTTCCCACCGAGATATTAATATCTGAGCTGGCGGGGGCATGCAGGAGGCAGGCTTGTCAATGCTTCCTCTGAGGCCTTTGAATGGTCTTCCTCAGAGCTCATGGAGTTGCTTTCTGGCACAGCAGTCGTTTCTGCACAGGGACCATGGCTATCTCACTGGTACCTACGAGACACAACGGAGAGAAGGTGTCGTGGCAACGTGCTGTTTAATGAATGATGTTAACAGTGGGGTTATTGTTTAATGAATGACATTATCAGTATGGTTATTCTGAGAGCAGCAGTGGAGTGAAGAGTAGTTATTAGTCAGTTGACAGCTGTGGATGTCTTGGCATTCCTACATGAATGGTTCCAGTTGTCTCCTGCAAGGATCAGGATTCTCTCTTCATTGTGGATGAGAGGCCTGATGAGGGCCTCCAGCCATCCTGGATCTTTCCACCTTGATATGGGCTGTTTTGTCCTGGAATGGGAGAAAGTTGGTGGTATTGAGTGAGCTGAAAGAGGGTGGCATAAATGTTATTGCTGGTGCAGGTTGTCAAACGATGTCCTGAGTGAGTGATAGGCAGTGCAGAGGTCATACAGGCTTTGTACTGTGTTAGGTTGGAGTGGAACGAGCAACTGACGGTAAAAGTTACGGCAATAGGGAGAAAGTGGTAGACCGGGAACCTCAGTAGGAGGTAGGTACTGTAGCAGAGATAGAGAGTGAGGTGGCAAAGAGAAGAGGAGAGTGGCACTTAGCCTGGCAGAATAGAGAAGGTTATTCTTACAGCATCGTTGGCCATTACTTCAGACTTGTAGAAATGGCACTGATCTGGGTGACAACCTCAGACCATGCTGCAAGGGTCTGGTAGCATGGCCTCATGTGTTGGTTCTCCGGGAAGTGGAAGTCCTGCTGGATCACCACATTCGCCACGACATCCATTTGTTAGAGCATCAAAGCACTATTTTCCCTTTTGCTGATATCTTCAAAATGACTATCCACCAATAAGCAAAGCAGCTTCAGAATGATAGTTCCTGTCCAGATTTTAGAAACAGTGCGGGTGCCAGGGATGCTGGTCATTTGATCCATGTCAGGTGAATGGTGAGTTGTTCCAGGAAAGGTGAGTGATAAGATTGTGCTAGAGTTGGGTGAGAGTGGCACTGTAGGTGTGGTGTATGTATTTAATGAGGCATGGTTAGTAAAATACACAGAGATCCCACAAACTTTGGTGAGTGAAACCTGCTGTGAAATGCAAGAAAATGTATAATTGGCCAAAAAATATACAAGTCAGCAATATGTTCTAATCCAGCTGACTCAAATGAGGACTTTGATGGATCAGGCTCCAGGGAGGTACACACAATGAAATGCTTGTTGCATTATTTGACCAAAGGATTGCTAGCATGTCAATATTAAGGAGGATGAAGCAGTGCAGCATCAAGTTAGCACAAACATTTGCTCAGAGCTTTGCACCTTCCCTTTTAAGAGCACATGTGGTCAACTGCACTAGTACACTTGCAAACCCAACTACAAAATCCACAAACCTGAATGCCCTGGTCGACCCATTGTCTCCGCCTGCTCCTGCCCCAC
>NC_063341.1:61493176-61533989 GCF_021869965.1 Rhincodon typus | reverse complement strand
GAGAACGCCCTCAACCGTGTCTCCCACATCTCCCGCACCTCATCCCTCACACCCCGTCCACGCAATAAGAACCAAAAAAGAATCCCCCTCGTCCTCACGTACCACCCCACCAACCTTCGGATCCAACGCATCATCCTCCGACACTTCTGCCATCTGCAATCCGACCCCACCACCAAAGACATCTTTCCCTCCCCACCCTTATCTGCTTTCCGGAGGGACAACTCTCTCCGTGACTCCCTTGTCCGCTCCACACTCCCCTCCAGCTCCACCACACCCGGCACTTTTCCCTGCAACCGCAGGAAGTGCTACACCCGCCCCCATACCTCCTCCCTCACCCCCATCCCAGGCCCCAAGAAGACTTTCCACATCAAGCAGATGTTCACCTGCACATCTGCCAATGTGGTATACTGCATCCGCTGTACCCGGTGTGGCTTCCTCTACATCGGGGAAACCAAGCGGAGACTCGGGGACCGCTTTGCAGAACACCTACGCTCGGTTCGCAACAAACAACTGCACCTCCCAGTCGCGAACCATTTCAACTCCCCCTCCCATTCCTCAGACGACATGTCCATCCTGGGCCTCCTGCAGTGCCACAACGATGCCACCCGAAGGTTGCAGGAACAGCAACTCATATTCCGCTTGGGAACCCTGCAGCCCAATGGTATCAATGTGGATTTCACAAGTTTCAAAATCTCCCCTCCCCCTACCGCATCCCAAAACCAGTCCAGCTCGTCCCCGCCTCCCTAACCTGTTCTTCCTCCCACCTATCCCCTCCTCCCACCTCAAGCCGCACCTCCATCTCCTACCGACCAACCTCATCCCGCCCCCTTGACCTGTCCGTCCTCCCTGGACTGACCTATCCCCTTCCTAACTCCCTACCTGCACCCACCTTTCCTGGCTCCATCCCCGCCTCTTCGACCTGTTTGTTTCCTCTCCACCTATCCTCTCCTCTATCCCTCTTCTATCCGCCTCCCACTCTCTCCCTATTTATTTCAAAACCCCCTTCCCCTCCCCCTTTTCTGATGAAGGGTCTAGGCCCGAAACGTCAGCCTCTCTGCTCCTATGATGCTGCTTGGCCTGCTGTGTTCATCCAGCCCTGCACCTTGTTGTCTCGGATTCTCCAGCATCTGCAGTTCCTACTATCTCTGATTCAAGATGGAATTTAACCCTGATATTCAATGGCATTACCGCTACTGAATCACCCATTAACAACATCCTGGTGGTTAGCATTGACCAGAAACTGAATGGACTAACCATATAAATACGGTAGCTTCAAGACTAGGTCAGAAGTTATGATGAGAAACTCATGTCCTGACTTTCCAAAGCGTGTTCAGCATTAACAAATCACAAGTCTGGAGTGTGATGGAATACTCTCCATCTTCCTGGTTAAACGTTGGAAGTTCAGGCCCCTTTTAAAACTGTATTCTCTTAGTATTTCATATTTAGTATTTCCCGAGTTACATGAGACCTCACTTAGTGGTGATATGGTCATTGCTAACCTTCTGTAAATGCAGACAAAATATTTATCCTATTTTGAACACAATGTTTGAGAAAGAAAGTTACTTCCATTCTCTAAGAAAGAAAACTAACCTTCAAATGGAGGCAGACAAGAGGACACTGGTCATCCAACATCATCAGTTGCTGCACCATGGTCATTAGCCAAAAGAACTCAGGCATGTAATTGACACAGTCTGAGAAATAGGGCATGTTAACAATTGCTCAGAGGCAGAGGGCAGTCCTCATCATGTGTCCCTTTTAGGCAGCAGTCCTCATCAGAAAGTTGTCTTCTCTAGATGTTAGATGGGCCAGAAGAGGAGGTCGATGCAGAGAAGAGTTCCCTAACACCTCAGCTGGACAGCAGGATGCTGCCTTCACTAATGAGACCAACACACTCCACACCAAAGGCCTGATGGTCCTCTGGTATCAGTGAACCATTCCCAGTTTTCATGGTTTTTCAACTAATGTATCATATCTAAACTGCTACTTTTTAAAACAATTAAACTATTTGAAAATTGCTTACAAATCATCGACTGTCTTTATTATGTAACTGTGATCAGTAATCCACAAAATCTAACATGAGTGTAGCTCCATCAATACTCTAGAGGCTTGACACCATCCAACAGAAAGCAACCCTCTCGACTGGAATCCATCTATCCACCCGTTCAACATTCACTCCCTCTACTGACAATGCAAGATGGTGCGTACAATTACAGGATGCACCGTGGCTACTCACCCAGTCTCCTCTGACAGCACCTTCCAAACACTTGACAATTATTAGACTGTAAAATCTGGGCCATTATATCAATTGGCCCAGCTACAAATGCTATGCTTCTAAATTTGAAGGTAATTCCATTTCTAATACTCAATAAATGGCTACTCGCAATGTTTTGTGCTTGTTTTTCCACTTAACAACTTCAATTCTATACTATGTATGCTGCAAATCTAGGTGTAAGATAAATACATTATGTATCAAGAACATGTGAATATATCCATTCAAAATTAAAAATGTAATGGCTCCATTAACACTGTATTGTTTTAATAGGCGAAGTAGAAAATCTGTTTAAACAAAGTTTCCATTTCTACCAGAGATAGTAGGAACTGCTGATGCTGGAGAATCTGAGATAACAAAGTGTAGAGCTGGATGAACACAGCAGGCCAAGCAGCATCAGAGGAGCAGGAAAGCTGACGTTTCGGGCCTAGACCCTTCTTCAGATTAGTACTGATTAGGCAATATCATTGTCATCTTGTAAAAGCCAGTAAATGAAACCAGTCCACATGATATAGAGGATCTTTTTCTTCTGTAAATGTGCCACTGCATTTAGTGTTAACTTTATCAATTATACCGCAACATGTAGAATGACAATGTACTCAATTTACATTTCGAACAGTCTAATTAAAACTTAGGTATAAGGTGGTTGTAAATACGCGGAACAATCAGAATATTCAGCACATATTGATTCTGGCTGTCTAGGCACCAGAGAAACTTAATAAATTATAACACACAGAGCTACTGTGGGAATGTTTAAAATAGGAAAATTTGCACTGCAACTGCAGTCAAATAAATGCATGTAGTTAGTCAAATCTACACAAGTTACAAATAGGATGTTGGAAGAATCTCATATATCATCTTGTACATTTGGACATCTCATGGCAGTGCACAGTCAAGAAATGACCTTTTAAGTTTTGTCACTATTATAAATGTAGCAACAAGTTTGTGTACAGCAAGGTGCTAAAAAAAGTCATGAGAAAAATAGTCCAGAAATAAAAATAAAAAATGAGTGGAAAAACTCAGCAGGTCTAGCAGAATCCATGGAAAGAGAAAGAGAGTTAATGTTTAGAGACTATGACCTTTCATCAGATCACTATTTAGACAAGTGATCACATTATTTGTTATTGGTGACGGTGGTGGAGGGATGCTTTTTGAACACGAAATTTTCAATTAGTACCATGGAATCTCCCATTCCACCCAAGAGAAAACAGCTTTCAAAACTAATACTATTAACAAACTGCTATCCAAAATATGTAGAATATAAACTAGTAAGAAGTGATTGCAGAGAAACTGCAGTAAAGTTTCAGCTGAACTAACATACAGCTAGCTGATTATGTATAGAAGCACAAATAGAATGCTACTTAGCTCCTTCTCCAGTAGGGTATGGGACCTGCCATCTCTCCAGCAGTTGCCTATAATACACACAGTTGAGCACTCGGTCTTGCGGTGATGCTATTTGCAACTTGTTGAATGAAAAAATTTCACAAGGAACCAACAAATGCCAAAGTGATAAGGTGCCAAACATGGATTTGCAATCTCAGTAGAGCAGAGATGAGAAACAATAGAATTAATACAACATTCCACAATATGTGATCAATGTAATTTTGCACAAACACCCATGTAAGATTGCCTAAAAGTAAATTTAATGAAGACATTTCAATAAAGCAAAGATCATTTTAACATGTTCAAAAGGTGAAGTCATCTTTAACTTCATAAAGCACTGAAATGTTGCAATTTGGTGAGACAAAATCACAGTTTCTTGATGGACACCTTACAAAGAATCATCATGATTCAGATCAAAATGATCTCCTTTTACCTTCAATTCTGTATTTTTTTTTGAAAAACTGTTCCTTCAGCACAAAAAGGCTTGAAAAAGAGTTGCACCACCATCTAAATACACATCTGCTCTGCAGTGAAGATAGGTTTTCACTTCACTTGTATTATTGATTTCAATCTTTGCATTTTGGATCAAATTTAGAGTTTGATGAGCTGTGGCCAATTTGGATTAAACTGAACACGCTAATCACTCTCTCTAATGATAATTATTCCAAGGGTAAATATTAATTACCTTTTCATTATTAATGAACAAGAAACTGCATCAACAAATATCTCACTGCAAACAAAGCAAATGAGCAAATTTTAACCCTGAATGCCATCTAATTTTAGGCAGCAGCAGCAGACAAGGCAAAGATATATTATGCCATAAGCTCACACAATTTTACATTGATAAATTTTCCAGGATCACCATTTCTGCACACCTACCTACCCAATAATGGGCAGATATATTTAAATAAGTCCATAATGACACAGTGCTATCTAGTCAATTACACCAGTGGTATAATTAAATGCAAGGGGCTCTTGTTGCAAGGTGGTAGTGTCCCTATCTCACAGCCAGATGGCTCAGGTTCAAGACCTACCTGTTCTGTAAGTGTGTTTTAACACATCTCCACAAGTTGATTTTAAAAAAGCCTATAACCTGGATGTTAACCACGAACGTGTGAAATGAACACCCAGCATTACCAGGTGCCAACTGGAAGGTAGTGGTACATTTTCAGGGCCAAAGGAGTTACAATGTACAATTTTGTAACACCATCCTTCCAGCAGAAATAAAACACTCCCGGCCATGAGAATCTTATTTTGCACCCTCTATCATTCTATGAAGGCAACAATGTTGTTTTTATTTCCTCTCTGTGCTTTGTGCAAGAATTCTGGATGGTGGATATCAAGAGGAACTTGACATGAAACCTTAGACTTTGAGGTTTTAATGAGTCTAATAATAAGGGACAGACAAAAAGCATATACCCATATCTGTTTCTATAGCTAGTTTATTTCTTGGTCACTAGCCTGTCACCAAAGTCTATTAACTTGAATGGTGACAGCCAGAATCAAGCATGGATGGCCAGGAAACTCTCCAGCTTTTAGCCCTGCCAACAGAATATTGAAAGAATTAACATCAGCCTGTTTGGTTGTGTCATAAATGTACCTTCCATGACCATCAAAGTCTTGGAGTGGAACTCGAACCCAGACCTTCTGGCGCAGAGGCAAGGATTCTATACCCTCACCACAAGGCCTCCTACCATTAATATATCCCTGTAAAAATATCCTGATTTCCACATCTCAATCAGTTATCAACCCTACTATGGGAATTGTACCACCACTGCTGTTAAATTTTAAAAAAGGATAATTCCAGACTGCCTTTAGACATATCACTAACATTGAATCAATATTATCTACAAATAGATATATTAAGCCAAGTGAAAAATTCAGTTCGCTGGTCAAAGCAAGCTTTTAACCTCCTCCAGGGCTCAGTGCTAATCAGAGAGGGTACTATAATTTTGAGTAGCATGATCCTTTCACATCATCCTTCCCTTGACTCCGACATGCATAAAAATTAGCTTTTCAATCCCTTCATGCAGCTTAAGTACAAATAGTTTTTCGTTAAATTAAGGGAGCCACTGACCTATGCATGGTGTCAGTGTGCTGCAACATGCAATATTGAAGGACAGAACTATATTTCAACTGAGTAGGAGATGTACCATGATGGGATGTGTATTTCTAATGTTCATTGCTGGCCATGGACTGTACCCTTAGATGCCAGGAACTGCTGGAGGGGAAAATGGTTCTCATTCCACCATTCAAACCTTGGATGGAAAATCAGGCATTTTTTTCTCTGTATCAAGAATCTAACTTTTCTGATCATATTACATCAACCAAACTAATTCTTAATTTCCCATGTCGCTCAGCAGCTTAGAAATTACAGTCCTTTTTCTTCTTGCTGTAACACACACACACACACACACACACACACACACACACGCACACACATACACACACACACACACACACACACACAAGTTCTCTTTGTTCCAACAATTTCAACTCAGTCCAAGCAGAATATCCATAAGACCTCACTAAAAATAATACATGCTCAGGCAAGAAAAGTTAGATTATGCCAGGTGCACTTTATTTTAAACGGGCAAAATTCCATCATATCAAACATACACACAAATTCTGCAACAAGAGAAAAGCTTGACATTTTTTGAGGAAAATATTTAACAAGTTTTTAAATCAGGAAGTAAATTTATGACACCTTCTTCCAGCTCTTCTGATAATATTTAATGTATTTTGTAGAACTTTCAGATTTCATTGTAAAACTAATTGCCACTTTAAGAACAATAGTGCATGACTAGACAATCGACCAAGAGCTTATTGCTCTGTTAACCATGTGGTAGCCCATATTATCCAAAACACTGACTGCTATACCATTTAGAAATTAAGACAAAAGCAGGGGTGACCACTGTGTATCATTAAGGTCTGATCAAAATTAATACAAGAAGACAATTCAATATATAGCTCATTTATTAGCTTAATCTACTCATATATGTAAAGGACGTATGCAAACCAAGGAGTGAACTTATTAGCTTAAACTACATAATTTACATATAAAGCGAGTCGCACACTACCTGTTGTTGGGGACTCAGAGATCTGCCTCAGATTCCTTGCAATGGTCTAGTGAATCCCAACGCAATGGTGAAATGTCCAAGAAGTGGGACAAAGTCTCTGACATTAATACTAATCTGGTTACATGCTGCATCGTAATTTTATAGAACTTTCAGTATTTCTCAACATTCCATTGTGCAAACAAAAAGTTGAAAATATCTCTACAGGGTGGCTCAGTGTTAATCGGGGTTATGCTGTTACCTACCAACTAAATCAGGACATTTTTTGACACCAGGTCTATTTTTGTGTATTTTTCGACTTTGCTTCAAATGATTTGGATGTGAGTATGAGAGGAATAGTTAGTAAGTTTGAAGATGACACCAAAATTGGTGGTGTAGTGGACAGTGAAGAAGATTACCTCAGTGTATAACAGGGCCTTGATCAGATGGGCAAAGGAGTGGCAGATGGAGTTTAATTTAGATAAATGTGAAGTGTTGTATTTCGGTAGTGCAACTCAGGGAAGGACTTATACACTTAATAAAAACCGGAAGAACAATGGATGCTGTAAATCGGGAACAAAAACAGAAGTTGCTGAAAGCTCAGCAGCTCTGGCAGCATCTGTGAAGAAAAATATCAGAGTTAACATTTTGGGTCTGGTGACCCTTCCTCAGAAGAGTCACCGGACCTGAAACATTAACTCTGATTTTTTTCTTCACAGATGCTGCCAGACCTGCTGAGCTTCCAGCAACTTCTGTTTTTGTTCCTTATATAATTAATGGTAGGGCTGTGGGGATTGTTGCCAAACAAAGAGACCTTGGGGTGCAGTTTCATACTTCCTTGAAGGTAGAGTCACAGGTAGACAGGATAGTGAAGAAGGGTTTTGGTACGCTTGCCTTTATTGGTCAGTGCGTTGAATATAGGAATTGGGCTATCATGTTGCAGCTGTGCAGGACATTGGTTAGGTCACTTTTGGAATACTGCATTCAATTCTTGACTTCTTGCTATAGGAAAGATGTTGCGAAACTTGAAAGGGTGCAGAGAAGATTTACAAGGATGTGGTCAGGATTGGAGGGCTTGAGCTGAAGAAGCCGGGGCTGTTTTCCCTGGAGTGTCGGAGGCTGAGGGGTGACCTTATAGAGGCTTATAAAATCATGAGGGGAATGGGTAGGGTGAATAGCCAAGGTCTTTTTCCCAGGGTAGAGGAGTCCAAAACTAGAGACCATAGGTTTAAGGTGAGAGGGGAAAGATTTAAAAGGGACCTAAGAGGCAACTTTTTCATGCAGAAGGTGATGTCTGTACAGAACAAGCTGCCAGAGGAACTGATGGAAGCTGGTACAATTACAACATTTAAAAGGCATCTGGATGGTTATATGAATAGGAAAGGTTTCGAGGGGTATGAGCCAAATGCTGGAAAATGGGATTAGATTAATTTAGGATATCTTGTCAGCATGGATAAGTTGGACTGAAGGGCCTGTTTCTGTGCTGTACAACTCCAAGGTCCAATGCTCATTGACACATCCAATTAACCCTTAATGATCTGGTTTGGAGATGTTTTTTAACACCAAAACTACACACCATGTCATTAAAGCACTTCTTATCCAGAAACCCATGACATCCTAATAACAAGTGTATTATTTCCCAAGCAACACTTTAGTTTGTGAAGTGATTGATAGATGTTGATAAAATTTCTCAAGCTTTGGTTTATTTCTATTCATCGCTTCATTTCATTTACTACGTATAGACATGCTTCACTATAAATATTTGGAAAGATTCACTGCTGTGGATTATTAATTGCAAGCTTCAGTACATTACATCTAATTAGAGAAAGAATGTCAAATCAAGTTAGATTAGCAGGTGAATGGATGGCTGGCAAAATATTGGTCCAGGAGGAAGAGCTTTAGATTCCATGGTGTTGTTACCATTTCCTGATACATGGGGCCCATATAAGTTGGATGGGTTACATCTGACCCAGAATGGGACACAATCTCATGGGGAGGTTCATGAATCTGCTGGGTTGGATTTAACCTAGATTGGCAGAGAGACCTCGGTAAGTCATTCAGAGGGGATACAAGCAGACATGGAATTAGAAGTTAAAACCTTAGAAAGTGAGCCTGGCAGGCAGCAGAAAGGGAGGGTAGATAACAGAGAAGCCACAAACAAAAACAGAAATAGCTGGAAAACCTCAGCAGGTCTAGCAGCATCTGTGGAGAGAAATCGGAGTTAATGTTTCAGGTCGAGTGATTGGAAGAGTCTGAGGAAGACCCACTCAACCCAAAATATAACTCTGATTTCTTTCTACAGATGCTGCCAGATCTGCTGAGCTTTTCCAAAAAATTCTGTTTTTTTTTTTCTGATTTACAGCACCTGCAGTTCTTTTGGTTTTTATTTCAGAAAGAAGTGAATCTAGCAAGGCTAAATAGAATATATTTTAATGCAAGGTAACTGATGAATAAGGCAGATGAGCTAAGGGCACAGATAGCTATTATATCATACTTCCACAGGCGAATGACCAAGACCAAGGTATTCAGATGAGTAAAAGAGGGAGATAGAAGAAGAAGGGGTTGAAGCATTGAATAAGAAATCAATTGAATCACTGAGGAGGGCTGATGTCTTGGAATTGTCTTGATGCCTTGTCCTTTAAATTCTGAATGAGACAGCAAGGCACTAAACATTAAGGCAGAAATAATGTACATATTTAACTACGTGTGAAGACAGCAAGCAAAGAATACTGAAGTAAATCCTACTGCAATGCATGAGCTGGGTCCCTGTCCCTGTGTGCAAATTGGCCCGGCAGCAATGTTATGATAAAAGATGTTGGTGTGCTGTAAAGTGCATCATTGAAGTGGAGAACCATACTCTGAGTGGGTCACAGATATACCACGATGCTTTGGTGAGGCTGGTGCATGGCCAGTGCCAACCTCTGTGGAAGATGAGTGTAAACAGTTACTGTCATGGAGCGTAGCAACATTCAAAATTACGAAGGGAATAGATAAGATAGAAACATGGAGGATGTTTCCACTGGCAGGTGAAACTAGAACAAAGAGGACATAGCCTCAAAATTAGGCGAAGCAGATTTAGGACTGAATTGAGAAGGAACTTCTTCACCCAAAGTGTTGTGAATCTGTGGAATTCCCTGCCCAGTGAAGTAGTTAAGGCTTCCTCATTGCATGTTTCTAAAGCTAAGATAGATAATTTTTTGACCAATAAAGGAATTAAGAGTTATAGTGAGAGGCTGGGTAAGTGGAGCTGAGGCCACAGAAAGATCAGCCATGATCTTATCAAATGGCGGAGCAGGCTCCAAGTCCAAATAGCCTACTCCTGCTCCTGGTTTTTATGTTCTTTTGTACCCTGAGATGTTGGAGACTACAGTCCAATGTGGAGGCCTGGAAGAGTGAGCAGTGAGCTGGAACCAGCAGATACCTACTCTGACTTGCATGTCAGGACTTTTCACCATCTAGTTTAAATTACAAAGAAATGAGTTGAGGTTAAGCAATAGTCAGATGTAAATTGATGCAAAGAAGGATGGAGAATTGGACTTATTTTCCATTTGGAGAATTACATTTTCCTATCTTGCCACATTTTCCCAAGTGACTTGTCATTGCCCATGTTGTTCAGAGGCTAGGAAAATGCAGGCCTTTCCTTTGGTTAAATAATGCATCTGGAACTGTTTTAGTCATGCTTATGAATTATCTTTGAAGCTTGAGTCTGTTTAAAGGAATTTGTTAAAGTCCTGAACACAATTTCTGGTGTAAAGATGCATTAGATTTTTAAAAATCAGTGCAATTTCACTTATTCAAATGACATTGCAAATCTGCAACCTCTACCAGAAATAAAGATGAGGGCAGCAAATACATGGGAGCACCACAACCTTCAATTTCCCCTCCATCATTTGTGATTCTCAGATACTGAAGCAGTCCATGTTCAAATGCAACAAGATCTGGACAATATCAGGCTTGGGCTAAGAAGTGGCAACTAACATTCACGCCACATAAATGCCAGGCAATGGCCGTCTCCAGTAAAAGACAATCTAACCACTGCCCCTTGACATTCAATGGTGGTACCATCACTGATTCCCCTACTATCAATATTCTTTGGGTTACCATTGACCAGAAACTCATCTGAAATCACCACAAAATCACAATGGCTACAAGAGTAGATCAGACTCCCCAAAGCCTGTCCACCATCTATAAGGCGCAAGTCAGGAGTATGATAAAATACTGCCCACTTACCTGGGATAGATACCGCTCCAACAACACTCAAGAAGCTTGACACCATTCAAGACAAGGCAGCCCGCTTGATTGGTACCACATCCATAGACATTCACTCCCTTCACCTCTAAAGCTCAATAGCAGCAGTGTGTATTATCAACAAGATGCACTGCAGGAATTCACCCAAGATCCTCGGGCAGCAACTTCCAAACCCACAACCACTTCCATCTAGAAGGACAAGCGCAACAGATACATGGGAACACCACCAACTGTGAGTCTTCTCCAATCTACTCATCGTCCTGACTTGGAAAGATATTGCCGTTCTTTTATTGTTACTGAGTCAAAATCCTGGAATTCCCTCTCTAATGGTGTTGTGGGTCTATCTACAGATGTGAACTGCAGCAGTTCAAGACAACAGCTTACCACCTTCTCAAGGGCAACAAAGGACAGGCAATAAATGCTGTCCAGCCAATGATACCCATGTCCCAAGAACGAATAAAGAAAAGACCCCTCCTGTCCTGACTTGGTAATATTGCTGTCTTGCCACCATTATGTTAAGGGCAATTAGGGATGGGCCAGCCACAAACACCAACATTAAACAAAAGAATAAATAACATTCAGTCTGCTGTTATCCACTTATGTTTCTTAATGCTTTTAGATCACCTCATAGATTTATAGTCATTTACACCATAGACGGAGGCCATTTGACATACCATGTTCATGCCAGTTAACAATGATCTGACAACACTAATCCAGTCTACGATAATGCAAGTGAATATCTAAATACTGCTTAAACTTTACAAGAGTTTCTGAATCAGCCACTCTATCGGGCAGTGAGTGCCAACATCCAACCACCATCCGGGTTAAAGGAAAAACTTTGGCTCCCATCTTAGCCTTCTACCCCTTGACTAAAATCTATTCCAGTTTGTTATTGACCCTTCTACTAATGGAAATATATAGTTCTAGCATAGCTTCCTCGCTCCTGTACTCTATCCCTCGCCTAATAAAGCCTTGTATCCCATATATCTCTTAACCATTCTGGAGTACTGTGTACAGTTCTGGCTGCCCTGTTATAGGAAGGGTACTATTAAATTGGAGAGGGTTCAGAAAAGATTCACTTAGATGTTGCTGAGACTGGAGGATTTGAGTTATAAGGAGGGGCTGGATAGGCTGGAACTTTTTTTCCACTGAAGCGTAGGAGGTTGAGAGGTGACCTGATAGAGGTTTCTAAAATCATGAGGGGCATAAATAAGTTAATTGGCAAAGGTCTTTTCCTTAGAGTGTGGGAGTTCAAAATTAGGTTTCTTTTTAAGGTGAGAGGAAAAAGATTTAAAAAGAACATGGGGGGGTAACCTTTTTACATGGAGTGGTTAGTGTGTGGAATGAAATGCTGGAGGAGGTGGTGGATGCAGGTACAGTTGCAACATTTAAAAGATATTTGGATAGGTATATGAATAAGAAAGGTTTGGTGGGAGGTGGGGGCAGGGGTGGTGGGGAGGCAGTTAATGGGCCAAGCTCAGGCAGTTGGGACTACTTTAGTTTGGGAACATGGTCGGCGTGGACTAGTTGGACTGAAAGGTCTATTTCCGTGCTGTCTGATTCTATAACCCTACGACCTGCCCACTACCTTCAGCAATCTGTGGATATGCACACTAAGGATCCTCTGATCTTCAGTACTCTCAAGGGTCCTACCAGAGTGCATGAGCTTAATGTGAGGAATTAGTATTTAGAGGTGATCTGAGGAAAATGTTTTTCACACAAAGGATGGTAGATAAATGGAACATGCTACCTGAGAGGGTGGTGGTGACAAGTATTCTCACTGCATTTAAAAAGCTTTTGGATAGGTACTAAAAATGCCAGGGCATAGTAGGCTATGGAGCAAGTCCAGCGAAATAGGATTAGTGTGGTTTGGTGTTAGTTTGCTGGTATAGACATGGTGGGCTGAATATGCTGTATGACTCTATGATTTCATGGCTATGATCATTCATAATGTAATTCCTTGTCTTATCTTGTTAGCACTCCCCTAATGTATTCTGTCACGCCTTTTTTTTAGCTTGAATTCCATTTGCCATGCCCTGCTCACTTGATCAGTCTGTTGCTACCTTCTTCACTATTTACCACCAAACCAATTTTTGTATCATCCGTGAACTTCTTGATCATGTCCCCTGCATTTTAATACAAATCATTAACATATACCTCAAACAACAAAGGACTTACCACTGAGCACAGCAGATCCCCAGTGGAAACAGACTTGCAGTCACGGAAAAAAACCCTCCATCATCACCCTCTGTTCCTTGCCTTTCAGCTAATTTTGGATCTAACATGCGCGTCTTACTTTTTTGATCAGTCTGCCATGAGGGCCTTGAACAAATAATCAGTAAAGGGATGTGCGTGTTGCAATACAGCAGTGTACTATGTCAATGTCACATTTACAGCATGTGCCAGCAACTTACGCGGCAAATATATTACATGTGCTTTAACCAAATAGCCATGCCTCAAAGTCTAAGGGGAGTAGTTTCTCAATCATGTCAAGGCGGTGTCACCACAGTCAGAGGCAGCATTCAGCCTCATTCCTGGGCCTTAGACACAGTCAGTTGGTCGCTTTGCCAGTCATGGTCAGGGGTTCCATATCATTGCAGTCCAGGGAGTGGGCTACAGTCAATGCTGCAAATCCAGCGCAAATCAAGTGGGGGGCTACTGATAATTCAGTCAGAGACTTTTATAGAGATCAATCCGGGGCCCAGTCACCCATTATTTGGAACTCTCCATCCAAGTTAGTCACATGTTGGGCCAAATAAGTGTCTCCTCACTGAAAATCAAGGGATTCATTGGGAGATTATCACTGTCATAGGAAAGTTGGGTGAGTTAATTGCCAGAATTGGAAGCAGCATGGAGGGATCCGAGGGGACAATATTTGCGAAGGGAGACAACATGACAGAACAACAGGAGATGGTAGTGCTTTGGAGGACATGGATTACTGTGGGAGCAGGTATTATTGAAGGTCACCACTACCCTGTCTTTCTCAGAGAGGGGCAAAACAATGCTTGGCAATAGGGCAGGGGCTCAGGGGGTAATGTTAGGAGACAAAAACTCAAATGAATGAGTTCGGTAGGAACATGCAAGGGGGAAAGGAAGTTGAAGGTTTTGAGGAGTACTCTAAATTAGTCTGACAATGTGACCCCCTTTTGTGAACTACGACCTACCTTACCTTCCGTCATTATTTGAATGATTAATGTGCAATGAAAATGGATCATTGCTGTGACCACTCCCTTGGATTAGTTTGGTGTGTGTGCATGTCTGTGCATGTGTGTATGTGTTGGGGGGAATGGGGGTAGTGTGGGTTTGGCAGTGGGGGAAGTGTTGCACATTGTGCAATACATTCCAGGTAGGAAATGCTGCATAATCTTAACATGCTGTGCTCTGACCAACTGCAGCAGGCAAAGAGGTGTGTGATGGAGGCTGAAGAGCTGGAGATCGGCATCAGTCTTTTGAGGAAGAGCAAGAGCACACAGCCAAGGGAACATCACCATCATCATGACAGAGTGATGCAGCATCAAGCAGGACTTAACTGCCATCCAGTACCCAGTGAGCTGGATGCAGTGATCATTCAGAGTCTGTAAATTTATTATTGTTCAGAGTGGAAGTGGTCTTTATGTATTAGAAAATGGAAAACAATTTGAGTACCATATAAGCTAGAAAATTGCATCAGCTACACCAATAGTTAAATGATACTATGCTACAGCTGATAAACATCTTTTGGTCTGAGTCAGATATACACCAAAAAGGAATAAAATACCACCGTGCAATGAAATACAAACTCTCCCTATACTCTCTCGTGAAGTTTGAAAACTTCAGGACCTCCATTATGGTTCCCAGATCTGCAGCAATAATTAAAAAAACACTTCTTCACAACTACCTAACAGGTTAGTGATCCCCAATTTGTTGATTTAGAGCAGAGGATACACAGCCTTTTTCACATTTGTGGGCCCCAAAATATCTAAACAGTTAAGGCTTCAAATATGTTGCTCCCACAATGAAAATAATTATCAGAGGCTTCAGAGGGATGTATCAAAAGGCAGTCTATTAAAATGGAAAGTTGCTCCAATATGTAGGATTGAAAGTTTATTTTCATCAGAGGTGATAAAAAGCACTGTAGGCCAAGGTAGAAATTTGCTAAACTTTATCTTGTTATTAGATAGTCAACCTAATGTGCTTGATGCCGACTATAGCAATTGTACTCAGACTTACAAACAAAGGCTATTTTGCAATAATAACAGTGTCTATTTTGTAAATACATTTAAATATGTATTAATATGTAATATATTCTCATTGAAAAGTAAGTGTAATCCGTTTATAGTGTTACGGCTATAAACAAAAAAAAATGTTCACTGACTTTTTGTCGGCTCCTCCCAAACACTTCAGTATAGTGTATTAAAGAAACTTGGAATTCATTAAACTTCAAACGGACAGAATAATGGAAAATAATTTGAGTACCATATAAGCTAGAAAATTGCATCAGCTATACCAATAGCTAAAATATCAATTGCTTAAAAGAAATTGTGCCTGAATGCATCAACACCTATGTTTTTTGGTTCATGAAGTAAACTTGTAGATTGAATTCAAAGAAGCAGAGTAGTGACTGGTAGATTTCCATATTTTCAATGATTAGATGATTTAGTAAGTAGCACATTATGTTTTTCAGGGTTAATTGAATTCTGTAACACAAGCTACAATTCAATATTGATAAAACGTTCAACTTTGGAACAGAAAAGGGCAAGAAACCTCGATCATATCTAATAACCACATTCCAGATAATGTCATTATCCTGTTCACAGTCAAAACTCGTCTGCGGAATGGGAGGGGGAGTTGAAATGGTTCGCGACTGGGAGGTGCAGTATACTGCATCAACTGTTCCCGTTGTGGCCTCCTCTACATCGGGGAAACCAAGCGGACGCTTGGAGACCGCTTTTCAGAACACCTACGCTCGGTTCGCACTAAACAACTGCGCCTCCCAGTCGCGAATCATTTCAACTCCCCCTCCCATTCCACAGACGACATGTCCATCCTGGGCCTCCTGCAGTGCCACAACGGTGCTACCCGAAGGTTGCAGGAACAGCACCTCATATTCCGCTTGGGAACCCTGCAGCCCAATGGTATCAATGTGGACTTCACAAGCTTCAAAATCACCCCTCTCCCTACCGCATCCCAAAACCAGCCCAGCTCGTCCCCGCCTCCCTAACCTGTCCTTCCTCCCACCTATCCCCTCCTCCCACTTCAAGCCTCACCCCCATCTCCTACCTACTAACCTGATCCCGCCCCTTTGACCTGTCCGTCCTCCCTGGACTGACCTATCTCCTCCCTACCTCCCCACCTACACTCACGTTTATTGGCTCCATCCCCGCCTCTTTGACCGGTCTGTCTCCTCTCCACCTATCTTCTCCTCTATCCATCTTCTATCCGCCTCCCCCTCTCTCCCTATTTATTTCAGAACCCCCTTCCCCTCCCCCATTTCTGAAGAAGGGTCTAGGCCAGAAACGTCAGCCTTCCTGCTCCTCTGATGCTGCTTGGCCTGTTGTGTTCATCCAGCTCTACACTTTGTTATCTCAGATTATCCAACATCTGCAGTTCCTACTATCTCTCAAGCTGCAGTTTCGTTTTGTTATCAACACAACAAGTTTTGACTTAATTAATTTAAACCAGGAATTTAGATTCTAAAAACCAATTAAATTTATATATGATGGTTTTGACCAATAGGACCAATCCTATTGTAAGAAATTGTATGTCATCAAGGGTATAAAGAATGGGAACGGTTGCAAAATTGGTAGAGAGCGAACTGCCATCCGCTAGGAGATTAGCTCTCTCAGCTCTTAGAGAAAGCATCACCTAAATAAAGGTACCGCAGCACTCATAGTTGATATTCCTGACAAAAGAGCGCAATGAAGAAGGTGTTACTGACAGAAGATCAATGGAGAAGACACAGAACCTTCCAGAAGATGTAACCTGGCTATAATTTTGAGAAACTAAGTTCTATTTTGTTTAGTTTGGTTTATATAAGTGGGATTTGTATTTATTGCAACAGCATACCATTACACTTCTGTTTTATTCAGGAATAATTAGTAGTTAGAAGAGAATTGTTTGATTTGTTAATAGTTCAGTTAAGTTGTTCACTGTTAGAGTTAGATAAATAAATTGTTACTTGTTGATTATAGAGTGAGTTTCAGGTGTTTATTTCATTTAACCGCTCCTTTATAACAGACTGGGAGTGAGAGGCAGGTTATACCACTTTTCACACTCTTTTAATAAGATTATAGGGTGAGGCGAGCCTTTCTGGGTGTTTCAGTTTTAGTTATCGGAAGTGGGGGACGGAGGGATCAACATCCACTTTATAACAATATTGTAAGGGTCTAGGCCCGAAACATCAGCCTTCCTGCTCCTCTGATGCTGCTTGGCCTGCTGTGTTCATCCAGCCCTGCACCTTATTACCATAACTGTTGGCTGATAAACAATTCCAACAAATACTTCTAGTCTCTTGCTATTTCTTAGGTCCATACACATAGACTGAAAGATCAATATGTAGATTCAAAGATCCTCCCTTATCAATGTACTGATCTCATCCCTTATTAAGAGAATGCTATCCTAGTTCCTTCTCTTTTAGTCCATTCTTCCTAAATACCACATATCCTTGAATATTTAGTTCTCAATCTTGGTTATGCTTGCAGCCAAATCTTGATAATAGTAATAATAATTGAACTATGCACACTCCCCTTCCACATCCCATGAGTTCTTTGTCAACATTCGCCTCCCCAAGCAGCACTAGATACTTGGAGCAAATTGGCCAGCAGTTCCCAACACTGAGATTTCACCCCCCCCCAGGAGGGCATTTAGCTTCAAGAAAGCAACAGAACACCTCAGATGTGATATCATGCTGTTAATTGTCAACATTTTTGATGAAAGCTTAATGCATTCAGATTCAGTACCTTTAATTCTGCTTTTGTAACATTATTCTCTATTCTTTTCCTGTGTAATTCTTGCCTATGTTTTCTTTGTCTGTCAATTTGACATTCTCCTTTTCTACCTCCCACTTCCAGTTTTGCTTCTATCCGATCTGAAACCCCTTTCAGGCTCCTGCTCCCCTGCCAATCAAATTTAAACCCTCACTTACAGCATAGGTATATTTTCCTGTTAACAGATTAATACTGAACCTTCGATGATGAAACCGTAAAGGCAGTCCCAACGCCATTCTCATGAGCATGAGAGAGTGGAAATTATCTGGAGATGATTACTTTGAGGACATGGTTTTTAACCTCATTCTTAGCCCTCTGAAATCTGATTTCAGGACGATGTTGCTGAAGCGAGGCAGTGGATAAGAAATAGTATGGGACAAAGTATATTTCTTGAGAGCAGGGAATTATTGTTGGTCAATGGTAGTGTCCCTACCTCTAAGGAAAAAGGCCAGTATTCAAGTCTCACCTGAACCAGAGATGTGTCACAACATATTGGAAGAGTTTGATTAAAAATACCTATATTTTTGAGAGTGTCCAAGAGTAACAATGAGAAAAATCAAATGTCAACAGAACAAGACATTGGATAGCCACATAGAGGTGGCAGTAAGACTCAAAATTGCAATGTTATATGCACACCCTGAACAAAAACAAGAGATTGCTGGAGAAACACTGGAGGGTTTGAGTTATCAGGAGGGGCTGGGTCTTTTCTCACTGGAACATAGGAGGTTTAGGGATGACCTTATAAAGATTTATAAAATCATGAGGGGCATAGATAAGGTGAATAGCAAATGTCTTTTCCCTATAGTGGGGGAGTTCAAAATTGGGGGAGGCATTTTTTTAGGTGAGAGGAGAAAGATTTAAAAGGGACCTAAGGGGTAACTTTTTCACACCAAGGGTGGTGCGTGTATGGAATGAACTGCCAGAGGAAGTGGTAGATGCAGGTACAGCTACAACATTTAAAAGACGTTTGGATAGGTACATGAATAGAAATGTTTTAGAGGGATTTGGGTCAAATACAGGCAAGTGGGACTAGTTTAGTTTGGGAACATGGTTGGTATGGACTAGTTGGACTGAAGGGTCCGTTTCTGTGCTATATGACTCTATCTGGCAGCAACTCTCTTCTTTAACTTTAAAATGCAAAGTATAACTCTGTTTTTCTCTCAACTGATGCTGTGTTTCTGCAGCACACTACGTTGTTGCTCCTGATTTCCAGCATCCATCATTGTTTATGTTTATTCTAGGTGCGTTTTGGACGGGAGGCTTTTTTTATGTATTAAATATATGTATATATATATAGGAGCATGGACAGCTTCACCCCAGGGTTCAGGTACGGCCATAACAGAGGGTGTGCAGGCACTGCAGTCAGGAACTCCCTGCCCCCCACCCCATATAGAAATACAATATTATGAAGGGTCAGTTAAGATTGTTAAAAGTGGGAGTGGGAATTCACACCGTTAAAATAAAATTCTTAAAAAGTGATATTGATTGGGAATGAGTGCACTTCCATTGGACGGTCATCTACAGTTTCCAACACCAACACCAACAGCTACAACACTCTCCCCTTCCACATCCCATGAGTTCTTTGTCAACATCCACCTCCCCAAGCAGCACCAGATACTTGGAGCAAATTGGCCAGCAGTTCACAACATTGAGATTTCATCCCCCCCAGGAGGGGACTTAGCTTCAAGAAAGCAACAGAACACCTCAGATGTGATATAATACTGTCAGATGGAAACATCTGCCTGATCGCCACTGAAATGTGCAGTTTATCACAGAATCTCTACAATGTGGAAGAAAGCCATTCGGCTCATCAAGTCCATACCGAACATCAGAAGAGCAACCCACCACCCTCCTACCTTATAATCCTGCATTTCCCTTGCTAATCCACCCAGCCTGCACATCCCTGAACACTATGGGCAACTTAGCATGACCAATCCACCTAACCTGCACATCTTTGGACTGTGGGAGGAAACCAGAGCACCCAAAGGAAACCCACGCAGACACAGGGAGAACATGCAAACTCCAAACAGACAGTCACCCCAAGGGTGGAATCAAACCTAGTCCCTAGAGCTGTGAGGCAGCAGTGCTAACAACTGAGCTACCGCACCATGCACAAATCAAAATGAACACTTTACTATTACAAATACTGCACACAAGGTAAAACAAAGAATACTGGGTGGTGAACAATTCCTGATGAAGGGAAGCACTGTTACCTCAATATCTGGTAGATCAATGCTCAGCATTCGAGACATTGTGACGATCAGGAATCAAAAGCTTGAAGAAAATTTCCTCTTCGCAAAAGCGATCAGTAGCTCATGATCTTGCAACTGTGACAGATTCCTGAATGGCAGACTTTTATCGAGTGAAACTGTGACTCACTGTCCTGGTCTAAAGTACATTCAGATTAAGCTTGTTTCAGTGTGGAGGGAAAAGACCAGTTTTCATACTTCAAATGTTTGTTTTATTTTGAAGAAAACAAATAACAAACTTGATAGACAGTATATTGAATTTATTTAAATCTTTATAATAGTTATACCACTGAGATATCACATATGAGCAGTTAGTACAAATAACAGCATTAAGCTCAATATGTCAATCGTTATGGGAAAAAATGTTTATTTAGATTGACCTAGAACTGCAGTGTACATTGAAGGTACACATACCATCATACACTTCAGGATATTTGTAGATTCAGAATTTGGTACTTTTAAAACAATCCAAATCTTTCTGGCTAACTGGATCTGGCTATTATGCCAAAGGTGACTAGCAATGTTGTCTTTATTTGTTCTCACTATTCCTGAATTGGTCAACATATAATTAATTTCCACTTATTTTGTGTGAATATATTCTTGGATTTAGTTATTCCTCTCCCTCTTTTCCTTTGTGGTTATCTAGAGAAAAATAACAGCAAAAAGGAATGCAGGAATAGGAATAGACCATTCAAACCTGTTCCACATTCAATGAGATCACAGCTGATCTGTGGCTCATCAGTATATGCCTGCCTTTGGCCCATATCCCTTAATACCTTTGTTTAACGAAAAAAAATCTCAGATTTAAAAATTAATAACTGAACCAGCATCCATTGCTGATGGTGGAAGAGAGTTCCAAACATCTACCATCCTTTGTGTGTAAAAATGCTTCCTAACAGGAGATAAAAATCTGGCGCTAATTCTTAGACTGTGCCTCCTCATTCTCGAATACCCAACCAATGGAAATAGTTTATCTTTATCTACCCTGTCTTTTCTTGTTTATATCTTGAAGACTTTGATTGGATCATCCCTTAACCTTCTAAACTGTAGAGAAAGCAGGCCTAACTTGTATAACAAAAACAGACATTGCGAGAGAAACACAGTAGCTGTGAGGAGAAAACAGTTAACATATAGACTCTGGTGACTCTTCATCAGAAATCGACCATTCTGATGAAGCTGGATGCCTTGAAATCCGGAGAAGAATGGCCCATCAAGTGTGTTTGATATGGGCAAAACAGTCATCTCACTGTCTCCAAATGATCCTCTGTGCATGAAATCCAGTGGAGACAGGGTTTAACCCTGTTGTAATCAAGCTCCAAACAAGCTTCAGGCGCAATATCTCACTTTTTCTGCTGGAAAATCCCACAGATGTAACATTGTCTTCAATAAATTTAGCCATTCCATTCTCCATATATTTTCTGAGTGTGTTTTGCGTTTCTTGCTGTGTAAAAGTAATGGCATCAGCTGATACTCTAAAGCTAGGTTCCATATCAGAACACAAGAGGTATTTGCTCTGGGTTTGTAGCCCTCTTTTCTCCTTCCTCAGCACCTCCAGAATGTTCTGTCTTGATTTCAAATCTCAAGCCTTTCCCGTTCACCTTCTAAAAATATGTACTTAATCTTTTTCTTAAAAGCACATCAGGTGAATGGTCTTTTAAGGTCCTATAACCAGAAGTTTCCAAGTTAATCTCACAAGTGACACAATTTGTTAGTCCATTTCCTTCTCTGGACTTCATTTTCACTAAAAAAGGCTTTGCTTACTTTCATGTTTGAGGAGTACAGGATTGTAAAGTTGTCATTTATCTTTAAAATCTGCTGCGTTGATGACTCTGTTTTCAGATTTCCAGTAAAAGTAATGTTGCAGTTATACAAAACCCTGGTTAAACCCCACATGGAATACAATGAGCAAAGCTGGGCAACACAAGTTAGGAAGGATATATTGGCCTTGGGAGGGAGTACAATGTAGGTTTACAAGAATGATACCTGGACTTCAGGGCTTATAAGGAAAGATTGTACAAATTCAGATAAAATAAAACAAAGAACTACAGATGCTGGAAATCTAAACCAAAACCAGAAATTGCTAGGGAGTCCTAACGTCCAAAACTGGCACGAAGAGAACCAAGACAATTTCCTCTCAAGTAGTCAACTAAAGTTTCCATTCTAGTCAGTTCTTTGAAAAGAAGATCGCACATAGGCAAAAATCATTGATCACTGCAGTATATATTACAATGTTCCTCCAAGTGGGTACGAGGTTCTGACTGTCATATTTGGAATTGAACAATTGACAGAAACTTGTCCGAAGAGTTATGGCAAGTACTTTATGGTACTTTAAAAAAAATCATTCATGGGACGTGGATGTTATTGGATGGGCCAACGTTTATTGCCTGTCCCTAGTTGCCCTTGAGAAGGTGCTGGTGGTGAGCTGCAGTCCATGTGCTGTAGGTAGACCCAAAATTCCCCTAGGGAAGGAATTCCAGGATTTTTACCCAGCGACTGAAGGAGAGGCAACGTATTTCCAAAATAGAATGGTGAGTAGCTTGAAGGGAAACTTGCAGGTGGTGATGTTCCCATGTATCTGCTGCCCTTGTCCTCCTGGATGGTAGTGGCCATGGGTTTAGAAGGTGTTCTCCAAAGATTTTTGGTAAATTTCTTCAGTGCATCTTGTAGATGATACTGCTGAGGATCAGCAGTGAAGGGAGTGGATGTTTGTGGATATGGTGCCAATCAAGTGGGCTGCTTTGTCCTTGACGGTGTCAAGCTTTTTCAGCGTTTTGGGAACTGCACTAATCCGGGCAAATGGGGAAGATTCCATCACATTCTTGACTTGTGCCTTATAGCTGGTGGACAAGTTTTGGAGGGGCAAGAGGTGAGTTACTTGCTGTAGTATTCCTAGCCTCTGACCTGCTGTTGTAGCCACTGTATTTTTTTGACCAGGTCAATTTCTGGTTAATGGTAATGTCAGGATGTTGATAGCGGGAGGTTCAGTGATGGTAACATTATTGAATGTCAAGGTATGGTGGTTAGGTCATTTCTTATTGGAGATGGTCATTGCATGGCATCTGTGCAGCATGATTGCTACTTGCCACTTCCCTGACAAGACCTTGTTATTGTCTGGGTCTTGCTGCGGTTGGACATGGACTGCTTCAATATCTGAGGAGTCGCGAATGGTGTTGAACATTGTGCAATCATGGGCGAACATCCCCATTTCTGATCTTATGACAGAGAGGTCATGGGGGAAGCAGTTGAAGACTGTTGAGCCCAGGGTGGCTACCCTGAGAAACACCTATACAGATGTTATGGAGCCAAGATGACTGACTTCCGACAACAAGAACTATCATCCTATGTGTCAGGCAAGATTCTGACCAGCAACAAAATTTTTCCAATTCTCATTGACTCCAGTTTTCCTAGGGCTCCTTGATGCCACACTAAGTCAAATTCAGCCTTGATGTCAAGGGCTGTCGCTTTCACCTCACCCTCTGGAATTCAATTGTTTTGTCCATGTTTGAACAATGAAAAGGAATCATATCACGAAAAGGAATCATGGATATAGGACTTGGAGAACATAACCAAATAAGAAATGTCACAAATAATCAAAAGCACTTTTTACATTTATTGACCCTAGGGTCATGCAAAGATTTAAGTTCCGGTAAAGAACATAAGGACAATGCTAAGGGGCAAAACGCAAAGTAAAATGCTATAGTTTCTTGAAATTTAAAAATACAAAAACAAATTTTCAGCAGGTTAAGCAACAAAATTGGAGAAAGAAGACAGAGCTTTTGCTCTGAAAATGGGTGTGATATTAACCCTGGCTTCCTTTGTTGGCTGGCCTGCTGCATGTTTCCAGTGCATTCAATTTTAACTTTAAATCAAAGGAATGTGTGTTTGGTTCACAGGAGCTGCAATTGTTTTCTATGGGAGCGAATTCAACAGGTTCACCATTCTTTGGGTGAAGAAATTTCTCCTCATCTCAATCCTAAATAGTTTACTCTGTAACCTAAGGATACAGAGGATCCTAAGGATACAGACCCCTGGGTCTGGACTTTCACACAATTGGGAACGTGCTTCCTGCATTTCCCATCTAGTCCTGTTAGAATTTCTATGAGATCCCCACCTAATTTTTCTGGAATTCCAATGAATATAATCTTAACCGACAGAATCCCTCCTCATTTGTTAGTCCTGCCATCCCAGGAATCAGTCTGATAAACTTTCACTGCACTCCCTCTATAGCACAAAAATCCATCCTCAGATAAAGAGATCAAAACTGCACACAATATTCCAGGTGTGGTCTCACCAATGCCCTGTACTATTGCTGTAATACACCCTTGTTCTAATACTCAAATCCATGCTCTATGAAGTCCGAAGTACCAATTTCCCATTTTCCCGCCTGCTTACCTTACCTGTAGGAACTTATAGTAATAGGATCTTGCACCTATCGTCGTCTATTATGACCTTGGATGATTATATATTAATGAAAAATACTAATGAGGCAATGTGCTTGCATTTGATAGATATCTTTTAATAAAGATAAATGCAGTGTTATGATTATGAGTAGGGCGAATGATCAACATGTGTACACCATTCAGGGCTGTGAACTTAAGGCAGTTGAACCAGAGAAAGACCTAAAAGTTATTGTTTAGTTCAAAACTATTTGCGAAAGCAAAGCAAATAGAGTTCTTAGAATTTTTTGACAAGATCAAAGATAAAATAAAAGCACTGTCATTGAATAAGACCTTGGTTAGGACATATATCTAGATAACTCATAGTTGATTTATTGGCCCTGGAAAATTTCACTTTTATATCATCTTTAAATTTTCTTTTCTGTGTAGTCATCATATAGAGATGAAGAATATTCCATAATTGAGATACAAGGGCATTGCGAACAACATCTTTAGTTTATTTCCACGGACTCCCAACTCTCCATAGTAATAGTTCAATTATACCCATTTTAAAAATAATTAACACCATTTCCTTTTTGAACGATGAAATGAGATATGATAATTGTGACTTCTTTAAACTCATTACAAACAATCACAGTTTCATGTGATTTTGGCTGGTACATAAAGTAAAATACCATGTAAAATAACAGCACCAACTCGTATATATAAAGGAACTTTAATATTCAAAATTTCTCAGTGAGCCACAATAGGATGTATTAGAACAAATAGAAGTAATAATTTTTTTCTTAGTGTCTTAAAGGTGGAAAATGAGGAAGAAAGGCAGAGAGATTTAGCAAGACAATTCCTGAGTTGAGCCTTTGCAACTGAGGTAGGATTACTGCAATTTTACCATTAAAATTGGGATTACTGAAAAGGCCAGAATTGGAGGACTACTGACTTCTCAGAGGGTTGAAAGGCAGAAGAATACAGAGATAGGGAAAGATGAGATCCATAAACACCTATCCCAGATGAAATCTTCCCCTCACCTCCCCCAACCAACAAGGAATGATAGAGGTGGGCTGAGTAATGGGAAGCTGAGCTCCTATGGGGGAGACAGAAATACTGGGAGCCCTCCTCAGGACAGAACGGGTGTTGAGTTGAAAGACGAGGGCAAGAAATCTTTTGTGTTTTAGCTATTGACAGATAGGCCAATGTGCACGCCTTCTGCTGGATAATTTGGCAAAAGCTAGTGCAGAGAATGGGAGTCAGAGAGCATAATAGGTAAGGCTCTAGCTCTGACTGCAGTTGCAAATGCACTTCTGAAGCAAATCCCTGAGAGTTACTGATACTTTTTACCTAAAGGATACATTTCCTCAGGGTGAGGTGAACAAATCTGTAGGCATACAGAGGGATAGCAAGGTCAATCAAACTCTACAGCTGGGAAAAGGCATAGCCTTCCCATCAGACAGTACAGAAAATACCAAAGTCATAGTTAAAAAGATTGAAAGAGGCTACGTCCCCATTCCCCTTTACCAGATGCATCAAGAGTGTGACCTTGTGGCAAGACTAGTGACTGTGAGAGCCGTGCCCACTTTGCCTGTTGACAATCAACCTGCTTCTTGGCAATGACCTGGCATGATCTAAGGTAATTTCCAGTGCTCTCTGAGAAGCCTATTAAGTACAGGAAGGGCAAACAACAGCAGGCGAAAGTGCATTTTCCCTGACTGTGTGACAATGCAGTCTATGGTTAGATAAGCTCAGTCAGGTGTTCTCTGGACAAGAGACCCTCCAGTGTGATTACCAGAAACCTTTTTCAGGAGTCTAGAACACCCCAAGGAGGTGGTAAAATGGAACTTCTTTCGCAGCAGCCCAACAAACTGATCCATTGTCAAAAACAACTCAAACTGAAGCTGAGGCAGACACAATCCTTGAGTGCTATTGTATTAAAAATTAGCTTCTGATGAGGAAATGAAGATCCTGTCACAGACCTGCAGATGAGAAGTGGGCAGTGATTCACCAGGTAGTGGTGTCACCAATGTACCCCACAGAAATATTGTGGTTAGCTCATGAGATTCCAATGGCTGGGCATCTCAGTACACACAAAACCTAAGCCCATATCAGCCACACTTTTACTGGCCCCAGCTCCATGAGGTTACACTCAGGAACTTCAGAACCTGCGACACCTGTCAGGTTGTGGGAAAACTCCAACCAGTGATAAAGCCTGCATCTTTGATTCCTGTGCAAGCTTTTGGGGAACATTACCTGGGATCTGGCCATTCTGTTGTGATGAAGAACAATAAAATGAAAGTAAGAGGAGTCAAAAAGAAGCAGTTAAATGGCCTTTCACAATTTCATTTTAAAAAGATACTTGAACAATCATTACTATTTATGAACTAACTCCTCAATCCTGCAGTAATCAGTGCATTCAATAACTTAAGGTCCAAAAATCCATAATCCAAATAAATAATATAAAATCCATGTCTTTATAATTGGCTAGTACATATCACTAACTCACCCTGATGACAAGCACAATGTTAAACTGTTAACCATTTAAGGGCAGAATTGTAACCAAAATGCACATAAGATTGTATTGTTTTGGTTAGACTTTAAGTTTTCACCAAAAGCTAGCTCCATATTTACAAATATAACAAAAATGTGATCAGGCATGTAATTCTTTTTTGTCTTTTCTTTCCCTTAAAATATATTCCTTGAAGTATTTATGAGAAATAACCTGATCTAAAATAAGCTAAAATAAAATATTGAACCATTTGATAATTTATTGGGTATATACCATTGGATATACTCTATCAATCTGTTAGAAAAGTAGACAAAAAGCAATTTGATGATTAATGTATTTGCACCTAAGAAAATGAATGCAACTTGAAGAGCCTTTCTAACCAGAACAACCAGATTCACAATTTCACTTTGGGGACATATTCAGTTTTGCAGCTCAACCTTGATTCAAGCAAACTGAATCTTGAACCAGCGTAAAAGATTGCAGGAAACGTAAGTGTAAGTAGTTTTTGGCTTGTCTCAACTGTTTCATATTCCTGATGTGTAATGCGGATTCCACCAATTCTATCCCAATTACACTGCATTTGAAAACAAGTTTGAACATACTTCACGCCCAACCCACCATACTCAAGTACTCAGAGCAAACATAGTGCAGTATCTCAAATGTCAGATGTTCATTATATCATCATTCATGGACCATCAACTCATCAGAATCTGCATAAGGTCCACAAATGTTTCTGCAAATGCAGCAATGTCCTGCAATAACAGTGTGGAATTATAAACGTCAAAGCACATATTAATATGGAATTGGAAAGACCATCTTGGTGGGCTTAAGAACAACAAATCATTTTAAAATGTTGACTAATTAAAAATCTCAATAGGGAATCAATTAATAACTCAATATTTTTGCTATTTCAATTCAGCTCTATTTCAATTTTACGCTATCATAGCTTGCAGATCTACAGATAAAGGAATCATTTCATCTTTAACTTTATTATTGCCTCTTATGAACCCATCTCACACGAACACTACAAAACCAAACATATAGATTGGCTTGAAACTCTGTCAGTATCCATAAACATCCAGGGAGATAAGGCTCAAACACACCCAGATCAGGTTGGAGTTGTTTTTAATTATAGTGCAAAGATCGGCACTTAAGGTATTGAAAATATACAGTCAAGTTTCTCTGCTGACAATAAATATTTTGTTTAGGGGCATTCAATATCAAGTATTTACTTTCTTGTTATATTGTTTTGTAAAGAACCGTATCCAAGAAGGATAATCCTACAAATCGCCTTTTCATGGCTGCTACCAGAGTACCTTGTGCGAGAAGATTCGCCTCTCTAAGGTTACTGATGGAGATTATTATGGAGCATGTTCACTAGTAGCTGTTGATTACAGCATAACAAGAATGATTTACAGAAAGATCAGGATATGTTGGATGAAATACTGCTTCAGAAAAAAGAAAAGTACATCTCCTAACTGCAATCATTGTTATTACACTGTAATAAGCATTGACAAAGTGCATCAATTTGCATGAAAGTAAGCTTGCTAGCAAGTATAGAGATGAAACTATTCTTACAACAAGAACCTATTATTTTGTGGGAGTAAAGCATGTAGTCACTGCCCAATGAATTAGTCAATCTTCAGGCATCAGTTACATCAGGTTTCTATTAATCTACTCCCTACTATACCACATCTGTCTTTAATAAGATAGATAATCATTAAATAAGGTAATGTTCAATAGGGAAAAGGAATTTGGAACCAATGGTTTTAAAGACAGAAAATATCTCCAAGCTCTGCAGTCCAATATTCTTAGGCATATTTTCACATCTCAGACCTCTACCTTACACAGCTCCCTGTTTAAACCCCTGTCCTTAAAGATTTAAGATCCACTGATAACGAGGAAATTGTCTAATCAAAGTTACAAATCTCATTCTTACTGTTATGATTTTGATGCATCAATCCTCTTCTGTCAACTCAGCTCAGCTCATCATGCTATCCTCCTCCAGTATCCTTGTCTAATTCTACTTCGTCCTTCTCTGTAGGACAATCCTCACTTTGCTCCATTTATACATCCAACTTCGGCAAAGTATTGTTGTAAAGGGTTTCCATTCCTGCCCTGCACTGCGATCTCTAGAGTTCGCCAATCATCAGTTCTTGTGTTAATCAAACAAAATCAGCAGGATGGCCTCATTACCTGCCTAAATAAAGCCAGTGTTGGGACACCAGAACCATTTTAAGATTCACTCCCATTTTTGCTGGTCCCATAGGGCCAAATGAAAAGTAGGGAGAGATAAGTATTTTGAATCAACTTATTTGGACACGTCGTGAAACATTTGCAGCATAGGTGGGACTTGAATCCAGGCCTCCTTGCTCAGAGGTAGGGACACTGCCAGTGAACCACAAGAAATCCAAAGTAGGGAGAAGTAAGATATTTTCTAATCAACCTGTTCAGCGATGTTATTATATACTTCTGGAACAGGTAGCACTTGAACCCAGGTCTCCCAGCTTAGAGGTAGGGACATACCACGGTGCCACAAAAACCCCAAAGTAGGTAGATGTCAGGGTAGGGGAGGGAATTGAGAATATCTCTGCAATAATCACCAGCAGTCCCAGCAGTGACCATCACTTAAAAGGGCATGTTCATCTATTTCAACCTCATAATTGCAACCAGGATCCTCTAATGGTCTTGCAGCACAAAGCACATGTTTAAACAACCTCTCATCTGGAAAGAGCTGGTATTCAGTTTGCCTAGTTAGAGGCCTACTTATACAGTGCACCAGGGGGATTCTGGGTGTCTAAAGGGGGCTGGGGTTCCTTTTGTTTTCATTAATAATGGGCACTATTAGCCCCAGCCAGCATTTATTGCTCATCTCTAATTGCACTGAGGGTAGTTGATCATCAACCACATTGTTGTGGGCGTAGAGTTACATGTAGATCAGACCAGGTAAAGATGACAGATTCCTTCCCAATAGGATATTCGGGAACCAGATGATTTTTTTTTTCCTGACAATCAATAGTGGTTTTGAGGTCATCAATAGACGCTTAATACAAATGTAATTAAATTCAAATTCCACCACCTGCAATGATAGATTTTGATCCGGGTTCCTAGAGTCTGTGGATTAATAACAATAATACCATTAGGCCATCAACTCTGCACCTAATCTTCTCCTGCGTGTTGCTTATTTTGGAATAGGAAATTGGATATCACTGCTGTTATCCTAAATCTTGCACAGAAATTCAGCCAATAAGCAGCATTGTGGCACCTATGTCTTTAAAATAGAAGGTGTCAGGGAGAACCTTAGGAATAAGTGATCTAATATGCTTAGGCCCATTATGGCATTTGCCTTCCTGGAAAATGGCATCCATGTGCTGCAGACTTGAATAATGTTAATTCTACTGGATTGTATCCAAAAATGTTTATACAATGGTGATTTCTTGGATGGAGACGGTGACAAGAGAAAGAAAGAGATTGTTTTAGAACTGATATGGAGGTTGGATTCTACTTGCGGAAGCTTAAAAATAAAAAAAAGTGCTACCAAGGAGCCAAGCCTCATTTACTCACCTTCTGCCTTGGTTCTACTGAAATATTTCAGTGGCCTTGACTTGCCTGTACACTTGCTTGAGCAATTGTGTGCAGCAGAATGAGTCAATATGAGGAAGGTAAAGCATTTTTATTAGAAATAAACTGATGCTTTCTCAACAAATTTATTTCTTCTGCTATTGTGCCAATCATGGCTCTACTTAATTTATTACTATACTGTACATGTCAAGTCACCCAGGACTACAATTATACCTTTTTCTTGGCAGCTTCTGTTATTTTCCCAGTGTAGACAGGCAGTCCATTCTGCCCCAGTGATATCTAACAGAACTGTAGAGTATTATATACTTATACAAAAAAAATCTGCTCTAAACATAAAACCTGTTTATTCTTCATTGTAATATGTGTTTTGTAAGTTAATGGTGTTCCTCAAATTTTGTATGTAATAAACATGGACCAAACTGTGCAATCTAAGACAGTAATATTCACTTGGCCATTGCACATCCGGGGTAAGCACAAATCGACACCAGAAAAGAAGAAACATGGAGCGTGGAATTGGTTGCCAATTTGCTATTACTGCTTTGGTATACTACCCAAAGGCTTCACAATCCCGTCATGCTTTAATCAGTTTCCTTCCAATATGTGGTGTTGTCAGGGATAAACTACAACCTGTAAAAACTCCAACTGATAGCAAAGCCTTAATTATAAATAATTATTTATTGGCTATGAAATGATGCAAAAATAACAATGATCTACTCTTCGGTCTCCGTTATTGGAAATGAAAATAATGAGGGCTTACTGGCATAAAGTAATTCAATTTAGATCTCTTATCCTCTAAATAATGACTTCACATTCTCTCAATACTTCTTCTGAATAACAAAAACCTTTCTACGTGGGAGTCACGGCACAAATGAAATTTCTACCATCATATATAATTTAATATAATCCATTTCAATGTTGCCCTTTTTACATCTTAAACGGTTCCCAGATAATGTTAGCCTGGGCACACTGGTAGCTCTCATGCAGAAATCATTGTGTTCAAACTCCACTCCAAGGGGTGAACACTTTAGCTGGGTTGACATTCTAGTCCAGTACAAATTGAGCACTGCATTGTCAGAAGTGTTGTCTCAGATAAAATGCTAAACAGAGATCTTGCGTGCTTGATCAAGTAGATGTAATAGTTGCCATAAAAGTATTTAAAGATCAGGCAAATTTACCTGGTTTCCTGGCCAACATTCATTCCTTTGCTTTTCCTATCAAAAATAGACAAACTGGTCTCTATTGTCTCTACCGTTTAGTGGCCCTCATTGTATGAAAATTAGTTTGTTTAATTAACAGGAAACTGAAAGTCACCACAATTCTCAAAGTAACTAATTAGGTGTAAACTTCGGAGAATGTGGGTGTAGTGATTGTAATGACGTCAGCCGGGTAGACATCATAGAATATGAGATACCCGATTAGTGCTGTTAATCTGGTCCAATCAGGCTGACAGGTATAAGCAGGAGTGTCAGAGGTTCTGTTCACTCTGAGAGCTGGCTCTGACGAAACTGGATCAGTGTCAAGAATTTTCCACATGTAAATAAAGAGTGACTTGGAGATGGGATACCAGCCACTGTCAGGTTGTTACAGTGGGCAGCATTAATGTCTCAACCAGCTGAAACAAACGTCTGTTTAACATGCAAAGCCAGCAGTAAATTGTAAATGTTATTCACATATGCCTGATTCAGTAATGTTGTTGATTTTAATGGGTTAACATAAACATAAACACTGTAAGTTGTGGAAGAAGAGCCCACATGCCTTGTTATATGTATCCCCAAGGCAAGAAGATTATCTTGAGTAACTGCTTCCCAAAATAAAGAAGAAAAGGTTTGTCTTTAAATAAAAAATTTGAAAACATTGGAAATCCCAAAAGTACTTCACTGCCAATGAAATATTTTTGGATTGTGGTCACAATTAAATATAGGTAACATGGTGGCTAATAAAAGCACAACAGGCTCCTACAAGAATCAGATAATCTGTTTTGGTGCTTTAACATCACCTCCAAAAGTCATAACAATTTACAAAGCAACATCCCCTCAGTACTGCAGTTGCATAGCAGTCTACATTTTGGCCTCAAGCTTATAAAATGTGATGCAAACTCCAACTTTCTGATTCAAAGTTAAAATGCTGTCCACAAGGGAATGGCTGACACCCCCTGAAAAATGTACCCCATAAGGGTTTACGTCCTACTGTACCTTGAACTTTAAAGCAGATGGATAATGCTACATAACTGCAAAGTTATCTGTCCTAAACTTTGTAAGGAAACTGCGATGTATAGAACTAAATGGTTTCTAGTTTTAGACATTCCCTCCCACCAGTCAGTGTACCTACTTAATGCCTAAGTCACACCACCTCATCTCACATGTTAGATCCCAATGTTGCTTTACAAATCAGATGTGAATTTTTTAGTGCCACCAAATGAAACTGTTAAATGGGTGACTCCACTGAATCGATATCCATTAAATTGGCATTCGACAGCAGTCTGTCAACCTTTAGAGAACAGATGAGGACATTGATGGCTTTAGCTTTCCATTGAGCCCCTTCATCTGATTTGCTGTACTATTTGTTGAATTAAAGTTCTAATATGATATTACTTGAAACTCAGCTCTACTTTAAAATAAATGGAAACTTCTGCCTGAACTAGCTGAGTCATTATATCTGGAATAACAATAGAAGCTGAGTAATTTTCAGGCATATTTGATCATTAGAACTTATGTAGGAATGTGAAACAAAATTTTACCACATTAAAGTGTATGCTTTTAGCTCATTTACTACCAAAGATCACATTTAACATTTTGCATGTATAATATTTATGCTACAAGCCATGGCAACACACAAGTAATATATGATGAAAAACATATTAGAGGTCTAATAAAGTTTTTAACCATATTTCTGAAAATGAAATGATTTGTGCATTTTAATATATAAGTGAATTACTGATAAACAGAAGATTTGAAATGATTGAAGTTAATATTTTACTTAGCGGTCAAACTAATGATCACTAACTAGCCTTGAACTATTCACCTCAGATTGACAAATATCATGTTAGCTGGACAACAAGAAACTGCTGCTTAACTATTCCACCTTTTACTTCTATTCTGTTTGTACTCAAATCCATTGGTCTCAATAGCTGCAGAAGATGGGGCAGAAGTTTTATTTTACATTCTTCAAGGAGGTCATTCATCTTGCTTATCGAAGTGTTTTGAGTCAGAGCAGTCACATTTACAAACTGTTCCATGGAGATTGGAGTGTTCAGTTGGACTCTAGGGCTGCGTAAAATAATGCAGGTTAACTTGGCTTCTCAGCCAATTTCATCCCATGAAACTGTTGCTTTTTCAAACTAATTGTTTCTCTTTATAATGCCAAGATGGTTTAAAACTGTAAACATGTTGCAAATTGGAAGAAAATATTAACTAGCCTTTGATGTCACTGGAACAACTACACTTCAAATTAGTTTCTATTGAAAAAAACTTACAGCCACATTTCAACACTTTTTTTGTTGTGGAAACAGATGTGTAATTGAATGGACCATTATTCACTGCCCATAACACACAGATCAAAGTGAAATTAATTTAATCTCTGGGATTGTCAGAGCATTACATCTGGCTTTAGCATTCTGGACTGGGGTGACAGTGAATGAGAAAGTAGATCTGAGGCCAAAATCAGAAAAGTCATGATTTTACGAGATGATGGAGCTCAAAGGTGCTTATGGCCTATTCATTTTTCTATTTCTTTTATCATCTCGTACCTTATTACAGGAAGTGCCGAGGGAAATTTCTACACCCTTTCCATCCTGGAAGGAGGCACGTTAGTTACCATGAGTAGGGGAAGCATTATGGTTGTGCTGAGAAGCATCCTGCTGAGCTTCTTTGAACTTAATCTTTTTTCTTCCTTTTTACTTCTACAATATCCTACATATGCTGCATGACAAGCTGCAGTTGCTAACATAGCTAGCCATTTTTCGCACTTCTCCCTTCACACTTAAAGCTAAGCCTTGTTCATCTCTTTTATTTCAGGTGTCGAAAATGTTGAATCATTTCTGTCACTTTAGAAAAATGTATCATTTAATCTGGCTCTTGTGAGCACCAGCTCAGAGACTGAAATCTTGCATTCTTTATCAGGTAGTTTAGAGGATACAATATTGCACGGTGAATGGCTTATCGCAATATTTAGGAATAGTGGGACAGAACACCACAGGTGGCAACTTGCTGAACAGAATGATAATATCCCCTTTTTTGTTAGAAAGATATTCAAACACTGACTTTGAGGAGCCAGTCTATTAAAGCAGGCTAAAGAGGATGCAACTGGAAAGGCTAGATTTCTGAACAGCCTGCCTGGAAACTCGTGAGTAATGGCTGAGAGTGTAAACACAATTTGAGCAAAGGCTTTATACTGAACATAGGAACCAATCTACAATAAGACAAAAAACTGCAGACGCTAGAAATCTGAAACAAAAGCAGAAATTACTGGGGAAACTCAGCATCTGGCAGCACCTGTGGAAAAAAAGCAGAGTTAATGTTTTGAGTTCGGAAGATTCAGAAATTCGCCCAGGATTCTCAGACAGCACCTTCCAAACCCATGACCACTTCCATCTAGAAGGACAAGGGCAGCAGAGATATGGGAACACCACCACCTGCATGTTCTCCTCCAAGTCACTCACCATCCTGACTTGGAAATATATCACCGTTCCTTTACTGTTGTTGGGTCAAAATCCTGGCATTATGGGTCAACTCACAGCAGGTGGACTGCAGCGGTTCAAGAAGGCACCTCACCACCACCTTCTCAAGGGCAACTAGGGACGGCAATAAATGCTGGTGCAGCTAGCGACGTCCACATCCCACAAATGAATAAAAAAGAAGAGGGGTCACGGGACTCAAAATATTAACTCTGTTTTCCCTCCATTAGAACTATTCTGTCCAACCTGGAGTTAGTAGGGAGCACAATGAATATGTCAATAGAATATCCTTTATTGCCACATGTACTCCATTGCAGAAGTACAGTGAAAAGCTTTTACAGTGTCTGCCTCTTATGGCGTCATCTTAGGTACAAGTACCTAGGTAGAAATCTTGCGTACAAAAGAGGAACAAAAAGTAGTTACATTACTTTACAAAGTTTAAAAAAATAAGTTAGAAATGAGACATTGTTAAAAGTTTGACATTACAGTCAGGTAAAAAAATTTCAAATAAACATACATTGGGGCAGCTCAGCACAGAGTCCCCACATGTGGTCTGACCGCTTGTGCCAGCTCCCAGTCCAACAGATGTCTCTGCTCCACTCCAAGCCTCCAGTCCGCTCTGAACCAGCACTCAGCTACTCCAAGTAAGTTCCAGGACTGCCTCCCCCTCGCCAGTCTCTGCTTGGGACTCACTGCCCACGCACTGCTTCAGTGCTCACTGCCCTCGTTGCTCGCACCTGCTGCTGCTCCAGATTCGCCTTTGGAACTAAAGGGAGAGAAAAAGAAAAAAGAGAGAAACAAAGGAAAAGAAAGAAAAAGAACATGCGGAGCAGAGGAGCTCCAGCAGGAGCATCTTACTCTGCTACCATCTTGCCAGAAGTTTCAACAATGGTGCTCTACATGGCACATACTCTGTTAACAGCTCCCATTGCAGCGCATCGTGGTGCCATATGAGAAAAGATTTCATGAATCCAAGCTGAATTTTCATAATGGCACTGTAGTGCAATTGTACCACTGCATGGAATTGAGGACCTATTTTATGCTGTGAGATGGTCATTTCTAGGTTGCAGAGTGGAGCAACATGCTTGTTGCATTGGAGATAGTAGGAACTGCAGATGCTGGAGAATCTGACACAACAAGGTACAGAGCTGGATGAACACAGCAGGCCAAGCAGCATCATAGGAGCAGAAAGGCTGACGTTTCGGGCCTAGACCCTTCATCAGAAATGGGAGAGGGGAAGGGGGTTCTGAAATAAATAGGGAGAGAGGGGGAGGCAGATAGAAGATGGATAGAGGAGAGGATAGGTGGAGAGGAAACAGACAGGTCGAAGAGGCGGGGATGGAGCCAGTAAAGGTGAGTGTAGGTGGGGAGTTAGGGAGGGAATAGGTCAGTCCAGGGTACAATGATGCCACCCGAAGGTTGCAGGAACAGCAACTCATATTCCACTTGGGAACCCTGCAGCCCAATGGTATCAATGTGGATTTCACAGGCTTCAAAATCTCCCCTCCCCCTACCGCATCCTAAAACCAGTCCAGCTCGTCCCCGCCTCCCTAACCTGTTCTTCCTCACACCTATCTCCTCCTCCCACCTCAAGCTGCACCCCCATCTCCTACCTACTAACCTCATCCCGCCCCCTTGACCTTCTGTCCTCCCTGGACTGACCTATTCCCTCCCTAACTCCCCACCTACACTCACCTTTACTGACTCCATCCCCGCCTCTTCGACCTGTCTGTTTCATCTCCACCTATCCTCTCCTCTATCCATCTTGTATCCGCCTCCCCCTCTCTCCTTATTTATTTCAGAACCCCCTTCCCCTCCCCCATTTCTGATGAAGGGTCTAGGCCCGAAACGTCAGCCTTTCTGCTCCTATGAAGCTGCTTGGCCTGCGTGTTCATCCAGCTCTGCACCTGCTTGTTGGATTGTGCATGTTTTAGGATGGGTCATGGTAATATGTTGGCACTAGCTTCCACATCAATTTTAGTCTCCAGGCTGCGTCTTTCGGAGACATGTGATGTTGATGATGATCAAAAGTCTGTACACAACTTATACTGTCAATATGGTGTGTGATGTCTTAGTTGCAGAGATGAGTGTTAATGGGAATTGCTTCAGAGGCATCAGATCTTAGATGCATAAGAAAGAACCTGTTATCCCAAATCAGGAAACCAGCATGTCTTCACTCACATCAGGTGCTGGCACTAATGCCCTGGTTACTCACACACATCCAGCCCATATCGAGATGCTGCAGTCAGTAGGGTCTCAGTGCCTACAGCTGTTCCATGTCGAACACCAAAGAATTTTACATGCCTTCAGTGAAAACGCAGCAGCGCTTCTTATACACTTTCCAAGTTACAGTCACTGTGGTAAAACTTTGTGGGAGCACTAGAATAAATAAATGCACAAACAAGACAACATAAAAGGGTTGAATAAGGCTGATGCTTAATTCTTCCTGCTAAATTTCAATTTGGATGGATCGATTCTGAATGTTTGACAACCATTCTGATTTGTTAAACTTGAGGAGGTGCAAAAATATTTATAAGGATTTAGCTGGGACTGGAGGGTTTTAGCTGTAGGGAGACGTTAAATTGGCTGCGGCTATTTTCCCTGGAACATCGGAGGCTGAGGGGTGACCATACAGAGGCTGAAAAAATCATAAGGGGCATGGATAGGGTGAATAGCCAAGGTCTCTTTCTGATGAAGGGTCTAGGCCCGAAACGTCAGCCTTTCTGCTCCTATGATGCTGCTTGGCCTGCTGTGTTCACCTAGCTCTGCACCTTATTGTCTCGGATTCTCCAGCATCTGCAGTTCCTACTATCTCTCTTTCTTAAGGTGAGGGAGTCTAAAACTAGACAGCATCGTTTTAAGGTGAGAGGGGAACGATTTAAAAGGGATCTGGGGGATAACTTCTTCACGCAGAGGATGGTGTGTGTATGGAATGAGCTGCCAGAGGAAGTGATGGAAGCTGGTTCAATTAGAACATTTAAAAGGCATCTGGATGGGTATATGAATGGGACGGGTTTAGAGGGATATGGGTCAAATGCTGGCAAATGAGACAAAGTGAAATTGCCATGTCTAGTCCATGTGGGCGAGTTGGACTGAAGTGTCTGTTTCCATGTTGCATGACTCTAAGACTCTATATTGATCATATAGTCATCTGGAGATGCATGTGACATTTTTGGCGTCTCTTAGATGACAACTTTGATGTCTGGCTGTCGGTTGCAGTCACTTAGCATCACTCAATGTTCATCATCAGAGTTTTCTTCTCCAATCTGTATGTGCATGATTGGCATATTGGACATTGGTCTGAACTGGATTCTGTTCCTTCACAATGTAGCACTATGAACAGCAATGATTACATTCAACCTGGACTGGTTGCATTTCTGAGAAACCTTTGCTGGTATGCAAGTAATTGTGATAGATTTCTGACTCAAACTTTCTGCCTGGTGAATAGCTGTGGTTGTTCTCTACTCACTCACTGACTGTGCATCTATTTCATTCTCCTCCATCTTTGAAGAGTGGTGTCCTGTGACTGGCTCAGTGCCATGGGTCTGGTTTCAATCTCACGAATGGTCATGATGTTGAGACCTGTGCACACAGGTACTCTTGCCTCTTCTAGTTCATTGATATCTGCCTGGTAGAAGATTTCATGAATCCAAGCTGAACTTTCATAATGGCACTGTAGTACAATTGTGCCACTGCACGGAATTGAGGACCTATTTTATGCTGTGAGATGGTCATTTCTAGGTTGCAGAGTGGAATAACATGCTTGTTGGATTGTGCATGTTTTAGCATGTGTCATGGTAATATGTTGGCACTAGCTCCCACATCAATTTTAGCCTTCAGGGTGCGTCTTTTGGAGGCATGTAATGTTGATGATGATCAAAAGCCTGCACACAACTTATACTGTCAATGTGGTATGTGATGTTGACAATACCAGGATTGGCCATCTTTTAAAGGCTTTTTTTTCCGTTTGTTTACTGCACAGACATTTATGCTTAATTATGCATGTTTCTGTGCTCCCAATGTTGTGATGTTTTACCATTTTGCAGATAACCTGGGTCTTGTACTAGGATCTAGTTCTTGTTCTTTTGAAACCAGATTCTCTGCAAACATGTGCATAAAACCTCTTGGTGCCACATGCTTTATAGATATGAGAAAATGCTGGAAACCTCTGGGAGGGTAAGTCAAACTACATCTTCGATAGATCTTGCTGGTTTCGTGCATTTTTCTGATCATAGCCATAATGTTGTCTACACCCAAAGCATGGAATTGACCTGTCCCTATTTCTTCATGCTGGGGTCCATCTTCCAACAAAGGCATCAATGGTATGGCCTTTTGCTATCCAATAGATCTTTCCTGAAAGCTTCGATCAGAGTAATGGTGAGTATGAACTCGTGCAGTCTCTTTATGAGTTTTATTCAGAGAAATTATACTCATTTCCTTTGCTATGTCATCTAGTGACAAAGTTATCAACAGACTCATGAGAATTGGAGTCTGTTGATATAGGATTTGATTTATAGCTTGGGCCAGTTTTCAAGCATTCTCCAAATCCTCTTTGGGTTTTCTTTTCCTCAGAAAGGCCAATGTGTTTATCTGGTGAAGTCCCCCATTGCCAATGGCAGGTAATATTTTTAGAAGTCTCTTCTCAGGATCATTTATGGCTTGATCTATGAAGTAAAACTGCATAGTTGCTTAAATAGCTGTGGCTTAGTGGAGATATCAATTACTGCCTACTACATTATCAAATGCTTGCTTCTATTTCTTGTTGCAGATCTACAGTTTTTCGTATTATTGAAGTAAGTTCAGGGCTTGTTTGTTACTTTGTTACTTGGTTCACAGTTTTGTTCTTATATATTATTCCTTCTTTTGTTTCTATTTTACTTGACTTTGCACGGTTGTGACCTTATTAAGAAGGTTTTGCTAAATGCAAGTCTACGTCTTTAAAAAAAGGCATGGCAATTTCCAGCCAGTAGAGGGTGATAACACCAAACAGGGACAGATGACATCAAACCACCTCTGACACTGAATTGAAGAAAACAAAATGGCAGAACTAACTGACCGCTACACACAGGTTAGCTTCTCCAGGTAAAAATCACTTTTCAGTGCTTAAGAAGCTGTTTTATTTTCAAACAGGACGGTTGTACAGTTAAACTAATAGTATCCTTTGACTGTTGATGTTAGTTTCAAGCCTGAAAAAAGTGTTTTGACTGCTGATTCAACTTTTAATCCTGTAAGAATCATTTGGACTGCTGTATCTTAACTTTTATGTCAGGAAGCAGACTATTTTTTACTTCTGTAAGCAGGATAGAAGGTTTTTAACTTTAAGTAGAGAAAATATAAATATGCCTCCTCGCTATTTAAGTTAAAATCTGTACTCATGTTAGCTTAGAGACAACAAGGTGCAGGGCTGGATGAACACAGCAGGCCAAGCAGCATCATAGGAGCAGAGAGGCTGACGTTTCGGGCCTAGACCCTTTTTCTGATGAAGGGTCTAGGCC
>NC_063341.1:61373376-61473176 GCF_021869965.1 Rhincodon typus | reverse complement strand
GGTCCCCAAGCCTCCGCTTGGTTTCCCCGATGTGGAGGAGGCCACAGCGGGTACAGCGGATGCAGTATACCACATTAGCAGATGTGCAGGTGAACATCTGCTTGATGTGGAAAGTCTTCTTGGGGCCTGGGATGGGGGTGAGGGAGGTGGTGTGGGGGCAGGTGCGGTTGCAGGGAAAAGTGCCGGGTGTGGTGGGGCTAGAGGGGAGTGTGGAGCGGACAAGGGAGTCACGGAGAGAGTGATCCCTCCGGAAAGCAGATAAAGGTGGGAGGGAAAAATGTCTTTGGTGGTGGGGTCGGATTGCAGATGGCGGAAGTGTCAGAGGATGATGCATTGGATCCGGAGGTTAGTGGGGTGGTACGTGAGGAAGAGGGAGATTCTTTTTTGGTTGTTATTGCGTGGACGGGGTGTGAGGGATGAGTTGCGGGAAATGCAGGAGACATGGTCGAGGGTGTTCTCGACCACTGAGGGGGGGAAGTTGCGGTCCTTGAAAAACGAGGACATCTGAGATGTATGGGAGTGGAATGCCTCATCCTGGAAGCAGATGCGGCGGAGGCAAAGGAATTGGGAATAGGGGATGGCATTTTTGCAGGAAGGTGGGTGGGAGGAGGTGTATTCTAGGTAGCAGTGGGAGTCGGTGGGCTTGAAATGGATATCGGTTTCTAGGTGGTTGCCGGAGATGGAGACAGAGAGGTCCAGGAAGGTGAGAGAGATGTTAGAGATGGTCCAGGTGAACTTAAGGTTGGGGTAGAAGGTGTTGGTGAAGTGGATGAACTGTTCGAGCTCCTCGTGGGAGCACGAGGCGGCACCAATACAGCCATCAATGTAACGGAGGAAGAGGTGGGGTTTAGGGCCAGTGTAAGTACGGAAGAGGGATTGTTCCACGTAACCTACAAAGAGACAGGCATAGCTTGGGCCCGTGCGGGTACCCATGGCCACCCCCTTTGTCTGTAGGAAGTGGGAGGAATTGAAAGAGAAGTTGTTGAGGGTGAGGACGAGTTCGGCTGAGCGGATGAGGGTGTCAGTGGAGGGGGACTGCTCGGGCCTTGCGGGACAGGAAGAAGCGGAGGGCCTTTAGGCCATCTGTATGGGGAATGCAGGTGTATAGGGACTGGACGTCCGTGGTAAAGATGAGGTGTTGGGGACCGGGTAATTGGAAGTTCTGGAGGAGGTGGAGGGCGTGGTTGGTGTCACGGACGTCGGTAGGGAGTTCCTGGACCAAGGGGGAGAAAATGGAGTTGAGATAGGTGGAGATAAGTTCGGTGGGGCAGGAGCAGGCGGAGACAATGGGTCGACCAGGGCAGTCAGGTTTGTGGATTTTGGGAAGGAGATAGAAGCGGGCGGTGCGGGGTTGGGGAACGATGAGGTTGGAGGCCGTGGGTGGGAGGTCACCTGAGGTTGTGGATGGTTTGGGAGATGATGGTTTGGTGCTCGGGGGTGGGGTCATGATCCAGGGGGCGGTAGGAGGAGGTGTCGGAGAGTTGGCATCTGGCCTCGGCGATGTGGAGGTCAGTGCGCCATACTACAACTGCACTGTTGTAGGTCAGATCTCAAACAACAACGAGACAGAGTACAGGAAAGAGATTGAGGGCTTAGCAACAAGGAGTAAAGACAACAATCTCTCCATCAATATCAGCAAACGAAGGAACTGGTCATTGACTTCAGGAAGTGGTTTGGATCACATGCCCCTGTCTGCTTCAATGGTGCTGAGGTGGAGAAGGTCAAGAGCATCACCATGCTGGGAGTGATGATCATCAGCAATCTGTCCTGGTCCATGAGGTCAAGATGGCGGCAGAGCAGGATGCTTCTCCGCTCCTGCTTCCTTCTCTTTTTGGCTCCCTTTGGTCTCTCAGTGGATCTCAGCCTGGTCTCCCAGAGCTTGTGGCAACTCTCAACCTGGTCTCTGGGCAGCTTGTGGTGATTTCCAGCCTAGTGTCTCATGGCTCATGATGGGTCCCAGCCTGGTCTTTTGCAGCTCGTGATGCCTGTTAACCTGGGCTCTCTTGGCTTTCAGCCTGGTCTCTCGGCAGCTGTCACCCTGGTCTCTTGATGGCTTGTGGTGGATCCCGGCCTGGTCGCTCGACAAAACACGGTGGGTCCCAGCCTGATCTCTTGGCGGCTCTCAGGCTGGTATCTCGACAGTATGTTGGCTGGTCTCTTGGCGGCTCATGGCGGTGTCTCAGTTCGGTGTGCGAATGGATCCTGCCCAGTCATGTTCCCGAGGCATCGGGGGAGATTGGAGAGGTGACAATTTCAGCAACAGCGACATTATCTGTCGTGGTGGCAGCACCGAAAACAGATAGCAGAGTGGTATAAACGGAGGACTCATTAAAGACTGTTGAACTTTTAATTTATTTCTTTATTTTTTGACTATTCTATGAAATAATGCTTTTTAACTCTGGTTTCTCTTACTACTTTGTACCTAAGCCTTTTTTTTGTAGCTTGGTACCTTGGTACCCAAGATGACACCATGTGTGGCAGCATTGTTGCACTTTTCACTGCATTCCTGTACTTCTGTACTTGAGCAAACGTGACAATAAAATCTAAAATCTAAAAGAATCCATTCGATGCGAACGTCAAGAAAGCACAACAACGTCTCTACTTCCTCAGGAGGTGAAGGAAATTTGGCATATCCACAAAGACACCTTACCAATTTTTATAGATGCACAACAGAAAGCGTCAGTATGCCACACAGCATGGTATAGCAACTGCTCTTCCCAAAACTGTAACAAACCACAGAGAGTTGTGAACACAACCCAGTCCATCATGCAAACCAGCCTTCCAACCATTGATTCCATCTACACTTCCTGCTGTTTTGGGAAAGCAATCGACATGATTCAAGACCCCTCCCACGCCAGTTATACTCTCTTCCACCCTCTTCCATCAGGCAGAATATATAATAGTTTGAATACACGTATGAACAGATTCTAGAACAGCTTCTTCTCCACTATTATCAGACTTTTGAACGGACATCTTAAATGTTAATTTTGATCTATCTCTTTCTGCACCTTCTCTGTAGCTGTAACGTCGTATTCTGTACTCTCTTCTGCTACCCTGATGCAACTTGTATGGTATGATCTACCTGTATAGCACACAAAACAATACTTTTCACTTCATCTCAGTATGTGATGCCAATAAATCAAAATCAAACTCAAACTCAAATATTATGGGGTACTTAAACCTGTATAGGTGACAAAGAAGAATATTGCATAAACCTACTCAACTTTTTTGATAAAATCTCATATTTCTCTCTAAGTACAATATCAATTCATTTTCTGCTAAACCATTTGAATATTCAAAGTGCTATCATTTTCAGGCATTTTCCAGAGATGTATAAGACTTCCTGATCTTTGCATTTTTTTTGGATAAAGTAATTTTGTTTGCTTCAAAGAATTTATTTCAGGTTTTTTAGTTTTATTTGCATTAATTAATTTTATTTGAAATGAATTAATATGTGAATTTATGGTCAAGAAGTTAACATTGAACATAGAACATAGAACAGTATAGCACAGGAATGGGCCCTTCGGCCCATGATGTTGTGCTGACTCTGATGCCAAGTTAAACTAATCTCTTCTACCTACCCTTGGTCCATATCCATTTATTCCTTGCATATTCATGTGCTTATCTAAAAGTCCCTTAAACACCTCTATTTTTTCTGCCTCCACCGCCACACCTGGCAGCATGTTCTACACTCCTCCCACTCTCTGTGTAAAAAGCTTGCCCCTCACATCTCCCTTGAGTTTTCCCTCTCTCGTCTTAAATGCATGTCCCTTAGTTTTAGACATTTCAATTCTGGGAAAAAGATTCTGATCGTCAACCCTATCTACGCATCTCTTAATGTTATCAAATCTCCCATCAGCCTCCGCCACTCCTTAGAGCTCATATCCCCTAATCCAGGCAGCTTCCTGGTAAACCTCTTCTGCACCCTCTCCAAACCCTCCACATCCTTTGGGTGCTGTAGCAACAAGAACTGAATGCAGTACTCTAAGTGTGGCCTAACCAAAGTCTTATAAAGTTGCAATATAATATCCTACCTATTGCACTCAATTCCCCAATCAATAAAGGCAAGCATGCCATATTCTTTCTTCACCACCCTATCTACTTGTTTGGCCACTCTCAGGGAGCTATGGACTTGAACCCCAATATCCCTCTGTGCTTCCATGCTGGTCAGGGTCCTGCCATGAACTGTATACTTTTCTTTAACATTTTATCTCCCAAAGTGCAGTACCTCATAGTTAAATGGATTAAACTCCATCTGCCATTTCTCCACCCATATCTGCAACTGATCTATATCCCGTTGTATCCTTTGACAACATTTTACGCTCTCACAATTCCACTGATCTTTGTATCATCTGTAAACTTACTAAGCCACTTATCTACATTTTCATCTAAGTCTATTATATATATATATTCTTATATATCACAAACAGCAGAGGTCCCAATATGAATTCCTGTGGAACACCACTAGGCATGGACCTCCAGCCTGAAAAAGAACCTTCTACCACTACCCTCTCCCTTCTATGGACATGCCAATTCTGAATCCATGCAGCCAAGTCACTGTGAATCCCATACATCTTAATCTTCTGGTTGAGCCTACCATGAGGGACCTTGTTGAAAGCTTTACCAAAATCCATCCAGACAACGTCCTCTGCTCCACCCTCATCACCTTTGTCACCTCCTCGAAAAATTCAATCAAGTTAGTAAGACATGGCCTGCCCCGCACAAAGCCATGCTGACTGTCCCTAACTAGACCATGTTTTTCCAAATGCATTTACATCCTATCCCTAAGAATTCTCTCCAATAACTTCCCAACCACTGATGTGAGACTCACCAGTCAACAGTTTCCTGGATATTCCCTGGTTCCCTTCTTGAATAGACGAACAACTTTAGCTACTCACCAGTCCTCTTCAGTGACTAATGAAGATACAAAGATCTTGGTCAAGGCCCTAGTAATCTCCTATCTTGCCTCCCTCCATAACCTGGGATAGATACCATTGGGCCCTGGGGACTTATCCATCTTAATGCTATTCAAGAGACCCAACACACTTCTTTCTTGATCTTAAAATGCTCTAGCGTATTGGCATGCTCCACTATCTCACTAACAACCATATCCTCCTCTTGGGTGAATACTGACACAAAGGACTCATTTAGGATCTTCGTCACATCCGTTGCCTCCAAGCACAAGTTCCCTTCTTTATCCTTGAGTGGCCCTACCTTCTCTGAAGCTATCCTCTTGTTTTCAATGTATGTATAGAATATCTTGGGATTCTCTTTAACCCTACTTGCCAAGGTGGTTTGATGACCCCTTCTTTCTCTGCTGATTCTGTGCTTGAGTTCCTTTCTGCTTTCTTTATATTCCTCATAAGCCCTGTCCCATTTTAGCTTCCTAAACCTTACATATGGTTCTTGTTTTCCCTTTTGATTAAATTCACAACCCCTCCCTTGTTATCCAAGTGTCTTTTACCTTGCCATCCTTGTCCTTCCTCCTTACTGGAACATGCCAGTCCTGAACTCTCATCAGCAGGTATTTAAATAGTTCCGCCATCTCAAATGTGGACTTGACTGATTACAGCTCCTTCCAATTAACACTCCCTAGCTCCTGCTTAATACTGATGTAATTTGCCCTCCCCCAATTTAGTACCTTGCCACTTATCCTTATTCATAGCTATTTCAAAACTTAAGGAGTTATGATCACTGTTACAAAAATGCTCTCCCACTGAAAGGTCAGTCACTTGGCCAGGCTCATTTGTCAGTACAACGTCCAGTATGGCCCCTCCTCTAGTTGGACTATCCACATACTGTTTCAAGAAACCCTTTTGGATGCACTTAACAAATTCTGCTCCATCTAAGCCTCTTGCTATAAACGGATCCCAGTCAAAATTGGGGAAGTTAAAGTCACCCACAATGACAAGTCTGTTTTTATTGCACCTTTCCATAATCTGCCCACATATTTGTTCCTCAATGTCTTGGTGGCTGTTGGGGCACCCAAAGTATAATCTAATCAGAGTGATTGTACCCATCTTATTTTTAAGCTCTACCCATATTACCTCAGTAGAGGAACCCTTGAGTGTGTCCTCTCTGAGTGCAGATGTGACATTCTCTCTGATTAGTAATGCAACTCCTCTACCTATTTTACCTTCCTGTCTATCTCATCTAAAATAATGAAATCCTGGAACACTGAGAAGCCATTCTGTCACTCTCTCAAGCAAGTCTCTATAATAGCCACAACATCATAGTCCCATGCACTGATCCAGGCTCTAAGCTCATCTGCCTTACCTATAATACTCCTTGCATTGAAATAAACATACTTCAGCCCATTAGTACCATCTTGTTCATTTACTTGTCTCTGCCCGTCCTTTCTTTCTGACTCACTGGTCCTAATATGTACTTTCCCCTCAATCCACTTGCTAACCTGCTGTTCTGGTTCCCAGCCCCTTGCTGCTCTAGTTTAAATCCACCGAGTAGGGAATCAACCACTAATAATGAATATCTGGGAACCATTAGCAGTAATAAATACAGAGAATGTTGGAGAAACTCAGTACTTTCCACAACATATGTGGAGAGAAACAATTAATATTTTGAGTCCAGTATGACTTTTCAGTTCTGAAGAAGGGTCACTTGACTTGAAACGTTGACTCTGTTTCTTTATCCACAGATTCTGCCAGACCTGAATATCCCCAGTTATCTCAGTGTTTGCTGCAGATGTCCAGTGTCCACAGTATTTTCCTTTTATTTGTACTTTCATTCTATTCAGCTTGCAAACAACACAAGCATTTTTATTTAGTTAGGTAGGACAACAATCATTAATCCACGTAACAATATACAGTTATTCGAGTATGCAGCTAGTTGCAATTGTAAGCAGGAGAAATCCCTCACAAATTTGATATGATTGATTGTTAAAAATAATAAAAGATATTGGGATGTTTCATTGAGTTTCAGATTTCTTGTGGTCGAACCCAATTAATCCTAAGGAATTGCCTTTTCATTCCGTCTAAAATTCACCTTCAGCCATTTTGGAGGCAATAATACCCAAAGAGAAGAACCAAGTTTTCTTTCTCTTGTTCTGGCTTTTACTGTCATGATAGTTCTTTAAGCTCTGCATTTAGCATAAGCGCAAGTATATTAAGCTTGTCAGAGAAAATATGTCTCTTCTCAACTTGAAATCAGGTGTTATGTAAAGAAAAATTATGGCGACTGATGATCGTTCAAGGTCAGAAAGGAGATTACAATTAAAAAAAATGTCAATGTACATGCCAACACAAGTGTAAAAAGCTAACTTTCTAACAATAACATTGAAATGGATAACTTGCGCTTTTCATTAGCTGTCACACCCACTTCAAAACATTGACTTATGGTGTCTGTAGTGTGACATATATATTTTAGTTCAATTAAATCTATATATAAGGTTTTATGATAAAATAGGATGATGCTAGTTCTACTGATATAGATAAAAAGGTGTTCAAGTAAAATTTGAATTACTTTTTGAAGGTTTTACCCAAAGCTGTTGGAATTATTAAAATAATTGTTAAAACTATTAATATCAATTGCCTAGATCAATTTTTTCCTGAACTGTTCAAGAAAATGCCAACTGTTGCTTCTGGAATCTTCTGTAGCTCTCTTATTGAAAGAAGAACGAAGAAACTGAACTAGGATTAATAAACATACAAACTTAACATCCAGTTAGGGAAGATGTCAGAAACAATTGTAAATATGCAGACAGAGAATCTTGCAAATAATTGTAGCATCTTTAGGAGCCAGATGTCACTGAGTTTTCAGGTCACGCAAGATGGGAGTAGTTCAAGTATAATATCACTAGTCAGTGTGCTCGTTTCCTGATTGTGTTCCTGACACTGACCAGTTCCAAAAGGATCAGAGGAATTGCAATCCCATCCAATCCTGGATGAAGACCAATTATGCTGATTAGTGCTCATTAAGAGCTTGAGTGAAGGAAGATGCACAGTTTGGAGCCAACTTTGGCCACCCCAAGGAATCAGCTCAGCCCCATAAAAGGCATGAAGAGGAGAGAGGGGAACTTGACTACCGGGAAAGAGGTGATATTGTCAAGGGTATGAGGAGAAGAGTAGAAACCACATTTCAATTTAATTTAGATTTTTAAAGAAGTGAGTGAAAAATGGATAATGATGGTCCTGTATGTATATTATTGACTTCAGTTTTCAAAAGATTTTTCATACAATGCCATGCAAAAGAATGAAAGAACACATTTGTCAATCCAAAGCTTTCAGTGGGTGGCTGAAATCAAAGGTACTGCAGGTTGAAATAGGCTTGCAACATTGTAGCATTGACTTTATTTCTTCTAATTTTCAAGTGCAGAATTGATTATATAATTGGAAAAATAGAAAAAAAATAGCTTGGACTTTGTTGCAATTGTATGAGCATAGGTCAATTATTAAAGGAAATGTTCAAATTGGATCTAGTGATAGCTTAAATTTCTTGGGGCTGTATTGAGTCCTTTAATGTTATACATTTTTTATAAATGGTATTGAGAAAGGCATGAATAACAATATTCTTAAATTCACAAATGACGTATAAATCAATGAGCAGACTTAAATGTCCTCTTCTTGTCACATAAACTCAAAACTTTTTTTCACAGTTCAAACCTTTTGAATAAATTTAATCATCAAGGCCCATCTTCAGATTTTTTGGTACAGAATTGACTTAATGATATACGACCATTTTTCCTGCTCTCTACGTTCTTATATTCATTTCTTACTCAGCGTGGACTCTGTTATATAATAGCAAAGTTTTTCAATAGAATTCACAATGTTCCCCTTCTATAATTCATCGTTTTTTTTTTAAATTATAACAGCTGCTGCTATGTGGTCATGCAAGTTACTCCAATCAGATTATGACACAAACTTGAATTTTCTAACTGGCCTGTAACTTAGTAACATGAAACAAAACATTTCTCATATTCTCATGGACATGCATGATCTACTATCTGAAATCCCAGAAACTGTATTATTCATTAACTGTCATTTAAATAACCCAATACAGATAATGTTGTGGATATGAAACTAAAGCCTCCATTGTTTATATAAGCCATAAAAAATTGGATTTAGCTAACTGCTGGTATCAATTAATCATTATAATTGACTTCTGATTGTCAGATATCCAGTTCTTGATGAGAAGAAACTTTCTCCACTTAGATATGTCGAGGCCAGCATTTTAAAACAAAAAGGATCTTGTTGATTGTGAGTTTGTCCTGTGATCAGATCCTCATAATGAATCCTATGTGTCTTTGGAGGAAGTGTTCTAAAATTTTGATATGGCACCATAGCACAGCCAGCATTCTCTGCCATATAGGACGGTGGTAAGGGCAGGATATGGAGTATAATTTTCTTCAGCTTAATACCAGACACAGTTATAGAATGGGTAGTAGGTAGAACTAGTGGTTTGGCTGGGGGCATGGTAATTTTCAGCAAATTGAGGTATGGTATGATGTACTTTCTACAAGCTTGAGACGTGCATCGTTGTTATATTACCTGGTGCTTCATATAGTGTGTGCCTGATTCTGATTGAAACAAACTTGGTCTAAGTCACTTATAAGTATCAGGAACAACAAAGGACACAGTGTTGTGCCCTGTAGAACTTCACCACCAATGTTAGGTTGACTTGCTTGTAGTGACTCAGGTTCATCCTCTTTCACAAATCGGGTACAAAGTTAGCAGTCCTCCAGAGCTCCAAAGAAGTTTGGGAAATGATCGGAGATTTGACTATTCTTCCCTTGTTTCCCTTAGCAATTTGGATGCATTTCCTCCTGGCCTGGTTTTATTAATGTCACTGAAAGATGGTGAACTCTTTAAATTTCCCCCTTTGCCATGTTTGTCCCATCCAAAACTTTACATTTCTCCTCCTTAACTACATTGTCTGCTTTGTCCCTTTCATTTTTGAAAACCTTCGTTAGACCATATTGTGGGTAATGCGGCAAGTTCGGATCTCCAAATTATAAAAAGGGACGAGTGATAGGAGAACATAAGAACTAGGAGCTTGCCACTGAAGCCTACTTTGTCATTTCATTCAATCGTGGCTGTTTTCATCTCCACTTTCCTGTCCACTCTCCATAACGCTTCAACCCATTACTAATTAAAAATCTGTCCATTCTGAGGATGCTGTCACTTTAAAATGGTTATTTTTCCTGGTTTTTTTTTTGTTAAGGCAGACGTACCGAAGTGTCTACTGGAATCAGCCTAAGTCAATAATTTAAGAGGCCTTTAGGCATTTTTTTTTATAAACAGATGTAACAATTGAAGGGGAGTGACCAGATCTCCCAGAACAGGCTTTCTATTTTTTATAAAGATGTAGCAGTAGAAGCTGTTTGCATCCCAAAAGAGTTGCAAGGTTCAGTAATTGGTTCCTAAATGTGAATTTCTCTGAAATCTCTTTTGATGTTGAATGGCATGTAAGAACCTATGTCTGAATTTACCTTTTTGTCAAGGGGTGTGTTAATGGAACGTTGCTGTATTGGAACAGTTAATTAGTAACAGGTACTGTATCTATTATACGGTTAAGTTTTCCAATAGTTAAGTTATTCTGAATTCCTTTTTCTTTTGTTTGTATTTTAACTTTAATGTTTAAATAAATTGTATTTTCCTTAATTTCAAGTAATTTGGAAAACCCACTTCACATCTTTTTTAAAATAGGAAAAAGTTAGGGTCTAGGCTACCTTCTTAAAATATTTTGAGGGGATCTGGTCTGGTCCATTATACCATCTTCTCCTTAACTTTACTCAATGTCCCAGTGTCCACTGTAGTTCGGGATAATGAATTCCATAGGTTCATCACACTTTGAGAGAAGTAATTTCTCCTCATCTCTGTTTTAAATCTGCTACCCCTTATCGTAAAACAATGACACCTCATTCTAGATTGCCCCACATAAGTTAACATCTTTTCTGTGTCGCCTTTATCAATCCCATTTAGCATCTGATGTACCTCAATCAGATCTCCTTTTACTCTTCTAAACTCCAGGGAGTATTGACTTAAACTATTCAATCACTCTTCAAAAGACAAAGCCTTCATCTCTGGAATTAATCCAGTGAACCTCCTCTGAGCTGCCTCCAACGCAACTACATCCCTCCTCAAGTAAGAAGACCAGAATTTTATGCAATATTTCCAGTGGGGATTCACTGATATTTTGTTCATTTACAGCACTGCTTCTCTGCTTTTATACCTATTCTTTAGCAATAAATGCCAAAATTCCATTTTGATACCCATAAGAACATAAGAACTAAGAGCAGGAGTAGGCCGTCCGGCCCTTCGAGCCTGCCCAGCCATTCAATAAGATCATGGTTGATCTTTTCGTGGACTCAGATCCACTTACCCGCATTCTCACTGTATCCCTTAATTCATTTACTGTTCAAAAAAAATCTACCTTATCTTTAAAAACGTTTACTGAAGTAGTGTCAACTACATCACTGGGTAAGGAATTCCATAGATTAACAACCCTCTGGGTGCAGAAGTTCCTTCTCAATTCAGTCCTAAATCTGCTCCCTCTAATCTTGAGGCTATGCCCTCTTGTCCTAGCTTCACCTGCCAGTGGAAACATCCTCTCTACTTCTATCTTATCTATTCCCTTTATAATTTTACATGTTTCTATAAGATCCCCCCTCAATCTTCTGAATTCCAATGAATATAATCCCAATCTACTCAGTCTCTCCTCATAAATCAACCCCCTCAACTCTGGAATCAACCTAGTGAACCTCCTTTGTACCCCCTCCAGTGCCAGTACATCCTTTCTCAAGTAAGGAGACCGAAACTGCACACAGTACTCCAGGTGTGGCCTCACCAGCACCTTGTACAGCTGCAACGTAAACTCTCTGCTTTTAATCTCAATCTCTTTAGCAATGAAGGACAAAATTCCATTTGCCTTCCTAATTACTTGTTGTACCTGCAGACCTACCTTCTGTGATTCATGCACAAGGACACCCAGGTCCCTCTGCATAGCAGCATGCTGCAACTTTTTACCATTCAAGTAATAATCCTTTTTACTATTACTCCTACCAAAATGTATGACTTCACATTTATTTACATTGTATTCCATCTGCCAGACCTTTGCCCACTCACTCAATGTGTCTATGTTCCTCTGCAAAGTTTCACAGTCCTCTGCACACTTTGCTTTGCCACTCATCTTAGTGTCATCTGCAAACTTTGACACCCTACACGTGGTCCCCAACTCCAAATCATCTGTATAAATTGTAAATAATTGCGGTCCCAACACCAATCCCTGAGGCACACCGCTAGTCACTGACTGCCAGCTAGAATAGCACTCATTTATCCCCACTGTTTGCTTCCTGTTAGTCAACCAATCCTCTATCCATGCTAATACTTTACCCTTAATGCCATGCATCCTTATCTTATGCCGTAGCCTCTTGTGCGGCACCTTGTCGAAGGCCTTTTGGAAATCTAGGTACAGCACATCCACTGGGTCCCATTGTCCACCTTGCTCATAATGTCTTCATAGAATTCCAAAAGATTTGTCAAGCATGACCTGCCCTTCATGAACCCATGCTGCGTCTGCCCAATGGGACAATTTCTATCAAGATGCCTTGCTATTTCTTCCTTGATAATAGACTCAAGCATCTTCCCCACTACAGAGGTTAAGCTAACCGGTCTATAATTCCCCATCTTTTGTCTACTTCCCTTTTTAAACAGTGGCATCACATTTGCTGTTTTCCAATCTGCTGGGACTGCCCCAGAGTCCAGCGAATTTTGGAAAATTACCGCCAGTGCACCTGCTATTTCTCCCGCCATCTCTTTTAGTACCCTGGAATGCATTCCATCAGGGCCAGGAGACTTATCAATCCTTAGCTCCATTAGCTTGACCAACACTACCTCTTCCGTAATAATGATTGTTTCCAGGTCCTCACCTACCTTCATCTCTTTGTCAATTACTGGCATGTTATTAGTGTCCTCCACTGTGAAGACTGATACAAAGTACCTGTTCAATGCCTCGACCATTTCATCATATCCCATAACTAAATTCCCCTTCTCATCCTCTAAAGGGCCAACGTTTACTTTAGCCACTCTTTTTCATTTTATATATTTATAGAAACTTTTGCTATCTGTCTTTATATTCTGTGCTAGTTTTTTCTCATGTTCTATCTTACTTTTCTTTATAGCTCTTTTTGTGGCTTTCTGTTGACCTTTGAAGTTTTCCCAATCTTCTAGTTTCATGCTGTTTTTGGCCACTTTGTATGCCTGCTCTTTCAATTTGATAGCCTCCCTTATTTCTTTAGACACCCATGGCAGATTACCCCTTTTCTTACAGTCCTTCCTTTTCATTGGAATATACTTTTGCTGAGCACTTTGAAAAATTGCTTTGAAAATCCTCCACGGCTCGTCAACTGTCCCACCATAAAATCTTTGTTTCCAGTCTACTTTAGCCAAGTCCTCCCTCATTCTATTGTAGTTCCCCTTGTTCAAGCACAGGACCCTGGTATTGGATTTTATCTTCACACTCTCCATCTGTATTCTAAGTTCAACCATACTGTGATCACTCCTTCCAAGAGGATCCCTAACTATGAGGTCATTAATTATTCCTGTCTCATTACACAGGACCAGATCTAGGATAGCTTGCTCCCTCATTGGTTCCATTACATACTGTTCAAGAAAACTATCACGGATACACTCAACGAACTCCTCTTCAAGGTTACCCTGACCACCGAGCTGGTTCGACCAATCTACATGTAGATTAAAATCCTCCATGATAATTGCCATACCATTTTTACAGGCATTAGTTATTTCTTTGTTTATTGCCCGCCCCAATGTGATGTTATTACTTGGTGGCCTATAGACTACGCCTATCAGTGACTTTTTCCTCTTAGAATTTCTAATTTCCACCCAAATGGATTCAACCTCATTCTCCATACAACCTATATTATCTCTCAGCACCGTCCTGATGTTGTCCTTGAATATCAGAGCTACACCACCTCCCTTACCTTCCTGTCTGTCCTTCCGAATAGTCTGGTACCCTTGGATATTTAACTCCCAGTCGTGACCATCCTGTAACCGTAATGGCTACCAAATCATATTCATTCGCGATGATTTGTGCCGTTAACTCATTAACCTTGTTACGAATGCTATGAGCATTCAGGTAAAGTGCCTTTATGCTAACTTTCTTACCCTCATGATTTCCAACGTCTCTAATAATATCTCCTGAGTTATGATTCCTTTTTGCTTCTTTCATAGTCTGCCTTGAACTTAAGCCCTCCCGCACACATGCTAACCTGCTGCTTACCTTTTTATTTACCATCATACTCCGTCGTTTTCCCTTTCCCTTCCCCCCAACTCACTAGTTTAAAGTCCTAGTGACCACCCTATTTATCCTTTTCGCTAGAACACTGGTTCCAGATCGGTGCAGGTGGAGACCGTCCCATCCGTACAGATCCCTCCGGTTCCAAAACTGATGCCAATGCCCCATGAAATGGAACCCCTCTTTCCCACACCACTCCCTTAGCCACATGTTTACTTCCCTAATTTTCTTATCCCTAAGACAATTTGCACGTGGCTCGGGCAGTAATCCGGAGATTATGACCCTCGAGGACCTGTTCCTTAATTTTGTTCCTAGTGCTTGATAATCCCCAAACAGGTCCTCCTCCTAGCCTTGCCTATGTTGTTAGTCCCAACGTGGACCACAACAACTGGATCCTCCCCCTCCTGCTCCAATATCCTTTCAAGCCGGTCAGAGATGTCCTGCACCGTGGCACCGGGCAGGCAACACACCATGCGGGACTCCCGATCCAGCTTGCAAAGGATACTATCTATCCCCCTAATTATAGAATCCCCTATAACTACCACTTGTCTTTTTGCTCCCCCCTCTTGAATGGCCTTCTGCACCGCTGCCCAAATATATTCCCGGCAGCCCCCTGGTCCCCGCTGTCGCCTCTCTCTCTGCTGCTGAAAAATGAAGGCCGCTGACGCTCGAGGTAAGCCCTTTAAGAGGGAAAACTTACCTTCCCGGCAGCCCCCTGGTCCTCGCTGTTTCATTAGAATAATACCATAGAGTCATATAGCACGGAAACAGACCAATTGGTCCTATCAGTCCATGCACTCCATAATCCCATACTAAACTAGTCCCATCTGTTTGCTCTTGACCCATATCCCTCCAAACCTTGCCTATTCAGAACTGAGAGGTTATGCACATTAGAAAAACTGAATGGGCTGGAACTTTTTCCTGTGGAAAAGAAAGGACTGAGAGGCAACCTAAGAAAATTTTGATCTCGTAGTTGTAGTGAAGATTTTTCACTTGTGAGGGACACTGTGATTATTGCCTGTAAACATAAAAACTCTACTAAAATTATCAGTACTGAGTTCAGGAGAAATGCCTTTGCCCTGGAAGACTCTAAAATGTGGAAAATGTTATCACAGGAAAGAGATGAACATGGATACATTCAAAAAGGAAAATAGATAAACACATACAGTAGAATGAAATAGCAGGATATGTTGAGGAGTGAGAGGAACATAAACATGGGCCAATTGGGAGAGGTGGTGATTTAACGGTAATGTCACTGGACTAGTAATTCAGAAGCCAGACAAATGTTTGGGGGATATGGATTTCAATCTCAGCATGCCAGAAGGTAAAGTATCAAATCAATAAAAATATGGAATAAAGTTCATCAGGTGGCAACCATGTAACCACTGTCAAATGTTTTACAAAAATCCACCTGGTCATTAATGCTCTTCACAGAAGGAAATCTGCCAGTCTTCCAATTTCTGGCCTGCAGTGAGTCCAGACCCGCAGCCAGAATTAAGTGATTCTTAACAACTGGGGATGGGCAATAAATGCTGGCTCAGCCAGTGATACTCACAATATACAAATCATATTTCTTTTTAAAATGGGCTGAATAGTCTGTTTCAGTGCTTTTGGAACACTTTGTAGGGATGGGTGGAATAGATTCTTTCTAATCTCAAGAACCATTTTTATTCCACAACAATTTAAGATTAATCACATTATATTTTCAAATAATCGTTACAATTAAAGTTTTTTTTGAAGAAGAGGCAGATAGGATAGGTATCATATAATTTATTTATTTTGGTGCATTGATATTTTAATATTGAGTCTCTTATTTCCTGTATTGTTGATTAAACTACAGATTACAGTCTGCACAATTTCAAAATTGTACAAATTCAAGTTAATAAAACAGTTATGCAAATCCACTATCAAGGAGTCTGGAATTTATGCAAATTTATGCAATTACTGTCACTGTCTATTAATTTATTAGAGTAACAACAGCAACTTGTACTTACATAGCTCCTTTAATGTGGGGCATAATATAAGCAAAATAACACTGAACTATGTAAGACAACATTAGGTCAAAGATATTGTTCAATGATATAGGTTTTAAAGAACATCTTAAAAGGGAAAAGCAATGAAGAGATTTTAGCAAAGGAACCCAGAGTTTAGGGCCCAGCCAGCCACAGGCACCAATGGTGAAGTAATTAATGTTGGGGATGCTTGACAGGTCTGAATTAAAGAAGCTTAGACACTAGAAGAGTTATCTGTCTGGAAGAGATTGCAGTGACAGAGAGTGGTGAGGCCACGGAGAGATTGCAAACAAGGAATTTTAAAGTCAAGGTTTTGCACAACTGCCAACCAACATTAGGTCAGGGAGTACAGGGACAATGGAAGATAGACATTTGATGTGAATTACAATAAAAGTAGCAGAGTTTAGGATGACCTCAAGTTTCTACAAGGTAGAATGTGGTAGGTCAGCCAGGAATACATTTTTATGATTAAGTCTATAAGTAACAAAGATACAGTTGAGCTTAAGCAAAGGTGGAGACAGGTGATGCTATGTCAGCGGAAATAGTTGGTCTTAGCAATGATACAGATAGATGGTCAGAAGCTCATTATGGTCAAAAGACAACAAGGTTACGAACACTTTGGTTTAAACTCAGATGGTTATTTGGGAAAGGGATGGAGTTGGCAACTAGCGAATTGAGTTTGCAGCAGAGACTGATGACAACACTTCCACCTTCCCAATATCTAAATGTCAGAAATTTCTGCTACCCATTCTGCTCAGCTGAATATCCGACAGTCTAATAATTTAGCAATATAGTGAAGAAGCTGAGATTGTGGAGGTGTGGTAAGCCAAATTATTATTGATATTTCTGTGAAAACTGGTGCTGAGCCTGATTTTAACTTTATTGATGGAATTTGAATGGGTTAAAATCCACACTTGTCTCTTTTCATTATAATATTTTAAACAGAGACTAACAGGTGAATTCTATTCTTTGTAAAATAAAAAAACTCAGATTCTCACCTGGTGGTATATTATCTAAACATCAAGATTCAATTATTCCTTTTGTTGTTATTGCCACATGTTCATTTATATTTTATATGTATTTAACATATTCTTGAATCAATTGTGTTTGCACTCTTATTTACCATATTATAACTGATGGATTAAATTCATGACGTAGTCAGTATAAAGTTAGGAAAATTTATCGCGCAATGGGAAATAACATTGCTGATATTGCAACCAGCATCTATTTTACATTTAGCATTAATTACATAAACAGAGGTTAGTAAAATTCATTTATTCTTCAATTATAATATGGAGACAAGTTTAGATATTTAACATTTATGTTTCTTTATTTATTTGATTTTGACTTTTTGTTCCTATTCTTGTTATACAATTTTGACCTTCAAAGCTTTAATGACTCAGAAATACTCAGAATTGCAGATGTCTATGTCTAGCTTTCATTTATCTTCCGGCAGTATGATGAGGTGGAAATAGCTCAAGTATAATTGTGGCTCATAATAATGTCCACTTAATTCAATAACTTAACTAAACCCATCAATCAAAAACTAAACTGTACATGACAATTATTTCTATTCTTGTTGTAAGGTGGCAGTTAATCTTGAGATGTCACATTATCAAATAGCATAATTATTTATCCTTCTTTGTCTAGAAGTATTTTCCAACACATAGGGTAATCTCTTTTGTGTGATTTGCCAATCATAATACCTACAAATTATATATGAATGAATTAGCATGAAAAGCATCAACATATATATTCTGGTCAATTATAATATTTTATTAAGATCATAGTATTTCAGGATATTGCTGAAGAGGTTATGTGGAAGGTGAATGATATGTATATTTTATATGTCTGTTAAAACATGCTTACAAAATAAAATGACCACAATTCTTTCATAGACAACAAACATGTTTGCAATATTTCATTGGGAATTTTATTTCATTTTCTATGTGGAAAATAAATTATTAACAAATTGTTTAACTCAGTTATTTGCAGATAGTCATGCAATTGGACAATTTGGACAGTTTTATTGGAATTGAAAATTATTACACAATATGACATAGAAATTATTATTGCTCACATTAGTAGATGAACAACTAACACACCCAAATGACAATCACCTGTTATTTTTCACCCTGAAATAGAGAAGCTAATGCCTTTCCCAAAATAGCAAGTACAGGAATATCATCCATTAATATCAAAAATAATAATTTCCTGATTTATGCTTTTAAAATATGACTCCTTAACATGGCTACAAAGTTTCAACCAATGGATAAAATGTAAAGTCTTAATCAACCATTTTGAAAGGAAACATTTTAAAATGCTCTAATGAGGAAATTAGGAATAAATTTGTTTATAATATCTTGACTAGGAAAGGCTTGCCTTTGTACAACAGTTGAACCTATTACTCAAAGTGTCCCAAAATAGCTTTTAGACAATTAATTGCTTTCACATTATACTCTGTTATATATTAGAGAAGTTTTAGCCTTCCTACGGCAGTAGGTTTTGGAGATGGAGAGATTAGTAAGGAGGCAGCAGTAAAAGATTTGTGCATAATTTCAACATTTCTAGCTTTTGAGGCTTTCAGAAGAAACAGGAGCAGGAGTGGACCATATGCCAGATTGACCCTACTCTGCCTTCAATGTGATCTTGTGTGATCTACCGTTAGACTTCTAACACCCTCTCACGTTGCTTGGTTCTCTGAGAGATCAAAAATCTATCCCTCAGCCTTCAATATTCTTAACAATGGAATAAATGCATCTGACTAGCTTACAGAATTCCAAGGATTCACAATCTTTGAGGATAGAAATTTCTCCTCATTTAAGTTCTCAATGATCAACCTTATTCTGAGACTGTGCCCCTGTGTTCTAGATGCACCAAGTAGTACAACCTCCTAGTATTCACCCTGTCAAGCTCCTTCAGCATCTGGTATGTATCAATGAGATCACCTTTCCTTCTATTTAAACATTAAAAATTATAGTCTCAGTTTACATGGCTTCCCATCATAGTCTCCAGGGATAAGAATGTTAACCTATCTAGTGTTTCTCCAATGTATTAACTTCAATGGAAGTATAGCTTTCCTTAAATATGGAGTTGAAAACTACATACAATGCTCCAAGTGTGACCCCATCAAAGTCTTAAACAATTGTAGTAAGACTTCCTCATTCTTGTACTCCAGTGTCCTTGCAATAAATGTAACATGCCATTTGTCTTTTTAATAATTTGTGGGACCTCCTTACTAACTTCTGTGTTCTTTATATGTACACCCTTGCTTCTCTGAACATTTTAAATTAAAGAATATGCCCACCTTGTTTCTTAAACTATTTATATTGCTTTGCAGTATCTTTGTGTCTTCCTTATACCACCAAGTCTCATTTCATTAGCATATCCTAACACACTGTCATGGCTCATGAAGATTCCCAAGCTTATACCACTGTGATTTATTCAGAGAAATGTGCAGTATGTCCAGGGAGCTAACATGTAGGCCAGAATGGATAAGGATGGCACATTTCCCTCCATAAAGGGCAACCAGATGGTTTGTTTTGTTTTATGGCATCCAACAGTAGTTACATGGTCACCATTGGCCAATATATTATTCCATGTTTTTACCAAATTCAAATTTTACCATTTGCCATAATGAGATTTGAATCCATGAACCCAGGACATTAGCTTGGGGTTCTGGATTAGTGGTTCAGTTTCATTACTACTACTACACCACCATGAAACTACCCATCAGTGAATGAGTGAGTGATGGTTGAGTGAATGGGGAGGTGGATGAACAGTAGGTGGAAAATTGGAGAAATGGCTCAGGTGGGTGAGCTGGGTAGTTGGGTCACGTGGATCAGGCGGCTAAATAGGTAGAAGGACCAGGTGAGTGTGATGGGTAGGGGGAATAAGATGAATAGGTGAGTGAGTGGGTGAGGCAGATGAGTGTGTCAGTAGGTGTGGGTAATTGGGCTATCACTAGCTACTTTGATCTGGACAAAAGAGTCACGTAACATTGTGTGCTAGCCAAGTTTGGTCTGGAGAGAACAGACAGGTGGTTGGGTATTTGAGGATAGTTCGGGTCGGAGATATAGACAAATGATCAGGGTTAGATGAGTGGTTGGGGGTGTGGTGATTAGGGGCTTCAGTTGCAGCAGAATGTCTGATCAGGAGTTTAAACTTCCCTGGTAATTCCCACCTAGAACCATACATCAGAAATTGTACCTTCTGTTATCTACCTGGTATACAAAACTATTTAAAAACAAAGGTTTGGGACATTAATACAGATTTTAAATAGCTGAAGCCCCAGCACTAATATTTGTAGCACTCCACTAGTTACAGCCGATCAATTTGAAATATCTCCCTTTTTTTAACGACTCTAGTGTCTGTCTATTAACCAATCCCCAATTCAGGATAATATATTGCCCCAACTCTGTGAATCCTCTTTTAATCTAATACTATCCTTAACTTCCCTATTAAGTCACAGATGGATGTTTCTTACTTAATTTTTGCTTAATAATGGAACATATTTTTATCAATTATTCTTTAATCATTTCTTTAAATTGTTTCCCTCTGATGATTTACAACCATACTTTTAAGTGTATTTATCCAAACAACCTTAGCCATCTAATCTATGTATTTGGGTTTGTTTCAGTTTAAGGATCTTGTTTGGATTCTAATATGTTTTTCTCAAACTTAATATGAAATTCAATTGTATTATGTTCACTTTTTCCCAGAAGACTTTTTACAATGAGATTAGTAATTAAACTTGCCTCATTACACAATGTAGATCCAAAATAGCTTTGTCCTTATTTGGTTTTATTAAATATTGTTCTATGAAGCTGTTGTGAAAGCATTCTACTAAGTGATCTTCCAGACAACCTTTGCCAATTTAATTTGTCCAGTATATATGAAGTATATATACATTGTATTCATGATAAGCTCAATTTATTTCTTCAGAATGTTCCGAAGAAGGGCCACTGGACCCAAAATGTTGTCTCTGCTTTCTCTCCACAGATGCTGTCAGACATGCTGAGTTTTCTAGCAATTTCTTTTTTAGTTTCAGATTTCCAGCATCCAACGTTCTTTAGTGTGTTTTTTTTTTCAATTTATTCCTCGCCTAAGGCTCAGTTAAGGGCCAATGGATGATGCCCAGCTGCATTTACTGACCTGGTTATTCCAAATCTCCATTCATACCTATTCTATTTCCTAATTTTGTCATGGAAATGATGTTTTCAAAGTATGTTACTTTTGAGACAGCTTCTAATTGAAAAGAAAAATTAAAAATGGGAGATTATGAAGAAACTGATTCTTTAAGTTTATAAGGAAACTAAGACTGAAACTGAGATTGTGGCTTCTGGTGAGAGAGAAACTACTTGAAACCATATAAAGAAGATTTTTTTTTTTTTCTTTATTCATTCATGGGATGAGGGTGTCACTGACCAGGCAACATTTATTGGCCAGAGGGCAGTTAAGAGTCAAACACGTTGCTGTGAGTCTGGAGTTACATGTAGGCCAGACCAAGTAAGGATGGCAATTTCCTTCCTTAAAGGAAATTGAATCCAGATGGGTTTTTCCAACAATTGACAATGGATTCATGGTCATCATTAGACTCTTAATTCCAGATACTGATTGAATTCAGATTCCAACCTTTTGCTGTGGTGGGATTCGAACTTGGGTCCCCAGAACGTTGTCTGGGTCTCTGGATTAACATTCCAGCGATAATACTAATAGACCATTGCCTCAGTCTGATACCAAGGCATCAGAGCGCAGATGAAATTGATTATTCCAATGTTTTAGCAGAGGGAACCTGAAAAAAAAACTTGAAGACTAGCTCTAAAAGCTAAGAATAAGCAAATACATAGTTATTGCAGCTGTTGCTGTTAATCAAAGATAACATTGTGGTTCTGTGTCATCGAGACCAAGTTAGCAGGTTCTGCAGATCTGTGGCATTTTTGGTGAAGACCTTGTCCATGGGATTTGGTTTGGTTGTGTGCTGCTATCAGTTGGGTTTTGTGTTGAATTCTAGAATAAGAGGAGCTGAACATCTTTGTGAGGAAATCAGGGTTTGAAAGGATTTTATGATTGAGATTGACTGTATATATGCTGAGTGGACTACGAAGAAAATTTATAAGACCTATCGTAGTTGTATCTGCCAGTTAATGTAGTATTTCTAGAGTATAATTGACCACACTTGCCTTTTAATTCATGGCTAACTTATATTGATTTTATGTTAAAATATCAATGATTAAGCAAGATAATACTGTCTTGGTTTTATCAGTCAATAACTGGGATTTTAGATTTTTTATTTTCTTTAAAAATAAGATACTAGTCTTGATCATGATCATAATGAATTCCTAAACTAATATCATTTCTTACCAATGTCCTTTTGTCATCCTTTATCATCAGAGTGACTCTTTCTTCTGTCCCACTCTGTCTGTTCTTCTTATAATGTTTGGTACCCTGATAAAGTTATTTTTATAACTTTGGTCCCCTTGAAAGTGCATTGGGTTGCAGAATCAGCCTAGCAGTGGCCTTGCACAGCCATTGGAGAACCAGCAAGGAGCACTGATTAATTCCACAGAGAAGGGCTGAAAGTATGGAGTGTCCTTGCATCAGGCCTACCCTGCATTTCAGGACTTTTGGGACAAAGCTCCTAACCACTGAGAGGTGCCAGCTAATCAGAAGCTGGGAAATCCTCATTGCCACCAGTACAACCAGGAAGAATGGCAACTGCGAGCAATGCACCCATGATTGTGGAAATACTCTAGGCTGAAGGTGAGGGAGATGGAATGAGAATCCCAGGTGCATGTTGCAGCATTGGTTGCGGGGGGCGGGGGTGGAGACAAAGAATTTGGGGGAGTGTGGGCAAGGAGGTAGCATTCCATGGCCTTTTTCTCATCCATGTCAGATCCCTTGAATGGACACAAAATGCCTGACAACGATGGCACTCTCCTCAAAGAACTACAGGAAACCTCAACAGAAGTTTTTGGACAAATTTCCTGAGAAATGGGAAAGCCATGTGGCTTTGACTTAATGCCTGTGTCACCAATAACTTGTGGTGGGCTCAGGGATAATGGGTGTCGCTTAATCCCTTTTACCCTTCGACTTAACCAGAGGAGATTTTGCTGCTGCTGGGATACTGATGTACATCCTCTCCCACAATTAATTTGACGCAATAACCATGGATTGGCCATGAAGGCCTTCCTTAAAATCCACCCCATGACTCTATAGTGCCAATTATATCAAATTCATTTATCTTTTTTGTGTTGCTGATTTATCTATCTTATTATAACTAGGTAATGTGTTTGGATAAACAGCCTTTAACTTTTGGGAGCAATTTACTGCAGATGCTGGAACCTGAACTGAAATCAATAAATGCTGGAGATCATATTGGGTCAGGCAGCATCCATGGAAAGAGAGCAAGCTAATGTTTTGAGTCTACATGACTCTTTGTCAGAGGGTAGATTTATCTAAACATGAAACATTAGCTTGTTTTCTCAGCATGGATGTTGCCTGACCAGCTGTGATCTCCAGCATTTCTTGTTTTCAGTCTTTAATTTATGTTTTATAATCTCTTTCCTTTACAAGAATCTTATTTGGTGTGGCACCATTGCCATAAACTCTCTGTTCCTTCCTGCCACTCTGTTTGTATTTACCCAAATTGTTACTATGCCCTATTTCCTTGACTTCACTATTCAGATTTCTAAACTTCCTTTCACCTAATTCCTCCACTCCTCACCCTAGCTTAAGGCCCAAAATATACAATGTTGAATCCAGTCCAGGTTAAAATGAGCCCTTTCCAATGGAACATCTTTGACCAGTACTTTACCAGAACCACATCAAAAACCTTTCTTACTCCACATCCCCTAGATGTATAATTCTCTAATCTGCTTATAGCTGTGACAATTGGCAGATGGCTCAGGGCGCAATCCAGAGATTACCATCTTTGAGATGCTGTATTTCGACTTAGCTTCCACTTTCTCAACAGAAAATCATTCCTAGCTTTAGTTGCAGTCATTGGTTTCTCCATGGATTGTCACAAAACGATTGGCTTCTCCCATTCTATGCTCATCTCCACAAGAAAATGTCTTTCTTCCTAGCATCAGTCAGGCAACATATCCATTGGAACTCCAGGTTGCAGTTCCAGAGAAGATTATCTATTCCCCTGACTATACTGGCTCCTAGCACCCCCGGACAGTCCTCATCACCTCCTCAATCATAGTTCTATAGTCATTTTGCCCGTATACTTTGCAGTGTTTGTTTTCATCCATGTGGAGAGCAAGCATCTTGTGCTTGTCAATCAAAGTCAAGGGAGGCTCCTCTATCACTGTATCCTTGAGCCCTGTATCTGCCTCACTCACATTCTCATTCTCCTGCCCCTGACAATTGAACAATTCTAATAAAGTTCTACTTCAGCTCAAGGGTGTGATTGCCTCAGAATGTTTGCAGCTCAAACTCCAGTTCAACAACCTGGAGCCAAAACTGCCTGAGCTGCAGACAGTTCCTGCTGATATAGCTGCTCAGGATTGTGATGCTTTCAACAGCCTCCCACATTCCACAGTCACAGCACACCATCTGCCCTGCCATGCCTCTTTAATCTTATTTATTTATTTGATCCATGAATTAGTTACTAATTTGGTGAAATAAATGCATTGCAAATTACATTCTCCTAGCTTTTAGATCAAAGAAAAACACTAAATAACAATTGGAGGTAAAGCAAACATGGTGAATTATTCCACCGCCTTCAACCCTCAAACTGAATTCCCATTTGTGCCAAATTTCCAACTTTGTATTCTGTTCACCAATCAATCTTGTTCAGAGACTTTGTGATTCTTATCCAAGTTCCAATTGCCTGGCTTCCTGCTACAGTAATTAGTATCCATTCAGGCAATTACTTTCAGCTGACTGAATGTTAACTGCCACCGACAGGCAGTTTCTGTTAGCGAGATGTCTTAACTAACATTCAGTTTCTTATACATTTATAAAGTTCTGAGTCAAACTGTAAATGTTCAAGCATATATCAGCTTAAGCTTGTCTCCATTTGCTGCAAGATCTGACTTATGATACTGTGCTCCAAAAGATTCATCAAATACTCTAGACTGAGCTTTGCCATTGGTTTTGAGACACTGGCATCATGACTAAGCAGGTTTCCTGAGCTAGTAATCCCCAGGAAGATGATTTCTGGGAGGTGACTTTCTATTTGCCTGTTGTTTAAGGGCTCTCTATGTTGAAGGCCTAGTCAGAGGGATGGAACCTTGTGAATCTCTGTACCCAGAGATGCAGCTGCTACTGAGATAGGTTAGAAACATAAGGTGCCCCTGGAGGCATTGATGAAATTTGTTTTATTCTCTCATGGGATGGGGTCATCACTAGCTGGGCCAGTATTTATTGCCTGTCCTTAGTTGCCCTTGAGAAAGCAGTGGTGAGCTACCTTCTTGAACTGCTGTGGTCCATGTGCTATAGGTAGACCCACAAAGCTCTTAGGGAGGGAATTCCAGGATTTTGACCCACTGACAGTGAGGGAATGACATTATATTTCCAAATGAGGATGGCAAGTGATTTGGAGGAGAACTTGTGAGTGTTGGTGTTCACATGTATGTGCTTCCCTTTCCCTTATAGACAGTAATGTTTGTGGTTTTGAAAGCTGTTGTCGAAATATCCTTGGTGAATTTCTGCAGTGTATCTCGTTGTTAGTAAATGCTTTTACTGAGCATCGGTGGTGGGGAGAGTGGATATTTGTAGATGTGGTGCCAATCAAGAATGCTGCTTCATCCTGGATGGTGTCAAGCTTCTTGAGTGTTGTTGGAGCTGCACTCATCCAGGCAAAGGGAAGTATTCCATTACATTCCCGACTTATGCCTTGTAGATGGTGGACAGGCTTTAGGGTGTCAGAAGGTGAGTAACTCACTGCCGTATTCCTAGCCTTTCACTTGCTCTTTTTGCTATTATATTTCTGTAGTGAGTCCAGTTCAGTTTCTGGTCAATGCTAATCCCCCCAGGATGTTGATAGTGGAGGATTCAGAGATGGTATCATCATTGAAAGTCAGAGTGGTGTTGAGATTGTCCCTTATTGGACTTGGTCATTGCCTGGCATGTGTGGCATGAATGTTTTGCCACTTTTCAGCCCATGTCTGGATACTGTCCAGGCCTTGCTGTATTTGTACATTCGTTATTTCAACATCTGAGCAGTCACAAATGGTGCTGAAGATTGTACAATCATTGGCAAACAACCTTACTTCTGACCTTATGATGGAGGGATGGTCATTGATGAAGGGACTGAAGATGTTTGGGCCTAGGACACTAATCTGAGGAACTCCTGCAGAGATGTTCTCGAGCTGAGATGGCTGACCTGCAACAACCACAACCATCTTCCAATGTGCCAGACATGACTTCAACCAGCGGAGAGTTTTTCATTTGATTCCAGTTTTCCTAGGGTTCCTTAATGCCGCACTAAATCAAATGTGGCCTCAAATGTCACTCTCAACTCACTCTGGAATTCAGCTCTTTTGTCCATATTTGAACCCAGGCTATCATGAGGTCAGGAGCTGAGCGGCCCTAATGGAACACAAACTGGGTGTCAGTGAGCAGGTTATTGCTGAGCAGGTGCTGCTTGATAGCAATGTTGATGAGACCTTCCATCACTTTACTGAGGATTAAGGGGCCATTTATCTGTGTGTCCCCCACCCTTTCCACCCAATTTCTGAGCAGGGTGACTTTCTGTTCTTACCCCTCTGACACTGAACTTCTTCCACCACCCCAGAAATTGGGGTAAGAGCATGCTAACAAGTCTCTGTCATTAGCAAACCCATTGCAAAATTGCAGGCATCTTGGGGGAGGGGGTAATGCAACAGGAAGGTTACTCAGGAAAATTTTTGGGACCACTATGTTTGAAAATCCTTAGGTAGGGGAGCATAAAATTCTGCCTTTTATTGGCCCTCTAAATACAAGCATTTTACCAGCACTGAGAAGGACCTCCACTGTATGAGAAGATTGTCTGGTGAATCCTGATTGCAACCCTGCAAGCAGAGTGTTACCTCTCCTAATCAGGCATTCTGTGTCCCACGGAAGTTTCTACTTGGCCTCAGCACCAATGACTGACTTCAAATCAATGCCCCACAATCTCCTCCAACATCCTCCAACTCCTTAACAGGGCAAGCCTGATTGGGTCCAGTGACTCCTAGCCAAAACTACTCACCATGTTGCAAAAGGTATCCTTGTTGCGTGGCTGAGCTGGATGAAGTCCTAACAGTTGCCACTGTTCCTGGGGAACCTGTTGAAATTGATGATTAGCTCTTGGAGGTGGAGTATATCCTTTTAAAGGGGTAGGAGCTTTGACGGGCATTAAAATACATCCAGGAGTCTCCAAAACAACCAAAGATCTGGTTACAACCAGCCTTCCAATTCACCATTGAATTCTGAGTTCAGAGTTCTGAAGAAGAATGGTATTTGACTCAAAACATTAACTCTGTTTCTCTTTCCACAGATATTGCCAGACCAGCAAAGTATTTTCTGCTTATTCTATTTTTATTGCAGATTTTCAGCACTCTAATTACTTTGCACTTTTTTATTCAGTGACCTTATTTGTGGGATCAGTATTGGCCAGGTCATCAGGGAGGACTCCACGTTTCCTTTTTGAATACTGACAATTTATATTCACTTGAGACAACAGACAAAGCTCACTTTAATACCTCACCTGTAAGATGGCAACTGTCACAGCATTGCCCAATATTGTATTAAAGTGTAGAAGTGCTCAGGACTATGGAGTGGGACGTGAACACACAAATTTCATGATATAGAGATAGGAATGTTGGCATTTTTTGGAGGTCGTAAATTCTAAGAATCCATTTTATCTTGTTTACATAATCTGAAAGACACAATTTCTGACAAAACATCACTCTGTCAACACTGCACTGAAACTTCAGCTTAGTTTATGTAATCAAGTCCTAAGAAGGTTTGGGCCATCTTGTTTCGACATTGCTTGAGCTGGAGTTTGAAACATGGGTAAGTAGTTGAAGGAACAATGCCCTCTGATCTGTCACACAGATTGACACAATATCCAAAAAAAAAGTGATAAAGATTAGAAATAGTAGGAACTGCAGATGCTGGAGAATCCGAGACAACAAGGTGCAGGGCCGGATGAACACAGCAGGCCAAGCAGCCTCTCTGCTCCTATGATGCTGCTTGGCCTGCTGTGTTCATCCAGCCCTGCACCTTGATAAAGATTAGAAAACAGTTTGGATAAGACAACAGACAATTCTCTAAAGTTTCTGGGTAAATGATAAGGTTTCATCACTACAGCTAATCAGATATCAGGGGCACAAATACTTGGTATGAGTTACTTTAGCTTTGCAGAGACCATTGCAATATTACTTGCAGTGTTAAACAATGATTTTTGGAAGTCTTCCCTAGATTATACATTGCCTCCTGCATAAAGAAACCACAAATATTATTTTTTTCAATACTTTTCATTATTTTGTGGTGATTATTGTTTTATCCTATTATTTAAATAAACTGTCAATTATCCTGGATGTTGTAAAACTGTTCAATCAGAATTATATGACATTTTGTAGTTTCTAAGATACTTGCCTTTATTAGCTGAACCGTAGAGTTTAAGAGCAGCAAGCTTATGCTGGAACTGTCTAAAACATTGTTTAGACTGCAGCTAGGATATTGTGTACAGTTCTGGAATCCACATGATAGGAGGGATGTGATTGATCTGGAGAGAGTACAGGGGAGATTTACCAGGATGTTGCCTAGGCTAGAAAGTTTAGTCATGAAGAGAGATTGCATTGATTGGGACAAATAAAGCAGAGGAGACTGAGGGAGGCCATGATTGAGATGAATAAAATTATGAGCAGCATAGATTGTGTAGGCAAGAAGTGACATTTCTCCTTGATGGAAGGATTAATGATAGGGGGAGATGGATTTAAGATAAGAGGCAGGAGATTTAGAGGGAATGTGAGGAGGTTAGTGAGAATCTGGAACTCACTGACTGTAAAGGTTGTAGAAACCTTTATAACATTTAAGAAGTATTTAGATGTGCACTTGCAATGTCAAGGCATACAAGATTATGGGTCAAGTGCTGGAAAATGGGTTTAGAATAGTTACGTGGCTGTTTATTTTGACTGGCCCAGCCTCATAGAACCACACAGTACAGAAGCAGCCTTTGGCTCATCAGGTCTGTACTATCAAAGTCTCACTAAATCTGCACTACTCCACTTTCCAGCATTAAACCCATAGCCTTGAATGTTACAATATTTCAAGTGCTCATCCAACTACGTTCTAAAGGTTGTAATCCACAAACCCATTACACACAATGAAGGTCAAAAGGCCCTTTAGTACACAACTACGTTTAAGGATTTGGCTTCCTTTACTACTTAATGTTCAATTAATGTTTGCACGTACACTAGTGATCTTTATGTGCATTATCATTTAATAAATGTTAATGTTGTTACATATATATTTATATACACAAAGATAAAATGCTGCAGGTGCTGGAAATCTGAAACAAGCACAGAACACCGGAGAAACACAGCAGGTCTCACAGCATCTGTGGAGAGAGAAACAGAGCTAACATTTCGAGTCAGGTACGACTGTTCTTTAGACAGAAAGGTTTTGAGAAATGGGTTCTTTTCATGTTTTTGACAGAGGAGGAGCAAGAGGGCAGATGATATGGAGACCCAATGTGAAACATAAAGAGGTTGTTAATAGAAGAGAAAGAGACAAAAATGGACGTAAATTAAGGTTGAAAGGAGAGAATTAGTTCTTGCTATTAAGTGCAAAGTAAACAAAATAGAAAAATGACACAACTGTTGGAGCAAGAGAAGTTTAGAAAAATAGAAGGGAGAAGTAAAGTAGTCAGTTTACGAAGTTAATGAATTCCATGTTGCGACATTGAGGCTGTAAAATGCCTAAACAGAAGATAAGGTGCTGTATCTTAAGCTTGCGCTGTGCTTCTTTGGAACATTGCAGCGGGCCCAGGACAGAAATGTTAGCCTGAGAGCAAGGTGGTTTATTGTAATGGGAAGCAAGTGGGAGGCCTGGATCATTCCTATAGACTGAATGAGGCATTCTGCAGGACAGTCACCGAGTCTGCATTCACCAATATAAAAGAGAATGTGAGCAGTGAATGCAGTAGACTAGATTAAAAGAATTGCAAGAGCAGTACTGCCCCATCTGAAAGGTGTTTTTGAGGCCTTGGACAGTGAGGGGGTAGGCTGTGAATGGGTAAGTATTATGCCTTCACGGTGGCTCAGTGGTTAGCACTGCTGCCTCACACTGCCAGGGACCAGGGGTGGATTCCACCCTCGGGTGACTGTCTGTGTGGAGTTTGCACATTCTCCCCGCATCTGCGTGGATTTCCTCCTGGTGCTCCGGTTTCGTCCCACAGTCCAAAGATGTGCAGGCTAGGTGGATTGGCCATGCTAAATTGCCCGTAATGTTCAGGGTTGTGTAGATTACGAGGATGGGTCTGGGATACTCTGAGGGTCGGTGTGGACTTGTTGGGCCAAAGGTCCTGTTTCCACACTGTAGGGGATTCTATGAACTCTATAAGATGACACAGGAAAGTTCCACAGGAGAGTGAGGAAGTGTTAGGAGAGATGAAGGAATGGGCCAGGGTATCACAAATGGAACAGTCCGTCCGCAGTGCTGACAGTGGAGGGGAGGGAAGCATCCTGCTGATAGAAGTGCCAAATGATGATCCTTTGAATGTGAAGACTGGTGGGATGTAAATTAAGGACAAGTGGAACCCTATCATTGTTCTGAAGTGGAGACAAAGGGGTGAGGACAGAAGTGCAGGAGATAGGTTGGACACAGTTGAAGGCTCTGTTTATTACAGTGGAGAAGTAATTGAGGGAAAAAAAGCAGTCCTATTTGAGGCAGTTCAGTAGAAGGTAGCATCATTTGGATAGAAGCAATGGAGATGGAGAACCTGGGAGAATGAAACAGAATCCTTGAAGGAGGCGGGTGTACTCAAAGCAAGCGTGGGAGTAAATAAATATATATATTTTGCTAAATAATTTTCCGAATGTTAGATTGCACAATGTTATAACTAATATCTAGTTTTGTACTTCATTGATCCATTGATTAAAATGTTACCTGAAATGACTCTGATTTCATAATCACTTTAAAGACATTAATAATAAATGTATGAACAAGACCTGACAGGGTAAGGAAGGTATCCAAATTCACAAACTCAAATGGAGAAAGTCTTGTTGAAATGCTTTCAATATAAAGGGCTTCCTATATCCAGGTAATGAATATCTTAACTTTAAGTTGCATTAGCTCTGGAATTTATTAAAAGCTGTGGATGTGTGTGAAATTGTAAATGGTGAAGAACCTGAAAAGGTCTGGGAAGGACAGATTGTGCCAAAAGGTTACAAACATTTTCCAGGTCTGTTTCCACCCTGTACTTGAAGAGAAGAAGTGAGCATGAATGGAGTTAGTATTCTGTTTAATTCACTTGTGGAATGTGGGCATCATTGCCCAAGCCAACATTTATAGTCCATTTCTAATAGCCCAGAGTCCAGTTAAGAGTACAACACATTGCTGCGGGTCTGGTGTCACATAGATATAGGAACGTAGGAGCAGGAGTAGGCCATTTAGCCTGTCGAACCTGCTGTGCCATTCAATAAGATCATAGCTGATCTGTGGTTTAACTCCATATGCCTGCTTTGGGCCTGTATCCATCGATACTCTTGCTTAATAAAAATTTGTTCATCTCAGATTTAAATTTAACTATTGAATTGGATGGACTGTTTTAAGAAAGAGTGTTCCAAACCTCCACTAGCCTTTGAGTGTAGAAGTGCTTTCTAACATCTGTAATGAATGACCTGGCCCTAATTCTTAGACTATGTCTCCTAGTTGTAGAAAATTCAAACAGTGGAAATAGTTTATCTTTATCTACCCTGTCTTTGCCTGTCAATATCCAAAATGTTCCAAATTCTAGAGAATAAAGGCCCAATTTGTCTAATCTTTCTTCATAAATTAACCTCTGAAGTCCTGGTATCATTCTTGTAAACATGTGCTGAACTCCTTCCAGGACCAAAACATCTTTCCTGAGATGTGGTGCCTAGATCTGCTCATGGTAATCTAAGTGGGATCTAACTAGGGTTTTGAATAACTGCAGCATAATGTCTGCATTCCTATACTCCAGCCCTTTAGATATGAAAGTCAGCATTTCATTAGCTGCCTTGACTATTTTCTGTCCCTGTTCATGGCATTTTAAAGAGCTATTCACCTGAACCTACAAATCCCGTTAGACATTTGCTCAATTTAACTTTGTGCCTTCTAAAAGAATACCTTGATCTATCCTTTTTCAGTCCAAAGTGGATAATCTCACAGTTGCTTATATTAAAATCCATCTGCCATAGCTTTGCCAATTTATCTAATCTATCAATATCCTGTTGAAATTTTATGCTGTTGTCAACACTGTCTACAATGCTGCCCAATCTTGAGTCATCAATAAATTTGTATATATGTTGTTTTGTTGTTTTTATGTCATTATCCAAGTTAATGATTCTTGTGAATAATTGAGGCCTCGAAACAGATCCCTGCAGGACACCACTACCACATTCTGCAAATTTGAGTGCTTGCTCATAATTCGAATTCTCTGTTTCCAGCTCTCAACCAATTTCCTAAACATGTCAGTAATTTGCTCTCAGGCCCATGGGCTTCCAACTTAGCTAACAGGCTTTTATGAGGGATTCTATCAAAAGCCTTCTGAAAATCCAAATTAATAACATCCATTGACTTACCCTCTTTCCACCACCTTTGTCACTTCTTCAAAGAACTCCTGAGGTTTGTGAGGTGTGACCTACCCTTCAGGAATCTATGCTGACTCTCCCTGGTTAACTGTAGGCCAGACCAGGTAAGAATGATAGATTTCCTTCCATTTAGGATGTTAGTGAACCAGATCAACAGTGGTAATAATGTTACCAGAAGGCTAGTTTGTATTTTTAATTCACCAGATTTCACCATCTATAATAGTAGCATTTGAAACCATATCCCTTAAACATTAGGCTGGAGTTCTGGATTACTAATCCAGTGACATTATCGCTATGCCTCAACTTGATAACTTTGTTATCTTTAACTTTTTTTCTTAGCCATGAATGCAATTAACTCCTCTTGCAAACTTCCTTCCTCTCTGGAATATATTAAATGGGAGGAATTGACTACCTCCTTAAATCAACTGTTCTAATTTTTAGTCTGTCTGCCAGGCTACTAGGCCAGTCTGTATGCATATTAAAATTATCCATGATTAGTGTTGTAATTTCTGACAAGGCCTCAGTATTTCCTGGTTTATATTGTGCCCCACTGTGGAACTATTGTTTGAGGACCTAGAGATTACTCTCACCAGTGAGTTCTTTACCTCTCTATTTCTTACTTTTACCCAGACTGATTCTACGTCTTGATCTCCAGTGTCAAACTATTTTTTTTATATGACAGCAGTGGTCTCTTCCTTTTACAAACAAGGCTCCACTACCTCCTTCCCCTATCAGTCCATGCCTCTGAAATAGTGAGAGTACTTTTATGTAGTCAGCTCCCAGACCTGGTCTCCCTGTAACCATGTCTCAGTATTTGCCATTTGTCTCTTTTTGCACAGTTAGCTCATTGATTTTACTTTGAATGTTACACATGTTCAGAAACAAGGTTTTCAGTTTGTCCTATTTTCAATTTTCCCTACTCTTGAGCAACTCCTTGGTGCAGTTTGATATTTGCGCACTCTGTCATTTCCTTTAATTTTTGAGCAAACATCAACCTAAACACTAACCAGCACTCCTACCTTCTCTTTACACTTTGATTGTTTTAATATTAATATTCCATGCAACTGAACACTTCATTCCACCCTCTCACAAGTTAATTCATAGCCCTGTCAATAACCCTACTTGTGCAATTTGCCAAGACTCTGGTCCCAGGATAATTCAAGTAGTGCCTATACCAATGGAATAGCTCTCTCTTTCTCCAGTTCTGGTGCTAATGTTCCATAAGTTCTAATTCCTTGCTCCAGCCACAACCTTTGAGCCACAGAGTTACCTCTTTAATCTTTTTAATGCTGTGCCAATTAGCAAAACTAAGGGATGCCATATCACCAAGGTCAGTTGCAGGCTGGAGGAATGGGAAATACTTAACCACCAACAAACGGTTCCTAAAAAAAAAAGCGACAAAAAGAGCAAAGATTACAAAGTGTAAAAATGAATAGCAAAATATTCTATAAGTATATAAAAAGAGAGTAACTAATGTAAATATTGATCCATTAGAGGTTGAGACTGGGGAGTTAATAATGGGTAAAACAGAAATGACGGAGAGAGTAAAGTAATGTTTTTGACTCAGTTTCCATGGTGGAGATCACTGAAATCATCCCATAATAGCAGATAATGCAGAAGTTATGGAAAAGGAGGAATGTCAAATAATTATCATCTATGGGAAAAAAATACAAAGCAAACTATTGGGATTAAAGGCAGGTAAATCCTCAGGACCTGATGGACTATTTTTTAGGGTCTTAAAGGAAGTGGGAGTTGAGGTATGGCATGCACTGGTTATAATATTCCAAAACTCCCTGGATGCAGGAAAGGTTGCAGTGAATTGGAAAAATGCTAACGTAATACCCTTATTTAAAAAGGAGGGAGGCAGAAAGTAAAATATTGCAGACCAGTTAGTTTAACATCTGTGCTTGGGTATTGTCAGAATTAATTATCAAAGTAGTAGTACTGGGACATTTAGAAAGTCAAAACACAATCCATCAGAGTCAGCATGATTTTATAAAGGGTAAGTTATGTTTTACTAATTTGCTAGAATTCTTCAAAGATATAAGTAAAATTGGATAATGGGGATCTTGTCGATGTAGTAAATCTGGACTTGCAGAAGGCATTTAATAAGGTGCCACACAAAAAGTTAATAAACAAGGTAAGAGCACATGGAGTTATGAGTAATTTTTTTAGTGTCAATAGAGGATTGGCTAACCAACAGAAAGTAGAAAGTTGGGATAAAAATAGATCTTTTGTTTGGCTGGCAAGATGTAACTCGTGGGATGCCACAAGATTCTGTCCTCAAGCCCTAACAATTTACAATCTGTATTAATAATTTGGATACAGGAACAGGATATACTACTGCTGAGTTTTCAGATGACATTAAAATAGGTAGGGGAAAAGTTTCAACCGAAGAAATAAGACATTAACCAATCGGTTATATATACATTAGGAGAATAGGCCAAAATTTGGCGTTGGAGTTTAAGGTGAATGAGGATGACGTTATCCATTTTGGTTGGAAAAATGAAAAGGGAACTCATTATTTAAATGGGGGGATCCAGATGTTCTCATGCATGACTGCCAGTATGCAGGTAAGAAGGGTAAATTTAGTTTTTGTACTGATTGCTAAAGGAATGAAATATAGAAGTACAGAAATGTTGTTGCAATTGTACAAGACATCTAGAGTACTGCATATTGTTTTGGTCCTCTTACATGAGGAAGGATGTAATTGCATTCGAGAAAGTCAGTGAAGATTTTCCAGACTAATTCCCGAAGTGAACGGTTTGTTTTCTGAGAAGAAATTGAGCAATTTGGGTTTATACTCACGAGAGTTTAAAAGGATGAGGGGAGAAATAATTGAGGCATATAAGATGCTACAGAGGATTCACAAAGTGGATGTAGAAAGGATGTTTCTCCTTGTGGAGCAATCTAGAATGAGAAGCCATAGTTTTACACAAAGGCATGGCAGATTTAAGAGTGGTGAGGAGAAATTACTTCACTGAAAAAGTCATGTATTTGTGGAATTCACTCCACCTGAGTGTTGTGGATGCCAGGACAAAAAAAAAACCTAAGGAGGAGATAGACAGATATTTAATTAGTAATGGGTTAAAGGATTATGGGAAGTGGGTAGGACAATGCAGTTGAGGCCAAGATGAGATCAGCCATATTCGTATTAAAGGGCAGGGACTGAATTGCTTGCATCTTCTCTTAGATCGTCTGTCCTTATGCTATTGCCTCCCCTTAGTATTCATGTTGCATAAGAGATGGTTTGCAGTTGGGAGGGGCAATCATCTAGATGTATTGGGCTGAGGTCAGCAATCAAGATGGTAATTGGGACAATTAGTGCTGGAATAGGCTCTTCCCCAGTGTTGTGAAGGTCTGGGTGGAGATACACTTTCTCCTGTCTCCCGAGAGGAAAGCTAAAAGAGACAATTACCTGGTGAACCTGACATCTCCAACCTTACTGTTACTACCAGGCCTCCCCATCACTAAAATGACCAAAAATAAGTCAAGATAATATCAAAATGGACAGCAGGATTTACTTTAAGTATATAAAGTGAAAACAGGCCCATTAGAGAATGGGGCTGTGTAAAAAATAATATGGTAACCAGGAAAGGCAGAGGAAAAAATCATTATTTTGTATCGTTTCATTCAATAGAAGACATCAATAGCATTCTAAAGACGCTGAATAGCCAATGGAAAAAGGTGGAGAGAGATAATAAACACAATAACTGTAACTACAGAAAAGGTACTAGGGAAATTAATGTCATCACAGATCATATAAGTTCCCTGGAAGTGATGGGTTGCATCAGGATTTTAAAGGAAGTAATTGCAGAGATAATGCTTGCTCTGGCTGTAATCTTCCAAGAATCCTGTAAGAGTCCCAGATGGTTGAGAAATTACCAACTACCTTATTCAAAAAGGGAAGGAGACAAGAAAACAGGTAAATTAACATCTATCATTGGGAAAACATTCAAATCTATTACAAAAGGTGAAATAATAGAACGTTCTGAAATGCATAATATGATCAAACAGAATCAGCATTGCTTCCTGAAAGGGAAAACCATGCCAGAAAAATATATAAGAATTCTTTGAGGTGGTAGTAGCAGGATAGAGTAAAATCCCTACAGTGTGGAAGCAGGCTGTTCGGCCTATCGAGCACCACCAACACTCCAAACTGCATCCCTCCCAGAACCATCTTATCCCTGTAACCTTGCATTTCCCAACTAGTCTGTACATCCCTGGACACTATGGGTCAATCTAGCATGGCCAATCCACCTAATCTGCATATCTTTGGACTGTGGGAGGATTCCGGAGCACCTGGAGGAAACCCATGTAGACACTGAGGGATCGTGCAAACGCAACACAGACGGTCATCCAAGGCTAGGATCGAACTGGAGTCCCTGGCACTGTGAGGGCAGCAGTACTAACCAGTGAGTCACTGTGCTGCCCACAGGGTAGATAAAGGGGAAGCTGTTGATGTCATATATTTGGCTTTTCACAAAACATTTGATAAGATATCACAGAGGCTTTGTAATAAAGTAAGAGCTTGTGCTGTTGGAGGTAGTATATCCGCATGGACAGAGGATTGTCTAAGAAAGAGGAGACAAAGTTGGGGTTTAATGGGGACATCTTCAAGATGGCAGCCTGTACCTAACAGAGTGCTGCAGACATCTGCGCTGCGACCACAATTATTTACAGTGTATATCAAAGCCTTCGATGAAGGAAGCAAACTTGCTGTAGAAAGTTTGTAGATTACACAAAAATCCATGGGAAGACAAGTGGTGAGGATGACACAAAGAGCCTGCAGAAGGATATGAACAGGTTAAGTGAGTGGGATAAATTTTGGCAGATGGAATATGTGGGGTTATGCACTTTGGTAGGAGAAGTAGAGGAAATTGTTGCTATTTAAACGGAGAAAGATTACGAAAGCTACAGTGTGGAGATATTTGAGGGCTCTGGCACATGAATCACCAGAAGCTAGTATTCAAAATCAGCAAGGAATAGGGAAGGTAAATGGAAATTCTGGCCTTCATTTCAAAGGGAATGGAGTATCTAGATAAAATAATACAAAGCTCTAGTAACTGTACTAGTTATATGATTTCCAGAATACTGTAAACAGATTTAGTCCCCCTGTTTAATATATACTGTTATTGGAGGCAGGCGAGAGAAGATTTTTTAGATTGATCACTGGTACAGAGGGATTTTCTTTTGGGGAGAGATTGTAGTTTGGGCCTATACTCATTGGAGTTTAGAAGAATTTAAGAAACAACCTTATTGAAACATATAAGAATCTTAAGTGGTTTGACACCTATGGTAGAGATTGTTTCCCATTGTGGGAGATCCTAAAACCATTCAGAATAAACTCTGGGTAAGGAGTCATCTATTAAAGACAGAGATGAGGAGGAGGTTTTTTTTCCGTCAAAAGGTAGTGAATCTGTAAGGGTTGTCAAGGCTTGGTAGTTAATTATATTCAAGACTGAGATTGACAGATTTTTAATCAATAAGGGAATCGGGGGTTATGGGGTAAGGGCAGGAAAGTAGAGTTGAGGATTATCATATCAGGCATGTTCTCTTTGAAAGACAGAGCAGACTTGATGGACTGAATGACTATTGCTGTTCCTACATTTTACGGTCACTGGGAATCCCATGCAACAACAGTCCAATTTAAATGAGACTCACAACTGCACTGTGGGAGTCCAATTTATTTATGTTAATTAAATGTTCCATCTCCCTCTCTGACACAAAGTCAGATTTCTTAACATCCACTACAATGAAACAATATTTTAAAAAACTTAATTCATTTTCACAACCTGTTTTTCATGCTTAATTATTGAACCACACAACTGACCTGACCTACTGTCAGTGCATCGTGGCCAATATTAAAGCCATTATTTCTGCTGTTATTCCTCCTAGAGGCTCACTATCACATTTATTTTCCACTTTTAAGCAAAAATTACCAACATTCGAATTAAGGAGTACAGTTAGGAAATCCATTCCTTTTGCTCAGGTTGGAAATTTGTATCCATTCCTTCTGCGTACTCAGCTGAATTTATCTCATTTCATTGTTTGCTAATTGACATCAAGACAGAGAAAGCATGTTGATATGTGGAGTCCCTCCAGCGTTGCTTCCATTGGGTCTCATAGAAGTTATTATTGAGTGGCTCCCTACAGAGAGGAGTGACCTGTAATTGCAAGCCACTATATGATTGGAAAATGCTACATCCAGGGGTATTTTTGGGACTATATCTCACAGCAGGAGAACACTTTATGTTGTAATTATTTTTCAGTCTTTTCTTTGACAGCTGAAAAACTGCAACATCAATTTCTTACTACGTGGATTTAAGCAGGTCAGTGAATCTATGGAATTCACTGCCATAGAAGGCTGTGGAGGCCAGGTCATTGAGTATATTTAAGATGGGGATAGAAAAGTTCTTGATTTTCAAGGGGATCAAGGGTTACTGGGGGAAAGCGGAAGATGTGGTTGAGACATTTATCAGCCATGATTGAATGGCAGAGCAGACTCGATGGCTGAACGGCCTAATTTCTGCTCCCAAGTCTTATAGTCTTATGATCTTAAGACAGTTGCCAACCACCAAATTCTGAAGACAATTAAGGGATGATAATAAATGCTGGCCTTGCTCATGACATTCACATCCCATGAATGAATGAAAAGGTTGTGATATTCTATTTAACAAGGGAATACTTTATTTCTATGAAGAGTGGTGGAGATAAAATAGGAAAGCAAATCAGGGGAAAATGAGATAGATCCCATGTAGCTGCATCAGTCCCAATTATATGTTCTGGAACTGATATCCAAACTTTGTTTCCAGAGTTCTCAATTGTTTGAACAAGTAGTCTTTGAGTTCTATCAGGACTAAAAGCATGATTTGCAAATACACTCTTTCATGAGCACAGCTTTCCTGGTGGCAGTGAAGGTGACAGCTGCTCTCACCTTCCATCTTCTGGTTTCCATCAGCTCCATGCAGCTTTTACCGCAAGCCACAGCCCGGCTATCATATCTAATTGTATGAGCCAGGTGGCAGCTGCCTTACTTAAGGTGGCAGATCATCATATCAATTTTTGTGACAAAGAAAGGGAAATTGAACATAGTTTAATCTTCATGCTTTTTTTTTTCTTGTTTTGCCCTAGGTCCTGGAATGAACAATTAACAAATCTGATGAAATGTGTGCACTTCCTCAGGATGCAATTACATTCCAAATTGGAGGGGATGTGTACCAATAATGTAAGTAGTCTCTGATAGAGAGTAGACATGCACATATGTATTTGTTAATTTCCAAAATCCCTTGATGGTGCACTCATTCCTTTGGGTCTACACATTAGGCTGAGCAATGAAGGGTGACTGTGATCTTCAGTCAGATTCGTCAGTTCAAGAAGTTGCTCAGTTGATTTAACCATAACAATATCAATTTGAAGAATCAGAAACTGATGTAGAAGTGGGAAAAGTACTGAAAGAATAGGAAACAGTGATTAATATGTAACTTTAGTTAAATGAAAGTTGAACTCAACTGAAAAATATGAAACATTATCCACTAAATATGCTGCAAGCTTTTAACACTTGTCACATAATTGTAAGACAGATATTGATTTATAACATAATATAATATGGCTAATTGTAAGTTGGTATGAATTAAGATATAATTACATAATTTTCTGGCATCTACTGCTAATTATTATGAAATGAACTTGCATGAATTGTATCATAGTACTTATGTATTTAAATGACAAAATGCATAAATATGGAAATTTTCATAGGACAACAGCTGAAGAAACTGTTTGCTGTCTGTACATTGTAGAGATTAATGTAAAATGAATGTCTGAACCACCTGGGACCTCAGTGAGTAACATTGCATAATAGATTCCAAGCTGTTGGTTTAAATCTCTGCTTTCAAGTCACTTACTATGAATAGACAGTGCTATAAAGTAAATTGCAATTCATGAGTCATAACAAACTTTTCACTTGAAAATCTTATCAAAAGATAAGAACTATGTACAACAAATGATTCTTATTATGCCTTTACATTATTTTTAATTATTTCCTATTAGCTATACAAGGAATGTTGGCAGTATCCTTACATTAAAAACAACAAGGACTTGTCTTTAACGTAAAACGATTTTAATATAGGAAAATATGACAAGGTACTTCAAATGGGTATAATTAAACAAAAGCTGATGCCAAACTAAATTTGGATGTAAGAGGTGAAGGCCTGGTAAAAGAGATAGGTCGAAAGGAGAGAGCTAAAGACAGAAAGGTTAGGAAATGAAGGCACTTATCAAGTAGATTCTTCGAGTTATTCAGCTAAAGACATGATCTTATGTATTGAAGTCATTTGGCAATGCATAGAGACCAGAGGTGGAGAAATCATAAGCTTCTAGGTTTGGAGTAACCACCAGAAATAGGAATAGAGAGGATGTTGAAAGATTTGAACATTAGGATAAGAATTTTTAAATTGTGATGTTGGTGGCCTGGGAGCCGATCTGGGTCAGCCAGCCCAAGCTTGATGTGTGAATGGAATTTGGTGCAAGCTTTGATAATAGCAGCAGAGTTTGGAACAGTTGAAATATGTGGCAGGTAGGGGAGACTAGCCAAGAAAGTATTTAAACAGTTATGTCTGGAGTTAACAAAAGCATGAATGAAACATTCAGTCGTCAGTTGGCTGAGCAGAGAAGGGCAGTATCGAATCTCAGTTCAAAGGTGAAACTAGACATTCTTTGCAACGGGGAATATGGAGAGTTGGGAGTACAACTCATGGAATGCCATAGATGAAAAAAGTTCAGTTTAGCCTGGGGAAAGGTCTGAGAGAGGGGTGAAATTAGCATTCTGAAATGGAATTCCTGGTGAGGAACAAAGACAATAGCTTTCTCAATAATTAATTTGAGGAAACCATAAATCATCCAGGACTAAACATCAGACCAACAGACTGACAACATATTGGCAGTGGAAGGCTCAAGAGAGATTGTGGTGAAGTGGAGCTAAGTGCTGCAACTGAATATGTGGAACCAAATGCCATGATTCTGAATTAGGTTACCAAGGGGCAGCATTTGGATGAGAAGTCAGTGGAGACCAAGAGCTTATCCTTGGGGAACTCCAAAGGCCTGTGGCAATGTAAAATATTACCTAAAATATTTAATTCCATTATCTAATATCAGTAAATATAATAAATTATACATGAGGACAATGAAGGTGATGCATAATTTAACAAAGGAAATAGGATGTGCACTTGAAAGAAATAAATGTACAGGGCTATGGGGATAGCACTGTAGAATGGAAATGATTATATTGCTCCATAAAGAGCCAGCACAGATCGATTTGCCAAATTGTCTGTATTGTAATGGTTTTATGATGCAATGACATGGAAATATTATATGTATCATCTAATATGTCTAGATTTTAACAAGTTAGAGTATTTGTACAGTAAATACATTTACAACACTTCTTGAGAGTTCATATATTATTATCAGGACTGCCCTGGCCATGACTCCCATGTCGTCTATTCCATTCTCACTCACTGTAAAAAAATAAATTGCATCCAGCCAGCTAGCTAGTGCATTGGAAAACCAACATTCAGTACCACAGAACAGATGAGGACATTTGAACCACTGACCCTAGAAGCTACATTGTATGGGCATGTTTTGAAAAAACAGCAAAGAAGAACAATACAACACAGGAACAGGCCCTTTGGCCCTCTAAACGTACGCCAACACATTTTGCCCTTCCATACTAAAACTGTCCTCACTTACAGGATCCGTAATCCCTCTATTCCCTGCTTGTTCATGTATTTGTCCAAGTGCTTCTTGAATACTGCTATTGTGTCTGGCTCCACCACCTCCTCTGGCAGCATGTTCCAGGCCACTCACTACCCTTTGTGTGAAAAACTTGCCTTGCACATCTCTTTTAAACCACGCACCCAACCCCCCACCCCCCCCCACCACCACGCCGTACCTTGAACCTATGTCTCCTTGTAATTGACCCCAACACCCTGGGAAAAAAAGCCTCCTACTTTGCATTCTATCCATGCCATTCACAATCTTAAACTTCTATTAGGTTGCCCCTCAACCTCTTGTGTTCAAGTGAAAACAAACCCAGTCTATCCAACCTTTCTTCAATCCTAAAATCCCCCATACTAGGCAACATCCTGGTAAACCTTTTCTGTACTCTCCCCAAAGCATCCGCAACCTTCTCGTATTGTGGTGATCAGAACTATATGCAATATTCCAAGTGTAGCCTAACTAAACTTCTATAAAACTGCAGCATAACTTGTCTATCCTAATACTCAATGCCCCTTCAAATGAAGGCAAACATGCCGTAAACCTTTTTAGCTACCTTATCTACCCACACTGCCACCTTTAGCGATCTGTGGACCTGCACACCTAGATCACTCTGCATATCAATACTCCTAAGGGTTCTGCCATTCACTGTGTAATTTCCAACTGTACTTCATCTTTCCCTCACTTCACCTCACATTGTCTGGATTAAACTTCATCTGCCATTTTTCTGGGCATGCTTCCAAATGATTTATATCCTGCTCTATCCTCTGACAATCCTCCTTACTATCTGCAAGAGCACAACTCTTTGTATCATCCACAAACTTACTAATTAGACCAGCTACATTTTCCTCCAAATCATTTATGTAGATCACGAACAGCAGTGGTCCCAGCATTGATCCCTGTGGAACACTACTAGTCACACCCCTCCATTCTGAAAAGCATCCTTTCGCCGTTACCCTCTGTCTCCTATGACTAAGCCAGTTCTGTGTCCATCTTGCCAGCTCACCCTGATACCATGTGACTTTACCTTTTGTACCGGTCTTCCATGAGGGACCTTGTCAAAAGCTTTACTGAAGTTCATGTAGACAACATTAACTGCTTTTCCCTCATCAATCATCTCCATCACCTCCTCAAAAAAACTCGATCAAGTTAGTGGGGCATGATCTTCCCCACACAAAACCATGCTGTCTATCACTAATGAGTCCATTTGCTTCTAAATGCATACAAATCTTGTCCCTGAGAATCTTTTCCAATAATTTCCCTACCACTAACGTGAGACTCACAGGCCTGTAATTTCCAGGATTATTCCTGCTACCCTTCTTAAACAATGGGACAACATTGACTATTCTCCAGTTCACTGGGACCTCATCTATGGCCAAAGAGGATACAAAGATGTTTGCCAATGCTCTAGAAATTTGTTGTCTTGCCTCCCTCAGTATTCTGGGATAGATCCCATCAGGACCCAGGGAATTATCGACCTTAATACCTTTTAAGATGGACAACACATTTTCCTTATTAATAGCAATTTGGCTTAGAAATTTGACACTCCCTTCCCTGAGATCATCCGCTACCAATTCCTTCTCTTCGGTGAATACCGGCACAAAGTATATGTTTAGGATCTCACTTGCCTCTTCTGGCTCCACACATAGATTCCTTCCTTTGTCTTTGAGTGGGCTAACCCTTTTCCTGGCTACCCTCTTGATTTGATATAGATACAAAAAGCCTTAGGATTCTCCTTAATACTATTTGCTAATGACTTTTCATGAATTCTTTTAGCCCTTCTAATTCCTCATTGAAGTTCTTTCCTACTTTCCTCCTAGACATTATTTATGCTTCTTTTTTTCTTTCTGACCAAAGTCTCTGTCAAAGTGGTAAATGGGGGAGTTTGAAGTGTATCACCACAATATTCACTGTTGTGCAGCACCTGGCAGCCAGGTTAGGGCTTTTGACCTATTTGCTTACAGATTTCCTTGGTTGAGCATTGATCTAAGAGAGAGAAATATTTGGGGAAAGAATGGGTGCAGAAAATGCCATTCCTTATTGGCAAAGCTAAATAAATCACACAGCATATAAAGACAGTATAAGATTTCTGTCAGCCAGTTTTTTTGTAAATATTAAATGGAAAATAATTATCTGAATTATTTTTTTAAAAACTAACTTTCTAGCAATCAACCCTTTCTAAGGGAAAAAGTATATAAAACTAACTGCATTTTATAAACTTCCTTCATCAATTATTATTTCTTACAAGATTATTGCAAACTTTATGACATTGCAGCAATAAGGTCAGGTTTCTATTTATTTGTATTCTTTTCAGTATCTTGTTCTACTTTCTGAGCATCAATGTGTGATTATTCAAGCTCCTTCTGTTGCTGTTCAACAAAATGCGAACAATTGGGTGGCATTGAGATTTTTTTGTATTCATTCTCAAGATGCAGGCATTACTGGATGGTCTAGAATATATTGCTTATCCTTAATTGCCCTTGAGCAGTGTCTTTGTTTTGGCAGTCCACTCAAGATATGTTACATCAAGAGTTACAGGATTTTGATTCTGCAGTTCGAAACCCAGTGGCCTAGTGATGCTGTCACTGGAATGGAAATCTACAGCCCCAAGCTAATGCTCTGCGAAAATGTGTTCAAATCCCATGATGGCTGATGTGAAGTTTGAATTCATAAATGAATTAAAAATTGACATAATCTAGTAATGGAAAAGTCATTGTCAAAAATTCATCAGGTTCAAAAATGTCACTTCGAACTATCTTTGTCTGGTCTGGTTTACATTGACTCCAGACCTACGACTATGTGGCTAACTCTTAACAAACCTCTGAAAGGGCCTAGCAAATATTCATTTCAAGGGCAACCAGTGATGGGTGAGAAATGCTGACCTTGCCAGATGTGCCAAAATCCTTTGTACAATGTTCAAGACAGAATAACATGTGTCTTGGAGGCAAAGTTAGAGTTGATGATTTTCTTGTACTCTTGTCTTTGTAGGTGCTTGAGATACTGCTGAAAATGACTTAGAAACTTGAACTAGTGCATCCTGCAAACATTACACCTTACAACCACAAATGTGTTTGTAGTGAGATGAGTGAAGGTATAAGGTGGTAGGTGGGGTTCCAGACAAATGGACTACTTTGTCCTTATTGTTGTCAAGCGTTGAAACTGTTATTCAGCAACATCTAGGCAAGCAGAGAGTATTCTATACACTCTTACCATATGTGTCATAAGTGGAAGAGTGGATTTGGAGAGATGGGAAGATAGCCACTTATGCTGCTGCTGATCTGATCTGGTAACCATGGTGGTGAAGTGGTTAGTATGGTTGAATTTCTGGTCAGCGGGCCTGGAAGATATTACAGATGTAGAATTCATTGAAGAAATCACATTGAATGTTAAGTAAAAGTTGCTTTGCTCTTTCTTTTTAGGAACAGTCATTGCTTAGGATGGTGCTTATGTTACTTGTCACTTATCAACTCAAGCCAGATATCCAATATGCAAGGATGGATGGTTGCATTATCTAACAATTTGTAAATCAGACTGAACATTAAGTAACCACCAGTGGACATTCCCATTTCCATAATTTTTACGGCAGGAAGGTCATTCATAAAACATCAGAATATAGTTAAGCTTAGGGCCTCAGCTGCCCCGACGAACTGCTGCATATTGAGTTGGAACATTATCCTTGCACGTTTAGAACCATGGATTATACCCATCAATAACTGATGGCATCCCTCTTAGAATGGGCTTTGAAAATCTCAAGCTCACAACATAAACTTCAATTTCAGCAATAAATTGGCATTTCAGATTCAAAGTAACACTTGGTAGAAAAATCCCTTGTTATATAGCTTCATTTGCTTTTTGTCAGTCTCACAGCAAATTGTCTTCCTGTCCAAGAAAACCCAGATGCACTATCCTCTAGTTTGTTCATACATTGCACTGCGGATTTTAATGATTGTGTAGATGCAAAAAAGTAGTAAACTGTTTAATCTCAAATGTTGAAACGTCTCGCTTTCAGAAATTTGAGTGTCCTAAAGGAAAAAAGAAACTAAAATTGATCTTTACTTTCATTGTTTGAAGCTGGTTTCGCTGGACCATCCTTAGATACTATTTATTAGGTGATGGTGGACCTCCTTCTTTAACAATTGTAGTCCATGTGATGAAGGCACTTCTGCAATTCTGTTGGCTGAGCAGTCTTATTTCTAACCTTATGATAGAGATAAAGTCAATGATATAGCAGCTGAAAATGGTTGGACCTAGGACATTACCCCACAGAACTGCTGCAGTGACATCCTGGGGCTAAAATGATTGACTTTTCACACCATCCTTTTATTTCATGCTCAATTCCGACCACTGCAGTGTTTCCTTCAATTCCCACTTTCTTCAATTGTACTAAAGATCCTGGGTGCCACATGAAGTCAACGTTGCTTTGATTTTAGGAATCTCTGATTTCCTTCTGGAATCCAGTTTGTTCTTATATCAGACGCAAGGCTGAAATGAGGTCCAGAACTGAATGGCCCTGGAAAATCCAACTGATAATCAATGATTGGGATATCAACGAGTATTGCTGCTGTTTATAGCACTGTTGATGACTCCCTGCATTATTCTGCTGGTAATTGAGAATAGGTTAATAGGATGGCATTGGATGAATTGGATATATATTGTTTTTTTGGTCAGGACATAACTGGGCAATTTTCCACACTGTTGGGTAGATGAAACTATTATGGTTGTAGCACAGGACTTCAGTGCCAGAGTGGAATGTGTCTGATGCCCATAGACTTAGCTGTGTCCAGTGTATTCATGGATGATAACTTACGGAGTGTTGTAAATTACTGACCACTATTATCCATCATAGTTAAGATCATCCCGGTGTCCACCTGAAAATGGTTGCCAAGTTTTCATTCTTTTGTCCTCATCCAGAATGTCCAGAAAGTTTTCTTTTCCTGTTAATGATTTAATCACAACTGGATGCAGCAAAGTCTTAATTATTGGAGTGCAATTGCTTATCTCTGAACCAACCATATTACAGACAGTGATTAGCATACATGGAGCCCTTTGTTGTAAATTCACTGGGTTGATACATCATTTTGACAGAAATGCAGCACTCAGCACAGCATTTTCATTGAACCAGGGTTTTGCTTTATCGATCTACCCATTCATGTATCTTTGACTAGGATATAGCTTCTACTGACCATATTTTAACTTGCAATCCTTAATCATTTTCTTGTGGCCAACAAATGCTTTTGTAACAGAAATAAACTCTGTTTTACGTCTGAAAAGGTTGTTCATTTTAATTATATATGAGAATTTCTGATGATTGCACTTAGCTTGCTGTCTACTGAAAGAAATGACATTTACATGACAAACTTTTTTTTTAAATGATCTATGTGATTCCGCTGGTCCTTTGAGTTAATATAGTTTAAAAAAAAAATGATTTAAACAAGGTTTGCTCTCTGGAATGAACTGGAATGTGAAAGGATTAATACAATTGGCCTTCTGCCCCCTGAGTTTGCGAAGGGAAATTCAACAGGGTTTCTGGTTCTTCATTACCATACAACAGTCAATGCTACTGGCAGGCATGTAAAAATGCCTTGCCTAAACAACACTGGATTCAGTTGCGATGGAGCCCATAGATTGAACACATGTAGTTACTTGTTAACAACTGAATACACAAAGCAGATTTAGAACCCATGAAATATATCGGTGCTTTCAGGAGAAGAGGACAAAATGCCCAGAAAAACAAGACGGTTGTAATTTTATAATATCACAATTAAAGGGAAGAGCAATGTTGTCTGTCTGATGGTCTTCTATTTCATGCTCATTGCTTTTGGATAGAGAACATCCTTGGGTTGCTGCTGCTGTAAATTTTGATCCGAGCAACAAGGTTATTTGTGCAAGTCGGATCATTTTATGGGGAAATCAGGTTCTAACAGTTTCTGGAATCAAATTTTGGAGGCTCATTCTACCAAAGTGGCTTTTAGGCAATATTGCTCAATTCACAGAACTTCAACAAACTATTCAAGGCTTTCAATTTTGCCTATATTCATTGATTTTTAGACATACTCAATTGAATTTTGAAAGTCACTGTGGACTATAGCAAACCCCTCTTCGTGAATTTGTTGGAAATGTCAAACCTTGTTTCTTCTTCTTTTGGTATTTACTTATGATAAATTGATCATATTCTGAAATTGTTATACTATTTGTTTTATAATGGTTGCATCAAAGAAAATTGTACTGCAGTTGAAAGAACAATCAACTTTATCATCTTTCAGACACTGTGAATTCATCCACCATTGAGTTCCAGAGTATGTTTTACACCTGCTTGGATTTAATTCATAAAATTCATCTTTCCTTTGTAGACCCTGGAGAAATTAGTGCATTACCTGAGAGTCTTCAGGAAATAAGGAGGATGAAGATGAGCTATTGAATTCTTACATTTGGAAATATAACATCTGTACAGAAGAATCAATTACTGATTGCACATATTTTCTATGTTGGGCTACATGACTTCTTAAAGTGTTTGTTATCAAAATATGCATTTAATTTTACTATTTATAAGAAGCTAGCGTGGACATTTGTCCTCTATTCAATCATAAAGACAGTATTTTACAGTTGATTGATGCACTGACAGAATTACACAAGCTGTACATTTTTAAGAAACAACAAATAGAAAAAATATAAACTTAGAATTAAAGTGGATCTTGCTTCTGGATGATCTACAATTAAATCCAAGTAAATTCTTTCAGTTCTCTCTCCTCCAACAAACAGATTTATTTACTTCTCAGTGTAAGATGAGGAAATGTGATTACTTACCTTAGAATATCAGTATTATATTTCATGTGCCTTTTCTCATCAGAAGTGATCTGATAAATAGATTAAAACCTGGTGGCTGATAGATTACCTTTATGATTGTTTAGTATTTACGGTGTGAGAAAGACCAGACCAGATTATGTCTCCTTCAATTTAGAAATGAGTTAGCCCAAGAACTTAGTCTTTATCTGTTTCTGTTGCATACTTTCTGTTGTTGTGCCAATTCATTTTGAGATTGTTACCTCAAACCTTTCATTACTGTACCTATCTCATACTCATATTTAATTTCTCTGGCATGTTGTTCATTAGATGACTTCTTTCACTTTCCCCCTTTAACTGACATTTTCTTTATTATACAAGTTTGCATGATGATTTTTATAACACTCAAATTGATATCTCTGAATAAACCATCTTAATTTGGATGCTTATGCACAATTTGCAAGCATATATTGTGAATCGTAATACATGCATTTATTACTATGTTATGTATGTTACATAATACAATATACACAGTATCCTATCATTTCCTTTGCAATGGCGGTTACTGATCTTCAAAAGATATTAAGCCGTAAAGCATTTTGATGAAATTGGCTTCAGTATATTAGTTATCAATAAATATAAAGGTAAGTATATCATCATATCCAAAAATTGTCTATTAGGCTCAATTTTGAACACAGGTAATCAAGACTATAATTCATGACTGTAACATAATCTATTATAAATCATTACATTGCTCCTAACTTGTATTGAAAAGTGTATGAAAAATATATTTTCCAATCTATTATTTGCCATAACATTGATGCTACAATTTGACGAGTTCTAATACAGACATATAGTTTCACCCATGACTTTGTATATTTCAAATTTACAGCCTTTGCCACAAGTGGATGATTGCAAATAAGAAACGTAGAGAATGACCTAGCCCGATCTAAGTTGGAATAGTTAAAGAATTCATTGTCATACATTTGAGATCATAGCAGCTGTTTCTAACATCAAATCAGAAAATCGACAGTTGAGAATTAGCACATAACACATGTTTGTTTCAAATGATGGAGCAAAATTAAAGAAAAAATGTTATTTGCTGTCTTGTCCCCCAAACTATACTCTCATCAATCATTTACTATATCCTGGTGGATAAATAGAGATGCTAAGCTTTCATTTTGTTACAACATACAAATTTTAAATTGTTACTTTCTATGTTTGATTATTGTTTCAGTTTTTACATAATAAAATTATCAACAAATTAAAGGTCCTTAAATTTGGATTTAAACATGAAATATGGTGGTTCATTTTATAGATAAATATGATATTTAGAATGTACTAATAGAATTATATAATCCCTTGACAATGTTCATACTTTTACAAATTCTGAAAATATTTCAGACAAACAAAAATATCAATACTTTTCATGGTCTGTGAACTAAATTTAGTTTAAACCCACTTTATCAATTCCCATGGAATAAACAAACTGTAATTTCAAGTGATGGTGGATTCTTTTGTTGTTTGTCATTAGTGGAGAGTTTTCCACAATCAGTTTTAAAAGATTAATAATTATAGTCACCTGCAATTTCCTGTAATTTCTTTCTGCACATTCTGCAATATCCTGTATTATATCTGAACAACTCATTGTTTATGCTTTGTGATTGTTCTGAATTCATGCAAAATATATTACCTTCATATATTTGGTCCCTCATTCCTATTACTATCAGTTCAATATTTGTTAAATAGCATAGACCAATGAAGTACGGGTCAAACGGTTTAGCACACAATGTTTCACACATCTGTGACTTGAGTTCTATCTGACTAAAAATTCTCTACTATCTTTAAGTGAAGCACTTTTGGCAAGTATTAATTTTAAATCTTAAAATTCTCCATAATTTGGTGCCAAATAGAAAGAAAATGCCACCTTCAACTTTGTCAGTGCAGTTTTGAAATTTCTTACTTCGGCCATCCTGATGCCCTCGGAATGAGATTGAACAAATTATTCTAATAACTCAATATTAGCGCACACACATTAGTGCTGAAATATTCTGGGCAAAAGATGCTTCTCTACTTAGGTTGATTCAATTACCTTATACTGATTTCTCATGGCTTCACTAAAGTTAAAATCTTGTAAAAACATATTAACAGAAATGCAAATAACAAAAGATATTAAAGTTGGTCAATTGTCTTTTGAAATCTTATATATTACAGCGTTATGGAACTGTTTATGAGCTCATCTACACCTTTATGCTTCATTCAACAGTCACAAATATATATTTTTAGAATCAGTTACCAGTAACAAATTCTCAATCAATGGCTTGGGAGGATGAATTGCTCTACAGCAGATATCAACATCAGTGTCAATAATCTTAACATGGTAAAAAATGACCTTGTGTTGACTTTATTCTTCATTTCAGCAAAATTAGGATTTAATTTTAACAAATATCACACTTTTGAATAAAACATACTTAATCATGGAACTCAGGTAGGTCAAAATGAAACAGTGATGACAATATTGTTCAAGAAAGCTGACTTCAAATATATTAACAGGCTGGAGAGTGCTACAAGATAGTTATAGCTAACAAAGTGTTTTTCATCTTTATCCTGTTTTGTAGAACTATAGCTGTTGGATTTTAAAGTAGGAATTTGGCACATTTTCATTAGATAGTAAAAGTTGACAAGTTGTTTCCAGGATTAGTAGATGCGCAGGTGGTGTCTTCTACGTCAAATGGTCATTCAACTAGCACAGACCTTCTTTCTGAATTGAATATGATAGGCAATGTTACTGTTTAATACATATCAGTTCAACTTTAATTTTGGTTTATTCATGGAGAGAAATAAACATACACTTTTCTTGAAATTATCTCCAACTTTTTTCTTGCTCTATTTCTTTACATAAAGGTTTTATAAAGAACATTTTTGCATTCTGTTTTTCTCACCACATTGTTATCACAGTTTTCTTATTGTGTCACCCATCTCTCTCTTCCTCACATTGCAAATAGATTATATATATATATATATATGGCTCTCATACAATTTTTGTAGATGAATTGAGATTCAATAATAACTTTTTAAAGGACAGGCCATGGTACAAGATGGTAGTCGTTATACAAGAGAGTTGTAGCAAGAAAATCGAATATGGAAGTTTTGTGTGGAAAGAAAGTAAGTAGAAGGATCCAGAACCTGCGTGTTTCCTGAAAATGCAACTTGGGATTAGTCATTGGTAACATTCAGTGGAGGCAAGTCTAGATACAAAAAGGGGAGTTTTAGGTCTTGTATTCTTCCATGGTGAAAACTGAAATGCAGGATTTTTGAGTAAGCTGAGATGAAAATATGTTATAAAGGTGAGTTCTGAGAAGGTAAGAATATGTGTTGTAGCCTGTGAAGTGCCATATATGCAACTATAGTTAATATAGTTAATAAGGAACAGGAACCAGAAATGAAGAACACAAAAATAATTAGTTGAATGTACGTACCAAAGCCAGAATATGTGAGTGATACTAAAGGATACCACCGTTGTGCAGTTGCAAATTTTTTAAAGCATACTGGAATTAGCTAAAGTGATTTTAGCTACTGATAATGTTTTTCTCCAGACTAGTTGGCAAATTTATAAAGTGTTACATTCCAATTAGAGACGTCTAGAATGGGGTTAGCCTGCAAACAGAATCTCTGCTATGAAAGTTTTGAGTTCTTTTTTCAGAAATGGTAGATTTTTTGTTGTGAATGTGAACTTTTTGGTAGACCGGAAAACAATTCTTCTTAAGTATTTGATTGCTTTACTTTAGTGAAATTAAAATAGCTTACCTTGTGTCTTAGGTAAAAGTCAAATGCTTTAGACATGTCAGATAAATACCACGCACAAAGTTTTAAACTTTATAGAAATAGTGATTGACATTAATAAATCGAAAGGTTATCCATATAGCATACAGTTTATCACGCCACTGATTCTGGCGGTAGGCACATCCAAAAGCAAAAAAAAAAGCCCTTGCTATCTTAAAATTCCAACGTCCTTAAGCTTCCAAGTTTGCTGTTGCAAATCAATGTTTTCTATATTAAGCCAAAATTGAAACAGCATTTTCTCATTGGCGTAAATGATGATAGTGTTAAAACTTTAATACTCATTAATCTTAGCAGTAACATATTAGGAGATTAAGATGACAGTGCAATGACTGGACAATGAAGTATTGTAAAGTAGCTTCCCATGTTGTATGTACTAACAGCTCTAAAAGTATTGTCCAGACAATCGGTTATCTTATTCTATCATTCTTATGACCTTACACTACTTGGCAGAAACTGACAATTTTCCTCTGGCCTTCTTGAAATTGCAAAGGGCTTTTTTTATGATGAAGCTCTTCAAATGACATAAATTAAATTACTTAACATAGTGGATGGGTTTTAAGAATTTAGATTTTTTATCATTTAAATATCTGGATTTTCATACATGCTAAAAAAAGACTGTCATAAAACTATATCATATTATTGTAATAAGAAAAGTCATCTTAATATACTATAATTATTTACTTCTTATCCATATTATCAGCTCAAATGTATGAGGCTCCCTCATATAAGTAAACTTGTCTCTGCAATAGTTTTTCGATTGCGTCTATATAAAAATAGCATTGCAGGAAATGCTTTGCCTTGATGAAACAGGTAAATAGAAAATTCAAGTATAACTTCGATTTCAATTTTACAAATTATGTATTTCTCAACTATTTATGTATGGCAATTGATATAAAGTATGGTATTCATTTACATTTTTAATATTTATTCCAAAGGAAGAAGTCAAGACACAGTCAAGTTTATTATTTTCCAAGAATCTCACACATATAAGTTTTTTTTTAAACTTACTGCCTGATTAACCAACCTAAGATAAATCATTTCAATGATACATAGACCCTGGCTTGCCAATGTAATAAGTACTGTGCACATATTATGACAAATGTAAGAAAGAGTAATAACTAATGCTAATATTTATTCACCATTTAGCTACAAAATGTACTTATCACCATCAAATGTACTTCTCAGACAATGGCAGCCAAATGGTACATGGTAAAGCATTCTGTTGCATCACATTTTATTAATGATTTTGAAGAAAAAATTCTAAGTGGGCCCACAAGAATCATTACAGTGTTATTTCATTGTAATGTTATGATTGGCATGTTTGGCAACAAATTTGAACAGAGTTAAATCAGTTTCCAAGAAACTAATGTTGACATCAGTAAAATACTCTTACAGTCTTTTAATAAAAGGAGTCATTTTCCTATAAATGTTACAAATATTTCTAATTGAAATATTATAATTATTGTATCTCTATACTTTTAAATGGAAACTGCAATCCCCACCAGTCTCTGCAAATACGTTTTGTTTTACCTATAACGAACAGATGTCTAATAACTTTCCCATATGAATGAAAATTGACTCATTTAATGGGAATATACACACATTTTCATTTTTCAAAGAATTGTGACTGACAAAATTAAGTGTAGTCTTCGCTAATATCATTAATTATTTTTTCTACTTGACATAATAACATTAACATTTGTATCAATTGATTTTTATTAATTATGATGGCTTTATGACATCAATATTTTAGCATCAAAGAATCATATTAGACCATTACCTGCTCAACAATGCATCTATAGAAAACCATAGACTCTATTTTGCTTTCTTCAATTGCATTTTATCATGCCAGTTCCAATTCAGATGTTTCCAACATAATTTATACTGATAATATGCAAATACTTTGTACAAATCGATAAACATTTCTCGTGGCAGTTTGCGTCAAAGAAGAATTCCTATGACATTACAATTCTTATGATCGGAATTTGGTTTAGTGTTTGAGCCTTTAATGTCCATCTGTTCATTAAAGATCAATGACACTGGCAACATGTACAACATAAAAATTGCTATACATAAATTGCAGAACATTTGAATGTCATCTGCTGAATTTGTTTTATTTTAAAGGAATTGATTTCTTAAAATGTTTGTATTCTTATTTGGCTGTGAGAATGTGGTTTGAATTTTGAAAGCTGTTTTGTATTAAATCATTTAATACACAGCGCGAGTATTAAATATCTTGATAAATTAATGCGATTTGACACTTTTAAACTTCAGTTGCAAAACGGGACAAGCCCTTGATTCTGCTTGATCTAGTGAACCTTTGTAGTACTGAAAATCCTTTGAACCTTGTAATCGCATAAATAGGCTATAAATGGTTTTTGCCATAACAAAAGCAAATAAATGTTAGAAATAAACTCGAAGCCCAGCCCAAAGTCGCCTTTGAACAAACTGAAAAGAAAGATGAACTGAAAATCATTTCATAATTTATATCTTGGCGTAGCAATGCTACTCCAATCCTCAAAGGGCACTGCTTTCACCATCATTCACTTCCTTCAACAATACATTCGTTACAATTACCATTACCGTTACTATGTGGAGGCAGCTGTGACATTTATTCTGACACTGAAATAAAAGCTCTTGCCACTTTAGAAAGGTGACTTCCTAATGTACAATCCATGGCTTCATAAAATTTTCATTTATCTTTTGGTTTCTATTCACCAAAGTCCAGACACTTGAAGTTAGTTTTTCACAGTCCACAGAGTCCCGATCGATTTCAAGCATACATGAGCTAGTAGATCCAACACCTCATAGATAAATATCAGGATTAATAGATAAATGTCTCCAATTATTTATTGGTGATACTGTATTTTAAATGCGCATTGTTACCTGCTCCAGCATGTTTAAAAGTGTTGAGCTATATTGTTCTGAAATGCGAAATAGAGACAGCTATTTTGTATTGTTGAGCTATTAAACTGACTGGCTTATGGTCGTCTGTTTGTCAAGTGTTAAGCTTAGTACAGGATAAAAAGTGTCTACTTGTGTGAAGGCAACTTCTGAGCGCAAGCGTCAAGGCCCTGTTTGAATTTTGCTGTTTCATTTTGTTTTATTTGCCAATATCGCCACAATTTGTGCTACTGGTCCAGAAGCAAAAAAAAAGATGAGATATTTACGTGAACTATGTTTTCCAAAATCAAAGTATTAAAGTAAATCAGTCTAATGAGGAGAGATGCCTGTCTCCTCTGTGGCTTGTGTTCTATGGTGAACAACTAATCCCTGGTAACGCAATGCGTCTTTGTTATTTTAAGTCTAACAGATTCCAAACCTTTGAAGTATTTTCGAGCTCATCTGCCGAATATCTATTTTCCAATTAATTCATCTTGAAAACGTCAGGGAAAGAGTTGCGTTACTGTTCTCACTTCTAATGGCAACAACCTTACTTGTTTCATAAACTCATACTTTACAATATGAAAATAAAATGTCTAAAATACTCTCACTTTTATGACTTAATAAATTACTATACTTTGCAGTTTGATATGCAAAGATGAAACATTGATTAGCATAAGGATTGTATTTTGCCTGTTTTTGCGTTGCTGCAAAGTCACGCTTTAACAAAGGTCAGATAACTGTTGGAAAAATCATACAAATGATGTCAGCTTTTGTGAAAACCAGTGGCAATTTAAATACGTTTTGTTTTAAAGAAGAAACCTGCATGACATATTTGTTGTGTGGAAGTACAGTGCCATTATGTAAAGTCTTTGAAGGTATTGGCAAAGTAGAACATGGAAGTACTAAGATGTTACTTATAGTGGAGGGTAGTGTAAGTGTCCTTTAGTAAATCCAAAGCTTCTTCAGTGAAATTATAGCTTCTTTCTTTTGCAACCGTTACAAAATGCGAATACCTCAGATTGGAATTCATTGCACGATCAATATAAATGGTAGCAGGACATTAGTTAATTGGTTAAACACTTTTGGCTGTTATAAACCTATAATTAATGTGACTTTACAAATTGAAAGTAAACACCGCAAGGCGATTTGATGTGCATGTGATTTGGCTCCATGCACAAACGCTACCAGGCCTAATGTTCTACAGAACAGGTGTAGCACTGCTCAAAATTTACAAACGCACATAAGAGTTGCAGTAACCAATGTTAAAGCGTTATTGCTTGTATCTCGCTTCACTGAGAATGAATAACCCAGTAATGAATCCTGCGTGTATTCTAATGTATCATTACACTCTGCTTCTGCAGTGCAATAAAGTACTTGGCTGACATAAATTTTGGGTGGGGCAGGACTACAATTTCCCTGCCTCTGAATAGGTTTAACGCAAAACGAGTCACTGGTTAGAGTTAGGTTTGACGTATACTTTACTTTTATCTCTACTGAAAGCATACTTTTACAAATATGGCTACCGATATTTTTTAAAAAGTAGCAAGGATTATTTTGATTATGTAGTTTCTAGAGAATGAAAAATGTCCATATAGCACAATCCGCTAAAAGTATCAAAAAGATCTGTTCGAAAAGACCAACCTGGAGAAACTGAAATTGAAGCAGTTAGTTTACTCTAACTGTTGCCTTACAAATATCGAATTATCTGTAGTTATCAGTAAAATGCTAACAATATTCCTTTCATTAAATGCAATTAATTTTCGGTGGGTTTCTACTATATGAATATACGATAAACATATGAACATAGCCAAATTCTTGCCATTACATAAAGAAGGATATACAGTGTCTGATTCTAACTGATGAGGTCTCATTATAAAAGTGTAAAAGTACAATTTCAATGACTTTCTAGTGACAGTATCATCAGAAGCCATTTTACTTTCGTATTTATCCCACTTATTCCTGCTTCACAAGCTATACATATACTCACGTTCTGTTATCAACTGGAAAAGAAAGGTAACTCTTCAAAACATGTATCACAGAGCTACTGAGATTATTCTGATAATTCTAAATTATTCTGATAAATCAACAGTCTTGTGATTGAAATGACAGGGTTTCCTTGGCTGTGATTTGCAAGAAAGGATGAAGTATGATAATCATACAAATTAACCTTCGCTGCTATCTACACCAGCCATGCCAAAATGAGTCGAGGTGAGACAGTGCACCGTAGAATTGTCTGGGAGAAAATCAGTTGAGCAGACAACTGATCTGCAAAGGCTTAGACTGGACTTTGAGACGATACAAAGATTGAATCCTAATCGAATTCCTATTTGCCTTTGACTGTACTATTGTGGAACGATCTGATTTTCAATGATCTGTACCTTGGTGTTATAAACTTTAAGAACATTTACGAAACTCTGGGAAGCAAAGGTGGATAACCCTTTAATTCAACTCATCAAGATATAACCACATGTTTTAGAAATCAGATTTTGGACTTTTGTCTTACATAAGTAGACACATGAAATTTCTGACGTCTTGGGCGTGGGTGGATTTGAACAACGCTAGAATTTAATTCACGGTTCATGGCAAAGAAAATGGAATTACAACATATTGTCAATTAATGTGAATATTTGTTCTAAAATATCCCCCTTAAGGATAGAAAACAGCAACTAGCTATTGTTAATTTAAAACTACAGTCTGAAGTTTTATTTCTTCAGTATCTGATACAGGACTAAAGGATGTCTCTACAAATGACTGCTTAAGTCCCAGCTTCATCCATTGTCATTTACATTATCTCTCTAGGTGGTTCCGCAGTAACGTCTCAATAGCAAATTGATTTTACAACGTCATGAATTCTACATCCGACAGAAAGGATCTGTTGAACATCGACGTACAAGAACGCTTACATGTCTCAAAAGCCATTCCAATACGTTCTAAAACCTAAATACACTTAAAACAGTATCAACCCGCTTTTGAAAGTTGTCTTTTTCTTCAACTGGTTTAGCTTTTTTTTGTCGTGTTGCTGCATTTACAATTGATGGGTTTTGGCAAATGGTACAAACCGTTGGAGTTGCTTTCTCCAACAGATTGTTTAAAAAAGGTGGAGGGTGGTTCTAATGCTGGTATGCAACGCAAATATATTCATTTGTTTTTAAAATCCGAAACTCAAATAAAGTATTGATACACGTCTTGTGAGCACGTTACCATTTCTTATGGAGAGCTGTGTTGCCGAACATCAAAGAAACCCACAATTCCTTTATGCAAAAGTACATTTGGTTTTAGTCCATTGAGGTGCGAAGACTTTACTCTCCTCGACTACGCGTATTCTTAAGCAATAACAACGTAATCCGTATTATACACCCAAGAATACCCGTCACCGAAGAGAGTCTGAATAAATCTAGCAACATCTAGCCAATGCCAAAAATCCACACCCATTATCAACAAAGACGGCATCCAAAGAATGAATCTGAGTAGTCGTTCCCTCAGTACAGACCAAGTCGAGTTTTCATCAGTGCCATTCTGCAAAGGGAAAATGAATAAAATGCATTTTGAAGTACGAGCGGAATTGGCGACGATTTAGTGTACTTGTCTCCAAATGTACAGCATTTGAAATTACAGCCCATCTGAAAAGGATAGACCTCAAAAGCACTGAGTTAAGTAACTTACCTGTCTGATGCAGCGTAGCATTTGCAGAATAACGCGTAGCTGGTAGGATTCTTCGAATTTCGACTTTTCATTCTCAAAAGCAAATATTCCCCTGAACATTGAGTCGAAAAGACGCCCAGCAGTTAGGTTCCTGGGGTAGCGGGAGGGGAGGGTGGGGGTGATTGGTGGGAGGTTAAAACAAAGGACACATAATTTCATTCATTAGTTGTGAATCCCTTTATCTAATTATACATTGTCTTGAAAATAATTTAGAAGTGGGAGGAACAACTGTGCGTGGGTGGGTGAGAGAAGTATTAAAAGTATTAATGGTAGGTGATGGGAGTATTGATTTGAAAGATTTAAAGATAATCTTTACTAATCAACTGTGTAAAAAAATACGATTCAGAAGTCATTTTAAGAAAGAGCAGCAATAAGGACAGTTGTTCTCATCAATAGGTATGGACAGGCTGAAACAGGCTGAATCTCCAAGTGAATCAGCCAAAGAAACCCTTACAGGCCTCCACACAGAGATCCTTAACTGCATTACAATGAAGGGAAAGCAGAGAGACAGAAAAAATACAACATTTCCCTGAGCACCGTTACTCCTATGATTCCTCTGACGATGTTGGTTGATGGGGTAACTGATAATACATTTTTTGTTCAATGCAATACCACTCCCAAGCATGGTATTTCCTCCTTTTTTCAGCTTATGAAAGGGGTGGAACCCATAAAAAAAGACAGGCAGAAGCCTCTTTATTTATGGTTACTTAATTCTTATCACATTGTAATACCATCTTATGCCTATTGACTGACTGTACCCAGCATCCTGAAATCTCCGTGACAGATGAGATTGGCACAAAAAAGGACAAAATCAACAATGAGGGGCTTGTGTTGAATAACGAATTTCATCACCGACTGAAATAACTATTTTCACAGCATTTCGACTCCCTTTAAATTCCTGACAGAATTTCGCCAGAGATTACAGAACACAATCGGGTGCATGTTCACAGTAAAACCAGTTCTTTCTGTGAGACTGCTGCCATTGGTAGTTTCCAAATTGATATTTTGGAAAAGAAAATGCCAAAATCAGACGTTCAACTGTGAGAACGTACTGTTACCTTGGCGGCACCCACCACAGTAGACATACGAGGCTTTCATAATTGTAATAGCAAATACATCAGTGCAATACAGAAAAAAAACAAAGTCAATTTATTTCACATAATTTCCTAATACTCACAAGAATATCTGTAAAATTATGTCTTATGCTTGATAACCATGAGCAGGAGAACGGCAGAGTCCAGCCCAGCTAGTATTAATACGACATCCAGACTATGGAATGCGCATGTATTCACATACTCGCCTGCCCAACGTGCCAGCTTTTAAAAAAAATACTTAATTGCTTCCATCTAAATTACAATGGCGAGACGATGCGCCTGACGAATTGGAGAGAAATGTTACCGAGACGGAGAACGAGCGAGCGAGCGAGAGAGAGAGGGAGAAACGTTTTCAGCACCACGGAGAGCTCATCTCTAACAGACGCAGGCAGCAGCGACACCGAACCACAGCGCAACAAAAGCTCTTGTGAATCGAAAGTGCACAAGGCGAACTACTTACTAGCACCATTTCCTATGAGACCACTGCCTCTGGGTGCATATTCATACCCCCCCCCCCCCCCACCCTCACACCCCACCCCACCCCCACCGCCCACCTTCAGGCTATGGTATTCCCAAAAAAATGACTGTGCAGGGCGCAGGCAGTCAGGGCAACATGCTGTATATCCTGGGAGCCTTGAAATATCCCGCAGTACCAGCCGAGAGACATCATCTGCTAAATACCTTTGTTCATTGATTCCCACGTTGCATCTAGTCAAAATAGCACTGCAATTACCCTTCAATAATGCGATTAGCCATCACAAGCAGCTTTTTTTTTTATTCACATTTCATTCGAAATGAACGTACCACAGCACAATGTCGGCGCCTTTCACTCATTCTCGCGACATAGTCGTGCATTTTGAGCAGCCTATTGTCAAAGTCGTCTTATTTCGCAACGATCCAGAGAGATCCGGGGCGATGTGATTCCCACATTGGTCATTTCACACGTCCCTTTGCAGGGTAAACCAAAGCGGACTGTGTGATTTGAACCAGTTTTGTTTTTTAGAAAAAAAACAAGAATTTTTAAAAGAAATCTAAAGAAATATATATATATGTATATAACAGACCGGTTAATGTGCGCGCTGAATATTGCGAGGATGCAAGGCTGGTAGGGGGTGGGAATCACTGCACAGTCAACCAGCAGAGGATTCAAAACAAAACTAAGCGAGGACGAAACTCCGTGTTGCCATTAACACTCCAAGGCTTTCTCTCTCTCTCTCTCTCTGAAGACACGGGCTTACCTTTCTTTTCCACTGAAGGCTCAAATTCAATCTCCTCCGGGGTCGAGATGCGCTACCGATGTGTTTCTCAACCTCCGTTACTGAGGTTGCATTCTGGATTTGTGGAGTGGGGAGTGGGGAGGGGAGGGGGGAGGTTGTTGCGGGGTTTGACTGCAGCTCCCATCCACCCTCGAGTCGTAGGTTCTTTCCGACGCGGTCCCCCGTTTTGCTTCTTTTTTTTGTATTAGGCGTTTTGCAACGGCTCTCCGCTCCAGGGGCTACATGACGGCTGAGATCTTTACAGAGAGAGAGAGAAAAAAAATCTAATCAAAGTGTTCCAATTACGACCAGTTGTCGCCTGTCACAACGCATAAATGTAACTCCGCAACACCACTCCCCCCACAGTAAAAAAAAACAATCGTTGGGTACCAGATTTGGAAGGGGTTTATTTGCCAGAGAGAGATGATTACATCTCGCAACCATTTAACATAATTTCGTGGATCCCAAACATGCTAATGGTCGATTACTTGAAGGAGATCTGACGTCCCCACTTCATAGTCTCTTATTCATGAGTTCCCAGTAGGAGATGATGAATACCCCTGGGACCCTGTTCATATATATACAGCGCAGTGAACAGCAGCTCTGAATGGTTTCAGGATCAGGACCAGCCAGCATTGAACGCTGACATATGTCGACTGAAGTTTAATAATAATAAAAAAACAAGGGATTTTCTCATCAGAATTCGAACCCAGCCACCTCCTCTTATAGAGTTAGCATTGCTTTGAAACCTCGCCATATGCTGTTTATTTGCGTCGATTTTAGATTTCAAACCTGCCATTTTCACATTGGGTGCGAATAATGTGTTTTTTTTAGGTGTTGGGATGTGAAATCGGTCACAGTTGTAATAAACCACCGGGTAGATTATCTGATCAGTATTAAACCGAAGCTCTTCCATCCTAAATGACTGGTGTACCGCAAACGGGATTACTTTTTGTTTTTTTTTGGCGGGGTGGGTAGAGGGAAGTAATGGACTGGTGCCAAGGATCTTACACTTTCGATTCCAGGTACTGGAATGATTTGTAAGTTGAGATTTCGAATTTCTGGTGCTTGTCATCGCGTCCGAAAGGAGAAGGATGCGCATGTTAGTTATGCTGTAGCTTTATAACAGGGTGAAGTTCAACTCCCATTACTTATTTGCGATGTCTTTCCATTTATTTGTCAAAACCGAATATGTGCGAGTGTGTCCTGCGTTCCAAATGGCAAAGGATGTATTCAAGTCGGTTATTTTCACATGCGAACTTATTTAGCCAATAACCCTCAGATATTGCCCCAAAGGTCTAAATTGACTGGCTTTGTAAGCCATTTGTCAGACTCGATGCTGGATGCATTATTTATTTACTGATGTGCGGAGGTGACACTTGCAAATTCCAAAGCAAAATTTCAAACTGACCGCAAAGAGAGAAAAAAAAACAAAATTGGCGTTTCCTGTATTGTTTGATTTCTACACCAAAAAATTATGACAGCCATGTGCCAACAGGTATTAACACTGTGGTTTGAAAATCTATCCACACGAATACTGCAGTATTTGCTCATGTCTGTTTTACGACACCTAAAATCAACTAGACAGACTACTAATTAACATGGAGCTGACTCCGCCTGATTGGATGCGAGTTCTTAAAATTGTATTTATAACTGGAGGTGGGTAGGGAGGCTTCGTTTTGAAAAGGGACAGTGCAAATTTCAAGCAATGGCAGTAAGGGTGGCCTCGCCACACCACCTCCTCTCTGTTTTGTATCCATGTCTGCTAAATGTTCACTGGTAAGCTGTAAGCAATGACAGTCTCTCTCTCTCTCTACAATCCCCCTGACATTGCAACTTCATCTGAAACCCCAGAGGAACACTCTGATCACTGCCAGCTGCTATGTCCCGTTCTTCACATCCAACCGAAGCTTCCCAGATCTGAGACTGACTGACCGGCCGACGCTGCCATTCAAACAAATCAGAGGCTGAGCGGAATTTCGCCGCGTCTTTTACTGTAGTTGCCGCCGTTAACGGTGTAGTAAACGGTACACTTGGTGGTTCAATTGAACTCCGGATCTTCAGACGTACTGGGCGACATATGAGCAGAAGCTGTCCTGCTCTAGCCCTTCATTAGATGTGGGCCAATATGCAACAGAGTCGCGTTAGTTTTGCGAGGCACCACTCGTGTCGAACTATTGCCACCTGGAGGCCAGGTTTGTATCGCTCTATTGCTCTATTGTTTTTCGCCTGATTGATTTTAGATGGGAACTCTGAAAACTCCAACCCAAAAATGTACAGGCTGCATTCAGCATATTTACCTCGTCCTCTCACAAATTTACTAAATAGTCTGCGGGGGAGGGATCATATGCTTATAAGTAGGTTAGCTTGGAAAACAGACTCCCCCCACCCCCCCACCACCTCTCATCACCCAGTTAGGTATTGTAAACTTTATTATTTTCTTACTTGGATTAAGCCATTACAAAGATCCCATTAGAGATGCTTATATTCATCCGCGTGTAGACATTAAATGTAAGCAAAACACAAAAATGCAAATTGTTTTCCTTTTACGGAGAATTACAGCGATATGCAGCTTTGTAAAAGATTAAAATCATTTATGTTTAAAACGGGTTGGACTTATTGCGTCTCAGTAAATTGCCATTTTGTAATATATTTTATACAATAGAATCCAGCCTACCAAAGTCATTTTGTTCATCACTCTTAGTGTCACCTTCCATTTTAGCCGACATTAGGGAGTGGCTTTGGTCATCTGAGCTTTGAAAGGACTTTATTGGTGGTACTGTCTCATTTATATTTTACAAAGGACATGCAACACTGTTTCCCAAAACGTTTCCGCTCCAATCAAGTTGGCGTCATGGTTCCTTTAGTAATCGGTCATTACCTTCGGTCATCGATCTAAGGAACAATCTTGATCGATAACATGTTAAAGATGGACTGGTTTGTTCAGGTCCATTGCAATTAGCATAAACACAGCAACAATCTGTATAAGCCTTTGGGGACAACATGTAAACTATCGAGAGTGAACAACAATCAGATCATCAAAATATTAGCTAGTCTATAAATTGTTCACTTTTTCTATCTACGCTTCTCGCGCACTTTCGGTTTTCCCACCTTTTTTTAAGTGTGAATAGATAAAACAGCTACATTAGAGAAGTGGACGAACAAAGTTATTTGTACGTAACTGTATAGTGTACAGAACTATCAAACAAACCCGAGCCCTTAGCTGTATCTGAATATATATACCGTGATGAATCAGTTGAATGAAACAAAATTCAGGTTAAGTATTTTATTGTAGATATTGCCAAATGTAAATAGTGTTCGTATTTACTTGCATATATATTATACATATTACTTTAGAATTGTTAAGTGCGTTTATTACATGTTTAGAAAAACAAACTGGCAGACTAACTGCAAACATTCACTGCCAGTACGAGATATAATAACAACTATTAACATAAACTAAACGCAATACATGTAAGGCGGGTTGTACCTCTTACACTAACATTTTATATTTAAAAAAGCAGTCAATTACAGGTCCTCATGTTGTAGCTTGCACTTTCTTTGCTAATTTGCAGCAGTGTTATTTAAGGATAAAGTTATGAAGCAGCCAGACCGGGATGTCCTCTTCACACGGATCGTGGGCGCCCCCTACTGCCCAGACACGAAGCCAACCACAAACAGATCTCCACCTTACACAGGGTTTCAGCCAGATTCACTTCCTCCCAATTTCCGAAGACTATAGAGGAAAAAAAAAGAAAGCATTACACATTCATTTCATTAGTCTAAATGTAGCGAGGTGATTTCGTGCTTTATGTTACATGGATCAAACAATAGAAAATAAGTGCAAACATAATCTACAAGTTAAACGGGTAAATTTATGTTTAAAATAAATACAGAAAAGGCCGATTGCACTTAGCAAAGAAATTCTTTAATCGTAAAATATTGCTTAGTTGGGAAGTTACAACTTTCCTCGTGTAAAATAGATAATTTGTATAATGGATATTTACAAAGGAAATCAAAAAATATAAATCGCAACTACGTCTATATTATCAGGGACTCATTACCAACTAAAGTACAAAGACCTATTGTGATTAAACTTCGGACACCTTTGCAATTACATCCCGAGGACATCCTAATATTTGGAACTGCGTTGGCGTTAAACGGAGATCAAAATATAATTGGAGATATTCGCAAATCTTAATACTTACACGATCTGAACGACTGATTAAAACAAAAATTCTTTCTTGTCCGGGCACCAGACAGTGACTAACTTTCGACACATTCTTAGCCCAAGAAAAACACTTTTCCTTTTTAGAGAATACAAAATACAGGAAAGTAGGATTGATTATAGGACCAGCTGATTCACACTAAGAGTCACACAATAAGGGGCTGGGGTGGGTGGGGGAGGGTTGCGCAAATCCATTTCCAGCAATCGCCCTTTTAAACTCCACAGCACGCTAAAAAAAATCTTACCTCCACAGTCATTCAAATATTCCTTCAAGCAAAGTAAAGAACGTTGTGACACGAGAGAATAAAATCCCGGAAATTATTCATTCGTTTACAATCATAACAATTAAAAATGATAAAGGACCATGGTTATGTCCAACAATCACGAATATTTGTCCATATTAAATACTTTTACGTGTTGTCTTAAATAGTGACACCCTGCAGGGTAATAACAACAAAGTAAATGCACAGTTAAATAAAATCGCAAAAATAAAAAAAGTAGAAATTCTTCAGAGCATGCAACCTGCTAACCGATGTACAGCTTGTGCGTAATGACTCCATTGTACAACTTAAGCCTAATAAGGTTGCTTGATCTTCGGTGTCGTTAGCTTAGAGCAAAAACAAGGCCTGTTACTTCTTCCATCTCTCAGATGTGTATTTTATTCCACATTCAGACACGCAGCAGCTTTGATCCAAGGTTGAATTGCTTTTCTTTCTCCCCCCTCCTGCTGTTCTGCTTGACAGGTCAGGCTAAAGCAATACTTACCCAGTGTGGGGCCAGGTATAGAAAGGGAAAGGGAAAGGAAAATTCTTGCTGCCTGCACAACCAGATTGAAAGCTGTCAATCATTATTACCAATATATATACAAAGCCTTCTCTGAGCTCTGATTCTAGCGCTGTGTGAGATTCAACAGTTTTTAAAGCGGAAAAAATCAATTAACTGCTGTCAGAAACAAAGCAAATTAATTTGTTAATATGACTTAAACATTAACTGTACATAAACGCTGAAAGCATGTGCTGCAAATACTGCTTCAAATATTATTTGAATTAAAATAGTTGAATAACGTAAGAGTTTGCGGAACCGCAATCGCAAGACGACCCACTGTAGGTTGGCACACCGTGACTTCCAAACCCAAGTAGTTATTCAGAACTACGGGAGAACAACTCACCATACCCTTTTTGCTATTTTAAGTACGAACCCCACCATTCAAGGCTGATTAATGCAATGCCTGACTGGAACATATACCTTGGACAAATGGTAATGCTGAATTAGTGACTGATCTCTGCAGTCTTTTGTTTCCATTCAGAAATGCTGTCTACAAAAATCCGAGATTACTAGACACAGTGAACAAAGCTGCTTAAAATTTTACTTCGTAAAATATTTCTAAAAGACCGAGTTACCAAATTAAGTTATAAAAGATTTTATTGATCTAGTATTCATTACTTAAGATGCTTCCATCCATGATGTATGGATTACAAACGATACGCCACACAATATCATGTCTGCCGCGTGTTTTACAATCCCAAAACGGATTTTCCACAATTATACGGTACACACTTAGCCTCTTGATTTTATTCTGCATCTCTGATTAGGGAACTTTATCTGAAGACCATTGTTGTATTTCATATCCGAATTAAATAGTGATCAGCGGAGTTAATGTGACAGCAAACGTCGACTGTTTCAAATATATCTGATTAGTGTCTCGCATCAAGTAAAAAAAAATGACAAATTGGTTTTGAATCTTGCCTGTTTAAGTTTCTCGCCATTGGAGAGGAAGTTCAAATATGGAAATGTACCTTATTTCAATTGCACTTTGCCGCCATTGACACTGATTTGGGGCATACAGCAATCATTAGGGAATGGGGAAGCTATATTCCAACATGCATCAATTTAGCTTCCATTATGTATTTATCAGTTCAGAATAGCTGTAGCTGGCACTCAACATTGGGCCACAAATTAATTTAAATTTCACAATTGGTTTGTTTCGTCGAGTAGAACAGATGTAAATTGATACAAGTCACAATCATTTCGTGTAATTACTGCATCGACGATAGTCATCCAGTTTAGCAAAGAAGTTGCTTCCACGGGTAAATTCGTGGAGATCTGGTCTCTCTCTGAAACACAACGTGAGCAAGCAATAAATACATTTCAGCATCCCAAAGCTATTTTGCTTTTTCGCAATGGCGAATCAGGCTGTTCTCTGGGCCTTTCTCTCACTGCCATCACCACTGGTATTATCGAAATGTTACTGTTCTCTACCCTCCACATTCACAGCCCACATCTCGTTTGTTTGAGTGAAGAAATATATGTTGTTCTTCTAAAAAATCAACCTGTTCAAAGATTTTATTACACATCTCTACAAAAGGTTGAACTTGAACCCGGTGCCTACTGGTTCGAGGGGAGGGTGGAAACATTACCAGTGCGCCACAGAAACCCCAGGGCAGAGTTCTATAAAACTAGGTCACATGGCTCACACCAGGTCAATTTATCAGAAACAAGTGCCGCATAGACACCAGTCGCCTGACGGGTCTCCAATCAATAAAAGCCGAAAGAACTGCGGATGCTGTAAATCAGGAACAAAAACAAAGTTGCTGGAAAAGCTCAGCAGGTCTGGCAGCACCTGTGAAGGAGAAAACAGAGTTAACGTTTCGGGTCTGGTGATCCTTCCTCTGTTCTGAGGATGCTGCCAAGACCTGCTGCGTTTTTCCAGCACCTTCTGTTTTTTTTTTGTCTCCAATAAATGAAATCAACTGATTTGGAAACTTCCAGCCTAGAGCTAAACAGGGAAGCTTGGAGATGTGTTTTAACCAATGGCAGCTCAGTTCTTAATGAGGGCATAGATGCACTGACGAAGAGTCGCTGGATCTGAAACATTAACCCTGCTTTCTCTCCACAGATCTGATGAGTGTCTCCAGCAATTTCTGCTTTTGTGTCATAGATCCACTGTCTTTACTCGGTCCCAGGTTTAAGCCTGTCATTGGCTCTGAAAGGCACACATACAACAATATAGCGTGTCTATATTTTAACACTTGTCTTAGATTCCAGCGAAAGTGTTGATTCAAGCCATTAAGGCATCAGCTACGTTTCTTTCTAGAAGTTTGGCGGGGCTGAACCCCTTTTGGATTTACCATATTAAATTAAGGCAGACATAACGCGTCAAGCACAACCGTGCTTAACACCAACACAAATGTCCATATTATTTTCCGCCCAGGCCAAAGAGCGCTTGAAGGTCATTCTCTCCTGAAAGTGTCCGTAATGTCGTCGAGCCAGTTGCCGGAACCGGTACAAGGAGGAGGGGAGGGAACTCTGGATAAAACACTTCAGCAATTACATTTTTTAATCATCCCAGGCACCATCTTCACCCACAATCCCTGCTTGAACGTGTTTAAAACAATCCAGCTACCGTTAGCATACTAGTGCAGCCCAGCGCTTAAAATTTGTTTATTTTACGGTTTGATTTTTAAATTAAATATTCCCGTAAGACTTCCATTTGTTCCTTTGTGCTACGTGTACTGGCCTCTGGCAACTACAGTGTAGTGTGTCTGTTTATTTTATCACTGACAAGCAGTGACCGTGTCAGCACAAACCTGAAGTAGAAATTTGAGATTAAAGTATAGCAGCTGCGATGTCATGTTGCGGCTGTGCGTGATATTGGTTAGACCACTTCCGGGATGCTGCGTTCAATTCTGGTCTCCCTGCTGTAGGAAAGATTTTGTTAAACTTGAAAGGGTTCCAGCAATAGGGAGAGGTTGAATAGGAGGCTATTTTCCATAGACGGTGGGAAGTTGAGGGGAGACCTTATACAGGTTTATAAAATCATGAGGGGCAAGGATAGAGTGAAAAGCCAAGATCTTTTTTTTCCCAGGGTAGGGGAGACCAAAACTAGATAGCATAAGTTTAAGGCAAGAGGGGAAAGATATAAAAGGGACCGAAGGGGCAACTTTTTCACGCAGAGGGTGGCACGTGTGTGGAATGAGCTGCCAGGGGAAGTGATTGAGGCTGTACAATTGCAACATTTAAAAGGCAACTGGCTGGGTATATGAAAAGCAAGGGTTTAGAGCGAAATGAGTCAAATGCTGGCAAATGGGATTAGCTAAATTTAGGATATCTGGTTAGTGTGGATGAGTTGGACTGAAGGGTCTGTTTCCATGCTGTACAGCTCTGTAAGTTGTCTCTGTTTGTAAGTTTTATATTAAATATCAGTCTTGTGGTGAATTTTGGTTTGTTTGAGGAACTGAATAAATCACAGAATTCTTAAGGCAGTGTAAGAGGCCATTCAGCCCAAAGTATCATCACTAGTTCTATTACCTAGTGCCAGTCTCCTGCCTTTTCCCCATTTCCATGCACACTATTTCTATCCAAATAATCATCCAATGTCCTCTTGAATGTGTCAATTGAACCTATTCCACACCACCAGCTCCTCCCCACCACCGACTCTTAACATTTCCGGGCAATGCATTCCATTCAGTGACTAATGGCTTTGTGAAAAGGTTTATTTATTGAATTTATTTGCCCATCACTTTAAATCTGTGCCCTTTCATTCGCTTTGCTTTTGAGTGGGATCAGCTTCTCTCCATCTACTCTGTCCAGCCCACTCATGATTTTGAAATCCTCAATCAAATCTTCTCTCAGCTTCTTCTCTCCAAGAAAAACAGTCCAAACTTTGAAAAATTGTGAAGTTGTAAAACCAAGTATTAACAGTTAGAGGTCAATTGATCTCCACATAAATCTTGAATGAACTATATAGGCAGAACAAGATTATAGTCACAGTTAACAGTGCCACCACTATTCTAATTAACCCAACAATTTTCTAAAACCAACAATTTCTAAGCAAGGAACAAAACCAAAGTTGCTGGAAAAGCTTGGCAGCATCTGGAAAGGAAATAACAGAACTGTTCTGAGGAAGGGTCACCGGACCTGAAACATTAACTATGTTTTTTCCTTCAGAGATGCTACCGGACCTGCTGAGCTTTTCCAGCAACTTTGGTTTTCCTGATTTACAGCATCCACAGGTCTTTCGGATTTAATTTCTAAGTAAGGCCTAGACCATTGCTGAAATGCAGAACATGCTTATGACAAAAGGTTCCATGATAAAATGACAACTAGTACAGACCCAAAGAAGAATAAAATCCTGAATAAAGCCGTTAAAAATAAGTAATCATTAGCCATCAGTTTTTGCTACAAGCCTAACCTAGACAAATCCTAACTCTAACCCTCATGTTGTTTCCATCAGCTGTAAACTCCTGGTTATGTGTTCCTGTAATCAAATGGAATATTTGCCCATAACAATGGAGCTCAAAGCTTCAGAAAAGACACATATAACTTGGTAAATGTTAGACAGTTAGATATGCACAATGTTTCTGTGCAAGATAATGCAGTATATAATGATCAATTATTCTAAAACTTTTCAATTAAATTAAGATGGGAATTCAGATGGTCATTTTTCTAAATATTAATTATGGAACAACTGGATTATATTGCACAAAATATACACTTGCAGAAATTTCAAGATGAGTGCCTTCTTTGCTGGATCCCATTGCCTTTTACCTCATTTATCCTCCAACTGTAAATTACAATTAAGACCCCACATCATTTCTGGAAGAGAAAGATGATACCAGGTGCAGTGTTCAGAGATGAAAGGGGCAATAAAAAAGATGAAGAGTAAAACTGATTGAAAAAGGCAAAGTAAAAGTTCACAGCTGGCAAATCTTACCAGTCACGGTATCTACACTTAGTACCGAAGGAAGTGCAGCAAGGATGATGGTTTTCATTCTGTTTGCACTTGTTTGCAGTTCCATGAGATTCGTAGCTTCTTCTAGATTTCACTTTGCATCCATCAATTTATTGCTTAAATCCTACAGGTGTAACAGAGAACCTATTAATGGGAAATTTGTAGGTCACCACCCACATATTACAGGATCAATACCTGAAAGTAAAATTATTGATTACAACTTTTGCTCATTCAACTAAAGATGCCCTTTCAGGTGGAATGCAGTTTTTCATTGCCTTGATCAGCTTTAGGCAGGCTATTTTACTTGTAAAACTCAAAGAAACCATTACCTGACCTAATGCAAAGCACTCTGCTCATCTAATGAATGATGGATCATCTAACAAGAAAGTCAAATTATAAACTTTCTACAACTCTTAAGTCCTTGTGTTTAGTATTTTTATAGGCTTGGTACGTGGCTATTGACTATTACAAGGCTTGTATGCGTAAGCTGTTTCCGTTTGAGAAGATTTCAAATGTTTTCATTATTCGCATCAAACCAGCCTTAGTGTTTGCACTTTCAATATCCCAGGATGACTTTCAAATTCTCAAATCTTGGTAATGTGCCACTATTGAAGAATGAATCCATGCATACATCTAGAAAGCAACTTCTGCCTATAGCTTACTCCATGAACATGTCTGGAACAACATGGCATTAAGCTGAAGGCTAAAATCAAACTCTTACCAGATCACTGCCCTTCCCATTCTGCTCTATGGTACAGAATTTTATTTCCTGTATAGGCATTGTATTAAAACTGTTTTCACCAAGGACACAACAAGAAGATTCATTAATGTGCTGAGTACAACAGAATGGAAACCACTGTCCAAAAAAGTTTAACATAGTTGCATGGATACCTTCAGAATCCACAAGTAGGTCTGTTTTGGAAAACTGCCTCAGGGCAAACATCGGGCTGATCATGACAAGTGCCACAAGGACACCCCAAAAATGAGCCTTATAAGCTTAACAACAACAAATTATTTTTTGATATTCCATCACAAATGCTTTTAGTTTGATACCATCTCCAAAACATTTCAGCTCTGTGTTTGGTCATATACTATATTTTGGGGCAGCAGTCTGCGTAAAGTATTCTGCAATAGTAATTCTTGTTCAGTATGGAAATCTGGTTGTGCTTTCTATCAACCTGGATCCAACGGTCTGGGAAATTGGGGAACATTTTGTGTGACTTTTGTGATGGCTCCAGGAATATCAGGACTTTACTTCTGGTGTGATTTTCATTTTTCCTGCATGGCTAGAGTACAGTCCTTGACTTTCAGTAGGGGAGATGGCAGATGCCCATCCCTAACTCTGGGGTTTAAAATCCCATCCCTGCACTGTTCCATCTTAATTATACATTGATTATAAATTAACACTCCAAAGGCTCAGAGATAATGGAATTTGAATTCAATTCAAATCTGGAATTAAGTATCTCATGATGACCATGAGACCATTGTCAATTGTCAAGAAGACAAAAACTATCTGTTCACTAAATCTCCCATCATTACCTGGTCTGGCCTACATGGGACTTCAGGCTCACAAATATGTGGTTGACTCTTAACTCCCCTCCAGGCAATTAGGGATCGGCAATAAATGTTGGCCTAGCCAGTGATGCTCAGATCCTGTGAATGAATAAAAAAGGGAAATTTAATTGTAATCCAAAATGATTGATCCCTTACAGGGCTTTGAATTAAATAATGGAGGAGTGGGGTGGGATTCAGTTGCATTGAAAGTTATGGAAAATGTTAAAGAGAGGGAGGACTCAGTGAAGGTTACTGTTTCCAGAACATGTAAAAGAACAGAGAGTATGGAAAGGATCAGGAATCTAATTTTAGGCATAGCAAGTAGGGGGAAAATTATGAGAAGGGGTACAGTCAACACAGGACTGAGGATGTTGTACTTAAATGCACATGGTATATGAAACAAGGTGAATGAGTTTATAGTGCAGATTGAAATTGATGGGTACAATGCTGTAGGTATCACAGAGATGTGACTGCAATGGGATCAGAACTGGGAAATAAATATCAAAGGGTACACTATGTACTTGTCCTATCGAAAGGACAGGCTCATGGGCAGAAGGGGTAGGTTGACTTGTTAGCAAAAATGACATTAAATCAATAGCAAGAAGTGATATTGAGAAGGAAGGTATAGAATCTGTGTGGGTAATGATGAGGAACTACAAAGGAAAAATGCCCTTGTGGGTGTTGTGTACAGGCCTCCTAGCAGTAATCAGGATGTGGTGAAGAAAATATATCAGGAGATAGAAAAGGCATGCAAGAAAGGCACTAGTACAATAATCATGGGGGACTTCAATTTGCAGGTGGTTTGGGGAAAATCAGGTTGATAGCAAATCTTAAGAAAAGGAATTCATGGACTATCTATGAGATTTGTTTTGAAGCAGCTTGTGATGCAGCTCACTAGGAAACAGACAATTCTGGATTTTGTGATGTGTAATGAGGCAGACTTGATTAGGGAGCTAAAGGCAAAGGAACCTTTAGGGACCAGTGACCACAATATGATAGAATTCACCCTGCAGTTTGAGAGGGACAAGCTGGAAAGAAATACAATGGTATTACAATTGAGTAAAGGTAACTACAAAGGCATGATTAAGTAGCTAGCCAGAGTTGACTATAAGGGGAAACCTAGTAGTGAAGATGGTAGAGCAGCAATGGCTGGAGTTTTTGGGAGTAATTCAGGAGACACAGCAGAAATTTATCCTAAGGAAGGAGAAATGTACTAAAGAGAGGATGAGGCAACAATGGCTGACAAGGGAAATTAGGGACAGTATAAAAGCAAAAGAAAAAACATATAAAGTGGTGAAGATTGGTTGGAAGCCAAAGAATTGAGAAGCCTTTAAAAACCAGCAGAAGTTAACTTAAAAAAAGCAATAAGGTGGGGAGAAGATGAAATATGAGTGCGAGCTTGCTGGTAATATGAAAGAAGATTGCAAGAGTTTTTTTTAGGTATCCAAAAAGGTAAGAGAGAGGTAAGAGCGGATGTTGGACTGCTGGAAAATGTGGCTGGAGAAGTAGCAATGGGGAATAAAGAAATGGTGGAGGAACTGAATAGGTACTTTGCATCAGTTTTCACAGTAGAAGATGCCAGCAACATATCAGAACTTATAGAGAGTTGAGTGTGGTGGTCGTCACTAAGGAGAAGGTGTTGGGGAAGCTGACAATTCTGAAGGCGGATAAATCACATGGACCAGATGGACTACACCCTAAAGATCTGTAGGAGATAGCTGAGGAGATTGTAGAGGCATTGGTGATGATCTTTCAGGAATTACTGGAGTCAGGAGGGTCCCAGAGGACTGGAAAGTGGCTAATGTAACATTCCTGTTTTCAGAAGGGAGGAGGTAGAAGACAGGAAACCATAGATTGGTTAGCCTGACCTCAGTTATTGGTAAGATTTTAAAGTCCATTCTTAAGGATCAGATTACTGAGTACTTGGAAATGCATGGTAAAATAGGGCTGAGTCAGCATGGCTTTGTCAAGAGGAGATCATGCCTGACAAATCTGTTAGAATTCTTTGATGAGCTAAAGAGCAAATTAGACAAAGCAGATCCAGTGAAAATGATCCGTTTGGATTTCCAGCAGGCCTTTGACAAGGTGCAGCAAAGAAGGCTGCCAAATAAAATAAGGTGTTAGGTGCAAGGTACTAGCATGGATAGAGGATTGGCTGACTACCACAAGGCTGAGATTGGTGATAAAGGAGTCTTTTTCAGGATGGCAGCCTGTGACTAGTGGGGTTCCTCAGGGATCAATGTGATACATTAATGATCTGGAAGAAGGAACTGAGAGCATTGTTGCTAAATTTGCAGATGATACAAAGATAGTGAAGGGACAGGTGATGTTGATGAAGCAGAGAGGTTGCAGTAAAACTTGGACATGCTAGGCAAGTTGGTGAAGATGTGGCAGATAGAATACAATGCGGGAAAGCTTGAAGTTAAATATTTTGGTTGGGAGAATCGAGGTGCGGACTACTTTCTAAATGGGGAAGGGCTTTGGAAATCTGAAGCACAAAGTTACTTGGGAGTCCCAGTTCAAGATTCTCTTAAGGTTAACATGTAAGTTTAGTTGGTGGTTAGGAAGGCAACTGCAATGTTTGCAATTATTTCAAGAGGTCTAGGATGCAAGAGGCATAGACGTATTGTTAAGGTTGTAAAAGGCCCTGGTCAGACAGCATTTCGAATATTCTGAACAGCTAATATTGCCCTGTATCTAAGGAAGGATGTGCTGGCATTGGAGGGGCTCCAGAGGAGGTTTGCAAGAATGATTCCAGGAATGAAGGGCTTGTCATATGAGGAGTTGTTGAGGACTCTGGGTTTGTATTCAATGGAGTTTAAAATGATGAGGGGGAATCTGATTGAAACTTACAGAACACTGACAAGCTTGGACAGGGTGGGCGTGGAGAAGATGTTTCCGCTAGCAGAGACTAAGGCACGAGGGCACAGCCCCAGAGTGTAGAATCCTGTAGAACTGAGATGAGGAGGAATTTCTTCAGTCAAAGGGTGGTTACTCTGTGGAACATTTTCCAACATCTTTCAGTTCTGAAGAAGAGTCAGGCCAAACTCAGAAAATTAACTGTTTCTTTCTACACAGATGCTGCTAAACCTGCTAAGTTTCTGCAGCATTGTTGAGGTTGGTTGGCTTGCCGAGCTGGTTTCTTGTTTCGCAGATGTTTTGTTACCATGCTGGGTAACATCCTCTACAGCATTCTCTGTGTTAGTCGCATGAATATATGTGCTTTAGATCTGATATAAAGCACAATGGACAAACTGGACAACCGACACAAATTTTACAGTGATATGTAAATATACAACTGAGGTTGCTACTTAACACCAAAATGGAATCAATATTTTGATTGCTTATGGATGCAGACGAGGCTGGGGCTATTTTCCCTAGAGTATTGGAAGCTGAGGGGTCACATTATAGAAGTTTATAAAATCATCAGGGGATAGATAAGGTGAATAGCCAAGGTCTTTTCCCCAGGGTAACAGAGTCCAAAACTAGAAGGCATAGATTTAAGGTGAAAGGGGAAAGATTTAAAAAGGATCTAAGGGGCAACTTTTTCACATAGAAGGTGGTGTGTGTATGGAATGAGCTATCAGAGGAAGTGGTGGAGCCTGGTACAATTACAACATTTAAAAGGCATCTGGATGGGTATATGAATAGGAAGTGGGATATGGGCCAAATGCTGGCAGATGGGACTCGATGAATTTAGGATATTGGTCGGAATAGATCATAGAACAGTACAGGCCCTTTGGCCCACGATGTTATGCTGACCTATTATCCTACTAAGATCAATCTACCCTGCATACCCTACATTTTACTATCCTCCATGTACCTATCCAAGAGTCGCTTAAAAGTCTCTAAAGTATATGACTCCACTACCACTGCCAGCAGTGCATTCCACACAGCCACCACTGTCTGTCTGAAAAACCTACCTCTGACATCTGCCCTATACCTTCTTCCAATCACTTTAAAATTATGCCCCCTCATAATAGTCATTTCCGCCCTGGGAAAAAGTCTCTGACTATCCACTCTATCTATGCCTCTCATCATCTTGTACACCTCTATCAAGTCACCTCTCATCCTTCTTTGCTCCAATGAAAAAAGCCCTAGCTCCCTCAACCATTCCTCATAAATCCTGCCCTCCAGTCCAGACAGCATCCTGGTAAATCTCCTCTGCACCCTCACTAAAGCTTCCACATCTTTCCAATAATGAGGCGACCAGAACTGAACACAATATTGCAAGTGTGGTCTAACCAGAGTTTTATAGAGCTGCAGCGTAACCTCACAGCTCTTAAACTCAATTCCCCTGCCAATGGATGAGTTGGACCGAAGGGTCTGTTTCTATGCTATACAGCTCTATGACTCTATGACATATGTTAGCATTATTACTTTGGAATTTTGCAATCTAAAGAAAAAGCTGTAAAGTTTCAAATCTATTGGTTTCAAATGTATCTATTCAAATATAATAAATTAACAACTTTTTTTGTTGTGGCTTTGCTGGTTATAAACCACTCCATGTCAGTTATTCCATTTCCCCTTTTTTTAAAAATGGTGCTTTATACCAAAGAATAACAACTTTGTCAAGTGCTCATCTAGGATTTTCAAAGTAGTGAAAATAGCATTTATTACATCTGCTTGTTGATATTGTATGAGAAAATCTATTGGATTTATACAATGCATAACATTAACTATAATATATCACAACTGGTATAAAATTTGAACTGCAACTTAGAACAGGAAAATGGGGTGGAGTATTCAGTTTGTCACTTGTAAATGAAAATTACACCCTGCCCCAGAACTGAACAGATAAAAATAGAGCATGTATTCAATCACATTCATAAAAGGTATGGAGAATGTACCAGTGTGCTGGGACTTGTTCCAGCTCTGTACATTTCTATATTTTACAAGAATGTCAATTATGTGCTATTAAACATTAGCCTCCTGAAATAAAAATCCATAAGAACAAATGTCAGAAATTAATATGTTGTGGACTAATGATTAAGTTTAATTAAAAATTCATACAAAAAAAAGGACAATCAAGCTTTCTTCAAACAATTATGGAGTCAAAAGTCTGCAAGCACAATAACATTCCCTGCTTTCCTAATTAAATGCCTGGCAGTGTTGAATTCTGTGCTTTAACTGCCAGTTTTATTATTTGACATTAGCTGAAAATAAAGTATGTTTCAGAGTTTAATATTTTGCATTGATTTGCAATGTTATGGACTTTGTGTGCACTTTTTTTTATTAATATGTGGCTGTTCTCTCGAATAAAAGTAGGTAGGGGGGCTTCTGATTACAGTAGCTGTGCTTGTTGCTATATTAATCTATGCCTGGAAAGATTTACTTCTTGGAAATAGATTTTTAGTAAGTGTTTTGTAGTAGAAATTATATAATAGTGTGATGTCTGAGTAAAAACAGATACACAGATAGGTTAAAGGTATCCTTGTTCGCAATGGAACCTGCAATCACTTTCTCCAAGTTTCAAACAGTCAGTTCTGAAGTGGCCCTTTTCCAGTATAAGTGTTAGACTTGTCTGTTGGTAGCATACCTGCCTCTGAATCAGAAGGTCATGGATTCTTGCGTGCGAACTGAGATTTGAGAATCAATGCAGTAGGGCGAGCCACCAGTTTTCATACAAGATGTTAAACGAAGGCCCAGATCTGTCCTTCATCGAACTGAAAGAAAAGTTGGAGAACTTTCCTGATATTCTGATCAATATCTATATCTTTCAACTAATATCACTAAAATAATTTCAGAGATAGTAGGAACTGCAGATGCTGGAGAATCTGAGATAACAAGGTGTAGAGCAGGATGAACACAGCAGGCCAAGCAGCATCAGAGGAGCAGGAAAACTGACGTTTTAGGCCTAGACCCTTCTTCAGACACGTTAGCTATCGTGCTCCTCTGATGCTGCTTGGTCTGCTGTGTTCATCCATCTCTACACCTTGTTATCTCACTAAAATAATTTATCTGTTTTGTAGATTGTGCTTTGCCTCAGTTGCTTGATAGATTTCTCGATGTCACAGTAGTGATTATATGATTATCTTGATAGTAGGAAGCTTCTTTTTCATTCATTAGCATGCTAAGAATACTCATTAACATCTCAGCCCGTTGGAATCATGTTAATTGACACAATCTCATTAGGCTAAAGCATTCACAAACCAAACTGTTTATAATATATGTGTATGAGGTAAGCATCTGATGGTATAAACTTCTTCCTCTAAACTCTGGTTATTACAACTCACTCAGAGATAGTAGGAACTGCCGATGCTGGAGTCTGAGATAACAAGATGTAGAGCTGGATGAACACAGCAGGTCAGGCAGCATCAGAGGAGCAGGAAAGCTAACATTTCAGGTCTGGACCCTTCTTCAGAAATGGGGGAGGGTAAGGGGGCTCTGAAATAAATAGAGAGAGGGGGAGGCGATGATAGAAGGTGGATAGAGGAGCAGATAGGCAGAGAGAAGACGGACAGGTCAAGGAGGCGGGGATGAAGCCAGTAAAGGTGAGTGTAGACAGGGAGTTGGGATGGGAGTTGGTCAGTGAGGAGGGAGGAGCGGGTAGGTGAGAGGGAAGATGGACAGGTCAAGGAGACGGGAATGAGGCAAGTATGTAGGAAATGGGGGTGGGGGTTGGTCAGTGAGGTGGGAGGAGCAGGTAGGTGGGAGAAAAGGTGGTCTCAATGTGGACTTTACAAGCTTCAAAATCTCCCCACTCCTGACCTCATCCCAAGACCAGCCCATCACGTCCCTGCCTCCCTGACCTGTCCATCTTTTCTCCCACCTACCCGCTCTTCCCACCTCACTGACCCACCCCCACCCCCACTTCCTACCTACTAGCCTCATCCCCGCCTCCTTGACCTGTCTGTCTTCCCTCCCACCTACCCGCCCCTCCCTCCCCACTGATCAACCCCATCCCAACTCCCGACCTACACTCACCTTTACTGACTTCATCCCCGCCTCCTTGACCTGTCCATCTTCTCTCCACCTATCTGCTTCACTATCCACCTTCTATCATCGCTTCCCCCGTCTCTATTTATTTCAGAGCGCCCTTCCCCTCCCCCATTTCTGAAGAAGGGTCCAGACGCAAACGTCAGCTTTCTTCCTCCTCTGGTACTGCCTGGCCTGCTGTGTTCATCCAGCTCTACACCTTGTTATCTCTAGTTATTACAAACTTCTTTGTTATCTTGGGCTCCTTCATAACCAAGCAATTTCTTTGTGCAAGCATTTACAGTGAAACATGTGAAGTCTGATTGGGTCAAACCAGCTCCTGAGGAGTCCACGTCATATGCAGTCATGCTTGTAGTTCTTAAACATTTACTGCATAAGGCGTGAAGCCTGACGGAGTCAGCAAGCCTGTCTAAGTGAGGCAACCATACTGGCTAATGGCAGCAAATCTGACTACTGCAAACGAATAAGGCTTAACTCAAAAGAGGTTCAACTCAGAAGGACACTCAACATAAAAGGGAGCTTAACTCAAAAGGTTCTAAGAGGGTGAGATACATTGAAAGGAATGGTATTGAGTGGAACTGAAAGGACACAATTATCAAGGGCACTGAAAGTATCCTGGGGAATGGAGGGAAGAAATGGAGTTATAAAGGAGAGAATCACAGTGACAGTGAAAAGGGCCACAAGAAATTGTGGGAGCTATATATTTGCCAGGGGAAGACAATTGCATAATTAGGTACACTGGGAGAGAGACATCGCAAGTGAATTGTATAAAGGACAATGAAAAGCTAAGGCTAGGTATTGAGATCTGAATGCGAGCGGGATCAGTGGTAACAGCAGGACATTTGCAGGAGAAACTAAAAAGGTTGATATTCACTGGGAGAGATTGAAGGAGGGGTGCCAGAGTGAAAGAGAAGGCTATCCACTGTGATTTGGCAGAAGATTGTTTACAGAGGGTGAACAGATCAAATAAGAAATTAATCATGTTGCAAAAGAAGGCCTTGCAGAGATAGTGTGGTACAATGAGATCAGTTTGCATTTGTTCCTGCACAGGGAACTGAAACAGAAACTGAAAAAGTGCTATTGTAGTAGCACTCAGTTAATGACTTGGGGAAGCACTTGCTGTGGAATGATGACAAATAAGTGCCATCAGCTCATAAAACCAACATCCCAACCTGTCCCATGATTCATTTAACTCTGAAATGAAGGGTACCAGAGACTCACCAACGTGGTCCTGGCAATCGGGGATTATTAATTCACGTGCAGGATTATTCACAGACCTACTTTCGGGAAGGCTAAGGACATGGTGGTGAAACTTGCATAGGCCTTACATTTGAACAGTTGCAGTGTGGTACTGGAAAGGGTTATGAAGACCACTGATGGTCATATTGAGCTAATTGCCGTATGCATGAAAAACTATATGAAGATCAATACTTAAAAAATACTTGGACATGGCAGAATGAGAAAACTAATCACAGGTCACTGGTTTACCATGTAGAGGTCACTATAGGCAGGCTTTCACGCAACACATGAATAGCCTGATAAGAGTCCAAAAAGTTGATTGACTATTATCAAGATCTCAAATGAAAACAAATCTCTCATTCCTGATACTTCTTCACAGATTAATACTTCCATTGGCAGACGCCTGACCAACTTATTCCAGCAGCTGTACTAGCATTGCAGAGTTGAAGAAGGAAGAGTAGGAGATGAAGACAAAATGTATTGCTAACAGAATCAGAGACACAAAGCTGCAGCTTTGGGCAAGCCCACAGTACCTGAACAGAGGGACAGGGTTGTTCAGCACCATTGAACAATGTTATCAAAAGAAGGCCTAGGAGCCAGAGCCATCACTCTTTAAGCCATTGCTGAGTTTGCTCAGCTACAATTCGGCTGTAGCATCCACATTCAGAGGTGCATGGGTACCATCCAGCCAAGTCCCTGAACAGGAAGGGATTTCACTCCTGCAATGTCCGGTTTGTTTGTGGCCACAGGCAAGAATTTCTGCAGTTGTGTGCCCACCATCCAGTGAGCTGTCATGATGCTTACTTTCTGCACAACTTCAATGTTCCCCAAATGTTTTCATCCCCACATCATCATCAGGTCGAGCTTGTGGATGACAAAGGCTACCCCGAAAGGCATGGTTAATAACCCAAGACAACAACCCTTCAACTGATGCTGAACAGTGCCACAGTAGTGCCCATGCATACAGTGAGGCCATTGCTGAACAGACAAATGGTCAAACCCACCTCCACAGTAGGGTAAAAACATAGACGAGGAGTGATAAACTGGCCTCCTGTTTTCTCAGATGAGGAAGAGGGGCAGTCTGACAGAGATGCTGAAGGAGCCAACACTGATAATAAGGATACTGAAGAAGCCAGAGCAGGACTGGTGAAGATGGGCTTGAGAGAACCTAATAGCATGGAAATATGTCAACAATCAGAACTATTAGCTAATTATTGTGCAAAGGCATTTTTGCACTCAGTTTAAAACTGTAATTACTTTGTTTGCCTTTACTTGTAAATTAATTTATTTCCTTGGCACAATGACCCACAATGCAGTTCACTGGCCAGATCATCAGGATGGAATTATCCCTGATTACCTCGGGCTGTGTTCATATAACTCCAATCTAAGTTTGCAAGAGGCATTAATCTCTTACTGAGATGTAGACGGACTTAACCATGATGATCGATTGCCAAAACCTAAGTATCTGGCTTAAGTTCTACCACTTTACATTGGTGTTGGAGGGAGTGAATATAGAACATAGAACATAGAACATTACAGCGCAGTACAGGCCCTTCGGCCCTCGATGTTGCGCCGACCTGTGAAACCAATCTGAAGCCCATCTAACCTAAACTATTCCATTATCATCCATATGTTTATCCAATGACCATTTAAATGCCCTTAAAGTTGGCCAGTCTACTATTTTTGCAGGCAGGACATTCCACGCCCTTACTACTCTCTGAGTAAAGAAATATTTGAATGTTTTCGATGCGGTGCCAGTCAAATGGGTTGCTTCATCCTAAATGGTGTCAAGCTTCATGAGTGTTTTTGGAATTGCATTCATCTAAACAAACGGAGAGTATTCCATCCACACTCCTGAAGTGTACCTTGTAGATGGTGGACAGGATTTGTAAAGTCAGGAGATGAGTTGCTTGCAAGAGATTTCTATGTCTGTAACCTGCTGATGACGCCTGCAGTACTTGTACTTCATCCAGTTCAGTTTGTGGTCAATAGTAAGACCCCAGGGCATTGATAGTGGGGGATTCAACGATGGTGATATCATTGAATATCAAGGGACAATGGTGCGATTTTCTCTTGTCCGAGAAGGTAATTGCCTAGAACTTGTGTAGTGCCACTTATTAGCCTAACCCTGAATGTTGCTCAGGCCTTGCGTATTTTGACATTGATTAGTTCAGTATCTGAGGAGTTGTAAATGGTGCTGAATATTGTGCAATCATTCCCACTTTTGACGCAATTCTCTAAGATTATTGATGAAGCAACTGAAGATGATTGGCCTTAAGATATTACCTTGAGGAACTCCTGGGCTAGAAATGATGACCGCTATTAACTACAATCAGGAATGACTCCAATTAGTGGACAGTTTCTCTGCATCTAACATAGAGATGTCTGACACTCATCTTGTGATTAACAGTCCTCTGCAACCTTGCAACGTTAGCACACATTGAGTTGACACTGGTACTAAAGCTGCTGGAGTACAGCAGATCATTCATCCTCTTGTGGTCATGAAGCCAGGTTTTCCTGTAGCACCTGTGGGAGCTGACCTCCACTGTCACCTCTGTCCTGGCTGCCTTTGTTATGAAGGATGGCCTTCTGTGCCGAAGTTAAGACGAAGAACTTTCCTATTCTCCTGAAGACAGGAGAATCTCTAGAGTGGCATCACTAAACGTGGTGTTGCTGTTTGCTCAGTCTTTGATGTCTCCAGTGTTTGTTTGGAGGGAAACAATGAGTCAAGGTCGACTGATGCTCCTGGGTTGTGGAGAGTGAAGAGCTGTCCAGTGCCTTTTAAATAGGTGCCCAGACATTAGAACCTGGAATGTCCTAGTGGGAAGCAGAATTTCCTGCCCATCTGCCCAAATAATTTGGCATTTTACCCATGCATGCATCACAAATGAGCTATAATGCATAATTGTGCGAGAAAACCTCTTGAGCTTGTGAGTGGCACGACTTAAGTATAGATTCTTTCCTTCCACAATACACAGCGTGGCTACTCTAAAATGAATCAGTACAGTGTATTAATTGATGCATGTTCAAAACCACAGAAAAGCTAATTTTACATGATATAATGTGTGTAATGGTACATGATCCTTTAGGTTTATTTAGAGGCTAACATTGGTTTTCAGAAGAAATGGACTTCAAGCACTGAAATGTTTTCTGCAATTTCTTTTAATTAAAATTTTAAAATTGCAGAAATAAATTGTTTCTACCTTCTGAGCACTCACTACTGTATCCAATTCTCCTGTGAATTACATAAGCAGTTGGGCACAGAGTTAAGGAAAGCACATTGCATACTAATTTCAATATCATTAAATTTCTTGCTTTATCAAATGTCCATTGCTACATGCTGATTTTATACATTCATCCAATCACGATTACACTGTATTTTGTACTTTGCCTTAAATTAAATGTTTGGACACAAACTGCTTCAAAAAAACTTCTGAAGCAGATATAATAGGACCGTACCTCTTGACATTATGGTTTGCAGGAGTCAAGTCATAATGGTGAAGTGAATATTGTAGTTCTCCTTTATTGAAGATTCTTTCTGTGAAAAATGGCCAGAAGGACTGTCTGTGGGAACTCTTTAAAATTATTTCATATTTAAATATTATACTGTACTTGAACAAGAATGTAAATGTACAGCCATGGTTACAATATTCACTTGAAATCCTCTAGTTTATGTACGAATGTAGGACAGGAGGTAACCATTCAGCTCCTCAAGCCTGTTTCACAATTCAATGAGATCATGTCTGATTTGTATTTTGACTCTATCAATTGTCCTTGGCTTTTAATACAGCACCTGATAACAAAAAATAATAATCAATATGATAAGAATTCTCTAATATTTACCTATAATGACTCATAGTAAAAAATTAGATGGTGGATTCAAGTCCTACTCCACAGAATTGAGAACAAATATCCAGCCTGACATTCTAATGTGTTACTGACAATGCACTTCACAATTGCAATTGGCGATTGTAGGAACTGGTGATGCTGGAGAATCTGAGATAACAAGGTGTAGAGCTAGATGAGCACAGCAGACCAGGCAGCATCAGAGGAGCAGGAAAGCTGACGTTTCGAGTCTGGACCCTTCTTCATTTTCTGAAGAAGGGTCCATACCAGAAACATCAGCTTTCCTGCTCCTCTGATGCTGCCTGGCCTGCTGTGTTCATCCAGTTCTACACCTTGTTATCTCACAATTGCAATTGCTTTCTTTCAGTTAATGAAACTTTCCCATGGTTCTATATTGCAGAGTAATTATCCTTGGTGATATGTCCATCTAACAAGGTCACTTCAAAAGAAGAGACTTTGGTCATAATTGCTGTATGTGGGATCTCCTTGTGCAAAATTTGGCTACTGAGTTTCTGAAATTACAACATCAACCTCAAAATATTTCCATGTCTGTAATGCTGTTCAAGATGACTTAAATCAGTGTTGTATAAATGGAAATCTTTCTATCTTTGATTATGTTTACTCAAATTAGACTGAGGTTTATTTCGTCCAATTGTGAAGAGCTGATGGAAAAATGGTATCTTTGCAAAAATGTTAAAAATTGAAAGAAGCACTAGGGAAACACTGAAATGTTAAAAATGCTTAAGCTCAAAATAAACTTTGCACTAATGGCTGTTGTGCTTTTAAGTATTATTATCTTGCACAGTTCAATTCTGTTACTGGTTTGCATTGGCAGCTTAAGTCCTTAGTGAAACAGGGAGCTTATCCAATGCATAGCCAAGTTATTCTTTGATAACTGGTCTGCTAAGTTAGCCAGAGGGAAAGCTAGGCTTCTGCCTCTGGATGCTATTGAAAATCTCGATTGCAAGATTGCATGTTTGTGTTTAGTGAGTGTTGGATATATTTTAATGCCTTAGCCTGCCAGCATTAACTGCAAAGACTTACCCATGAATAATGGATACTTGGGTGAGACATTGTAAAACTTGAGGCACCCACAGAATAATTCTGCAGTAAAGATTGTGTGGGTTCAAAAGAATAATGTACAGCATATTCACCTAAATGCTTGGAAGGGAACTGCAGTTTTCTGTTGAGCAAAGACAATGCAGTGATGATATAATAGTAAGAAGTGAAGACTTTCTGTGCAGATAGGTAATCAGCGTTCCGAGAGAAAAGACAATGACTTGACACAGAAGATGGCTCAAGAAAGTTAATGAGATTCATGGATAATTTTAGAGGGATCAAGGAAGCATTTAAAAGATGTGAATATGATTAACTGACTTCTATATGATATAAGTAATAGCAATAGCAAGATACCTTTTGATACCTCATGTATCCCCATTTTAACAATGCAACACTTCAGCCCGTCAAGTTGACGAAGATAATTGAAATATTTTGGCTATGCTATGATGGGCTTTGATTTGGCAAAGCTACATGATGAGTATATTGACCGTGTAAATTAGATGGAATAGAAACTGATATACTAATACTCATATTCAATACCAACGCTATTGCGTTCTGGTTACCTTTTCCCATACTGCCCATTATATATCAGGATCCCTTTCTCCCTCATCTGTCCATCATGAAGCTGTCTTTGTGAAAATAAGTTTTGCATTGTCACGACTTAATTCTGTTTCTGTGGATTCACTCACAAATAGAAGCAGTTTCTTCGCAGTTGCTCTTCTGAACGCTTCTTCATTTTCAGAAAACAGCAGTCCTGATTTGCAAATGTAACTATGCACAATGTTATCTGACCAAGGTTTTATGATTTAACATCTATTTTATATTGTATAACATTATATTTTAATATCACCTCATTGCTTTTGTATTCTGCTCTTCAGAAACAAATCTGAGTACCTTGTTGCTGTTCTTTGATGACTTTATCAACTTGCGATTAGTTTTTAGGAGGCTTATGTATCTGTATTTCTAAATCTCATATATTGTATTTGACATTTGATCTTCCAAGGAGTAGGTGATCCATTCCTCCAACCAGAATGAACCTTCCTCTTTTTTAGGCTGTTCCTTGGGATTGAGGAGGTTTGTTTCCACTCTAGCTAGATGAGTCCTGAGATAGCCGATAAGTCCATTGTGTGATCTAAACACTCTGACATCTCTGGTGGCCTCCTGGAATACCATGTACACTACAATGACTGTGTTCCCTATGTTCAGGTTTCCTGTTATTTCTTCAAAGAATTCATTCAGGCTGCTTAACCATTAATTTCCTCTTGGAAATTTATGCTGACATTCCTATTATAATACACCTTTTATATCCACCTGATCACTTTGATATTTGTCCTTTCAACAAAAAATACAGTATCTTACCTATCACAGATACTAATTTCCTTGGGAGTAGACTGAACAATAAGACCTTGATGAAGTGACCCAAAATTGGGAAAGGGTGTGTCAGGGATCCTGCTGGTTGCCACTGCCCTGCCCTTGCTGATGATTTCTCTCCTCCCATAAATATAACCCTCCAACCTGAAATCCCCACCACTCCTGCCATCATTCGTCTGGACTTCTTTCGATGTGAGGCCTTGGGTAGGTGTTGTACCAGCAACAACCTGTCTTCTTCCTTTCTGCTTCGGCAGTCCTTAGGGATGGAGGATGACTTTCTTCTATTCCCTTACTGTGGGTCCTGAGGTGACTAACTAGTCCAATATCTGGTCTGTATACCCCACCACAGGTGATATTTGCTGAAGTGGGCCCGTGGGAGGCTCCTGTGCCACAAGTCTCTTCCATTACTTGTACTTGGTATTCATCTTTACCAGTTGGAGATGTTCAAAATATTCAAAAATGTTCCTTTGAAGATTCTTCTTCTCCAAACTGGGGCTTGGGCTAAAAGGTCCATTGACTTGGTGGGGATACTGCATTTTCTCAGACAGGCTTTGAAGTCACCTTTGAAGCATTTACTGTGCTATCCTGGTAAATGCTTGCCATGATGAATCTCAGAGTAGAGGGCTACAAGTCTTATGTCATGGCTGTGGTCCATCCAACATGGCTGATTGACCATAACAAGTGTCTTGGTACTGGGGATGTTGGTCTGAGAGAGAACAATGTTATTGGAGCAGTTATCCCATCAGCAAATTTGTAGGATTTTGCAGAGGCATCTCTAGTGATATTTACTAAGGGATTTGTTCCACATTGTCCATGACTCTGATGCGGACAAGAGGACTGATTACACTAATATCCTGCAGACCATGGGCTTGGTGTTGGGCTTGAGGTCTGTATCATGAAGTAATCTGTTGTTCAGATGGTCAGTGGGTGCGCTGGCACAGTGAAGACGGTATTGAATTACATTGTCAATATTTGGCTCAATGGAAGGAAACTCCCAAGGAATGGGAATTGATCCACATTGTTCAGTGGCTCCCATGGTTTTTAAATAGTTGGAGGATAGTTTTGTACAGTGCAAGCAGGCTGGCAGATGGTCTTTGTCTTCCAGACATTTAGCTCCAAACCCACCCTCTCATTCCGTTTGTGAATACATCAGCAACAGTTTGGAGCATGGCCTCTGAGGTGCATATACAACCAATTAAAGCACCGTTAACAGAGATTGAGGTGGCCTTTATTCTGGTCTGGAAGTGATGCAGATTGAACAGTCTCCTGCTTATTCATTAGAGAAGCTCCACTCCAGTAAGGAGTTTCATTGATATGGTTGGAGTGTGGTAGTGATAAGGAGAAGAGTACTGGTGTGATTGTGTAGCCTTGTCTGATGCTAGTCTGCACATGTATGAAGTCTGCAGTGGATCTTTTGATGATGGTTATAACTTGTAGACTGTCATTCAGCTGGAATAGTGATGAATTTCTGATGGATTTCGGCAGCGAACTAAAATTGAGATGGATGCTTCACAATCTCTCCTAGTTTACAGAACCAAAGCTTTTTGTGAGGTCAAAAAAGGCCGTGTATCAAGGTTACTGCTGCTGTCTGCATTTTTCTTGGTTTTGCTCTGCTGTGAAGTACACTGTACCTCTTGAAGGAGTGGATCCACATTGTGAATCTTTAGGAGCTCTTCAGCCACTGGGAGAGGCAATTGAGGACAATGGCGTTCCCTGTGGCAGACAGCTGGGATACCTCTCTGTAGGTACTGCAATTGGTCTTATCTTCTTTCTTCAGGATGATCACACTCACAACATCTCAGAGATCCTCTGGCATGTTCACCTTCATCCAGATGAGGAAGATGAAATCATGTATCACAGCCAACAGTGCTTCTCCGCTATATTTCAGCAGATATTCCATCTGCACTGGCAGCTTTGGTACTCAGCTGTTGGATGGCAATTTTAAACTCATGTTGGGCTGAGAGCATGCTGTGGTGGTGATGGATGAAATGCTGTGGGATGTGGCTGAGGCCAATCACGTCCAAGGCTGGACCATTTTACTTTCATTGGGGTTTTGGAATCTCATCTGTGACAAGGTTCTGTCACATTAGATTGTTCAAGATTTCATGTTGTATTTGTCACATACCACATATATTTCAGATGTGAACTCTGTCTCCTCTGGTCAAACGCTCAGTTGAACCTTCTATAGTTAACAAGTTCTGTAGAATATTCTGCATTAAATGGAACTTTTGCTGTAGAATGCTTCATGAACAGTTTTGTAGACTCTGTATCAGTTGTTAATTGAACTGCTTATTCTAGAGCTCTATCCTGCTTTGATTTAAGATGTTCAGTGACTGATACATGTAAAAGATCAATAACAATTCTGCTGCATATGAACTCTTGTTATAAGTTTCTACAGTTGCATGGTTAATATAAAACACAGACTAATGCAATGTGGAGCTGGAGGAACACAGCAGGCCAAGCAGCTTCAGAGGAGCAGGAAAGTTGACTTTTCAGGTCGGGACCCTTCTTCAGAAAACTTTCCAGCTCTGTGCTCCAGCTCCACACTGTGTTATCTCTGACTCCAGCATCAGCAGTTCTTATTATCTCTGAGTGAATTATAACCCCGCTACAAAGCCATTTTCTGAAGAAGGATCCTCACCCGAAACATTAACTTTCCTGCTCCTCTGATGCTGCCTGGCCCACTGTGTTCCTCCAGCTCCACACTGTGTTATCTCTGACTCCAGCTTCGGCAGCTCTTACTATCACAGATTAATGCAGCTGCCTGCAGACACTCCTGGAAATTGGTATCTGCTGTTGACACACAATGTCACCAGAGTCTTATTTGTTCTTGAAGTGAAATTTTGATCAAATACTGTTAGGAGGTTGTCAAACAAATTTGTTTCTTGTTGATCTGTTATCTATGTAGATGTTCTTCCCATGTAGTTGAGTAGTGTGCTAACCTGATCTACATATGTATGGTGTACATTGATGTGCCTTGAAGTATTCTTTGTTGATCAAAATTGTTGTTACATCTTTGCTGTTGTGAAGATTGTTGGTATAATATTAAAACTTAAAGCTGTTAAAGATATTGCTACTCTAAATGTTGTTTTCAATGCAAGGTTTGTTTTTTCTTATCAATATGACATCCTCATAGGTTTCTCATAGCTCACAGCGAGAAGTCCTTGGCACATTGGAAGGGACATGCTGTGTCTCTGTCCCTTCACAGTACAAGTACCTGAAATCTGAAGGAAACCAGTTTTTTACTCTGTTTAGTTGCTGTAAGCCAAGACCTTTAACCAGTAATTAAGAAAATTGGCAGTTGGTGTAGCAATTGCACCTACCTAATGCAAAGATGTGGAGAAGAGGGTTGGATGAACAGAAATTCTGATGAAAAAGTAATTCTTGTCAAGTACAGGAATCTGGTCCATATTCACTTGATTTCATCAGACAGGTAAATCAGGGACTTAGCAGGCTTTTATTACATCTTGACTATATCTCTTGTGGTGACCCTAGAAGTAGTGGGACTTCAGAATCAGTACACTTTCCCAAGTAGGTCATAATGTTATTTTTGCACTAAATTCAACATTATGTTTGAATTCACACTCTTTTTCTTTGCCGTTTTAAAATAATTAAAATCAATGAAACTTCTTAGTTGCTAAATGCAACTTGTGTGTCTTAGCAAAATTACAGAAATAATGAAGATTCAACTAACTTCATATAAACATAGAAAATAGGTGTGAGTATGCCATTTGGCCTGCACCAACATTCAATATAATCATGGCTGATCATGCAAGTTCAGTATCCCATTCCTGCTGTCCCCCCATACCCCTTGATCACTTTAACCACAAGGACCACGTCCAGCTCCCTCTTGAAGAGATTAAACGTCAATGCTAGGACTCCGAAATTTTAAGTTCTAAAAGAAAATTGTCATTCCCAATTCTTTTCAATTGGTGCATCTTAAGTATGTTTCTGAATAATTTTCTTAACTTGCTTTTTGTTAAATTTTCTGTCAAATAAATGGTCTAAAATTATTAATGACTGCCGGAATTTTGAACCCTGTTTCCCAGCATAGTTTTTCTGATTCTTCCTCAAAGTGATTGAATCTGCTTCTGGCGCCTCAAAATTGGTTCCTGTTTGTGGGTACTCTATCACATTTATCCCTTAGGTTCCTTTTGGGATTTTATAGCTCTTGCTGGGTTTTTTTTAATCCCATTAAACAGCTTGTTTCCCCTATTACTAGTCGTAAAACATTTTGTTTGATGTACAATTGTATTTGGTGATTTCTCTGGAGGGGTTTTCTAGAGGACTTTCTTCTGTCTCAGGGTTGGAAGTCTTTGGAACTCTTGAGTCCTTGTGCATACTTAATGCTGAAGTAGATAGAATCTTGATTAGTAGGGGAATCAAGGGTTACAGGGCAAAGGCAGGAAAGTGGATATGAGGAATGTTAGATCAGCCATGATCCTATTAAATGGTGAAGTAGACTTGAGGGCTGAACAGCCTACTTCTGTTCCTACTTCTTATGAGATTTTTTTCCTTTACAGATGCTGTTCAGCTATGTGGCTCCTTTAGCTGCTCAATGGTCTTAAAGCTGTACCAACAATAATTTTTTTTATTCGGAAAAGTAATTTTCTGAGTTCTTCTCAGCTCCGAACCATTTCAAGTTTGTTTTTTGACCTTCACTGCTTCCTTGAGTTTCTAGGCAATAAATTCCATCATTGCGTCCATCTTCTTTTTCATGTGTTTTCATGTTCAACTCTAAGAGTTTAAGTTCAAAACAGACTGGTCAAGGAGAAGGCAAAGTCAAAAATTATCTGCATGCTTTGGCTTCTTTAGAGCTCTATTTACTACACATTAATACTAACTCCTACTATACATAGAGATGTAAGTGAGGTATATAAGCTGCTGAAGGGGATTGACAAAGTCAACATTGAGCACATGTCTCCCCTTGTAGGGAAGTCTAGAATGACAGGTCATAGTTTTAGGGTAAGTGATTTAAAACAGATGAGGAGGAATTACTTCTCTCAAAAGTACATGAATCTGTGGAAATCACTATCCTAGAGTGTAGTGGACACTGGGACTGAAGAAATTTAAGGAGGAGATTTTTAATTAGCAATGAGTTAAAGAGTTACGTAGAGCAGGCTGGAGAGTGGAGTTGAGATTGAAATGAGATCAGCAATGACCATATTAAATGATGAAGCAGGTTTGAGGGGTTGAATTGCCTACTCCAAACTCTAGTTCTTATGATATGTATACAAGATAATCTGAGATATACCAGGCTCCAACCTTAGGTTACAACATTGAAAGACTATATTCTACATATGCTTCACTGTATCTAACACACACACACACACACACACAAACAGACTTCTTTCAAACCAATTAACTTTGGCTATACTGTGTTATTTATGTTGCATAGAGAACAGCTCTGTGACATATTCGCAAGTTTGCTTCAGGGTTCAGAAGCCTTTGATACAACAACCAGGACATCAGGTTTTATTCCACTGCTCTTCTTCAAAAATTGCCGTGTAATCTTTTAAATCCACCTGAGAAGGCTGACAGGCCTCAGTTTAATTTTTCATTGGAAGCGAGCAGAAACTTTCCTTTGCTCAAGTCTTTGAAGCAAGACTTGAGCCTGTAAACCATGACTTCAGAGATGAGAATGCTATACTAAGCCACAGCAGTGGAATCAACCAGCTGCTGGAAGGAAATTGTATCCTTTCTTTGGAACAGAGACCATGGACTAAATTCTAACTTGATTTTCTTTCCTATTTTGGGAATACAAATTGCCAGGAGTATAATGTTCCCTACAAGCTGTGTACAGTGGGGGAGGCTGGGAAATGATGTACAGGGTACTCGCTGCACACATAAACTTTAAGTTGCCTCACATACAAATGAGCAGGCTGCACATCAAAAGAAAACATTAAAAGGGACATTGGCAGGGTGTACAGTTCTCAATTTCACCATCTGGTACTGCAGGTTCAAGTCCACTCTATATTGCTTGTGATAATCTACGAACCTCCTACAGCTAATTTCTAATCAGTGTTTGAATAAAGGGAGACAGACAAAAAAATGAAAACAAGAATTCTTGACAATGATGCTAGTGCTGAAGGTATAACACAAAATAGCATTAATCTTCTGAAAAGTAAACTTAATCATACAGGAAATTTGACTTTAAATGTCCTTTTGTTGAAATTACTTTGACATTTGCAGCTACAGCCTGTATTTTAATTGTGATTGATTGGCCTTTTTCTGGCAATATTGTATTATCACTGATCAGCTACAAATACTATATTAGTCATACTATCTAAAGGCAAGCATTACCCTGTGACTTCTATTAGTTCCATCGAGATTGTGTTTTAGCAATCAATACAGAGAGGACATGGACTCAGGTTGTTAAATCAGATCTGCTGAGGTTAAAACAAAAAATCAGCAATAAACAGAAAGCTATTCCATAGCCTGAATACATGTTATTGACATAGATGCTGCTGGGAGCTTGTCAAACTGGTGCAGGTCAGAGCACATCTAAGTCTAACCAATCAGTTGTCGTCAGACTAATAATTGTGTAGACACATCTTCAAAACACAGTGACACCGTATTAGTCCTATCAAAATCTGTTTATTGTCTTTCTTCTCATGTACATACATTCCTCAGTTGCAATCTGTCAAATTTAGTCAGCTTGATTGCTAATATTCAGTAAATTTTGATCATTGAGCATTTTGACACAAATACTATCACAAAGCAATAAAACAAATTATTGGTTGTTTTGAAAATATAACATACATGTCCCGTAAAAACTGAACACTGAGGTAACCTAACTACATTTTATGGATCCGTCCTCATCTTGCCTTCAGAATTAGTTTCAAGCTTTTATTGTTGCTTAAAATAAAAGACACAATCAAATCTACTGTGGCAGTGATCATGATGTAGCAGATGATACATTCATTTGTATTAATAAGAACTTTGTTTAAGCAATAAACAATGTATTTTGCTGCTGTGTTTCTATTTGTGTTTATTCTGATTTATTTTTACATTTTAAGGCAAGATGGCGTAATTAATGTCTCTGCTGGACATCCTGAGGTCAACAACAAGTTAATTGGAATTGTAGAGATGAGTTTCCAGATTGTCAGATGCTAGTAAGTTTCTAGTTTCAGGTCAGAAGGAATCAGCATAGAATTACTGCTTTTGTTTTTGATAATTTTGAAGCACGGCCTCTGAAGTGTGAAAAACTAATGATTTTAAATATTTTAAAATTACTGAATATTGATTTACTGGCACGTGAAATTGCTTTACTTTTGTCTTTTTTTTTGTTAGTTAACCAAAGGATAGTAGTTTCTTTAATGACTGTTATTTTTGTTCTTATTAAGTCTGCAGAAGTTGTGCATGGTTCTGATTGTGGTACATCACGATTGCTTCAAATAAACCGGGCCTTTGGACACGGTACTGTTTTGTTGTTCTGCAATGGTGTTGTATAAAGTGCTAAATCTAAACACCATATTTTTTTCTTTAGAGCACAGATTGACATTACATTTTAAGATGTTAATATAAATGAATTGAGGATAACACTAATCCAAGAGAAATGCACGCAGTCCTACAAATTAGTTAAATTAATGGCACAGTTTTTGCCCATTCTGCAGTCAGTACAATGATCCTCTAATGTTGTTAGTCACTGATAAGGGAAGTATCTTTAATGGCATGAGTTGAAAATTCTCTGTGTTGCATCCATATTACTGTTGGTTCTCAGATAGATTTTACAGATGTCATTATCCATTTTGCTGGTGTTGTATGCAGATTTGTCAGATAGCATTATGTATGTTTTGCATGTGCAAAAATTGGAGAATTGTAGCTGGGCCTTTCCCTCCTGGTTGCTGACTCATGTGAGCAATGAGTCTGGCAACATCTCAATGATAAAAAAAATCCATCCCTGTTTTCAAATTCATTCGTACCCTTCCAATCTCTACTTCCAGTCCCACGATGTTCAAATAAATTTGTACTGCTCCATTTCTAGCCTCTTGTTCATTAAATTTTCCAACATTGTTGGTCATACCTTCAGCTGCCTGGTCTCTTGATTTTCCTCTCTAATCCTCTCCATATGTGTACTTCTCTCTCCTCCTTTAAGATGTTCTTAGAAACCTATCTCAGTAACTTCAAGATTTTGGGCACTTGACCTAATTCCTCCTTAAATGACTCAGTGTCAATTTTTGTCTGGAAATGTTCCTGTGAAATGTCTTGGAATGTTTAAATATATTAAAGGAACTGTAAAGTTACAAGTTCCTGTATTGTTGGACCTAAACGTTAATTGAAACTATCCAGTCTAGTGGAGCAAATACAAGAGAAAGTAAAAAGTATGAAACTACAAATGTCTGAAATCTGACATATTTGATTAAATGAGGTGTTTATAAGCCATAATAAAATTTAAGTTAATGGATATCAAAGGGAATGAGTCCTCTCTGGCTGGAGTCAGACCTCATACAAAGGAGATTTATTTTGATAACTGGAGGCCAATTATCCTAGCCCCAAGGTATCATTGCAAAAATTTCTTAGGGTAGTTCCTGTGCACAATCATTATCAGCTGCTTTATTGATGACATTCTCTTCATCAGAAGATGTTTGCTGATGATTCACAGGATCCAGCACCATTCAGAATTCCTCAGATGCAGTCTGTGCCCACATGCAGCAAACGTGAGACAATATTTAGGCTTTGGCTGATAATTAGCAAGTAAAATTTGTGTGACACAATTGTCAGACAATAGCTATTTCCATCAAGACAGAATCTAATCATTATTCCTCAACATTCAACAGCATTATCATCTCTGAATTCCTCACCATCGCCATCTTGCAGTTTTGCATCGACAAGAAGCCTAACTAGAATAGCCCCATAAGTACTGTAACTACAAGAATATATGAGAAGCTTGGAATTCTGCAGGGAATATCTCATCTCCTGTTCCCCTAAGGAACAAATCAGGAGTGGGACAGGATATACTCCACTTATTTGGATGAGTGCAGCTCTAACAACATACAAGAAGCTCAAAACCATTTTGGACAAAGCAGTCTGCTTGTTTGGCACCCCATCCCTCACCTCCAAGATATACAGAGCCAACTGCCATCAACACACAATGGCAGCACTGTTTACCATCAATAAAATGCTCTACAGCAACTCATCAAAGCTCTTTTGTTAGCACCTTCCTAAGCTGCAATCATTAGCATCTAGAAGGACAAGGGCAGCAGATACATGAGAACCTATGAGTTCCACTCCGCGCTATCACTCTTTTTTCACTATCATTGGGCTAAAATCTTAGAACTCCCTTCATAAAGGCATTAGGGATGTACTGACACCAAAATGGATTATTGAGGTTAAAAAGGCAGCTCACCACCACTCTATCAAGTGCAATTAAAGACAGTCAATAAATGCCAGCTAAATGAACAAATTGATGAATAAGTAAATAACACATGAACAAATTTAAAGAGAAATAAACAGTATAAGGTACAAATGTAGTTATTCTTCACTTTCAGTACTAGTTTTTGCCAGATCAGGCTGTGGTCATGTGTTTGGTAAATTATGAGTTTACCATTGACTTTCTGAGAATAATGAATCAGCCATCCATTTTTTATCTCTCCCTTTTTTTTGTTTCCACTGAAGTCAACCAAAGGAAAAAACAGCTGGCTGTGCATTTACTACCAGCTTTTTCACACAATTGCACAATGTTAAAATTGTCCTTGTATTTTATTGAGAATTAACAGTGTGGTGTAACAAGGCAGCAAGTGCTGACAACGATTTATATTTAGCACCTCTTTTAACTGTTCCTACCCAATGGAAATGAATCATTGGCCATTCGTGTTTCACTTGTTAAAGTTTTGTCAATGCAATTAATGGAGAATGTATTTTACTCCACATGAGACACAGCATTAATTAGCTTAAAGTGGGGAAATTTTAAGCTATCATTTGAGACAGATCATCTGATACATTCAGTCAAGAGGGCAGAGTTTGGTATGATGCATGTTCTGGATGAACCTGGAGAAAGGTAAATGCGCTAAAACAATGTTGATTAAACAAGTTAATAAATTGATATCCATTTCATTCTAAATATATGCCTTACTTGTGTTTAGGCTGTTGTCTTTCAAAAGGTCCATGGTCATTTTCCCAGAGTAGCTTTTACGTGGACCTGATCCTGATTTAAATATGATGTTTTTAACTCTGTTTAGTTTTATATTGTAAAAACATTTTCTTTTACATTTTTAACAAAGGAAACATCCAGATCACTCCCCACCTCTGCCATGGGCCCTCACCGCCAGAAAAACAAAGCCACAAAGTTCATCCCTTAGTCTGCGAATACTCGGGTGCTGGCCATCACTGGAACTGTGTTGCCATTCTTTGGCGCTATCTTGCCTCCATTTCTAAGGTGATTCAGCATTTCCCTACGAAATGCAAATTCTGACAGCAACTCATCAGTAGCACTTCAGGGTGATTTTAAATACCACCATTGTAACAGAATTGTATCAGAGATAGTGGGAACTGCAGATGCTGGAGAATCCGAGACAACAAGGTGCAGGGCTGGATGAACACAGCAGGCCAAGCAGCATCATAGGAGCAGAAAGGCTGACGTTTCGGGCCTAGACCCTTCATCAGAAAAGGGGGAGGGGAAGGGGGTTTTGAAATAAATAGGGAGAGAGTGGGAGGCGGATAGAAGAGGGATAGAGGAGAGGATAGGTGGAGAGGAAACAAACAGGTCGAAGAGGCGGGGATGGAGCCAGTAAAGGTGAGTGTAGGTAGGGAGTTAGGAAGGGGATAGGTCAGTCCAGGGAGGACGGACAGGTCAAGGGGGCGGGATGAGGTTGGTCGGTAGGAGATGGAGGTGCGGCTTGACACTTCCGCCATCTGCAATCCGACCCCACCACCAAACTCCGACACTTCCGCCATCTGCAATCCGACCCCACCACCAAACTCCGACACTTCCGCCATCTGCAATCCGACCCCACCACCAAAGACATCTTTCCCTCTCCACCCTTATCTGCTTTCCAGAGGGACAACTCTCTCCGTGACTCCCTTGTCCGCTCCACACTCCCCTCCAGCTCCACCACACCCGGCACTTTTCCCTGCAACCGCAGGAAGTGCTACACCTGCCCCCATCCTCCTCCCTCACCCCCATCCCAGGCCCCAAGAAGACTTTCCACATCAAGCAGATGTTCACCTGCACATCTGCTAATGTGGTATACTGCATCCGCTGTACCCGGTGTGGCTTCCTCTACATCGGGGAAACCAAGCGGAGACTCGGGGACCGCTTTGCAGAACACCTACGCTCGGTTCGCAACAAACAACTGCACCTCCCAGTCGCGAACCATTTCAACTCCCCCTCCCATTCCTCAGACGACATGTCCATCCTGGGCCTCCTGCAGTGCCACAACGATGCCACCCGAAGGTTGCAGGAACAGCAACTCATATTCCGCTTGGGAACCCTGCAGCCCAATGGTATCAATGTGGATTTCACAAG
>NC_063341.1:61314273-61372976 GCF_021869965.1 Rhincodon typus | reverse complement strand
AAACAACTGCACCTCCCAGTCGCGAACCATTTCAACTCCCCCTCCCATTCCTCAGACGACATGTCCATCCTGGGCCTCCTGCAGTGCCACAACGATGCCACCCGAAGGTTGCAGGAACAGCAACTCATATTCCGCTTGGGAACCCTGCAGCCCAATGGTATCAATGTGGATTTCACAAGTTTCAAAATCTCCCCTCCCCCTACCGCATCCCAAAACCAGTCCAGCTCGTCCCTGCCTCCCTAACCTGTTCTTCCTCCCACCTATCCCCTCCTCCCACCTCAAGCCGCACCTCCATCTCCTACCGACCAACCTCATCCCGCCCCCTTGACCTGTCTGTCCTCCCTGGACTGACCTATCCCCTTCCTAACTCCCTACCTACACTCACCTTTATTGGCTCCATCCCCGCCTCTTCGACCTGTTTGTTTCCTCTCCACCCATCCTCTCCTCTATCCCTCTTCTATGCTCCTCCCACTCTCTCCCTATTTATTTCAAAACCCCCTTCCCCTCCCCCTTTTCTGATGAAGGGTCTAGGCCCGAAACGTCAGCCTCTCTGCTCCTATGATGCTGCTTGGCCTGCTGTGTTCATCCAGCCCTGCACCTTGTTGTCTCTCATTGTAACAGAATTGATGTGCAGTTTCTGATATGAAATTTTGAATTACTTTCTTTAAAAAATGTTTTTGTGACTATTGAGCTATTGGTGTGTTCATGCTTGTAGAGACAGAGAGATATAATGATTGTTCAGTGAAATAAATCTTTCTCCTTCATGAAGCCACATTGTTAGTATCTGTATGTGATCCACACATTGAAGGTGGAGGATTGCATGCAATATGGTACTGATCATAAAGAATGCTAGAAAAATTCAGCAGGTCTGGAGGTTTTTGTGGCAAGAGAAACAGAGTTAACGTTTCGAGTCCAGTCTGACTCTACTTCAGAGTTCTGAGTTTGAACTTTCTTTCATTTGAGTGAAGAGAAAATTAGGCAGGCTGCATCACCTCGATCACATCCACTTGGTTTTCCTCTTTGCACTCCTCCAAGATAATGCTTTACAACCAAATGATGAAGGCAACAAATTAACTCACTGCATCAAGCTTTAGGTGTTTTTAAAATAATCTTTCTATCAATCTGCAAGTCTGTGATACAGTTTTAACTTGAACTCAGCCATTTAGTTTAACATCTCAATGCATCAAATTGCAGTCTGTCATTTGATACTTTAGCAAATTGCCTTCATTTAAATATTGGAGAAAGGAACTTAAATAAGAATATATTGAATTATTTATTTGTAAAATCATGCTATAATGTTCTTAATTTTCTAGCAAATGAACATTACAATAAAAAAAAAACAAATAGTAGACCTTGATAACACGGTGTGGAGTTGGAGGAACACAGCAGTCCAGGCAGCATCAGAAGAGCAGGAAAGTTGATGTTCCGGTTCAGACCCTTCTTCAGAAATGGGGAGGGGGAAGGGAGCTCAGAAATAAATAGAGACCAGAAGGTTGCAGTGGGAGAGCGATCCACTGAGGCCTGCTGTGTTCCTCCAGCTCCACACTGTGTTATCTCTGACTCCAGCATCTCCAGTTCTGACTATCCTGAAATAGTAGACCTTCAAATTTTAAGGTGCTTCAAAAAACAGTTGCCAAAGCATAAAATGCTGGAAACACTTAGCAGGTTAAGTAGTACCTGTGGACGTAACACTTCTAACTCTCAAGCACTCAGTTGTGATGAAGTATACTAGGCTGAAATATTGACGTGATGGTGACAGGGATGAATTTTCCAAATGGAAAGGTAATAGTTTTGGTCTGGAAAACTGAAAGTGGCCCACCTCTAGATCTGCTTAAGTGGATTGGGGTCATTTTTACGGGAGCCACCACTGATTGAGAGACATTGGTCCCAAATAAATGGTGAGCATTCCAAAAGAGACAAGTGCTACAGGAACACCTAACAAGTCTACTGCCAGGGTATTGGGAGTGTGGTGGAAGGAATGGTTCTACCACCAAGCTCAGACCTTTGACCTTCAACTTTGTTCGGGGAGATTAATGGATGATTTTGGATGGAGGGAGTGTTATAGGAATTTGGATGCAATCAGAGAAGCAGGATAGTTTACAAACAGTCCTTAAGCTATTGTCACCATACCAGAGCTGCTAGATTTCGGAAGGTTTGGGAATCCAGATCTGGCGAAGGCCTGGGAGACTGACTGAACAGGGTTAAACCTAGAAAACAGGTCAAATGTAGGGAGACAGCGAATAGTAATATCAATGGCCTGATAGTCTAGAAATGGAGACTAATCCTTTGGGACATGGGTTCAAATCCCATCTCAGCAGCTGATAGAATTAATTGGATCTGGAATATAATGTTAGTTGCAGTGATTGTGATTATGACAACAATCATCAATTGTAATCTGGTTCATTAATGTCCGTCAGGGAAGGAAATCTGCCACCCTTGTCTGGTCTATATGTTACTCTAAATCCATAGCAATGTTTACTCTGAAATCATAGAATCCCTAAAGTGTGGAAGGAGGCCATTCAGTCTCACTAACCCTCTGAAGACCACCCACCCAGATCCATCCCTGCATTTCTCATGGCTAATCCACCTAGTCTGCACACCATGGGCTATTTAGCATAGCCAATCTACCTAGCCTGCACATCATTAGACTGTGGGAGGAAACTGGAGCATCTGAAGGAAGCCCATGCAGACACAGGAAGAATGTACAAACTCTACACAAACAATCACCTGAGGATGGAATTGAACCTGGGTCCCTGGCACTGTGAGGCAGTAGTGCTAACCACTGAGCCACCATGCCACCCCAGGCAAATGACCAAGTGTGTTCTCAGTTCAAGAAAAATTATAGATGAGCAATGAATGCTGCCCTTTCCAGTGATATCAGGACCCCGTGGAAGAATTTATGGAAGGCATACTATAAAAACTAAATGGAGAATGACATTGGACGGTTAATCAGGATAGCTCTTCCCATGATATCTGGAGTATTCTAAATCATGACCCCATGGTATAGGATGATACTAATTTATACCAACTCGGTCAGAAAGGGAACAATTCTAATTCCATCCAAATGTGAATGCTTGCTGCTCTACCGTCTCAAGTTTACACTGAGGATCCACCATAAGACTGTAAGACATTGGAGCAGAAGTAGGCCATTCAGCCCAACAATTTACTTCATCATTCAACGAGATCATGTCTCATCTGCTAATCCTCAGCGTCATTCCTACCCTTTTACTTAATTCCATTACTGGTTAAAAACATGTCTATCTCAAATATACTTAATGATCCAGCCTCCAGAGCCCTCTGTAGTAAAGAATTCCACAAGTATGTCACCTTCTGAATGAAGATATTCTTCCTCATCTCTGTCCCAATTGGGCAACTCCTTAACCTGAGATTATGCTCTCTGCCCCTAGACTCTAAGAGGAAATCAACCTCTCCACATGTACCCTATCAAGGCCCCTAAGGATCTTACATATTTCAAAGAAGTGGCCTCTCGTTCTTCTGAACTCCAATGAGCACTGGCCAAACCTCTTATTAAGAAAATCTGTCCGTACCTTGAATCAACCTGATGAACCTTCTGTGTACTGACTCCAATGCCGTTATACATTTCCTTAGATAAGGAGATCAAAACTGTTCACAATATTCTGTGGTCTGCTTAGTGCCTTGTACAATTTTTTAAAAGGCTTCCCTATTTTGATACTTCATTCCCTTTGAAATAAAGGCCAAAATTCCGTTTTATGTTCCCATTACCTGTTGAATGTGTATGCTAGCTTTCTGTGATTAGCAGTAGGACTCCCAAATCTCTCTGTGCTTCAGCTGTCTGCAACCATTCTCATTTAGATACTATTTAGCTCTTCTATTCTTCCTGTGCATAAACTCACATTTGCCCACATTAGATTCCCTGTGCCAAGTTTTTGTCCATTCTGTTCACCTGTCTATATCCTTCTGCAGACTCTTTGGGCCATTGCAACCTTCCTTTCCATATATTTTTGTGTGTCCACAAACCTGGCTATAGTACATTTGCATCCATTATCCAAGTTAATATACACTGTAAATAATTGTGGTCTCAACACTGATCCCTGTGACACTCCATTAATTGGAGGTTGCCATCCTAAAAATACACCCTGCCCCATCCCTATTTTGTCCTGTTAGTATTCTGTTAGTTAGCCAACACTGTTATCTTGTTAAGCAGACTAACATGTGTACCTTATCAAATACTTCTGGAAATCTAAACATGAGGCATCTACTAATTCCCCTTTATCAATCTTGCTTTGTTTATCTTTTTAAAGAATTCTAATAAATTTGTCAGACATAAGTTCCTCTACATGAAGCCATGCTGAGCCAAGCCACTTGGGCCAATAATTTCCAGAGATGCATATACTTGAGTAAGAATGTCAAAGGTATCAATAGAACAGAAAGACCTAGGGGTTCAGGTATATAATTCTTTGAAATTTGAGTTACGGGCAGACAGGATGGTTAAGAAGGTGTTTGACTCTTGCCTTCATTGCTCAGACCTTTGAGTATAGGAGTTGGGACATCATGTTGAGGTTGTACAGGATGTTGGTGAGGCCACTTCTGGAATATTGTGTGCTGTTCTGGTCTCGCTGTTACAGGGAAGAAAATGATTAAACTGAAGTGGGTTCAGAAAAGATTTATCAGGATGTTGCCAGGAATGGAGCGTTTGAGGTATAAAAATGAACTGAAAAGACTGGGACATTTTTTTCACTGGAAGAGATGGAGGGGAGACTGTATTGAGGTTTATAAAAGCACAAGGTGCATAGATAAGGTGAATGACAAGGGTCTTTTCCCTAGGTTGGGGGAATTCAAAACTGGAGGGTATATTTTTAGGGTGAGAGGAGAAAGGTTTAAAAAGGACACAAGTGGCAACTTTTTTTACACAGAGAGTGCTTTGTATGTGGAATGAACTGCCAGAGAAAGTGATGGATGGAAGTACAGTTACAATGTTTAAAAGATATTTAGATGAGTTCATGAATAGGAAAGGTTTGGAGGGATAGGGGCCAAGCGCAGGCAGGTAAGAGTAGTTTAGTTTGAGAACGTGATTGTCGTAGACTGGAAGGGTCTGTTTTCATGCTCTATGACTCTATAACTCTAATTGCAATCAACTAAGAATTTCTCTCCTGTTATTTAACTATTTTATGCAATAATTGAATCCTCCATAACCAATGAGTGTAAGACGATTATGATAATTATTATTTATATATAAGATTAATTATATACAATCGATTAAACATAATTGTTACCATTATTCCAGTTTTATTACAACCCAATGCTATTTTACATTTTCACAACAAAATTGCATTTGAAGGATTTCAATATGTCAAATAAACTCTGCTTCTGCAATTTTGCTAGTTGTTCAGTTAGTTCAATAAACACTTGGCCATTTTTCAAAATTTGATACATCCGTTCATAAAAAATGTAACATTATAGATTGGGTCCCACTTTGTCTCATTTGTGAAGCATTCCCTGTGCCGAGCTCAAGCTATCTATTAGCCCAATGGCAAATTTTAAGAAAGCTCATCCGATCTTAGCAATTGGATTAAAGTAATAGACTGCCTCAGGACTCAAGCCTATAACTGTGTGGTTGGAAAGCTAATTCTTTATCACCTTGTTTACAAGAGTGGTAATCAATGCATCCTTTATTAAGCATTTTTAGTACAGGTCTTGTTAAAATCAGGTATGTTACAAATCTGCTGCACCGACAGCATTTTCCTTTTCAATTCAGGTAAACCAACAAAAGCCATGTAATGTGAAACCATTTCAGGATTTTAATAGTAATTCTCCACCACTTGCACAAATGATGCAAGTATTGAGTTGTCTGACAATATTATCAAGTGCATGGACATCTTTCAAGCATCTTTTGCTATTATAGTCTGTATTATACACCACCACCCCCCTTCCATGAAATGCCACCTTGCTGCAGCAGAGGAACATGACCATTCCATTGATCCTGAAAGTGATGCTGTCAGCTCCAGGCAGGGCCTCCCATGATGGTAAGGTCAGAGGGGAGGAACCAGACAGAGCACAATCCAAAACAGGCAGAAGGTACTGATGTGATAGCAATGGCTGATGGCAGATGAAGGCTACAGTGCAGGGAGATCCCAAGTTGTTGAAAGTTTCCTTGCCACTGGAACTGACTGTATCTTCTGTCAAGGACTATCTGTGTGCTTATTTGCAACAGCATATCCCACATTAACTTCAACACCCTCTGCACACACATACACACACACACACATTCTCTCTCTCTCTCTCTCTCTCACACACACACACACACACACACACACAAACACACACACCATAGGGCGATGTAACAGGGACAGAATTGAGAGATCTGGAAATTCTTAGCTTCAGTCTGGCACATGGTTGGTGGAATTTGACTAAGAAGTTTAGCTCTAAGAATAGAAAGAGGAGCATTTCAATAGGTTTCTTTCACCACTGAGCAGCCTACTTATGTGTTGTCTCTGACTCCAGCATCTGCAGTTCTTGCTATCTCTGCTTTATGATTCACTCTGATCACCCCGTATGAGGAAGGGTCTGGAAAGGGTGCCCTAAAAATCATCTGTTCGATCATCAACCTGGCTGGAAAACTGCATCAGCATCTCTTCTACCTGCGGACTGAAACTCAATCTTGGAACCTGGAATATCCGAAGCGCATCAATAACAAGCAAAAGTATCACTGGGAATGAAGAACTGCACTTGTTGCCATGAATTCAGGCACTTCAGCATCAATATTGCTGCCCAATGAGAGACTTTACAAGCAACAGAAGGGCAGCTGAGGGGAGAAGGTGGTGGCTACCCACTTGTATGGAGTGGCAAAGCTGAGGATCAAGCCAGGATATATGGAATTGGATTCACCATCAAGCCCAAGCCAACTCCTGGAGCTTCTCCTTTGGCATCAACAGTCACCTCATGACTCTTTACCTACAACTTGCCAGAGCCAACAGGCATGAGCGTCTATGCTCCAATCCTTGATGCTGTCAGTGAGTCCAGAGAAGGCTTCTACTTCACCTAGGACACCATACTCACAAGCATCCCTAAAAAAAGATAAAATTATCCCCGTTGGGGACTTCAATGCCCAGCTCTGGAAAAGGTCAGAGTTGTGAAGAAGATCTTGGCGAAGTGCTCATCGTCATCGATAATGTGTTGGAGGTTGCAAAGAGCATGGCATAATTTCTCCACTCCTGGAAATCACTGGACGATGAAGGGCACCCTGTTGGACATATCCCGTGTCTGTATTCTGAGGAGACCATTACAGTTTTTCATTGTGGCACGTTGGAACTGGCGATAGATGAGTTGAGCATCGTATCCTGTTCCTATGAGGGTGTCCTTTAACACCTTCAGGTGTCCGTCTCGTTCCCCCTCATCCAGACAGGTTCTGTGTATGCATAGGGCTTGTTTGTAGGGGATACACTCACCCAAGCGCACATACACACACATACGCACACATACACACGCACACATACACACACAAGTAAATCTATGGGTTGAATTTGTATTTGCAGATACATTTTATTCTGTACAAAAAGCACACATTTTAAAGACAGTCAGTCAATACTTTAGAAATAAAACCAGTTTGACTCCAAACTAAAACATAAACAGATTCTAAACAAGGTCTCTCACCTAACATGCATTGTCTGAACTAAAATGTCATCTCATCTTTAGACTGATAAAACCTTTATTTCTGTCAGGACCGTGACTTGAAAGGAATTTGGGGATTAACATATACATATCAATCAATTAAAACCTTCTAACTGATTAAAGATTTAACAGCATCTAAGGTTTGTTTAGTATATCCTCATCAATGGTGTGAACCTTTGATCTTTTACTTATAAATTCTGTGTCTGATACTGCCTCTCTCTCTAACAATTGAAGAAGGACTGAGGATCTGAAAACTTGCCCACCCCAGTCCAACACCGGCACCTCCACATCATACTCTGAAAAGGAACCATCGGAAAGGAAGGAGTTGGGAATTGCAATTCCAATGGGACTCTTCTGCTCACTAAATATGCTCATTTTAATGGACTAGAGGAACCCTGGACAAAGCTGAAGGCTGCCTTCATCTCATGTTGTGAAGAAACCATCGACTACAAGACCAGGAAACACCAAGACTGATTCAACAAGGCTGACCACGTTGTCCAAAATCTCTTTGACAAGAAGAGGAAACTTCTCTGATTCTGGAAAAACAATTTCATCCAAGATGAAAAGAGAAGAACTCATCAAACAGCAATGGTCGAGTTACATCGAAGAACAAGGGAACCAATGGTGGACTGAGAAAGCCGAGGAGCTGCAACTGCCTGCTGATGAGCACAACACCTGGTTTGTTTTTCAGTGACACCAAGGTGATATACAGACCCATCACTCTTGGTCTTAATCTGCTATGGAGTAAGGATGACACCCTTTAAAGAGACAGAGTTAACTTCAGCCTCTGATGGACAGCACACTTCAAAGAACTCCTGTACAATGATACAAACATCAATAAGGACATGTTTGAGGAAATCCCCCAATTCCCTATCAAAGATCATCTTGCACTGCCATTCAGTGTAGCAGAAGTTGAAGCCTCCAATAGACACACGAAGAATAGAAAAAATACAGATATAGACAGGATTCCAGCAGAGATTTTCAAACTTCGTTGAGCAGAACTTACCCATCATCTCCATCAACTGTTCCTGAAAATCTGGGACAAACAAGAAATACCTTCCAATCTCAGGGATGCTGCTATTATCACCATCTTCAAGAAAGTTGACAAAGTGGACTATGGGAACTATCAAGGAATCTCCCTACTTTTCATCATCGGGAAGATCATCATCACCTCAATCCTAATTAGGCACCTTCTTCCAAACTCTGAGGAAATCCTTCCTGAAAGCCAGTGTGGCTTCCAAGCAAACTGTGGAGCTATGGACATGATTTTCACTGTTCGGAAACTCCAAGAGAAATGCAAAGGAATAACGACAGCAGCTCTATGTGGTCTTTGGCAATCCAACAAATACGTTTGACTCAGTCAGTCAGGACGAGCTATAGAAGATCCTGTAAAAGGCTGGTTGTCCAGTGAAATTCATCACCATCCACAATAAGGTGTCGGCAATGGTCCTCAGTGACAGTTCTATGGCAGAATCCTATGAAGTCAACATGGGGGTCAAGTAGGGATGTGTCATCACCCCTACTCTATTCTCCAACTTCATCATCACCATTCCTCATCTTGTCAAGCTTCCCAGTGTCTACATTATCTACAGGATGGACAAAAACTTCTCAATCTCAACTGGTTGAAACCCAAGAAGAAATAACATTGACCTCACTTGTGGAACTTCAGTATGCAGATAACAGTGTCACGTCTGGTCTCTCAGAACAGAAACTTCAAGACTCCCTTAATGCCTTCATGGAAGCATACCGAAGAATTGTGCTCACTCACAACCTCAACAAGACTCAAAATCTTCATCAACCTGTTCCAGGTCAAGTTCCAGACTGTCCCTTTATTAAAATCAATTGGAGAAATCCTCCTGAATGTGGAACATTTCCGCTACCTGCAAAACTACCTCTCATCTAAGGCTGACATCAAAGCTGAGATTTATCATTGCATCTGTGATATTACATCTGTGAGTGTCACCTTTGGATGTCTAAGGGTGAAAAGTCTTTAGAGAGAAGAAGGTTAAGAGGTGACTTGATAGAGACATACAAGATGATCAGAGGATTAGATAGGGTGGACAGTGGGAGCCTTTTTCCTCGGATGGTGATGGCTAGCACGAGGGGACATAGCTTTAAATTGAGGGGTGATAGATATAGGACAGATGTCAGAGGTAGGTTCTTTACTCAGAGAGTAGTAAGGGTGTGGAATGCCCTGCCTGCAAAAATAGTAGACTCGCCAACTTTAAGGGCATTTAAATGGTCATTGGATAAACATATGGATGATAATGGAATAGTTTAGGTTAGATGGGCTTCAGATTGGTTTCACGGTCGGCGCAACATCGAGGGCCGAAGGGCCTGTACTGCGCTGTAATGTTCTATGTTCTATGTTCTGTGTTCTTTGATGACTGTGACATCTGTGCTGATACCATTATTCTTGTGTGTAAAGCAGTCGTCTTTTTGACTTTCATGAATGGCTCCAAAATTTGGATTACATATAGATGCTACTTCAAGATCCTTCAAAGTACCATCATCGCTATTTGAGACAGATTCGCCACATCAGCTTGGAGGACAGACATACTATCATCAGTATCCTTGAAGCAGCCAATAGCACTATAATCGAGACCATAATCATCTGCAACCAATTCTGCTGGGCTGACCACATGTTCAGGATGCCTGAGTTCTGACTGCTAAAGCAAATTGCTTTCACCCAGCTTAAGGAAGGCAATTGAATGACAGGAAGACAAAGGAAATGTTTCAAGTTCTCCCTGAAGGCTTTCCTCAAGAAATGCAGCATTGATGTCAATACATAGGAGACCTTCATTCAGACAAAACCGGCTTGGGGAAATCTCTTGTATGAAGGGACAGAATTGTTCAAGAAAACCCAGCGACAAGATTAAGGACACAAAAGGAACTGGAGAAAAGAATGCCAATGATCTCAAGCCCAAGGACCACTTCCACCTCCTAGAAATAACTGCCAAATGTGTGGTTGGAGATATGGCTCTAGGATCGGACTCATCAGCCACACAAAGACCCACAGAACCTATGACAAGTGACACAGAATTTCCAAGATGGACAATCATACTCGTTAGTGAGTGATTGCTGTTACTGCCACTGTTGATACAACTCAGTGCTTTTAAAATATACGTTTTAAGAAAGGCAACAACACAACAAGAGCGAAACAGAGAAAAATAGTTTGGAACATCAGTTAGTGTGTTGGTCGTTTGATACTTTTCTTTCTCACCAATGCAGAGATCCTGGCTTCCTTGCTGTATTTAAATGTCTGGGTTAGGATAGAACAACAGAATATACAAATTAGGTGATCTTCAGCATCTGTAATTTTTTGCTGTATGTCAGGAAAAGAGGGATCTGAACATGTGCATAAGTCATTAAATGTGTCAGAGATAGTAGGAACTGCGCGGACAAGGGAGGCGCAGTTGTAGTATGGCGCACTGACCTCTACATCGCCGAGGCCAGGCGCCAGCTCTCTGACACCTCCTCCTACTGCCCCCTTGATCATGACCCCACGCCTGACCACCAAAACATCACCTACCAGACCATCCATAACCTCCCACCCACAGCCTTCAATCTCATCGTTCCCCAACCCCGCACTGCCTGTTTCTATCTCCTTCCCAAAATCCATAAACCCGACTGCCCTGGTCGACCCATTGTCTCCGCCTGCTCCTGCCCCACCGAACTTATCTCCACCTATCTCGACTTCGTCTTCTCCCCCCGGTCCAGGCACTCCCCACCTACTCCGTGACACCACACACGCCCTCCATCTCTTCCAAAACTTCCGATTCCCTGGACCTCAACACCTCATCCTCACCGTGGGCGTCCAGTCCATATATACTTGTATTCCCCATGCAGATGACCTAAAAGCCCTCTGCTTCTTCCTCTCCCACAGGCCCAACCAGTCCCCCTCCATGGGCACCCTTATCCGCCTAACTGAACTCGTCCTTACACTTAACAGCTTCTCCTTCAACTCCTCCCACTTCTTACAGATGAAAGGGGTGGCCATGAGTACCCACGTGGGCCCAAGCTATGCCTGCCTCTTTGTAGGATACATGGAACAGCCCCTCTTCCGCAGCTACACTGGCCCTAAACCCCACCTCTTCCTCCTCCTCCATTACATTGATGACTGTATCGGCACCGTCTCGTGCTCCCACAAGGAGCTCAAACAGTTCATCCACTTTACTAACACCTTCCACCTCAACCTTAAGTTCACCTGGACCGTTTCTGATACTTTTCCCTCCTTCCTGGAGCTCTCTGTCTCCATCTTTGGTAACCACCTGGAAACTGACATCTATTTCAAGCCCACCGACTCCACAGCTACCTAGAATACACCTCCTCTCACCCACCTTCCTGCAAGAATGCTATCCCATATTGCCAATTCCTTTGCCTCCACCACGTCTGCTCCCAAGATGAGGCGTTCCCTCCTCGTTTTTCAAGGACCGCAATTTCCCCTCCACAGTGGTAGGAAACGCCCTCGACTGCATCTCTTGCATTTCCCGTACCTCAGCCCTCACACCCCCTCCGCGCAATAACAACAAAGACAGAATTCCCCTTGTCCACACGTATCACCGCATCAACCTCCGGATTCAACGGATCATTCTCCACCACTTCCGCCACCTGCAATCTGACCCCACTAACAAAGATATATTTCCCTCCCCACCCTTATCAGCCTTCCGGAGGGACCGCTCTCTCCGTGATTCCCTCGTCCGTTCCATGTTCCCCACTAGCCCCACCACCCCCGGCGCCTTTCCCTACAACCGCAGGAGGTACTACACCTGCCCCTAAACCTCCCCCCTCACCTCCATCCCAGGCCCCAAGAAAACTTCCCACATTAAACAGATGTTCACCTGCACATCTGCTAATGTGGTATATTGTATCCGCTGTTCCCGATGTGGTCTCCTCTACATCGGGGAAACCAAGCGGAGGCTTGGAGACTGCTTTGTGGAGTACTTATGCTCGGTTCGTGACAAATGACAACACCTCCCAGTTGTGAACCACTTCAACTCCCCCTCCCACTCCTTGGACGACATGTCCATCCAGAGCCTCCTGCAGTGCCACAACGATGCCACCCGAAGGCTGGAGGAACAGCGCCTCATATTCCGCCTGGGAACCCTACAGCCCAATGGTCTCAATGTAGACTTTACGAGCTTCAAAATCTCCCCACCCCCGACCCCATCCTAAAACCAGCCCCCCCCCCCATCCCCGCCTCCTCGAATTATTCGTCTTCCCTCCCACCTACCCACCCCTCCCTCCTCACTGACCAACCTCCATCCCAACTCCCTACCTACACTCACCTTTACTGGCTTCATCCCCGCCTCCTTGACCTGTCCATCTTCTCTCCACCTATCTGCTCCTCTATCCACCTTCCATCATCGCCTCCCCGTCTCTCTATTTATTTCAGAGCCCCCTTCCCCTCCCCCATTTCTGAAGAAGGGTCCAGACCCGAAACATCAGCTTTCCTGTTCCTCTGATTCTGCCTGGCCCATTAAATGTGTCAGGATGCATTGACAGAATGGTTAATCATAGACTTTATTTTCAGGGCCATAGTGTGGAAGAGCAAGGAGATCATGCTGAACTTATATAAGACATTATTTCAGCCTCAGCCAGAGCATTGTGTTCAGCTCTGGGTATTACATTTTAGGAAAGATCTAAAGAGTATAGAGAAGTGCAGCAGAAATTTATGAGAATCGTTTCCATGATAAGGATAGAGTTATAGAAATATACAGCACAGAAACAGGTCCTTCGGTCCAACTTGTCCATACCAATCCGATATCCTAAATTAATCTAGTCTCATTTGCCAGCATTTGGCCATATTGCTGTAAACCCTTCATATTCATATACCCATCCAGATGACTTTTTAATGTTGTAATTGTATCAGCCTCCACCACTTCCTCTGGCAGCTCATTTCATACACACAATGGCCTCTGGTATTATCGCTGGACTATTAATCCAGACACTCAAATAACATTCTAGGGACCCAGGTTCAAATCCCACCATGGCAGATGGTGAAATTTGAACTCAATAAAATATCTGGAATTAAGAATCTTATAATGACCATAAATCCATTGCCGATTGTCAGGGAAAATCCCACCTGCTTCACTAATGTCCTTTAGGGAAGGAATCTGCCATCCTTACCTGGTCTGGCCTACATGTGACTGCAGCCCCACAGCAATGTGGTTGACTCTGAGCTGCCCTCTGGGCAATTAGGGATGGACAATAAATGTTGCCCAGCCAGCAATGTCCTCATCCCGTTAATAAATAAAGGACCACCCTTTGAATGAAAAAGCTGCCCTTTAGGTTCCTTTTAGATCTTTCTCCTCTCACCTTAAACCTATGCCTGGAAATAATAGGAACTGCCGCTGTTGGAGTCTGAGATAACAAGGTGTGGAGCTGGATGAACACAGCAGGCCAGGCAGCATCAGAGGATCAGGAAAACTGATGTTTCGGGTCATTTCTGAAGAAGGATCCAGACTCGAAACATCAGCTTTCCAGCTCCTCTGATGCTGCCAGGCCTGCTGTGTTCATCCAGCTCCACACCTTGTTATCTTAAACCTATGCCCTCTGGTTTTGGACACCCCAACCCCGGGGAAAAGACCTTATTTATTTACCCTATCAATGCCCGTCATGATTTTATAAACCTCTATAAGGTCACCCCCTAGTCTCCAATGCTCTAGGGAAAATAGCCTTAGTCTATTCAGCCTCTCCCTATAGCTCAAACACTCCAACCCTAACAACATCCTTGTAAATCTTTTCTGATCTTCAGTTAAGATGCTAAATTAAAGGAATCGCAAGTGTTTTTTTTTCAGAGGAGAGAAGGCTAAGAGGAGATCCTATAGAGGTACTCAAAACCATGAGGTGTCTGGGCACAGTAGACAGGGAGACATTGCTCATACACATAAAAGGGTTGAAAACAAAAGGGCAAAGGCAATATGAGAAACTCTTTTCAAATGCAGAAAGTTACTGAATTAAAGAAGACACTGCCTCAGAGTATGATAGAGGCAGGTTTAATCAATGCACGAAAAAGGGAGTTAAACTGTTATTTGAAAGGGAACAGTTTGCAGGTTTACGGGGAGAAGCAGGAAGAATGACATGAAGTGAATCATTCACTCAGAGAGCTGGTGTAGATAAAATAGGTGATTGGCCTTCTTCTCTGTATTAATAATTCTATGGTTAATTATGGGGGATCTGGAGTCACATACAGGCCAGGCCATGTCAGGACAGCAGGATTCCCTCTTAAAAGGACATGACTGAATGAGATGTTTTCAATTACAATCAATGATATTGGCTTTCAATTCCAGCTTTTATGAATTAATTGAAGTTCCACCAGCCGCCATGGGGAGTCTGAACCCTAAAACATTACCTAGATCACTAGTCTCATGACAAGATTTCAAAAGGAAATTAGGAAATAAATTAGGATGGAGATAATATACTGTCATGGATTGAGGATTTATTAACAGGGAGAAAGCAGAGATATGAATAATTGTTTCATGCACTGTAATAAGCAGCATCTTGCAAGGATCAGTGCTTCAACTCCAACTATTCACAATCTAACTCAATACTTTTGTTGTGAGGATCAAACACCATATTTCCAAGTTTGCTGATGATACAAAGGTATGTGGAAATGTGAGTTGTGATGAGAGGACTTTGGCAGGTTGACTGAGTGGGCAACAGCATGGCAGATGAAATATTGTGTGGATAAGTGTGATGTTAACCACTTTGATAGAAGCAATGGAAGTTCAGTCTATTTCCTAAATGGTTAGATATTGGGAAAGGTTGATGTCCAAAGGAACCTGACTGTTGTTGTAAATAAGTCACCGTAAGTTAACGTATAGGTAAAGCAACAATTAGGATGGCAAATGGTACGTTAGCTTTTATTGCAAGTGGATCTCATTGAAACTTTCAAAATTCTTATAGGGCTAGTCAATGCAGATGTAAAAAGAATGTTTCCTCTATGTGGGGTATCTGAAACCAACAGCTACAGTCTCAGAATAAGGGAAAGCCATTTAGGACTGAGATGGGAAGAAATTCCTTTCCTTAGATGGTATTGAGTCTTTTGAAATCTCTTCTGAGGGCTGTGGAAGATTTGTCATTGAGTCAGTTCAAAACAGGGATTGGTAGATTTTTAAATGGTAATGATATTGAAGGATATGGGGATAGTGCAGGACAATGGCATCGAAGAAGATTGTTAACCATGATCTAGAATGGCTGAGCAGGGTCAAGGGCCTGAAAGCCCTACTCCTACAATTGGTTTTTATGTTTTATGTTTCTACACTGACATTTCCCCCAGCACTTAACACCTTGATATGTTTAAACAAGATTCAGGTGAGAATGTCCAGGGGTACAGTTAGCCGAAATCTTCTGAAAATTCAACCAACCTTATGATATCCTCTGAGCACTTTTGGAGTTCGCTGTCAAACTTTGGTAAGACTGCAAAAGACATGGCAAGTAGAATTTTGAAAAATACAGACTTGAAGGGAAAACACAGAATAATAGTTAAAGTAACATTTTAAGAGTGGTTGGAAGTGGACAGCTGCATTCTAAAGGATTTTGTACTGTGATGTTCCTGTTCACTGTGTAGATTAATGATTTAGATATTTTGCCTAGAAGGTGCAGTGTCCAAATGTGAAGATGTAACTAAAATAGGTGTCAGTGTAATTAATTCAGGGGACAAAATAAAGCTGCAAGGAGCACTGATGAAATAATAGAATGAAAAACAAAGCTGGCAATTGTTGAAGTAGAGATAGTAGGAACTGCAGATGCTGGAGAATCCGAGACAACAAGGTGCAGGGCTGGATGAACACAGCAGGCCAAGCAGCATCATAGGAGCAGAGAGGCTGACGTTTCGGGCCTAGACCCTTCATCAGAAAAATTGTTGAAGTATCTTGAATACAGAGACATATTGAAAACAATAAAGTAAGCAATTTAGGAAGGAGAATAGTTGAGTTTTTTTTTACTGAAAGAGTTGTGAAGTTGTACAATGTCTACTTGAATTAGTGAAGGAGGCAGAAAACATGTCAACACTTAAGAATAGATCAGATAGGTGATTGAAAGACAGTGAGAGAAACAGAGACGAGGTTTCAAGGGACACTACTTATGTTGAGGGCAAATGCCAAAATGAACTGTTTGAACTGAACAGTATATTTTCAACTTGTAAGTTCTGTGTAGTGATATGATCCAGATCTAGCAACTTTGGTTGAGGTCACATCTGGTTTGGGCAGCAGTGGAAGTTGGGCTCTATGTCATTTCTTCAGACAGTGTTGGTGAGAATGAAGTACTGCGCATAAGAAGGAAAGGTGGCTGAAGTAATTATTCCATGAATCATATTGAAGTGATTACAAATGAAAGTGAAGTAGACCTTCAGGCGTTTGGTAGACTTATCATTTAACACATCCAACTACTTCAGAGCAACAAACTACGACACAGTTTGAAAAGGCATAGGCCAGAGAAAGTCATTTGGAGTTCTACCTTGAGGACAGTGCCCACTGACATTCACTGAGACTCCAGGGTGACCCCAACCTATACAGGAAATCTAGGTACGATCTTTGCATAGCCATCAGGGACACCAAGAGACAATACCAGACTAAACTAGAGTCCCAGACTAACCACAGGAACACATGTCAGCTGTGGCAAGGCTTACACGATATAAGGGGCTACAAAGGGAAATTGTTCAGAATAGCTGACAACAAAGCATGCCTCCCCGATGAGCTCAATGCATTCTATGCTTGTTTTGAACAGAAGGTCAGTGAAATGATGGCACCTACCCTGACAGCCTTGGGTGCACCTGTACCCACAGTCACTACTGCAGACGTCAGATCGGCCTTGTTGAGAGTGAACCCATGGAAAGCGGCTGGCCCGATGGAGTCCCTGACTGTGCACTCAGACCCTGCACAGACCACCAGGTGGGAGTATTTGCAGACAACTTGATCCTCCACTTACTACAATGTGAGGTTCCCACTTGCTTCAAGAAGACGACCATCATCCAAAGAAAAATCATGCATTGTGCCTCAATGACCACCACCTGGTGCCTCTGATATCTGTTATTATGAAGTTCTTTGAGAAGTTAGTAATGACACACATCAACTCTGGCCTCCCAGATTGCCTTGATCCGCTACAATTCACCTCTCGTCACAATAGGTCCACAGCAGACGCCATCTCCCTGACCTATACTCATCCCTGGAACATATATATAACAAGGACACCTACATTAGACTCCTATTTATTGACTTTAGCTCTGCCTTCAACACTAAAATTCCAGCAAAACTCAACTCCAAACTCTCAGCTCTAGGACTCTACTCCCCCCTCTGCAAATAGATCTATGACTTCCTGACCTGCTAAACCGCTATCAGTAAGGATAGGCGACAACATTTCCTCCATAATAGTCCTCAACACTGGTGTCGTGCGAGGCTGTGTACTCAGCCCCTTCCTAAATTCCCCATCCACTCATGACTGTGTGGCCAAATTCAGCTCTAATTCCATTTACAAATTTGTTGATGTGGGTGGGTTGTAGTGGGCTGAATCTCAAACAACAATGAGATAGAGTACAGGAAGGAGGTGGACAGCTACTGGCATGGTGTTAAGAGGATAATTTCACTCTCAGGGTCAGTAAAATGAAGGAGATGGTCATTGACTTCAGGAAGAAAGTGAAGGACACGCCCCTGTCTGTATCAAGGTTGCTGAGGTTGAGGTAATCGAGTCCTTCAAGTTCCTTGGAGTAAATATCATCAACGATCTATCCTGCTCAAAAAAGTTTGATGCTATGGTCAAAAAGTACACCAACGCCTCTATTTCCTCAAAAGGCTAAGGAAATTTGGCACGTCCACAGTCCACAAGTGACTCTTACCAATTTTTATAGATGCACTATAGAAAGCATCCAATGCGAATGCATCATAGCTTAGTATGGCAACTATTCTGTCTAAGAGTGCAAGAAATTACAGAGAGTTGTGAACACACCCCAGTCCTCTAGGATCACTAGCCTTCCTTCCATTGACTCAGCCTATACTTCCCACTGCCTTGCAAAACCAACCAACATAATCAAAAACTCCTCCCACCCCAATTATACTCTCTTCCAACCTGTTGCATTGCGCAGAAGATCTAAAAGTCTTAAAACAGCTTAGGAACAGCTAACAGATTTAAGCACAGCTTCTTCCTCACAGTTATCAGACTTACAAACGGACCTCTCATATTTTAGAGTTGATCTTTCTCTGCATCTTCTCTGTAACTGTAACACTGTATTATACATTCTGTTCTATTACCCTGATGTACTTACATAAGGCATGATTTGTCTGATTGGTACCAACACAATACTTTTCACTGTATCTCAGTACATGTGACTGTAATAAACCAAATCAAATATTCAAGCTCTGGTTGCAACTGTGTTTTATTGGAGACATCCTCATGGCTATTATTTTCTAGCTTTGGTGTTCTTTGTAGGTACAGCACCTCATCCAGCTCCTTCATGTTAGCTAGACATCTTTTGACATGTTAATTTTGCGTTACTTGCAAAAGACAATGATAATTTTGAACAGTAATGACTTGCTGTGGGTTTCTTCCTAATTGTCCAGCTATCTCAGAGGTTTGTTCATTGTACATTATGTTATCGTAGCTATGTAGGCCTCATTGTACCTGAACTTTAAATCTATCTTTTAGTTATTAGTGTGACATTTGACAGAACTGAACAGAACTTGCTGAGATTCAAAATACCATCCTTTCATGCTCAAAGAAACCTTATACGGTTCAACGTCTTGGAATGAAAGTATCCTGACTACTGGTAGGGAGATGGTCATTATTCTGCCTTTTTGTCAAGTAGTTTTTCACCACTAGGGTGTTCATATAGTTGTTGAAGATGCCTATAGAAAAGTAACTGTTACTTTTATTGGGATCTGGGCATCATTAGTTGTGCCAGCACTTATTGCCCATCTCTAATTGCCCTTGAGAAGTGGTGGTGAGCTACCTTCTTGAACTGATATAGTTTTTGAGTTATAAGTAGACCCACAGTGACATTAGGATGGGAGTGCCTGGATTTTGACCAAGCTATGCTGATGGGATGGGTGATATATTTCCAAGGCAGGATGATGTGTGGCTTGGAGGGGAACTTGCAGATACTGGTGTTCCCACTATCTGCTACTCTTCTTCTTCGAGGCAGTAGAGGTTAGGAGTTCTGAATATTTGAAAATTATTAATGGAATTAATATTAGATAATTTGGAAAACATTAATCATATGTTGCACAACTTGCTAAAAGAAGACAATACAAGCTTTGATCACAATTCTTTGGATCATGCACATAAATGTAATTTCTACTGGAGAATGGAGGATTGTCAGTGTAACAATTACATTCAAAAAAAGGAGAATAATCATTAGTTAGTAACGTTCACAAGGATGTTGCTAGGGTTGGAGGGTTTGAGCTGCAGGGAGAGGCTGAATAAGCTAGGGCTATTTTTCCTTGAGTGTCGGAGGCTGAGGGGTGACCTTATAGAGGTTTTTAAAATCATGAGAGTATGGACAGGGTGAATAGTCAAGGTCTTTTTCCCAGGGTAGGTGAGTCCAAAACAAGAGGGCATGGGTTTAAGGTAAGAGGGGAAAGATTTAAAAGGGACCTAAGGGTCAACTTTTTCATGCAGAGGGTGGTGCGCGTACGGAATGAGATGCCAGAGGAAGTGGTGGAGGCTGGTACAAATACAACATTTAAAAGACATCTGGATGGGTATATGAATAGGAAGGTGTTAAAGGGGTATGGGCAAAGAGGACTAGAATAATTTAGGATATCTGGTCTGCATGGACAAGTTGGACGAAGGGTCTGTTTCCATGCTGTACACATCTATAACTATCACTCTAGACTCTATGACTCTACACAGTTTTAGGCAAATTCTAAGAATCAAGGGCAACTATCATCAATTTATTAAAGCAAACTGTATTTGACAAATTTAGTAGTGATTCCTGATTAAGCTTACTCCTTTTTTTCCAACAACTTGTACAGCGTGCAATCAATGATTTCTGAATTATCTAATATTAATTCCATTAATAATTTCAAAATTTCAGAACTCCTGATGTCTACTTGGGTATATTAATGGAATGTGTAGAAATGAATTTTTAGAGCACATTTAATAAGATGTTTACCAAGAATTGTCATACTTTGGGATTTTACACAAGGTATTTTATTATCTTTTATTGCTCCCTATTCCCAAGTCAAACTTTATCAAATAATTACTTGTAAGCAAATAGGAGGTTTCACAAGCAGCAAGGAGGGCTATCTGTGAAATGCTTGGGACAGCATAAGCAGATTTGTGGAATAGCAGGCTGATAGAAAGTGCAATCTAATGTGAAGAATTGTGATTTAATGCATGTTGAGTGAAAATGCAAAGAATAAGAGAACAGGAATGGGAATATGCATACAGTATGATAACAATAATAACAATATATGCATTTATGTAGTGGTTTTAATATAAAAAATTCCCAAAGCATTTCACAAAATTATAGTTGGGGAGAAATTGAAACTAAAGAAGGAAATATTAGAACAGCTTAATGAACAGGTACGTTCCAGGAAAATGTTAAAGGAAGAGAGTGGGAGAAAGAGTGGGTGAGAAGCAGAAAGGGTTAAGAGAGTGATCTAGATGGCTAAAAGCATGTTTGAGAATGGTGCAATGAAGAAAATGGAGGATACACAAGTTCAGATTTAGAAGAAAGTTGAATGCTCAGTGGGTTAGGAGGATGTCATAGAAATTCACCAAGACTACTGATACAGCATCTTCCACACCAATAACCACTACCATCTAGAAGGACAAAGGGAGCAGATACATGGGAACACCATCACCTGCAAGGTCCCCTCCAAGCCATGCATCAACCTGACTTGGAAATAGGTTGCTGTTCATTCACTGTCACTAAGCAAAATTTCTGCATCTCTCTCCCTAACGACATTGGGGACATATCTGGACCAAATGGACTGCAGCGGATCAAAAAGGCAGCTCATGACCACCTCCTCAAGGGCAATTAAGATGGTCAATAAATGCTGGCCCAATCAATAAAGCCCACATCCCCTGAATGAATGATTAATAAAAACAGACTTGAAGATATAGAAAGATATTTATGATTGTATTTGAACAGAAAGACCTACGTTTTCTGATATATAGGCAGTAATTTATCCTGCTAGGGTAGACAGGTTGAGAGATCAGAAGTTGCTGATGTGTCAAGAAGTTGGCAGGAACCCTGCAACTTCCACATTTAACTTCAGTTGCTCATTAGTGCACGGAAACTGCTGTGGAGCAGATGGGTCTTACATTAGAATTTTTAATAAGGCAACTAAGTGGAATTTTAATGCTGGATTCCATTTTTAACCCCGAGTTCCCTTGGCTTTCTGAACATACAACTCTCTGAGCACCCAGCATCCTTCTAAATCTGACCACTTATGTATCTCTTATTGTTTTCACTGCACTATTTGAAGCCACACCTTCAGCTGTCTAGATCCAAAGCTTCCTTTAATCTTTCCAGATTGATCTCAAAGCTCTGTGATCTTGGTCTCAGCTCTGCCCTCTGCAACTGGATCATCAGCTTTCTGACCCACAGGCCGCAAACAGCAAGGATAAGTAACAAAACTGGAGCTCCCCAAGGATGTGTCCTCAGCCCCCTATTGTACTCACTTTATACCTACGACTGTGTTGCCAAATTCCGAATGAACGTCATCCACAAGTTCGCTGATGACACCACTGTAGTGGGACGGATATCTAACAACAACAAGTCAAATTACAGAAGGGAGATAGAGGGCTTGGTGATGTGGTGCAATGAAAACAATCTGTCGCTCAACGTCAACAAGCCTAAACAACTGATCATTAACTTCAGAAAGAAAGGAGGAGAACACATCCCCATTTACATCAACGGAACTGGGGTTGAGAGGGTGAAGAGCATCAAGTTCCTCGGAATGATGATAACCGACAACCTGTCTTGGACTTCCCATGTAGATGCTACAGTGAAGAAGGCACAACAACGCCTCTTCTTCCTCAGGCGGCTCAGGAAATTTGTCATGTCCATAAGGTCCCTCACTAACTTCTACAGATGCACCATTGAAAGCATACTGCCCGGGTGCATAATGGCCTGGTATGGCAACTGCTCTGCCCAGGATTGTAAGAAAGTACAGAAGGTGGTGTGCACAGGGCACATCATCATGGAAACCACCATTCCATCTAAGGACTTTATTTATGTGGCTCATTGCTGCTGTTGGTTTAGAGAAGATTTAAAATACTTCAGTGGTCATTTCTACTTGTTTGGAGCTTTTTGCCTTTGATCTGGGCTTCCCAGCTGCCAGGTCTCTCAACAGCACCCTACCTTGTACCTCTGATGGAGAATAAGAAGAACAGCAGCAGCACAAACCACCAGAAAGGGGTCACTTTTGAGAACAGTAACAGTGTTCTCCTCAACAATATGTGACTCTAGCTCACAGGGGAGATAACTTTTAGACAAAGTATAGAGATGGAAGTTGGGGTGTCCACAGATGACTGAGCACCAGTGATTCTAACTTTCCCATCAGGTTAGTGTTAGGGTTAGTATTACTGACATTACAGCTTCCTGGAAGAAGACCTACTATCAAGCAGACCAAGTTGGAATGCTATGCCAATAAGGGTAAAGATTGCCTGAACGTCTTTGCCTCTGACGCCTGCCAGACATCTGCTGATGGCATTTATAGAATTTCACAATCTGGTCTCCACCAGTGTTTCTTCCAGCTTAACAAATTTGCTAGGGCCAAGTCTTATGTCTACTTTGATGCTCAGACCAACCATAAATGACAGGGTCCTTGGATTTGCTGCTGTGGCTGAATGACACTGATCGAGGGAACATGTTGAAAACATGTGACAATTGAGGCGCTATCAGATCACCCAGATGATCTAAAGGGACTGCACTCCATTGATATTTAGCTGGTTATGCAAGCATGGAAAGATCATTATGCCCTCTCCACATAAGATATGCAGGAAGCTGCAAAATATATTGAACCTCATCAATCAAATCAACCAAGAATATTCCCACCTCCAAGCAGAGTCAGCAGGTATCTTCTTGGAGACAATGTGTCAGACCTTCTGATTCCCATTAGAATGGAACCCACTGACAATAACATAATTAAAGATTGTCTACTTTCCTCTAAATAATTGTTACAGATAATTCCAGCATTGAAAGCCAGCTAGGAATTCAATCAGTGCATGATTAGTACTGGAGACTAAGACACCTTTTAATGGGGGTAGGTAGGGGGAGGTGGTGTGGGGGAAAGGTTTGTCAAGTGTTGACAGGATGACCGGAGAGCCTCCCACACCGAGTGAGTCTGACAGCTATGACATTCCACAGTTCCACGGATTTGTCAATAAAATGTCTCACATCAGTGGTTGGCAAACTGCTGGAGAAAATTCTTAAGGAAAGAATTAATCTCCACTTGGAGAGGCAAGGCTGATCAGGGATAGTCAGCGTGGCTTTGCAAAATGGAAGTCAAATTTGATTGAATTTTTCAAGAGGGTGACCAGGCATGTAGACAAGGGTGGTGCAGTTGATGTAGTTTATATGGATTTCACCAAAACCTTTGATAAGGTCCCACATAGAACACTGATAAAGAAGTAAAAGCACATGGGATCCAGGGTAACTCGGCAAGTTGGATCCAAAATTGACCTCGTGATAAGAAACAGAGGGTGGTGATAGAAGGCTGTTTGTGTGACTAGAGGCCTGTGTTCAGTGCCATACCACAGGAATCAGTCCTGGAGTCCTTACCACCCATGATATATACAAAAGGTTACAAAATTTGGCGTGTATGATAAGTAAGCCTGTGGATGACACGATGATTGGCCATGTGGTTGACAGTGAGAAAGAAGATCTTATGTTACAAGAGGATATAGATGGATTGGTCAGAAAGGCAGATCAGTGATAGATGGAATTTCATCCCGATAAATGTGAAGTCATGGAGTCATAGTCAAAGAGATACATGCATAGAAACAGACCCTTCGGTCCAACTCATCTATGCCGATCAGATATTCTGTATAAATCTGGTCCCATTTGCCAGCATTTGCTCTGTTTCCCTCTAAACCCTTCCTATTCATATACCCATCCAGATGCCTTTTAAATGTTGTAATTGTACCAGCCTCCACCACTTCCTCTGGCAGCTCATTCCATACGCGCACCATCCTCTGCTTGAAAAAGTTGCCCCTTAGATCCCTTTCATATGTTTCCTTTCTTACCTTAAACCTAAGCCCCCTAGTTTTGGACTCTTCCACCCTATTTGCCTATTTACCCTATCAATGCCCCTCATGATTTTATAAATGCCTATAAGATCACCCCTCAGCCTCTGGTGTTCCATGGAAAATAGTCCCAGCCTATTCAGCCTCTCCCTATAGTTCAACACCTCCAACCACGGCAACATCCTCGTAAATCTTTACTGAATCCATTCTAGTTTCACAACCATCCTTCCTATAGGATGGATGCCAGAATTGTATGGAATACTCCAAAAGTAGCTTAACCAATGTCATTTACAGCTGCAACATGACATCCCAACTCCTCTACTCAATGTTCTGATCAGTAAAGGCAAGTGTACCAAACACCTTCTTCACTATTCTATTTACCTGTGATTCCACTTTCAAGGAACTATGAACCTGTACTCCAAGGTCTCTTTGTTCAGCAACACTCCCCAGGACCTTACCATTAAGCGTATAAGCCCTGCCCTGATTTTCTTTTCAAAAATGCAGCAGCTCACATTTATCTAAATTAAACTCCTTCTGCCACTCCTCTGAAGTGATGCACTTCAGAAGATATAGCAAGATAAGGGTGTTCACAATGAATGGTCGGACACAATGAAACTCAGAGGAACAGAGAGATCGTAGGGTGCTTGCCTACAAACCCCTGAAAGCAGCAAGACAATTTTTTTTCTCTCTATTCATTTTGTGGGATGTGGGCGTCACTGGCTGGCCAGCACTTCTTGTCCATCCCTAGTTGCCCTTGAGAATGTGGTGGTGAGCTGCCTTCTTGAACTGTTGCATTCTTCTTGCTTTGTGTTGACCCACAATGCTATTAGAGAGGGAATTCCAGGATTTTGACCCAGGGACAATGAAGGAACAGTGATATATTAATAGGGTGGTTAAGAAGACATGCGGGAAACTTACCTTAATGAGTCATGGTATCGATTATAAGAGCAGGGAGGTTATGTTGGACTCGTAAAAATCTTTGATTAAGCCACAGCTATAGCACTGTGTGCAGTTCTGGTCACCACAATATGTGAAGAATGTGATTGCACTGGAGGAGCTGCAGAGGAGATTCACCAGGATGTTGTCTGGATTGGAGAATTACACCAATGAAGCCAGGCTGCATAAGTTCAGACTATTTTCTTTGGTGTAGAGAAGCCTGAGAGGGGACCTGAATGAGGTGTATAGAATATGAGGGACATGAATGGAAAACAGCTGTTCTCCTTAGCTAGAAGGTCAATAACAAGGGATGTAACGTTAAGGTGAAATGCAAGACAGATTTGAGGGAAACTTTCTTTCACCCAGAGTTTGGTGGGAGTCTGGAATGCACTGCCTGGGAGGGTACTAGAGGCAGGAAATCTCACAACCTTTAAGAAGTACTTGGATGAGAATTTGTAATGTCATAAAATTCAAGGCCATGGGCCAAGTGTTGTAAAGTGGAACAATTATAGATTTAGAGTACTTTTGTTGATGAGTGATTCAATGAGCAAAAAGGCTTCTTTTGTATTGTATGATTCTATGACAATACTTTGAGATTTAAAAATGGGAACCTGGGGCTAAATTTAATGAGTAGGGAGGTAGAAATCCGTGGGCAACCCCAATGCGAACATTTCTAGGATCTTTCATGCAAATGAATATCGTCAGTTAGCTAAATGCCAGCAGTTAAGAATGAAGATCGTGCCTTCAAGGGCTGCAATCTGTTCAGTGGACAAAAAGTGGTGGCTGCTGCTGGTACTTCAGTAAACCTAGAGCAGCAACAATAGAATGGCCTGTGACAGAAAGGTAAGTATGTGGGGCTGGCTAGGACGTGAGCCAGATCCCAACCAGGTAATGTGCATTTTGGTGGAGGAAAAGTGGGGAAGTTCCAAAGCGTTGACTGGGGTGGGAGGAAGGGCCTGATTGTGGTCCATAAGCTGAGCCCCTGAAGCCCACAAGGATGTCACCAACTTTTCCTGAGTTGTCTCACCATATAGCATGGGTCCCCAATCAGCAGAAATAAGATGAGGCCCATCAGTGAGGCTGTATGGCCATCCTCAACATTTCTCATTCCTTACTGAATTGGAGGGAGTCAGAAAGGCAAACAAAACTCCACCCCCCTAGCAAATGCAGTAAGGATGTTCCTGATAACTTGGGGGGGGGGGGGGGGGGTCTGAAACCAAGGGTCACAGTTTAAAAACATGGGATAGGTCATTTAGGACCGAGATGAGGAGAAATTTCTTTATCCAGACAGTGGTGCGTCTGTGGAATTCTCTGCCACAGAAAGTGGTCAAGGTCAAAAAATTGAATTTTTCAAGTAGTTCAATATAGATCTTAGGGCTAAAGGGATGTAGGGTTCTGGTGCTGTTAGAATTGCTCTCAGGTCCCTGATTCTGGACGCTGGGCATTTTTATGGGGATGTGAATAAAGTAGACAGTGAACACCAGTAGACGGGTGTTTAAGACCAAAAGAACCTCGGTGTTTATCAAAGAGACAAAAGGTAATTATAATACAAGAAATAGGTAATTCAATAATTCAAGGAAATTGACACAATTAATATACAGGAGAACAGTAGTACTTTAAAATACACTATTAATTAGAATACCACTATTAGGCAATATTTACCAACACACAGAAAACAACCAGTGTTTAAATTCACAGTCTTAACCAGAATGCCTACCAATAGAGTCCACTGCACTGATATCATCCGCCTCCCACTGCTAACTATGTCGGAACTCTGGGTTCTCTGGGGTTATAGTCACCACTGTGCAAGCAGTTTTGAAGTGGGTCTGTGCTGGCTTGCTGTACCCAGAGCCTGGATGAAGACTTTGGACTTATGTAGGTTTTTCAGTTTAGGTTGAGTCTGCTAATGTGATAAGATACGTTTTGGACTTATCTGGTGGGTACTCAATGTTCTTCACTTTTGATGGGTTTTGCAAGCAGGTTTTCATCTCACGTTGAGAATGTGGACTTGCGACTTCAGTGAAGTCAATGATTGATTGGGTTTTTCAGTGTCTGATTCGAATGGTCGGGGTAGGTCATTGAGGTTCTTTTTTTCCTTTTTTCATTCATGGGATGAGGGCATTACTGACCAGGCAGCATTTATTGCCCAGCCCTAACTGCCCAGAGGGCAGTTCAGAGTCAACCACATTGCTGTGGGTCTGGAGTCACATGTAGGCCAGACCAGGTAAGGATGGCAGCTTCCTTCCCTAAAGGACATCAGTAAACCAGATGGATTTTTCCAACAATTGGAATTGGATTCATGGTCATCATTAGATTCTTAATTCAAGATATTTTTTATTGAATTCAAATTCCACCATCTGCCATGGCGGGATTCGAACCTGGGTCCCCAGAACATTATCTGGGCCATTGGATTAATAGTCCAGCAATAATACTACTTGGCCATCGCCTCCCCACCTCTTTCATCCTCGCATCACCTCTTGCCAACGGTGTTCTCGGTCCAGAATGATCCATGTTCAGAAGCTCTTTGTTTGGATTACTAAATTGGCTTCCACCTCTTGGATGACTTTTGTTCTGATGAGGCACTTGATCCGGCTTCCCTGTTCTCAGGTTGGTATCTGTGGTTTGTGGTTCTGTAGCTGCTTGTGGGGAAAGCCTGTGGGGAAGTGGCTCTGCAGAAGCTTGTTGTTGAAAAAAGGCTCCCTCAGATGAGATCGGGGCTGACAGTTGTAGGCCTCGCCATCTAGGCGCCAAATCTGTTGTTTCAATTATGCTCTTGATATTCTCTTCTGAGTTTAATTGCCTTTCGAATGGTTAAGTATGTGTGAATGGGTTTTGATTGAGGTGGAATATCAAGTATCTCTGTAGGATACTGTCTGGACTGCATAGCCCGTGGTGTAAAAACTGTCTCAGGTGAGTGTTTGAGATAACAAGGTGTAGAGCTGGATGAACACAGCAGGCCAAGCAGCATCAGAGGAGCAGGAAAGCTGACGTTTCGGTCTGGACCCTTCTTCTTCCTGCTCCTCTGATGCTGCTTGGCCTGCTGCGTTCATCCAGCTCTACACCTTGTTATCTCAGATTCTCCAGCATCGGCAGTTCCTACTATCTCAGATGAGGGTTTGTTGGTTTCAGTCAATTGTTCTTCTAGAGAGGAGGTGTAAATTGGGATTCCCGCTTGAACAACAGTCCTAAACAGCAATCTCCATTCCCAGGTCTTGCTGGTTGTGTTGTGTAATTTCAGCATAACTCAGTCCAGATGTTCCTTTTCTTTTAAAAGTTTCGCAAGTCCAGAGTTTCGCCCAAAAGTCCAAAGTATTTTCCATATGTTTTAATATTGGAGATCTTTATTTGATCTTACAGGGATCAAAGGCCATGGGGAGAAAGCAGGAGGAGCCTACTGAGTTGGATGATCAGTCATGATCATATTGAATGGTGGAGCAGGCTTGAAGGGCTGAATGGCCTATTTCTGCTCCTATTTTTCTATATTTCTATCCCGATTTTGTGGCTCACGCCCTCTGCCGCTACTCCCAGCCTGATCCTCAGGCAGAATTAAATTCTAACCATAGCATTTCACAAATGCAAAAAAGCAATCCTTGATTGATTCAAGGCATTGGTTAGTCCACTTTTAGAGTACGTGCAATTTAGTGCCACATTGCATGAAGGATGTCAAAACCAGTGTAAATCTACAGCACAGATTCACAGCATAGTATTGAGCATGAGGATCTATAGTTATCTGCAAAGACTTGAAATGCCTGGACAACTTCCAGTGAAGCAAAGGAGGCTAAGCAGAGATTTGATGAATAATATTAATGATAAATCATGAAAGGTTTTAGTACAGTCAGGTATTGCCTTCAATGGGAAACCAGCGATGAATGGGTTTGTTACATTAAAATTATCACTAAGTGTGAAAAGAGCAGTTGACTAAAATTTCCTCAAAAAAGGTACTGTTTGACTGTGGAATGTGTTGTCATGGAGAATAATTGATGAAAATTCATTGTGTTGGATAAACAACTGAAACTGAGGAAATTACAGGGTTATGGGAGGGTTGGGAGAGCAGGGAAATGGGATTTATTTTTGCATTACTGCAGTGTAGATCCAGCACAGACACAGTGGACCACATGGCCTCTGCCTACTCTGTCAATGTGGATAAATGGCCATTGCATCTTGCTTGTGGTTGAATAGATTTCAAACAAGTGTAGTATAATTTACAACCATGGGATTCTGTATTTGGAAGGAAGAAGCTATAAGCAGTAATCCTACTGGACAACACAGAAGCTGTTTGTTTGATTCGTCAACATGAAACTAACTGTGTAACAGTGCAAATGACTCCTTTGTAAGCTTGGATCAAGGTAAATGTATACCCACTGCATGAAAATTGAGTTCCGACAAGAAACCCTGCCTTCCTATCTCCACAGAAGCTTCCTGACCTGCAATGTTTCCAGCATTGTGGATTTAATATCAAATTTCCAACATACTCCAAGTTTTAGCATTTGTTTTTAAGTTAAATACATAGTTGAATAAAAACCAAAAGAACTGCGGATGCTGTAAATCAGGAACAAAAACAAAGTTGCTGGAAAATCTCAGCAGGTCTGGCAGCATCTGTGAAGAAGGAAACAGAGTTAACGTTTCGGGTCCGGTGATCCTTCCTCAGAACACACACTTGAATAGCAGCTGTTTGTTTAACATCTATTTAAATTACCTTACTCCCCGCCATTCATAGAAAGTATCATCTCACCTTTCTGCTTTAACACTGTGGAATTTGTCTGGAGATTTCAGAAAAGTGGATTGTTATTTCTAATTATTTCTGATATTTAAGATTGCTTAAGATTAAGTTGTCGGTGTGTCATTACTAATATTCATTTATTGTTGAAGAAATGTGCTGAGTAGTTTAAAATTTATAGCACAAAGTACTGTCCTAACTCAGAGATAGTAGAAACAGCCGATGCTGGAGTCAGAGATAACACAGCGGAAATGAAGAAAATGAAGAAGCGTCCCGACCTGAAACATCAGCTTTCCTGCTCCTCTGATGCTGCCTGGCCTGCTGTGTTCCTCCAGCTCCACACCGTGTTATGTACTGTTTGTGCCTGTAGTCATTCATACATACACGGAGGTAAGTGTTTAGATGGGGAGCTGAAATACAGGAACAAAAGTTACCTGCTCTATCCCCGGACTTGTTACAAATTTAATGAGGGCCTGTGCATGTATCAGTACTGTCTGGGATCTGGGGAGCCAGTAAGTGATTTTCCAGACCCGAAACGTCAGCTTTCTGGCTCCTCTGATGCTACCTGGCCTGCTGTGTTCATCCAGCTCTACACCTTGTTATCTCAGACTCCAGCATCGGCAGTTCCTACTATCTCTAAGTGATTATCTATAGGTGTCTTCTGAGATGACAAATCTTAAAAAAAACTTGGAGTTAAAAAGAACTGTAACAATCCTTTATCTTCAATTACTAATTTGATGGTGATGGCTCATAAAATAAGGAAATAATTTTCTTAGTTTTATTATAGTCCTTTTGTATTATTTTACAGTTTCATGCTCATTAAACAGAAACACAATTGAGCTTAATGCTGTAGATTAATTTAAAATCATTGTGCTTCACCAAATAAAAGTGCAAGTTATAATGATACCATTCAGAGATACAAGAACAACTTTTATTCATATAGAAATTTTGATATGATAATGTTTCACAGGGATCATTATAAAATAATGACACTGAGCCATAGAAGGAGGTATCAGTTCAGATGTCCAACTTCTCGGTCAAAGAGGTAGATTTTAACAGGTATTTTAAAGAAGGAAAGTGAGATAAAGAGGCAAAGAGGTAGAATGAGGTGATCCAGAGGCCTAAGCAACAGAAGGCATAGCCAGCAATGATTGAAACATAAACTCTGGGCCCAAAAGTGGACATTCTAAATTGACCCACAGCCAAAGAAATCAGGCTTGTCAGAAAATTAAACAAACTAAATGAAACAGCAGCTCACAGCTATTGGCTACAGAGAACGGTGGAAACTAATGACAAGGAGGTCATAAAGGTTCAGTGGGAACTAGTTACAACCAGCCTAAGGGTTGCGTATTGAAGAAGTATTGATCAGACTTTCTGGCACATTGACTTCTAGCCAGTGCCTGAGGCCATACTCTTTACACCTCCCTAGCATGGCAACAGTGAAGGGAGTTAGTGTGACCCCATTGGGTGCCTTGAAACCCACTTATGACCCCATTGGCCAAAGGCCACAGAACATTCAGGGAGGTCCGGGGCGAGGGGAATAAAAACACACTTCTGGAAGCCATCTATATAAATGATATGGATGAGAATATAAGAGGCATGGTTAGTAAGCTTGCAGATGACACCAAAATTGTGGACAGTGAAGATCTAAAATTACGAAGAGATCTTGATCAATTGGGACAATGGGCTGAGGAAAGACGGATGAACTTTAAATTGGGATAAATGGGAGGCTTTGCATTTTGGTAAAACAAATAAGAACAGGACTTACACAATTAATAATAGAGGCCTGGGAAGTGTTGTAGTACAGATAGACCTCGGGTTTCAGGTACATAGTTCTTTAAAATTTGTGTCATTGGTAGACGGTGTTGTTAAGATGGTATTTGACTCAGACCTTTGAGTACAGGAGTTGGGTTATCATGTTGAGGTTGCACAGGATGTTGGTGAGGCCTCTTTTGGTGTACTCTGTGCAGTTCTGGTCACCCTTCCTAATAATAGTTTGAGGTGATTAATTTTGGAAGGACAAACTTGAAAGCAGAATACAGGGTTAATGGAAAGATTCTTGGCAGTGTGGAGGAGCAGAACGATCTTGGGGTTCGTGTCCACAGCTCCCTGAAAGCTGCCACCCAGGTGGATAGAGTTGTTAAGAAGGCGTATGGTGTGTTAGCTTTCATTAATAGAGGGATTGAGTTCAAGAGCCTTGAAGTTATGCTCCAGCTATACAAAAGCCTGGTTCGGCCACGTCTGGAGTATTGTGTCCAGTTCTGGTCGCCTCATTACAGGAAAGATGTGGAAGCGTTGGAAAAGGTGCAGAAAAGATTTACTAGGATGTTGCCTGGAATGAAGGGAAGGTCTTACGAGGAAACGTTGAGAGAACTAAGGCTTTTCTCTTTAGAACGACAAAGGATGAGAGGTAACTTGATAGAGGTGTACAAAATGATCAGAGGTATAGATTGCATCGACAGCCAGAGACTTTTTCCTAGGGTGGAGGTAACTATTACGAGGGGGCGTAGTTTTAAAGTGAGTGGAAGGAGATATAGGGGAGACGTCTGAGGTAGATTCTTTACTCAGAGAGTGGTAGCGGCATGGAATGCGTTGCTGGAGAGGGTAGTGGAGTCGGCCTTGTTAGGGGCATTTAAGCGGCTATTAGATAGACATATGGATGATAGTATGAGGTAGAGGTGGAGGTTAAATAGACCTTAGGTTTAGGGTAAAAGTTCGGCACAACATCGTGGGCCGAAGGGCCTGTACTGTGCTGTACTGTTCTATGTTCTATGCTCTAATAGGAAGATTATTATTAAATTGCTTAGGAAAGGTTTACTAGGATGTTGCTGGGAATGGAGGGTTTGAGTTATAAAAATAGGCTGGGACTTTTTTTCACTGAAGCATAGTGTTGAGAGGTGACTTTATAGAGATTTGTAATATCATGATGGGCATAAATAAAGTCAATGACATGGGTCTTTTCCCTAGGGTGGGGGAGATCAAAACTAGGGGGCATATTTTTAAGGTGAGAGGAGAATGTCTTAAAAAAAGACATGAAGGGTAAGTTTGTACAGAGAGTGGTTAGTGTGTGGAATGAACTGCCAGAGGAAGTGATGGATGTAGGTACAGTTATAACATTTAAAAGATATTTGGATAAATACAAGAATAGGAGAGATTTGGAGGGTTATGGGTCAAATGCAGGCAAGTGGGACGAGTTTAGTTTGGGAACATGGTTGACATGGACTAGTTGAACTGAAGGGTCTGTTTGCATGCTGTATGACTCTATGACTCTCTGCTCAGAAAGAGTTGCACCAAGACTCATGACAGAAAACCATGCAATAACCCAAGGAGACTCAGGAGACTCTGCCCTGACCACCAAGACTCATCTTCATGCAAGAGAGCCAGCCCAACCTCAGAGAGGAAAGAGATTTCAATGGCCCAGCTCAAACGTGTGGATCATTGCAGGTAATATCGTTTTTTCAGATGGATGGTGTTAGATAGAGAGCAAATATTGTGTGAATTTAGTGCAACAGTGCACAAAGATTGTGGGGCTGGAGGAGATTGCTCACATAGGGAGGAACAAGCTGTTGGAGGGATTTGAAAACACAAACATTATTTCAAAGTGTATTTCATAGAATCATAGTATCCCTACAGTGTGGAAACAGGCCCTTTGGCCCAACAAGCCCACACTGACCCTCAGAGAATCCTACCCAGACCAATCCCCCTAAAACCCACCTAATCTACATATCCCTGAACACTTCGGGCAATTTAGCATGGCCAATCCACCCAACCTGCACATCTTTGGACTGTGGAAGGAAACCGGAGCACCTGGAGGAAACCCACGCAGACACGGGGAGAACATGCAAACCCCACACAGACAGTCGCCCGAGGGTGGAATCGATCCCAATTGCTAATCACTGAGCCACTGTGCCACCCCACTTTTCACTTTGTTATTTTCTTTAAATTGTGAGTAGGTTGTAAAATATATTGCAGTACAGCATACAGGGAATCTTAACGAGCAGGATAGCTGTTGAAACCAATAACATCTTTTCTTAAATATCAAGGTGTAGAGCTGGATAAACACAGCAGGCCAAGCAGCGTCAGAGGAGCAGGAAAGCTGACGTTTCGGGTCTAGACCCTTCTTCAGAAATGGGGAAGGGGAAGGGGATTCTGAAATAAATAGGGAGAGAGGGGGAGGCGGATAGAAGATGTATAGAGGAGAAGATAGGTGGAGAGGAGACAGACAGGTCAAAGAGGTGGGGTTGGAGCCAGTAAAGATGAGTGTAGGTGGGGAGTTAGGGAGGGGATAGGTCGGTCCAGGGAGGACGGACAGGTCAAGGAGGCAGGATGAGGCTAGTAGGTAGGAGATAGGCGTGGGGCTTGAAGTGGGAGGAGTGGATAGGTGGGAGAAAGGACGGACAGGTTAGGGAGGCGGGTACAAGCTGGGCTGGTTTTGGGATGCGGTCGGGGCAGGGGATGTTTTGAAACTTGTGAAGTCCACATTGATACCGTTGGGCTGCAGGGTTCCCAAGCGAAATATGAGGAGCTGTTCCTGCAACCTTCGGGTGCCAAAGTTGTGGCGCTGCAGGAGGCGCAGGATGGACTTGTCATCTGAGGAGTGGGAGGGGGAGTTGAAATGATTCGTGACTGGGAGGTGCAGCTGTTTGTTGCGAACCAAGTGTAGGTGTTCCACAAAGCGGTCCCCAAGCCTCTGCTTAGTTTCCCTGATGTAGAGGAGGCCACAACGGGAACAGCGGATACAATATATCACATTAGCAGATGTGGAGGTGAACATCTGTTTGATGTGGAAGGTCTTCTTAGGGCCTGGGATGGGGGTGAATGGGGAGGTGTAGGGGCAGGTATAGCACTTCCTGCGGTTGCAGGGAAAAGTGCCGGGTGTGGTAGGGCTGGTGGGGAGTGTGGAGCGGACAAGGGAGTCACAGAGAGAGTGGTCCCTCCGGAAAGCAGATAAGGGTGGGGAGGGAAAAATATCTTTGGTAGTGGGGTCAGATTGCAGATGGCGGAAGTGTCAGAGGATGATGCGTTGGATCCGGAGGCTGGTGGGGTGGTACGTGAGGACGAGGGGGATTCTGTTTTGGTTGTTATTGCTGGGAGGGGGTGTGAGGGATGAGTTGCGGGAAATGCGAGAGACACGGTCGAGGGCGTTTTCGACCACTGCAGAGGGGAAGTTGCGGTCCTTGAAAAACGACGACATCTGGGATGTCCGGGAGTGGAATGCCTCATCTCGGGAGCAGATGCGGTGGAGGTGAAAGAATTGGGAATAGGGGATGGCCTTTTTGCAGGAAATGGGTGAGAGGAGGTGTATTCTAAGTAGCTGTATCGGCACCGCCTCGTGCTCAAACAGTTCATCCACTTCACTAACACCTTCCACCCCAAACTTAAGTTCACCTGGATATCTCCGATACCTCTCTCTCCTTCCTGGACCTCTCTGTTTCCATCTCTGGCAACCACCTGGAAACTGATATCCATTTCAAGCCCACCGACTCCCACAGCTACCTAGAATACACCTCCTCTCACCCACCTTCCTGCAAGAAGGCCATCCCCTATTCCCAATTCCTTCGCCTCTGCCACATCTGGTCCCGAGATGTGGCATTCCACTCCCGGACATCCCAGATGTCGTCATTTTTCAAGGACCACAACTTCCCCTGCACAGTGGTCGAAAACGCCCTCGACCGTGTCTCTTGCATTTCCCGCAACTCATCCCTCACAGCCCCTCCCACAATAACAACCAAAACAGAATCCCCCTTGTGCTCACGTACCACCCCACCAACCTCCAGATCCAACACATCATCCTCCGACACTTTTGTCATCTGCAATCTGACCCCACTACCAAAGACATTTTTCCCTCCCCACCCTTATCTGCTTTCCGGAGGGACCACTCGCTCCGTGACTCCCTTGTCCGCTCCACACTCCCCACCAGACCCACCACTCCCAGCACTTTTCTCTGCAACCGCAGGAAGTGCTACACCTGCCCCTACACCTCCCCCCTCACCCCCATCCCAGGCCCCAAGAAAACCTTCCACATCAAACAGATGTTCACTTGCACATCTGCTAATGTGATATTTTGTATCCGCTGTTCCTGTTGTGGCCTCCTCTACATCGGGGAAACCAAGCAGAGGCTTGGGGACCGCTTTGTGGAACACCTACGCTCGGTTCGCAACAAATAACTGCACCTCCCAGTCACGAACCATTTCAACTCCCCCTCTCACTCCTTGGATGACATGTCCATTCTGGGCCTCCTGCAGTGTCACAACGATGCCACCCAAAGGTTGCAGGAACAGCATCTCTTATTTCGCTTGGGAACCCTGCAGCTCAACGGTATCAATGTGGACCTCACAAGTTTCAAAACATCCCCTCCCCCAACCGCATCCCAAAACCAGCCCAGCTTGTCCCCGCCTCCCTAACCTGTCCATCCTTCCTCCCACCTATCCACTCCTCCCACCTCAAGCCCCACGCCTATCTCCTACCTACTAGCCTCATCCTGCCTCCTTGACCTGTCCATCCTCCCTGGACCAACCTATCCCCTCCCTAACTCCCCACCTACACTCATCTTTACTGGCTCCAACCCCGCCTCTTTGACCTGTCTGTCTCCTCTCCACCTACCTGCTCCTTCATCCATCTTCTATCCACCTCCCCCTCTCTCCCTATTTATTTCAGAATCCCCTTCCCTCCCCCATTTCTGAAGAAGGGTCTAGACCCGAAACGTCAGCTTTCCTGCTCCTCTGATGCTGTGGCCTTCTGTGTTCATCCAGCTCTACACCTTGTTATCTCAGATTCTCCAGCATCGGCAGTTCCTACTATCTCTGTAACATCTTTCCTTAACACTGGTTGATTGCACAAATGTTACAATGAGACTTCATCCTTAAATCCAAATTATCATTAAAAAGCACAATGATAGACATGTGTGAAGCAATTAAAGGAGGCAGTCAAAATGAACTTCTCATGCTTCGTTGCCCCAACAATTGCTTATTGAAGCGTGGGAGAGGGGAAGACTGTAACGACTTTTTGCAGATTAGTTGCAAAATTCATCAAAACTATCTGATGTGTCACAGGACCCGAAACGCTAACTCCGCTTTCTCTACACAGATGCTGCCAGAACTGCTGATCTTTTCCAGCAATTTCTGATTTTGTTTGTGATTTCCAGCATCTTGCAGTTGTTTGGTGTTTTATTCAGACCAGGCTAGCAGGGTTCACTGCCATGGTCCTCTCTGGCAGAGCTGAGGAAAGAGAATGAGTCTCCTCTCCGTAATCCCTCGACCAGGAACTGGGCAATTCTGCCAACATGGCAACTGTGAAGGGGTGCACGTGATAGACAGTGTCTTCCCTACAGCTGCGGGACAAATATGGTGCTGAGAGCAGGGATCCCAGAAGGTGTGTGAGTACTCACTGCTGGAGAGTGCATAACAATATGAGGGACTGACATAGAGTTCTGGTGCATACATCATGAAAGAAAACCCATTAGGGTTCACAGTGACAAATCCTCTCAATACTGATACTGAGCTGATCATTGTTACAGTTCAACATACTGATTCATTCAAAGGATCAGGACATTCCTGGCAAAGACTGCATTTAATGCCTATCCCTGTTTGTCCTTGTGAAGTTGATAATGCACCTTCTTAAACCACTGCTGTCCATATGGGTCAGACACTCTTGCTGTGCCATTAGTCAGGGAGTTCCAGGATTATGACCCAGCAGCATTGGAGGAACAGTCTGGATTGTTTCAGACATATCGGAAATCTATTTGGTCACAATCTAACTAAGTGGTGAAACAGGCTTAAGAAGCTAAATACCTTAGACCTGTTTCTATTTTCTGAAATACACTTAGAGATTTATTGTTTACTGCTTATTAAGGCCTGTTGGATTTTGAATATCCCACTCACAGTCAAAGGGCAAAGTGCATAGGCAGCGTGTCCAATTTATTTAAATTAATCTTGCAAATTAAAGAGGTTAGCACTATTCATGGTTTGTTGTAGTTTGCACAAAACTGTAGTGGGAGCACACATACTCTAACAAAAAGGAAAGGGAAAGAATTAGAAATTAAAGAAAATAACTGTATGAGTGTTAAGATGAGGGTAAAGTCCACTTCTATGTGGTTTTCTTTGCTTTGGTTTGGAATAAAAGCTTTGCTCTATGAAAGCGTTTCTACTACATTTGTAGATCGTGAGAAGAGTGTAACCTAAAAGTCATGGGTTCCTCATCATGTTAGGTCCTTTCTCTTTTTAAAAAATGAACGTAATCACGTTCAATACAATCCATATTTAGTGGTCAATTTGGCAAATATCCACTTGAGCACTCTAACTAAGATTTTGTCTAGATAGGTCCCCATTGTCCTCTGGTATTGATCCTGTTATAAGACTTATATTGTATTCCTATACAAATGTAAGGAACTTCCAGCAGCAGATGTCTATGGTGAGGGTGGGTGCTGAGCAGAACACCTGGAGCAGTCAAACAGATCGTCTCTGGAGGAAAAGGTGTCTTTGGGGGGAAAAGGACCAGATCGTAAAACAGATTTCCTTAACCAGATATAAATAGACTTAATTCCATGTAAATGCTCTGTCTTTCATGCTTAACCTTAATGTTTGTAATAACCTGATGCCGGCGGGATAAAAATCCTGCTTCATGATCATTGGGCTGTCCATGTGTGTAAATTTCATATTACATAAAATAAGCATTATTGAAGCAATACTGCAACATTTCATGTAGAAATGCATTTCTCAATTTTCGCAGTGACCTTGCTTGCAAAAAAACATATATCCCTTCCAGGCAACAAAAGAAGTGAAAAATTGTGATCCAATACAAAATCAGCATTGCATTAAAGTTGTAGTGAGAAATGTAAGAAAATTGTGCAAAGTTTTAAAACCCTTCACTCAGAGCATAATATATAAAATAACATAATTTATTGGCTTGAAGCTAATGTACTGCCCCTTTTAGACTGAGTGGAGAAAGTTAAAATCACCTGACTTGAATTTCTATACTCTTAATTTTTCATTAAGTTATTTTATTTTGTACATCACGAGGGAAAATATTGTATAGAACTACCTATCCCTAGCTTGCATTGAGATTACTTTTTTAATGAAATCCCATAAATTTGCAAACTTCATACCAAAAAAAATACTCTTTCATAGTGAAATGCAAAGTTCAACAAACTGGTAGATGCTAAATCTTCAATGTAATTATGTGCTTTCATCAGCTGCAAGCAGCCTTGAGATTTTTAAATTTAATTCAGACAGACTATAGTTTTCTTTTTGGCAATATTTGTCCTTTTCAATAATACGCCAAAAAAATTTTAATTTTATGTAACAAAACAAATAACTGTGGATGCTGGAGTTCTGAACCAGAAACAGAACTTGCTGCTGAAACTCAGCAAGTCTGTAGAAAATAAAGCAGAGTTAACATTTTGAGTTGGTGACTGTTCAGAGTTTCAGAATTTATATTTTGGTAGAAAATTAAGAATATTATTGGCATTATTTAGCTTGTGGCTGGGACTCCCTTCAAACAGCTGCAGCAGCAATTTAAAATTCTATTATGTTGCATTCCAGTGCCCACAGCTGCTCGACGCTAAGCTCTCTTTACACATTAAGTTACTTAGGCATATTGAATCACCCTCATGTATTAAATTATCCTGGCATGGTCAAAGTTCAGATAGGAAAGCTTATCTATATAAAGTTGGGACAGAATTCTATTCCAATTCTGCAATGATTCATAATGTTCTTATTATCAAAACTCCAAGTTAAGTAAATCTTTTTGACAGTTATGCAGAGAGTTTGGTGTCTTTCAAAATTAACCTTCATTGAAATAAAGAAATGACATAAGCTTATTCCGACCCCTGCTTAATTATAACATTTTTCCTAAAATATGCATGAGTTGATGTTGGTGTCTTATAGTCCACTCAAAGAGTGTGACTTGCTGTGGAAAATGAACTATTAAACGCATGTTTTAGCTGAAGCTGTGGATAGTGATAGTCAAAAGCCCAATGTTTTTCTAATCACTTGGTTGAACAGGAATTTCTCCTGCTCTTCCAGCCCAATATTAGCTGTGTGTTGGAAAGATTTGCCGGCTTATATCAATCCATTTGACCATGTTATGAATGCACCCTCGTTCATCATGAGATCCTGAGATGGGATTCAAATTCAGATTTTCTGGCTAAGAGGCGGAGATATTTATTTGCTTTAACCTTCAATTGATGCTACGCCAGTGTTAATGAAACATTTAACCTAACAAATTGACAACATTTACATTTTTTAATGTTAAAATATTATTTCTCTTGATTCATGCAAAATTTATCAGGTTTTTACTCGTTGAAAGAATTTCTTTTTTTGTGTTAAAATCACAATTGGGCCCTATTATTGCTGGAACATGGCATATTGAAATTCAATACTTTTAAGTTACAGTAGAAATTGACCCACTTTTTCTAATTAGATAGAATGAAATTGACTTGATATAATTGTAAATGATGATGTGCTTCTAATAGGAAATGTAAGCAGCTTTGTGTATGCACAAAAGGTGTTAGGAATCAGGCTAACGGCAGTTCACTTGTAGCAGATTTGGACAAATGATGAGTGTATCCTTTAATATTTAATTCTTTTTTTTGATACTACAATATTTTAATCTCTGTTATGTTTGCATTGCAAGCACACAGATAATTTCTATTCCAAAGAAAAGTAAAGCAATCTCATCATATCACTGACTGGTTTAACATTTTGTAACTTAGAAGACTGAACTGCATTTAGCTTTGTCTTTGTCTATCTTTCTCCTTTTTGTCGCCAATAACCTAATAGCTCTGATTACTTTCTACATTCAATTTGGAAGGGTTATTATTGTAACATGACACTTAAAAGCTGCCCAGCACCAGTAATAAAGATTAGCCATTATCCTCTGGCTCATACAATGCACTAAAATGTATATGTCAGCTGATGGAAAGCATTCTGCAGGCAATATCAACTATTATTGAAGTTGGATGTAGGAAACAGGCACCGGACCATTTCAAAATACTGGTACAGTTAACTCTGTATCGAAGAGAACAGAATTAATTTCTTAGCAATGTATTAAAGATATTTAATGCAAATGTTAAGAGATATGCATTTTGGAAATGCACATAAATGCTCAGTACATGATAAAGACAGTTGCTGAAATACAAGCCACAATGAATTATGATATGGTGAGAATAATGGTGACATTACTTTCACGAGTGGAGTGATAGGAATGTTCCTTGCATATCCAGGAATGATAGCAAAGGCAATAAAGGGGGGAGAGGGATTTTAAATATTTATCCAAGATTCAAAGATGCTGTTACAGTATCACTGAGGGACGTTTTACTTGATGGTTTGAAGACATCATTTAATTTATTCAAATTAAGGAATGAAGATTATTATGCTGAATATAAACCGAAACTACTGCAGATGCTGTAAATCAGGAACAAAAACAAAAGTTGCTGGAAAAGCTCAGCACGTCTGGCAGCATCTGTGAAGAAAAATCAGAGTTAATGTTTCGGGTCCAGTAAACCTCCCTCAGCTCTGTTTTTGTTCAAGGCTATTATGCTGTAGGGTTTGTAGTAAGTAGCGGGGAGAAAATGGAGGCAGAGCTTTGGAGTTAATTTCAGAAAGATAGGGAAAATGAGACTTGTACAAGCCAGATGGTTACACCCAAACAGGACTGGGATAATTATTGTTGCAAAGAGATTTGTAGTGCTGATGGGAGAGTTTAAACTAGATTTGCAGGTGGCTACGAACCTGAGGGAAAATTCAGAATGAGAAATGGAAGGTAGAAAATTGGCAGGTGGTTCTGAAAGATAGAGGAGGAGACATTTTAAAATTGTATAATGCAGGAATTTAGCAATAGTAAAAGGTATATAAGTGCGAATATGGTGATGATCTGAGGCCATAGTCAGACGTATGGCAGCGTGATATAATTTCTATAATAGAAACTTGAATAAAAGTGGCTCAAGATGACTGTTCAACATCTCTGAGTATTGAGTTTTCAGGTATGAAAGCAAATGGGATTTAAATAGTGGGACATAGCGTTATTGAGTAAAGACTCAATTAAAATTGTGAGGAGGGTTGATATAACAAGTGAAGAATCACATGAGGACTGCAGATCAGAAAACATTGTACCATTGTTCAAAAAAGATGTAACAGAAAGGCCAAGTAATTATGTGCTGGTCAGTCTGACCTCAGTTGTGGGCAGAATCAATCCTGAAATATTAACTATTATTTGAAAAGGCATGGATGAATCAGGGATAGTTTTATTAAGAAAAGGTTGTGTCTTATGAGCTTAATTGATTTTTTTTGAGGAAGTAAAGGAGGATTGATGAGACAGTGCAGTGAATATTGGGTACATGGCCATTGAAAAGGACACACATGGCAAGCTGGTGGCATTCATGATGTTAAATTGGTTACAATGTTGGCACGGTGTGGTGAAACAAAGAGTAATGGTTGATAGATGGTTTTGCAAATAGCAAGCAGTTTCCAGTGGTGTTCCTAGGGCTTGGTGTTAGGTGCATTGCTGTTTGTGGGCTATACTAACAATTTTAAGTTAGATGTGGGATATTGGTTGGGACATTTTCTGACAACATACAAATTGGCCGTGTAGTTGATAATGAAGTGGATGACTGCTGACACCAGGAAGATATCAATGGTTGGTTCAGTGGGTGGAAAATTAGCAAATGGAACTCAATCTGGAGAAGTGCAAGATTATGCAATGGTGGGACCATAAAAAATAAGGGAAGACACAATAATTAGGAGGGTGTTGAGAGGAATTGAAGAAGTGACAGATCTTAGAGTGTGTGTCAGCAGGTTTCTGGAGATGGTGGTGAAGAAGGCACATAGGATGTTTCTTTCTTTGTGTGAGGTATTGAATACAAAAACAGGGATGCAATTCTGAAGCTATCTGAGACACTGATTAGGAGGAATGAGGACTGATGAGCAGAGACTGATAGCTAAGTTCCATACCCACGAAGACGGCCTCAGTGGTGATCTTGGGCTCATGTTGCACGACATGTAACCTCACCTTACTGCTCTGTATTTGTAAAATCTTCCTTACTGTCCTGTTTTGACACGAGCACCTTGATAACTTGTTATGATCTCTCTACCTTAATTAGCTTTTATAGTTTTGGATTAGACCCTCAGCATGTGACTCTTGTACCTATGTTATCCTCACCATTTGGTTTGTTTCCAGCACCACCTAATTTTTATTTTTTCATTATCTCCGCACCTCATTTAATTGGATTATAGGACATCCCTTCACTTGTTATTTAGCTGTTGACACTTTACTTACACCATCTGACACTTTTGATCACCTGCAGAGACTTTTTATTTGACACTCCACTCACACGATTTGTGTGATCTTTGATCTCTCTGCCCTTGATCTCTCCACCTATAAATTCTGCATCTGTGTGCTTCACTCTCACTTCACCAGATGAAGGGGCTACGCTCCAAAAGTTTGTGATTTCAAATAAACCCGTCAGACTAAAACGTGGTGTTCTGTGACTTCTGAGTTTGGTGGTTGAGGCAGAACCCCTAAACTCATCTAAAAGAACTCAGATCTGCACCAAAAGTGCTGTAACTTGAAAGGAGTTGTAAAGTAGGATTATAGCGTGAGGCTGCAGAAAAGATGGGCTGAACAGTCTCTTTCTGTATTCAACCTTTCTATGGCTCTATGGCTCTAATTAATAAGGGTTTAAATTTAACTAAGTCAGCAAGAAAGCTGCAATCTATCTTTCACTGAAATTCAACAAAACTCTTCTTGGAGAATCATTTCCTGGCCTCATTCTCATTTTTGCTTCGTTGAAAGTTAATAATCTTGACAATGTTTTGAAAGTCAACAGAAAGTGAAAGCTGGCATGGTGACAAATTAGCGTGCCAATTCACTATGAGCAAATTTTGCACAGCTGGCATAGACCAATTTCATCTGCCTACAATATTATAGGTTTCAGAATAGCCACCTTCAAAATTTGAATAAATACTAGGATAATATGAATGGCAAAGAGGGAGGGGAAGTGCTGAAATGTGAACAAAATAAATTTTTAATCAGTACAATCTGGATTTTAATATTTAAGGTAGTTAGCATGAGTTAGCACAAAGTACCTTTTTAGCTCCCAAGCAGGAGTGTGGGCTCAGGTTGGGAGTTGGGATGCTACATACTGCAATGGGTCCAGCCATCCTTTGAAACAGCTTCCTTAGAATACCTACAATATAGAAACAGGCCCTTCGACCCAACAAGTCCACACCAACCCTCAGACATCGCACCCAGACCCATTCCCCTTTAACACACCTAATCTACACAACCCTGAACACTATGGGCAATTTAGCATGGCCAATCCACCTAACCTGCACACCTTTGGACTGCGGGAGGAAACCAGAGCACCCGGAGGAAACCTACGCAGACACAGGGAGAATGTTGAAACTCCACACAGTGCCCGAGGGTGGAATCAAACCCAGGATTCGGGTGCTGTGAGGCAGCACTGCTAACCGCTGAGCCACCATGCCATTACTAGAGAGTTGCTGAATGCTGAGATAGGCTGCATAAATAGCCTGCCTTTGTATTCTTAGACATGCAAATATTGCCCTTCTTGTCCTCATGCCTCTTAGTCCCTGCACATACACTTTTTTTTCTATTCTTTGGTGGGATGTGGGCGTCACTGGCTGGCCAACATTTATTGCCCATCCCTAGTTGCCCTTGAGAAGATGCTGGTGAACTGCGTTCTTGACTGCTGCTATCTACCTGCTGTGAATTGACCAAAATGTCATTAAGGAAGGAATTCCAGGATTTTGACTCAATGACTTGAAGGAACAGCGATATATTTCTAAGCCAGGATAGTGAGTGGCTTTGGAGGGGAACTTGAACATGGAATTTTTCAGTATCTGAGGAGTCGTGAATGGTGCTGAACATTGTGCAATCATCGGCGAACATCCCCACTTCTGGTCTTATGATAGAGTGAAGCAACTGAAGATGATTGGGTTGAGGACACTACCCTGAAGAACTCCTGCAGATATGTCCTGGAGCTGAGTTGATTGACTTCCAACAGCCACGACCATCTTCCTACGTATCAGGTATGACTCTAACCATTGGAGAGTTTGCCCCCGATACCCATTGATTCCAGCTATGCTAGGGCTCCTTGATGCCACACTTGGTTGAATGCAGCTTTGATGTCAAGAGCTGTCACTCTCAACTCACCTCTGGAATTGAGCTCTTTTGTCCATGTTTGATCCAAGGCTGTAATGAGATCAGGAGCTGAGTGGCCCTGACAGAATCCAAACTGGGCATTACTGAGCAGGTTATTTCTGAGCAGGTGCTGCTTGATAGCACTGTTGATGACACCTTCCATCACTTTGCTGATGATGGAGAGGAGACTGATGGGGCGCTAATTGGCTGGGTTGGATTTGTCCTGATTTTTATGTGCAGGACATACTTGGGCAATTTTCCACATTGTTAGGTAGATATCAGTGTTGTAACTGTACTGGAATGGCTTGGCGACGGGAGTGGCAAGTTCTGGAGCACAAGTTTTCAGTACTATTGTGGAATGTTGTCAGGGCCGGTAGCCTTTGCAGTATCCAGTGTCTCCAAATATTTCTTGATATCACGTGGAGTGAATCGAATTTGTTCAAGACTGGTATCTATAATGATGGGGACCGCTGGAGGAGGCCGAGATGGATCATCCAATCAGCACTTCTGGCTGAAGATTGCTGCAAAAGATTCAGCCTCATCTTTTGCATTGATGTGCTGCGCTCTTCCATCATTGAGAATGGGGATATTTGTGGACCGTCCCCCTCCAGTGAGTTGTTAAGTTGTCTACCATCATTCATGACTGGATTTGGCAGGACTGCAGAGCTTAGATCTGATCTGTTGGTTGGGAGATCACTTAACTCTGTCTATCACTTGCTGCTTATGCTGTTTGGCATGCTAGTAGTCTTATTGGGTGGTTTCACCAGGTTGACACCTCATCTTTAGGTATGCCTGGTGCTGCTCCTGGCATGCCCTCCTGCACTCTCCATTGAACCGTAGTTGATGCCCTGGCTTGATGGTAATGGTTGAGTGGGGGATATGCCAGGCGAAGAGGTTACAGATTGTGCTGGAGTACAATTCTGCTGCTGTTGATGATCCATTGCACCTCGTGTCTTGAGTTGCTAGGCCTGTGCAAAGTCTGTCCCATTTAGCACGGTGATGGTGCCACATAACACAATGGAAGTTATTCCCAATGTGAAGGAAGGACTTCATCTCCACAAGGACTGTGGGCGCAGACAGATGCAATTGCAACTGGCAGATTGGTAAGTATGTTTTTCCCTCTTGTTGGTTCCCTCACCATCAGCCACAGATCCAGTCTAGCAGCAATGACCTTTAGGACCCAACCAGCTCAAACTGTAGTACTGCTGCTGAGCTACTCTTGGTGGTGGACATTGAAATTCAGAGTACATTTTGTGCCCTTGCAATCCACAGTACTTCTTCCAAGTGTTGTTCAACATGGAGGAGTACCGATTCATCAGCTGAGGGAGGACAGTATGTGGTAATGAGCAGGAGGTCTCCTTGCTCATGTTTAACCTGAAGCCATGAGACTTCACAGGATCCAGAGTCAATGTTGAGGACTCCCAGAACAACTCCCTCCCGACTGTATACCACAGTGCCACCACCTCTGCTAGGCCTGTCCTGCCAGTGGGACAGGACATATCCAGGGACGGTGATGGTGGAGTCTGGGACTTTGTCTGTAAGGTATGATTCTGTGAGTATGACTATATCAGGCTGTTGCTTGTCCAGTCTGTGAGACAGCTCTCCCAATTTTGGTACTAGTCCCCAGATGTTAGTGAGGAGGACTTTGCATGATCGACAGGGTTATCTCTGCCGTTGTCTTTTCCAGTGGCTTGGTCAATGCCAGGTGATCTGTCCAGTTTTACTTCTTTGAAACTTTGTAGCGATTGTTACAACTGAATGGCTTGTTAGGCCATTTCAGAGGGCAATTGAGAGTCAACCAGATTGCTGTGAGTCTGGAGTCACATGTTGGCCAGACGAGGTGAGGATGGCAGATTTCCTTCCCTGAAGGGCATTAGTGAACAAGATGGGTTTTTCTGATGATTGACAATGATTTCATGGTGATCAGTAGATTCTTAATTCCAGATTTATTTTATTGAATTCAAATTCCACCATCTGCCACGGTGGCATTCGAACTCGGGTCCCCAGAACATTAGCTGAGTTTCTGGATTAACAGCAATAAACCACTAGGCCATCGCCTACTCTAAATTTGTCAACATAATCACGCATGGCAACTTTACACCCCAATTACGTCAACATATGACAACCCCCGCCCTTCCACCATTCCCAATGGCTTCATAAAGAGCTGATGCCAAACAACATCTACCTCCACCCCAATGGCCCTCCTTAGTCTCCATGCCAATCGCTGCCACCCCAATCTAATGGCTCACCTTAGCCTCAATGCCAATCCATGCCCTCCTGCCCTCTCATTCAAATGCTCTTCATAAAATTCATGCCAGTGCATTCCCCTTTGCTCCCCTCAGGGGCCGCACATTGTACCAATGTAAGCCTGTGCCATGCTATCCATACCCAATGACCCATCATACCCTCGATGCCAACTTTTGGTGCTTCAATGCCCATTTTGTGAAGGTAGTGGTGTACTGGTAATGTCACCGGACTAGTAATCCAGAAACTCCAGGCTAAGTATCTGAGGATGAGGGGTTCAAATCTCGCTCTGGTTTTTCATGAAATTTGTATTTAATAAAAATGTAGAATAAAGGTTGGTCTACTTCTGAGTATTGTCATGTGTCATCTAGTTTACGAACATACTTTAGTGAAAGAAATCTGCCATCCTTTACCTGGTCACTGACTCCATGCTTTCATGGATAGGAGGTCACATTATCTTTTGTTGTGTAAGAAGCAATGGTATTGGGTATGTCTTTGCAGATTTGCATAGGTCAGGACACTGTGAAGGCTGAAGCAGAGAATTGTGGGGAGCTAGACAATCCAACAGAATGTTAATGGAATCTACTCCTGAGGCCAATGTGTGTGACAGAGGGCAGAGTCCAGATATCTTCAGATCCAAGCTTACTATCAACACAATAATGACAGCCATGTGGGCGAGAGTAAGTTTCAATCAGAAAGAGCTTCATACTGTGGTTTTTGGATACTCAATAAATGCATGAGTGAGTATAGAGATGAGTAGACCTCACAGTCATGCACATTTTGTGCATGGGAAAAGGAGTGGAATTTTTTGCATATGCTTTTACAGAATATAGAGATTATTGATTTTGATAATTTTGAAATTTTGGTCAAGCACATCAATTCTTATTGTTTAAAGAGAAAGAAGATAATTTGTTGATCTCATATTAATATCAGGTGTTCCTCAGGACAGTGTTCGAAGTCCAATCATCTTCAGCTAGTTCATTCATGACTTCCCTAATCATAAGGTAAGGTTTTTTGATGAAGATTTAACAGTGTTGAATACAATTCATATCTTTTCAGATACTGAAGGAGTGTGCATCTGTCTGGTACTAAGACCTGGGCAGCTCTCCAAGTAAGCCACAGGGAGCATTGACTGTTGCTGGGATAGCAAATAGACAGCAGCAATCGAGGAAGTCCAGGTAACTGTGCTCAGACTTGCGTGAAGCCAATGGGAGGATTTCACTTCTGAGGGCAGGGTGGTTCAATTAAGCAGTCAGCCCCTCTCACTTTTGTTGTTCCAGCTGCTTCAGAGAGCCCCCACCTTCTCCCCACTAAACCCAAGATCACTAGGAACTCTTCAAGGTAAACCTGGCAGTCTCCCCATAAGAAAATGTCACCCGTATCTTCCCTGATTGTTTTTTTTAATTCCGAATCTCTTGCCAGCTTCTTAAAGAGCTGTATCAAAGAATTATTTTCCATATGTCAAATTGCACTCACTGGTATATTTTGCTATTGTTTCTGTTTTACATATTTTTACATCAAAATTGTGACATAATGAGACTTGCCAGGACACATGTTGTCAGCATCATAAGTACTTCCTGTTATGGCGTGGGTGCTACAGGAGCCCAGTATGCCCCAGGGTAGTCAATAACTAAAAACATTTAATTTATACAGCATCTCTCAAACTCAGGATTGTAGAATTACAGGAAACTATGATAATTGGGAAATATGTCATCACTGATGTAATGATGATTTCAGAAACAGGGTAGCAGGGTGGCTCAATGGTCAGCACACAGCGCCAAGGACACAGATTCGATTCCAGCCTTTGGCAACTGTCAGCATGGAGTTTGCACATTCTCCCTGTGGGTGTTCTCTGGGTATTCTAGTTTCCTGCCATAGTCCAAAGATATGCAGATTAGGTGGATTGGCCATGTTAAAATTGCCCATAGTGTCCTGGGATGTGTAGGCTAGGTGGGTTAGCCATGGGAAATGCTGGGTTACAGGGATGGGGTAACTGGAAGGTTCTGAAACGTTAACTGAGAAGTTTCTTCACAGATGTAGCCAGACTTGCTGAGCTTTTCCAGCAACTTATGTTTTTGTTCCTGATTTACAGCATCTGCAGCTCTTTCGGTTTTTATTCAATGCAGAGAAGTTTGAGGTGATGCATCTTGGAACACTGAAAAATCATATAAAATTGGGTACACTTCGAAAGGGAGTGCAGGAGCAGTGGTACCTGGATGTATATGTGCACAGATCATTGGAGGTGGCATAGCAGCAGGGAGAGCATACAGTGCTCTTAGATTTAGTAATAGAAACACAGAGTACAAGAGCAAGGAGGTGATGTCAAACGTGTACAAGATACTGATTAGGCCTTAACTGGAGTATTGTGTACAGCTGTGGGCATTTCATTGTGGGAAAGATGCAAACGCATGAAACAGAGTGCAGAAGCAATTTACTAGAATAGTTCTAGACTTGAGAAAGTTCAGTTGTGAAGATAGAAGTTATGCTAGACATTAAGACATGAAGAACTTGGCACTGTCTTCCCTGGAGAAATGATTGAGAGGAGATCTGATTGAGATTTTCACAATTACAAGCAGACTGAGCAGATTAGCTAGGGTAAAGCTGTTTCCATTGTAAAAGAAACCAGAATGAGAGAGCATCAATTTAAATTAGCGCACAAACAAAACAAGGGTGCTAAGAGGAAAACCTTTTTTTTACACAGTAAATTGTTAGGGTATGGAATGGATTGCCTGGATATGTCGTGGAGGCAGGTTCAACTAAGGCATTCAAGAGGGCTTTGGATTTTTTTTTTATGGATAGTATGGTATGAAAGGAAATGAGGAAAAGGCAAACTATTGACACTAGAAAGTAGAGCCGGGCAAGCATGATGGGCCAAATGGCCACCTTCTGCAACATAATAATTCTGTGATTTTGAGAACTGTTACATCTGTGTTTAAATCAGTCTGTTCGTGGCCATAATTCAATTTCTCAGGAGATTTCTGAAATAATCTCAACCCCAGATGGTAATCCCTGTTATTATACATGAACTCATTTTGGAAAATAAGAGCAGGAGCGAGCTATTTTTCCCACTTAACTTGTTTTATCTTGATGTAAAAGCAAATTGCTGCAGATGCTGGAATCCACACTGAAAATCACAGCAGGTCAGGCAACATCCGGGGAGAGAGAGAGCAAGCTAACGTTTCGAGTCGAGATGATTCTTCATCAGAGCTGATATGAAGTGGGAAGGGGGCAGCATTTATGCAATAGTTGGGGGGTAGAGTGCTGGAGGAGAAAGGGGTGCTGATTGAGCAGATTAAGTGATTTAACTTGAATTTGCTTTACTCTTATTTCAGTGTTTCATGTTATTTTCACAAAAAATCTACTGAATTGGTGACCATTATCGAAAGTTTATACAACTCTTTGAACAGATATGTAAAGTGTATCAGTAGTAAACAAAAACGCTGTGGCTGCTTGTAATATTAAATACAGCCCAATAACGTATAAAAGATAACTTACATATAAATGAAATGTTATGTTAATTTATTCTCAAGTTAATGAAGCTTATTGCTTGCTGTCGCATAATTGCATTGCAAGTATATCAACTTTTGAAGAAAATATTAAAATTTTCTTTTCAATTTTTAGCCCCTCAAGTGAGATTTCCAATGTAGCATGAATGATAATTTTGAAAATGTGAGCATTGATATAGATGGGCTTATTTGTTTTACATTTTAAGCTAGGCTTACAAATACTACCTTAATGATGTCATCATCTTGTAGCATTAGATATCAACAATATTATCGATACTTTTTCAGCTTTTTGATGTTTTGAATGAAAATTAACACATCAGGGAAATGTATATTGTAATGTTTCTGACAAAATGGGATATTGAAGGAAATATCCAACAACCTAAGTAGAGAAATTTTATTTATTGTGCTGTTAACAGCTGAACTTTTTAAACAGCTTTTTAGAATAACCTCAGCTAGTTGCAAAAAAGATTTGTAATTCTATTTTAGCTGACAACTACATTGCACTTCAATTAAAAACATTGTTCGATCATTTAAAAAATTAAAAGCCTTTTACAAGATTTTCCTGAGTGAATGAAAGAGGGGCTTTATGCTTGATAACTCCCAAGGAATATAATAAAGTGCAGTCAAATATAGACACAAAACACAAATGTAAAAAAATTAGGATCAAGATTATGCAGTTTAAAAAGTCCTTAGAATTGTTGAGGTATTAGGATTATTCTGAGACCATTGGTGCTTAATTGATTATTTGTAATATCTGCAGTAATGAAATTTGAATATATCCTTCAGTTCTTGTTGAATGGATACTATTTCAATTGGCTTTTCACCACTTATTGTATTCTGAGAGGCAAACAGTGAGGGAGGAGGAGCAGAAGAGGGAACAAGCCTTCTAGTTTGGTTGTTACAAGTATCTTTCTTCTCTTTGCTCTGCACAAAAGCTGTTGCCTATTATACAGTTCATTTCAGTATTTCCATTTGTGGCTTCATTGTTTTTCTCCCAGATGGTTAATATGCAAGTGAGCCTTTCCAAATATGTAAAATCCCACACAGATGCAAATCAAACAGGAGCTACAGATCAGAGTGACTGGGTTCAGGCATTTTGATAACAAATTAATTTCAGTTCAGACTGGACTTTGTTTATTGATAGTTTCATAAACTGGCTCGGCCTATGGTCAGGTGATCAATGCAGCTATCTTAGTCAGTATTCTTTTTCCTTTTAAAAAGTACTTTAGTATGTGAAAGTTTCTAGTTATTAAAAACCAGATGCTGGAATTCAAAAAGTGACAGTGCATTTTTACTACTATCATGGCTTTTTTATTTGTTATTAGCGCTTCATAATTAATACTGAAAACTGTTGGTCAAACTTTCCATCAATTAAGATGAAGAATACATGGATAATCAAGGACTGTCAAGCCTGAAGTAGAAATTCCTAGTTATTTGTTTTGGAAATGCTGTTGTCGACTTTTTTGTTATGGGTTACATTCTAAGGTAAAGTTACTATCAAATTTTGTTGTAAGGCACCTAATTTGCGTAGGGTGGATAGGCGCAAACACCACTGTGGTACAGGGCCAGCACCATGAAAACAGAAAATCCATTATCTGCTTAGTATTGAGTACATTATCAAAGCAATCAATTGCACTAGCTTTGTCCCTTTATAATCAACAAATTAAAAAGAAATCGCATTATGCAGTGATCCAGACTGCTTGCTTTACATGGACCTTGGGCTCATCTCCACTTGTCTTGAAGTCAATGTCCCAGGGCACATTGGCCTTCATACCTCATAGACCATGTTGGCCTTTGTTATAATATTACATTCTACATCGCAGGCTGTAAAATCCTGCAAATGACAGAGATCCAATGGAAGAGCGTTGTAAGTCACCCAACAAATTCAGCCAAATCCATTAGGAAATTCAGGATCTTATATATTTTCTTGATTCATACTAAAGTTTAGCAATGATCAGTCATAGATGTCTTCAAATACACCAGGAATATAAAACACAATATTTAAAATTTAAAAAAAACAGAGAGGTTAAAATGAATAAAGGAATAAGAGCAAGACGATTTCACAATAAACCTCACTTATAAGAAACTGAAACTGATGGAATCAAAGAAAATGTTTCCCACTTTTGAAAATACATCATAGGCCAAACAGACATGCTCACCATTGTGAGAAACAAAATAGATTCTGTGATATCAGATACCTAATAAAGAAAGCATCAAGCTGTGCCCTAAGGGAAGGCACCCAGGAATGAGTGATGACAATGCAAAGCCTATTCTCTAGTTCCTTGTAATAAGGCCAGTTTGAGGTAATGTCAGAACCTCCACACTCTGAAAACAAATCCAAAGTAATTTTTATGCTTAGCCCATAATGGGATGCTTAACTACATCTTAATGTATTATTAAAAATTTTGTATCTGCAAACATATAGCAGTACATAACTATAATGACTGTAGTGAGTCAAAATAATTCCTCAGCTAACCATATGATATTATTCAGCCAGAGGCTGACCAGGACCAACAGGTTTTCTGAAATTTATTTCACAGAAGACACAAAAGGCAGACATGAAGCAAACAAAATAACTGTAGATTGGTACTGTGAAATAATTACAGAAAATGTTGCAAAATTAAGTCAAAAGCTACCTGTGGGCAGAACAGAGAAGTTAACATTTCAAGGGGTGTCTTTTAAAGAATGCATCATTTTGAATTCAGGTGTAAGACATGATTGAACCTGAAGTATTGACTTTTCCATTTTTTCCACAGATGCTGAATAGCCTGCTGAGCATGACCAGGAGTTGTTATTATTGTTTCTGAAGATTTTGTACTCACGGGATCTTTGGTCTTACATTGTATTATTTGCTATTTCGTATTCAACTCTATTCCCTTGCATCTTGTTTGTTGTATTTTTCTGTCTCCAAGCCAGTATTAGTATTAAATTTGCTTCTTCCATACCATCCTCTACGTTCCACCTATGCTGTAACACATTTTGCCCAGTGAATGTACCAAGCACTGAAGAAAATTAATGAAATTCGAAAACTCAACTCAAACTTCAACATGCAATTTTATTTTATCAAATTAAAGCTCATTTAATCCCACCTTTATGAACATTGTCACTGTTTTTTACAATGAGATAGGAAGCTATAAAGATGAAGCTTTATGGAAACCAAACCATACGCTTGTGGAGGGGAGAATTATGAAGTAAGTGATCGGATAAAGAGCAGAAAGTGAATTTAGAAAGGAAGAAGATATATCTATATATTTACGATGTTTATAAATAACTTGGGTGACGGAACTGAATGTACTATTGCCAAGTTGGAGGATGGCACCATAATAGATGGGAAACCAAGTGGTAAGTGTGACATAAAGAGTCCGCAGAGGGATATAGACAAATGAAGAGAGTGGGCAAAGACTTGGCAGATAGACTGTAATGTGGAAAATGTTATGAAAAGGTTTGGTGCTTTGGCAGGGTAGCTGAATATTATCTAGATGGAGAAAGACTGCAGAAATCTGCAGCACAGAAAGATTTGGGGCCCTTGTGCAGGAATCACAAAATGCTAGCACATAGCTTTAGTGAGTAATAGAACGTAAGGTATACGAGCAGTAGTAGGCCATTCAGCACATTTTGTCTGTCCATTGTTCAATAAGATCATGGTGACATAATAATCCTCAACTCCACTTTCCTGCCTTTTTCCCATAAACATTGATACCCTGATTAAAAATGCCTATCTTAGCATGGAGTATTCTATACAACCCGATCTCTACAGCCCTCTGCATTAACGAGTTCCACAGATTCATTACTCTCAAAGAGAAGAAATTTCTCATCATCTGTGATCTAAATGAGTGACCCCTTATTCTGAGATAATGCCCTCAGGTCCTAGACTCTCTCAAGAAGATAAATAACCTATCCACATCTACCCTATCAAGTCTGCTAAGAATCTTGCATGCTTCAATAAGATCACCTCTCATTCTTCTGAAAATCAATGAATACAGGCCCAACCTACTCAACCTCTCCTCATAAGAAAGTCCCTCCATGCCCGGTATAGGCCTAGTGAACCTTCTGTGGTCTGCTTCCAATGCCAGTACAGGATGTTCTCCTGTCACGCGTGTTCGAGCAATGCGAAATGGCTATAGTGTAATTGATGAATACGGGAACGATATTTCTAAAATGAAAACTTTGTGTTGGCTATAACACGATTCCAATGTTGACAACACATGATTGGTTTGCGGGCTTTGTCCTGAGCATGTGCTGAAACAGTCCCTGCTGACCCTATTATTGATGTTTTCAAAGATGTTTTAGAAAGTATTGCAGGAAAAAAATGTGGATTTCAAGATTCTCCTCATCCTGGATAATGCGCCAAGCCATCCTCAGACCATTGGTGAGCTTTATGAAAACACCAAAGTGCTATTTCTACCCCCAAACACAACCTATCTCCTTCAAACCATGGACCAGGGTGCAATAGCAGCTTTTAAAGCTTACTATTTAAGGCACACATTTAAGAGGTTGATTGCAGCCGCTGAGGGGATTAAGGATAGTGTTCTTAAATTTTGGAAGAGCTTTAGCATCAAGAATGCAATTGACATTATCGTAGAGTGCTGCGGTGATGTCATTAAGGACAGCTTGCATGAAGTTTGGCAGAAGCTTCTCCCAGACTTTTTTTTCAAGATTTAAAAAGCTTTGATCCATCAGAAGATTTCCCAAGAATCAAAGAACATTATGTTGATCTTGCAAAGCAAGCTGGATTTGAAGAAGTGGAGAGTGAGGATGTTGAAGAGCTGCTTGAGTCCCACTGCGAAGACCTCTCTCCAGTTGATCTACAACAACCTGTCACTGAGGGGGAAGTGGAAGCTGGAGTTGAAGAAGATGAGATCCAGGATGCAGCACCATGAGAGCTTTCCACTCCTGTTTTGTCTTCTATCCTGAGGGAAATTGAAAAGCAGTTGCAATGATTAGAGGACAACCATTACAATGCAGAATGCAGCAGGGTAGCAGTTTGTGGAATAAGATTTTATATGCCACCCTATGAACTGCCTCTTCATGAAAGAAGATAAAGGGCAAAGCAGCAAAAACTGTCTTTTTTAAGCCAACCCCCAAGAAACAGTCAGAAGACAATGAACCCCAGCCATCTACTTCTGGATTAACTATTTTTTGCCCTAACCCTGCAACCACAACTGCACCTGAAGGTGCTGATGATAATGATGATGATGATGATGATAATGATGATGACAACCCTCAGCCCCTGCATTAGCAACAGAGCAACCTCAAAACCTCCTCCCCCATCAAGTCATTTTGACATTTTTTTCAAGATAAGGTGATAAATTTACTGTTATTTCATTATTATGTGTGAATTAAGCATTTGTTAAAAATGTGCTAACCTTTGTGTTATGCTTTTGAGTGATTTTTGAGTCATTTCTTTTGTTGGTGTGCCCCTAAAGCCCCTTTACCCATAGGCCCCATTATTTCTACAGCACGATTTTTTATTATGCATCACTTCACAGGAATGCATCTAATGTATTATAGCAGAACCCCCCCATATAGCTTTCCTTCAATAAAGGACCTAAAACGGTTCACAATAGTCTAGTTATAATCTTAATTTTAGCAATTTTATAACCCACAGTCTTTTGTAAGGGTAACAAATGCATTCCAGTGCCCGCTGTGTGCACTGATCAAGAAATGATATATCTTAGTATTTTATTTTTAAAGGAGATGGGCAGCAATTTCAACCAATCAGACGTAATAAAAAATGTAAAATGAAACTGTCTATTAGGAACATTTTATCTTAAATCAAGATTTCAAAGTAAATGGGAATTTCAATTGAAATCTCACTACAAGGGTTAATAATGAGCCCCAGCCCCAAGTGTGGTCTTTGGTGACAGAACAGACACATTTCGATGCACTTTTGGGAAAAACCAAACTAGAATGAATAAAAATAAAATAAGACAACCCATTAGGGGCATGGTTACTGAAATAAAAATTTCAGAAAAAAACTTAGGAAATTTAAATTAAAATGTCATTAGTAGGGTTAACAATCCATTTCAATCCCCTACCAGTCTCGAAAAGACACATCTCAGTATAATTAACCAATGAATCCCAACAACCTTTTCTTCCCTTCAACTACATCAACAGACCCTATCAGATACAAATAAATTCTGCTGTATGTTCAGCTTTTCTTGTTTCAAGTTTGCATTGCCTGCCAAGTTTTGTAGTGATTGAACAATGGTTTCAGTTCAAATGCTATAAAGCTTGTCAGACAATTTCCAGCTTTATGAATCCTTTTGAAATTGAAATTAGATTTTAGTCACTTATAAAACAAAGTAAAAGGTGGCATGGTGGCCCAGTGGCTAGCACTGCTGCCTCACAGCGTCAGGGTTTGATTCTAGCCTTAGGTGACTATTTGTGTCGTTTCCACATTCTCCCCATGTCTATGTGGGCTTCATCTGGATGCTCCTGTTTCTCCAACTGTCCAAAGACGTGCAGGTTAGGTGGATTGGCCAAGCTAAATTGCCCATAGTGTCCAGGGATATGAAAGTTAGGTGGATTAGCCATGGGAAATGCAGGGTTACAAGGATTGGGTAGGAGGCTGGTGGGACGTTCTTCAGATGGATTGTGTAGACTTTATGGGTCAAATGGCGTCCTTCCACACTTAAGGAATTCTATGAAGATCTTCTCATAAAACTTTAAACTGCACTGGCTGTTGTTTTATATTATTTCAAAGCTTCTTTCTTCAAATTTTTTTTTGAAATTTTTTTCTTATGTATTTTAAACTGTTAAGTTTTTTTTAAAAATCACTACAAAGATAATTCCTCAATAAAGCTTGATTAATGTTGACATGTTTGAGATGATGTGATCTTCTTAAATATTTTAGTAAATTAAGCTTTATCTACCCTGTAAAACATTTAAGATGATTGTTTCACACCATCGTAGAATTCTGCTTGATGGCTTTGTACGTGTAGTGAGAGAAACCAAGTAGGTCCTTGATTGGGGTTGTTAACCTGGCCAATCAGGGAACCCTGGCTCACAGGTATAAACAGAGGACTCAGAGAGTCTCCTAACTTCAGGGACTGACTCTGAACTGGTTGATCACTGCCAGTGTACTGTGCACGTGTAAATAAAAGGTGACTTGGTGACGAGACACCGGCATCTGTCCAGTTATTTCAGTACCTTTTTTTGGCAAAATGAGAATTAATGCTGAATCAGAGATAGTAGGAACTGCAGATGCTGGAGAATCCAAGACAACAAGGTGCAGGGCTGGATGAACACAGCAGGCCAAGCAGCATCATAGGAGCAGAGAGGCTCTGCTCCTATGA